>NW_027202693.1:0-600000 GCF_024711535.1 Dipodomys merriami
CATGTAGATAGACACTGATAATTAGTACTGTAACCACTGTCCTCATCATTGCTACAATGACTGAATTAACTATGCTTTATTCCCACCACTTGAGTTACAGAGAGATTTTCACATTATCTCACTTGGGTCTAGACACAGCTCTGCCCTCTTTTTCCTTCTCCTGGCTGGGACAGCAGCTACCCTTCTCACGGTCTAAGCTCAGGCATTATCTCTAGGGGATGCTCCTGTCTTGGTCCATAAGCTGATTTAATGTTTCCCTTACCACCTGCTTTGCCCCCAGTGGATGCTGGACCTTCAGTATCAGTAGAACTTCAGTGATTGTTAGCTACCACTCTGAGATTTAGTCCCAGGTTTAGTATGAGACTGACTCCAGCCAAGAATGGGTCAGTGAGACTTGTTGGAAATAAAGGTCCTGGAGCTGAGCTTTCAAGAGTATGGATTGGAGCCTGGTACCAGTGACTCGTGTCTGTAAACCTAGCTACTCAGGAGGCTGAGGATTGTGGTTCAAAACCAGCCCTGGCAGGAAACTCCACAAGACTCTCATCTCCAATAAACTACTAAAAACAAACAACAACAAAAAAATCCTTGAGGGCTGGGAAGATGGCTCAGTGGTAGAGTGCTTGCCTTGCATGCATGAGGCCCTGGGTTGTATTCCTCAGCATTACATAAGTAGAAAAGGCCAGAAGGGGCACTGTGGCTCAAGTGGTAGAGCTCTATCCTTGAGCTGAAGAGGTGAGGGGCAGTGCTCAGGCCCAGAGTTCAGACCGCACGACCAACAAAAATACAAAAAACCCTGAGGTGGTTCTATGGCTCAAGTGATAGAGCATTTATGTTGAACTGAAGAAACTCAGGGACAGTGCTCAGGCCAAGTTCAAGCCCCAGGACTGGCAAAATAAATAAATAAATAAATGGATTGGCTTTTCCGGCAAAGGCACAGAATGTCCCAGAATCCCAGAATATGTTGGCACCAAGCAACAGTACAAGTCTATAGGTGGGCAGGTGATTTGGCCTGGCTCTTGTGGAATATGATGCAGAAAGACAAATTTTGGACCCGTGAGTGCTGCGAGGGATTTGCTTCCATGTACGGATAGTCCAGGAGTGCATCAAGGAAGTGGTAGTGGCTGAACTGAGACTCGAGGTTGGGTCAGAGTAGAACATAGAGAGGTTTTTACCAACTGGAAGAGCAAAGAGGCAGAAGCTGGGTTGAAGGTGGATAGATTTTGGGTTTGTTTCATTCTTAGAATTGGAGAGTATCGCACATATTTCTGATGACTGGAGTCAAGAGGAGGAGGGACAGAATGCCAGTGGGAAGGAAGGGGGACAATAGGAGAGTGGGGAACAGAGGTGCTATGTTCACAGTGAAACCTGTGAATGCTTATGACATTCTCTAAGATGGCACATGGGGCTCTGGATTAATTTGGTGGGGTGGGAATGGGGGCAGGATACGGTGGTTTTTGGAGTCAGGGTCTGAGTGATCTGAGTTCAGGTCCAGCTGCCTAGACTGGACCAGAACTAGACATAAGTAATCCTTCCCGACTAGATAGGGCATACAGATAAGTGCCACCCTGTCCCTCCTCTAGCACTTCTAAGTGACAGACAATTATGGCTTAATCCTTCTATTAGTTTTGAAAAGGAAGTTCCTCCTTTGAGCACTGCTGAAGCTTTAACACCTCTCTAATAATATTGGTTATCTTTCTGATTACAAAAATGATTTTAAAGTGGTAACTTAAAAACCAGAGTGGCTGGGAATGTGGCTTAGTAGTAGAATGCTGGCCTAGCATGCACGAAGCCCTGGGTTCCATTCCTCAGCACCTCATAAAAAAAAAAAAAAAAAAAAAAAAAAAGAAAAAGCCACAAGTGGCACTGTGGCTCAGGTAGTAGAGTGCTAGCTTTGAGCACAGTTTAAGCCCCAGGACTGGCCAAAAAAAAAAAAAAAAGAGCAAACAGGTGCCCATGTCTCATACCTGTAATCACAGCCCCACTTCAGCTTTTCCTGAGTAGTTTCTTGGAGAGAAGTGTCTCAAAGACTTTTCTGCCCAGGCTGGGTTTGAACTGTGATCCTCAGATCTTAGCCTCCTGTTGTATTTATGTATTTATTTTTGGCCAGTTCTGGGGCTTGAACTCGGTCTGGGCACTGCCCCTGAGCTTCTTTTGCTCAAGGCTATCACTACCACTTGAGCCATGACACCACTCCCTGCCTTTTCTGTGTATGTAGTACTGAGGAATTGAACCCAGAGCTTCATGCATGCTAGATAAGCACTCTACCACTAAGCTACATTCCTAGCCCCATCCTGTTGTATTTATCTTTAAGCTCAACATATTTTTGTGAAACTATACTGGTTTTAAATGTAAAGAGGAGATGAATTAAAGACAATTTCATCTTCTGTAGATAAGTGGACAGCAGTGACTGGCTTAAGACAGTTCTAAAACTGAATCCAAAGGAACTTCTGTATACAAAATGTTAACAGGTAACCCTAGCAGAGGTAGGTAAGGGTTCCTTGGTGAAATAAGTTTTGGAACTCCTTTTCCCATTCACTTCATGTTGGAGTAGGTAAGGTTCTTGGAGTACTTGGCGCAGGAAACGTTTAACTTTGTTCAGACCTTGTCTATCATTGTAGCTTTGATACCTGGACCCTATCAGACCTTACATAAATGTTAAGGGAATGGACATAAAATGGTGTGAGTGAGATCGAGTGAGAGGGCTTAGTCCATAGAAGTGCAAAGTAGTTCCCACTGGATTGATTCATTGAAAACCTGTGCCACCAAAAAAAACCCTGCACTTGGCAACTGGTAATATATAATGAAAAAGCCAAGTTTGCCCTTGATGAGCTTACATTCTATTTGGAGCAACTAACCAGCAATCCAGTAAAGAGAGAAAATATCAGGGCGATAAGTTAAGCATTGGACAGCCAGCTATCAGATGGCAGAGATTAGGAGAGGAGGTGAGAAGTACCCGTGAGCCATCATAACTTAGCAAGGAAGAAATTAAGAAGCCCAGAAGCCCAAAGGTAGGGGGCTGGGGGCTACTTTCACATCCCTTTGGCACTACATCAAATAGTGTGCCCAGTGTTTGTGTAGTTGTTTGGCAAAATGCTTTATGAGCTGTAAGGCCTACAAACCATAATTACCTCATTTGATCTTACAGTAGCCCTGTGGGGCAGGCAGAGTCTGGATCATTATCTTCATTTTATAAAGGAGGCCTTTTAGACCCAGGGAGAGGAATGGACTTGCCCAGGGTCTCACATTTAGTTAGGAATGGAATGGTGTCCTAAACCCAGGGCTCTTGGCTGGTGGCCAGGAGCTTCTTGCCACTTGGCTATCTGTGTGGGCCAGGAGAGAACTGTGGTCAACTGTTGGGAATGTGATTTGTGGGCTCCCTGAGAACTGAGGCTGAGGTCTCTGTCTCCCCCATGTGGCTCACAGGTGCTATGACAAGCGTCTGTGGCCTCGGATGGACTTGAGCCGAAGGAAGTCTCTGACCCCGCCCATGCTCAGTGGGGTAGTTCGCCGCCAGCCCAGGGCCCTGGACCTCAGCTGGACAGGTGTCTCCAAGAAGCAGCTCATGTGGCTTCTGAATCGACTGCAAGGTAAGGCAGGTGTTAAGTCATGAGAGGGGAGGACAGGGGGCTTGGTGGGGATAGAATCCTCCTAGCATCTGCTTCTAACTCCCCAGGCTTGCAGGAGTTGGTGCTCTCTGGCTGCTCCTGGCTCTCTGTCTCTGCCCTGGGCTCAGCCCCACTGCCAGCCCTACGGCTCCTGGACCTCCGCTGGATCGAAGACGTTAAAGACTCCCAGCTCCGAGAACTGCTGCTGCCTCCACCAGACACCAAACCAGGTGTGGCCTCTTTTTCAGTGGAGTGGTTTAGACAAGGGCCTCTAAGGTATCTTCTGATATGCTAAGTGTTGAGGTTTGTGAAGAAAGGGGAAAATACCTGAGTCTGAATAGCAAGGACTGTCTTGGCCAGTGTTAATTCATTCATCTGCTGTGTGCTTTGAACTATGTCTTGAAAGGATGGGGTTTTCCCAGGGACAGCAGAGAGGCATGTTCAGTGGGACAGGAGGCCCATACTGGCAGAGGGGAATACTTAGAACAGACCAGCACTTTTTCTGGCCTCCATCTCTCTTCCAAACTGGACCTAAGGGAGCCATCCAGAAGGGCACATCTGTCCGTTGTTGCCCCTGATACCTCATTGTTTCCAAGCACTCTTTGGATAAAGTTGCTGAGGCCTGACAAGGCCTGGCCCACACTGATCTATGCTATCCTTGAATTATATCTTAGCCTTCTTGCCAAGTCCTAGGGCCTTTCCTCAATAAGTCTCTTCTGTATGCTCTGTGAAGGGTAACCTCAACTCATCCTTCAGGCCTCGAGATAAATGCTGCTTCCTCTTCAAAGCCCTCCTTTATCCTGTACACATTGTGCTCAGATTGCTCAAGTGATCTCATGAAGCAAGTAATCTCATGAAGATCTGTTTTCTCCTGCTGGAGTTTTGGGATGTATGAGGTCAAAGACTCTCCCTACCCTGGCGCCTTGCTTTCTGTCTTGAAGGAATTCCTTCATTCTTGAAGGAATGAATTGAATGAGCAAACAGATCATCACAGAATTGAAGATGGGAATATGGCTTCGTGGTAGAGTGCTTGCCTAGCATGCCTGAAGCCTTGGGTTCAGTTCCTCAGTACCACATACACAGAAAAAGCTGGAAGCGGTGCTCTCACTCTCAAGCAGTAGAGCGCTAGGCTTGAGCAAAAGAAGCTCAAGGACAGTGCCCAAGCCCTGAGTTCAAGCCCCAGGACTGGCAAAAAAAAAAAAGAGGAAGCTGGGCACTAGTGGCTCATGCCTATAATCCTAACTACTCAGGAGGCTGACCTCTGAGGACAGAGGTTCAAAGCCAGCCCAGATAACTCCTATCTTTAATTAGCTACCAGAAATCTGAAGTGGCACAGTCGCTCAAAGTAGAGTGCTATGCTTGAGAAAAAGATCTCAGAAACAGTGTGCAGGCCCAAAGTTCAAACCCCATGATTGACCCCCCCCAAAAAAAAAAAATTGAATCGATCTATTCTGAGAGAAGATTTCCAAGACGAGACTTTCTAGACTCTGAAAGCATTTCTGTCTCCTTTCTCCCTGCCCGGCTGACCTTCACACAAGCTTGGAAGAGGGAGTAGGAAACAAGTGAGGGCCTTCCCATTTTCTAAATGATGCACTAGAGACCTGGCTGACTCAGCAAGGGGTTGACTGTTATAAGCCACATAGGCTGAGCCAAGACAGAGTACTTACTCAGTACTCACTCACTGTTCATTTCTGGACTTAGACTGAGCTAGAAGGTACCAGCAGGAGGGTAAGGTAGATATTAGGAATGGTGTGGTCCATGAGAAAGTGAAAAGTGCCAGCTGGTGGCAGATCAACCCCTCTTTTGTACTCATTTCAGATTGTGCTTTTTTCTTTTTTTGTGTGTCATGGGACTTGAACTCAGGGCCTGGGTGTTGTCCCTGAGCTCTTTTGCTCAAGGCTAGCAGTACTCTTACCACTTTGAGGCACAGTACTACTTCCTCCTGAGTAGCTAGGATTGCAGGCATGAACCACCAGCATCTGGCATTTGTTTGTTTTTTGTTTTCTTCTTCTTTTGGTGTTAGTCCTGGGGCTTGAACTCAGGGCCTAGCCACTGTCCTTGAGCTTTTGTGCTCTAGGCTAGTGCTCTCGCACTTGAGCCACAGCTCCACTTCTGGCTTTTTTGGAAGTTCAATGGAGAGAAGAGTCTCAATAATCGGTACCAGTGGCTCATGCCTATAAAACTAACTGTTCAGGAGGCTGAGATCTGAGGATTGATGTTTGAGCCAGACTGGGCAGAAAAGTCCCTGTAAAACTCTTATCTCCAATTAAGCTCTCAAAAATGGAAGTGTGGCTGTGTCTCAAAGTGGTAGTGTTACCTTTGAGCAAAAGAGCCCAGAGACAGTGTCCAGGCCCTGAGCTGAAGCCCCATAACTGACATAGAAAGAGAGATGGAGACTAACTTACTTATAAGACTTCCATACCCAGATTGGCTTTTAGCCAGGATCCCCAGGTCTCAGCCTTATAACTAGCTAGGATTACAGGGTATGAGCCACCAGTACTTGGCAGACTGTGTCCTTTAAAAAAATTTAAAAAAATATTTTGCCATTATTGAGGCATGAACTCAGTGCCCGATGCTCTTGCGTAGCTGTTTTGCTCAAGGCTAGTATTCTACCACTGAGTTACTCTTCTACTTCCAGCTTTTTGGAGGCAAGAATTTTATGGATTTGTCTGCCCAGAGCTGATTCTGACCCACAATCCTCAGATCTTAGCCTTCTGAATAGTTAGGATTACAGGCATGAGCCACCTGCACCTGGCAGATTGTTCCCTTTTTCAGCAGCTTATAAAGGCCCACAGGCCTCTTGTCCCTCTCATAGCAGCTTGTGAAGGCATTTTACTCCATGGATTTTGTCCTCTGCCTCATGTATTTCTCTTCTGCTGTGCTCTTTATATTTTAAGCCATTGGAGGCCTACCTAAATGCGATCACCATAGGAAAGCCCTCCCTGATCTATGCTCTTCTCCCTACAAGCACTCAGGGCTTTGCACTAGTGGCTTTTGGCTTTGGCCCATCTGTAAATATCCCTCTGCAGGCTCTTAGCTCTTCAGAGATAAGAAGTAGACTTCATGGTGTGGCTGTTGAGTGCCTGCAGATGTGGGCTGGAGGTAAACAGCTCATGTGTTGGAGCTGGGCATTAGGGACTGCCAATAACCATCATGCTACTGCCATTCATTGGCAGGTGGGAATTGGAGCCCTGTTGCTTAATCTGACAGGTTCTCAATTTCTTTATAAAAATGTCCTTTTTAAGAGTGTGCTAGCCTTGAGCTGAAGAGCTCAGGGACAGCGCCCAGGCCCAGAGTTCAGGCCCCACAACTGACAAAAACAAAAACAAAAAATGTCCTTTTTGTACTGCTAGTCATTCATGTAAGAAAAATGGTAACACCATGCAGATTTGATAAAAATCCTTTTTAAAGGCTAGTCTTGAGTCTTGACGTGATGGAGGTTCTCTCAAGGCTAAGCTGGTGCATCAAAGGTAGATAGCACTATGGTAAGAGTTGAGACTCAGTCACCAGGTCTTGGTCTCTTGCTCTGATACAGTGTTTATATCATGTGATCAAGACACAGGGCTTTTCCATCTGAGCCTTAGTTTTCACAAGTATAAACAAGGATGATGATCCCATTGATGTGAGCTTTAAAGGGTGGTCTCCGGTCCAGTGACATCATCTTAGGAAAACTTGGTAGAAAAGTAAAGCTCAAGCTAGCTAGATTGATGCAACCCTGCGGTGGGGCTGGGGCAACAATCAGGCTTCTGAGAGTCAGTAACATGGAAGAAAGGCAGACCATGTGCTCTGATGTGAGGAGGAGAGGATAAGACTCTTCACCCTGGAGATGTGGGAAGAGGAAGCCTCTGAAATCAGACCTGAAGGCCAGGCAGTTTGTTAGGTATGAGTGGCCAGGTGGCCTATCGTGAGGATAAAGTTTGAAGTTAGGTGCCCAGAGATAAGACCTTATAGGAATGTTCTACCTAGGAGACTGGACTAATTTGAAGTGATCTCAGAGCTTCTAGTGAAGGAGGGAGGTCATCACATTTGTGCTTGAGAATGGCTCCCTGTGGGTGCTAGGAAGAAGAGAGACTGAAGGGAGTTCAGTCTCAGTTCAGGAAAGAGTGGTGTGGATGCAGAATGGTGACAAGGGGTTTTGGAGAGCTCCAGGTGGTGACTTACTAATGCAGAGGGAGGAGGGAGTGGAGCCAGGGCTGGTAGTGCCTTCAGAGCTGCTCTCGTGTGTAGGACAAATGGCAGATGATGTGTTGAGCGCTCCACTGGGTCAGTGACTGGGGAGAGAGCAGTGGTTAAAAAAAAAAATCTTATATTCATGGAACTGACATTCTCATGGGGGAAGCAGAAGACGTCTAAGTAAAAATGTGTGCAGTATGTCAGATGCCAAGAAAAGGGCAGAGTGCAGGGAAGTGGTGGGGGCGTGAGGAATGTTCTGGTGTCAGAGGGCTCATGGGAGGTCTTCCTGGGGAGGTGATGGGGGCAGTGAACAGATTCAGGGGCTCAGGTCTGTGGGGCTTAGGAAAAGAGCAAGCCCCTGGGAGGCCAGCAGAGGGAGGTTTACATGTTGTGGGAGATGGGGAGGAATGTGGGTGTGGAAAAGAGCAGTTTGGGTGCCTTGATGAAAAGGTGGAAGGGGCATAGAGTGCTGACTCTTCTCTACCTGCCCAGGGCAAACAGAGAACCGTGGGCGGCTACAGGGGGTGGCAGAGCTGCGCCTGGCAGGCCTGGAGCTGACTGATGCCTCCCTGCGGCTCCTGCTGCGCCATGCTCCCCAGCTGAGTGCCCTGGACCTTAGCCACTGCGCCCATGTCGGGGACCCCAGTGTCCACCTCCTCACAGCTCCCACATCCCCACTCCGAGAGACCTTGGTGCACCTCAATCTTGCTGGTAAGCACTATTCCCTGCCCCTCTGGCTGACCCTCTGGCTCTTATGACTCCTGACTCTCACCTCCTCATCTACCTGGTCTCATGCACTATCCCATCCCCAGGTTGCCACCGCCTCACGGATCACTGCCTCCCATTGTTCCGTCGCTGCCCACGTCTACGCCGCCTTGACCTGCGCTCCTGCCGCCAGCTCTCACCTGAAGCTTGTGCTCGTCTGGCAGCTGCCGGGCCCCCAGGCCCCTTCCGCTGTCCAGAGGAGAAGCTGCTTCTCAAAGACAGCTAGTTGGGTGCCCCCCACCCTCCCTCCCCCAGGACTCACCAGGAGACTGAACCTTAGCCTTCATTTCACCCCCTGCTGGGAGGCCAGGTTTACCCACCCCCCCAGCCCCCCTTAGTACTTGGGATTCCTGAGTTTTATGACTTGAGATTCCTGCCCAGGGACTCCAGCCAGCTTCCCCCTTCTCTTCCCCTGTGTTGATATCTCTAGGGGTCTCTCCTCCTCATCTCCACCCTCTTCCACCTGCTTCATTGTCTATCCCTTGGGGGGAGTGGGTCAGAGGAACTGGGGGGTGCTGAGCCAAAGGGATGGTGGGAGGGGGGGGTTAGGTGCAAGTCTAAGCGGGGGAGAATGGGAAAGGGTATCTGCATACAGATTCTGGGAGCCAGGGGGCTGGGGGAGGTGGAGGATGGGTGGGGGGAGGGCAGAAAGCAGACCACCAAGGGTGCGCAGGGAATGAAGACCAGATAATTGGAGTTGGGGGGTGGGATGGAGCAAAAAAGGGAAACCAGAGGAGCGACTAGGATTCAGGTGTCAGAGGTAGGGGGCTCCAGGAGCCTGGCAATACAGGGCCGAGTGGGGTGGGAAATGACAAGAACAGGTATGCGGGCAGTAGTATCCCCTCTGGGAGGTCACCCCTCTCCTTTCCCCCTGCCCAGATTTCATTTCCTTCCCCCGACCCTGACTCCTTGAACGTCACTGAAAATGGCAGCTATTGCGAGGAGTGGGGGCCACGGGTGTATTTGCTGTCAAGCTCGTGGCCCAGGGGAGTGGTGAGGGGTACCCCAGCCCCTTGCCTGCTTCTCCGCACAATACTTGAACATTCATCTGTACTGAAGTGTTACTTGAACCGGGGGAACCTCGGACCTGGGGGAGCCAGAGTGTGATGGGCCTGGACCAGCTTGGCTCTTCCCACTCTTTCATCGTCATGGAAACTTGTATCCCATTTGCCCAGGGAACTGCCACTCCTGATTGCCATGGAAATAGCAGCCAATGGACACCTCCTGATGCCAGTGCTAAGGCTGGAAATGGCCCCTCTCAGTTGCCATGGGAACTTAGTAACAGACTCTTGGCCCTCTACCCCAGCCCCTCCTTCCAGCATGGGGGCGGGGCCTCGGGAACCAGAGGGAGGAGTTGGGGCCAGGTCCTGCCCCCAGCCCCGGCCTCCGGGGAAGCCGGGTTGTACCATGTAGGGGAGGGGGGAATCTATCCACATACCTCAGGTAACAGGGAGGTGCGGGGTGGGGGGAGGGACAGGGTGGACCAAAGGCCGGAGGGGAGGGGTCCTGGGGATGGCGAGAGGCCTGAGGATGGGGCCGCTTGGGGGAGGGGGAGGAGGCCGCCCGGCGAGGGGCAGGTGAGGGACCAAGCCGGGCTGGGCCCCGGGTCTATACAATACGGTTTGCTATAAAACTCAAAATCTTCCAGCCGGGGCAAAGAGTTCTTGCGTTTGTTTCTGTGCAGCGTGGCGGGCGTGGGGCGCTCCTCCGTCTCTTTCCGTGGGTCTTTCTGGATGGATCTGGGCGGTTCCTAAGGGAGGAAGGGTTCGTCTCTCCCGAGTTCACTGTTGTTGGGAAGAACATGGAAGGCTGGACACCTGGAGAGGGCCAGGCGTGCTCTGGAGTGACCCCTCACGCCCTGACCTAGGCGGGGCTGGAGCGGTGGCCGCGGCTCGGGCGCCCGCCTACTTCGGAACACGGGGGTCGCCAGGTCCCTCGGCATCTCCGTCCACGGCCGGGACTGGGGGGCCCGTCCCGGCTCCACCCCATCATGTGGCCGCCCAGCCCCGCCTCTGCCCCAGTTCCTGTTTCGGCCTCCGCTAGCCCGGCTCGGCCCTCAGTCCCCGCGCCTCCCCCGCCGTGCCAGGGCCGCCTCTCCCCGGGCGCCCGCCACCCACGCCCGCCGGTGCCGTGCCGTGCCGCGCGCGCGAGCCATGAGGACGCCCGCCGGCCCGGCCGCTCCGTGACCGCCCGGCGCGTGCTGCCGCCGCCCCCGCGATGAAGGGCGGCGAGGGGGACGCGGGCGAGCAGGCCCCGCTGAACCCCGAGGTCGAGAGCCCCGCGGGCTCCGCCACGTACCGGGAGTTCGTGCACCGCGGCTACCTGGACCTCATGGGGGCCAGTCAGCACTCGCTGCGGGCGCTCAGCTGGCGCCGCCTCTACCTCAGCCGGGCCAAGCTCAAGGCCTCCAGCCGCACGTCGGCCCTGCTGTCGGGCTTCGCCATGGTGAGGGGTGGACAGGGCACCCGGGGCGGGCTTGGGAGCACGTGCGGGGCGCGGGGCAGCGGGAAGGCGGCACAGAGGGACGCGAAGGCCGAGTTCCTAAAGGGGGAACTGAAGGAGGCCTCTGTGCTGGGGCCACAGGACCCATGGCGGCCTCGTGGAAGAAGCTGGGTAAACACATCAGTGGGGATACACAGGCCAGGCTGGGGCCAACGGATGCAAAAGGAACATGTTCCTGGCAGAAGTACTTAGTTGCTCAGTACTCCTGAGACGTTTGAAGGGCAGATCGGGGGTGGATGGAGGACTGTGCCCACAGTGCCAGGGGACAGGGAGAATTCGCTGCGTGGAAGAGTCCCTCAGCTGAAGGAGGGTCTATCCCCACGAAGGACAGGGGCGTCCCCTGGACAAACACAAAGGGTCCAAACTACCCAGGAAAACTTTGAGATGAGATGATGTAGGCCAGGAAGCCGCTGGGGAAGGAAGCTGATGAGGGAGCTGATAAATGATTCGCAGGCTGATAAACTGCAGGTGTGAGTGGGTGTGATCAGCCAACGGTCTCAGCGGTGGCCTTGGAGGGGAATGGTAGGAGGATTCCTGCAATAGACCTAAGTTCTGACTCCTCCCTGCTAGTGGCCAGCGGGGTGGCCGTGGACAGGCCTCCACTCCCTTGCTACTATCCAGCGGGAAGTTTTGAGATCATGAGGGTGCATCTCTGCCCAGCTCCTGCCCAAGGAGGAGCTGTGATTCTTGACATCTGAACCTCTGGGTTCAGGTGTGTTAGGACCAGACCTACATGCGAGGGGAGGCTCAGACCAGCGTGTTAACTGGGCAGGTGTAGAAGCGGAGCATATTGGAGTCTTTCTCCCCTTCATCCAAGGAAGGAGAAGCAGGCCCAAGAGGGTCTTTGGGGAAAGGGCTCTGGTGTGGGTGGATGCACCGTCAGAGGTAGGGAGGTAGGCTCAGCACTGGGTGACTGGGTTTGGTCCCTGCCCCTCTGTGTGACACATCCTCCGTATTTGAACAATGACAGGAAAAGTCTGGAACCATAAGGGTTATCCTAGGCCTGTGGTGTTCTATTTTGGGAGAGGGTTGTTCAGAATGCACAGAACAGTCCATCCTCCCTGATAAGGACATGTGGAGACAGGGAGTCAACGCCCCTTCATCTGCACAGATCACAAGGAGAAGGGAGGCCCCTTGTCCCCAGTGCCATGCACATGGTTGAGGAGGGCAGTAGCCCCTCGGTCCAGCCTGTTCCCTAAGGGACAGTCTGGCCTGCTGCAGGACCTGCTGCACAGGTTGCTGGGGTGACAGCTAAAGAGCCTGAGTCTTCTCTACAGGATGAAGAGGCTGGTGTGGGCAGGTTCTAGAGGCAAAACTGGCACCACCCCTGGCACAGGGGAGCAAGGCTAGGCCAGGCCCTGGGGGAAACCAGGACTAAACCTGGCCCATATCTTCACCTGCTGGCATCAGCTATGGCCCAGTTTCCCAAAATACTCAGCCTGGTCTCTTCCACCACCGCCTTCCTAAACCTTCCTTCTCACAACCTGAGAGCAACCAGGAATGGGGAAAGATCCTATTCTTGAAATCCAGGTGCCCAAGTTACAATAACATTATGCAAATTGTATTCAACTGTCACTGTGTAGTGTGTGTGTGTGTGTGTGTGTGTGTGTGTGTGTGTGTGTGTGTGTGTGTATGTTGCTGAGGTTTGAACTCAGGGCTTATGATCACGAGGCAGGAACTCTACCACTTAAGCCAAACCCCATGCCCAGGGCTTTTTTTTGGGGGGGGGTGTCCAGTCGTGGGGCCTGAACTCTGGGCCTGGGTACTGTCCCTCAGCTCTTCAGCTCAAGGCTAGCACTCTACCACTTGAGCCACAGCGCCACTTCCGGCTTTTTTCTTTTTGCTTATGTGGTGCTGAGGAATTGAACCCAGGGCCTCAGGCATGCAAGGCAAGTGCTCTACCACTGAGCCACCTTCCCAGCCCCACCCAGGGCTTTTTATGTGCATCATTTACCTGTTATTCTGTGAAAGGGTAACACTACCATGACCATTTTTACTGATGACAAAAGGGTGGCTCACTGGTGGCTCACATCTGGAATCCTAGCTTCTCAGGAGCCTGAGATCTGAGGATAGCAGTTGAAAGCCAGCACAATATATGAGACTCTTCTCCAAAAGCCAGAAGTGAGGTATGGCCTAAGTGGTACAGCATCAGCCTTGAGCAAAAAAGCAAGTCAAGGAAAAGTGTGAGGCCCTGAGTTCAAATCCTGGTAATAGCGCACATTTGCACACACACACAGACACACAGACACACAGACACACAGACACACAGACACACACACACACACACACACACACACACACCAAGATTCTACACGTGGCAGAATATATACTTAAACTTTAAGCAATCTTATCTCTAGAGTCCACAAATTTGTACATGCCCAGAACAGAATCATTAACTCACTTGTTTGCAAAAGCCAGATAGGTGTGAGGTGAATGCCAAGTTGACGGGGTAGGGACATGTATGTGATCAAGGGACCCCATGACTTGTCTCGAGGAAGTCGTCATTCAACTCTGAACTGATGGCTGCCGTGCTGGAACGTGAGCCTAGTGTGACCAGATCTGCCAAGTTTTCAGGAAGATCTGGAAACAGGGATATTTATATGACTCCTCTTGAGTTTTAAAAACTGGAAACTTACTCAGTTTTTTTTTAAAAAAGCACACTGTGTGAGCCAACCAAAATATGCCTGAAGCTGGCTTTGATTCATGGTGTACCAATTTGCAGACTCTGATCTTGGAGTTTATGATCAACTATAATAAAGACAGCAAACATCTATTCATTTATTTGGGAGTGACTACGTGCTAGAGTTGTTCTTAACACTCAGTGTATGCTATTTAGCTTTCTCAACAACCCAATGAAGTAGGTAGGTGTTAGTATCAGTTTCCATTCTCCAGATAGGAAATTGAGGTACAGAGAGAACTAAGCCACTGGTTGAAAATTATACAGCTGCTGGACATCGTGATACATGCCTGAAAGCCCAGATATTCTGGGGGCTGAGGCAGGAGAGTGATTCATTTAAAGCCATCCTGAACAATTCAACCAAGATCCTATCTTAAAAAAAAAAAAAAGCTAGGCACCAGTGGCTCACACCTGTAATCTTAACTATTCATGAGGCTGAGATCTGGGGATTGCAGTTCAAAGCCAGTCCTGGCAGAAAAGGCTATGAGACTGTTATTTCCAATTAATCACTAGAAAACTGGAAATTGCACTGTGGCTTAAAGTGGTAGAGTACTAGCAAAAAGAGCAAAAATTGCTCAGGGACAGCACCCATATCCTGAGTTCAAGCCCCATGACTGGCACAACAAAGAAAAAGATTGCATAGCTTGTAGAGCTGAGAGTGAACCCTAGTCATACACCTTGTGTCTTTTAACTTCTATGAGATGATCAAGTCAAACTCAAAAACATGTAATCTAAGCTGGTCCCAGCATAGGACAAAGCCCTTTAAGATTGAGAGCTTTAGGCAAGGTGCTATCCTTGAGCAAAAAGGCCAGTGACAGCATCCATGCCCTGAGTTCAAGACCAGGACCAGAACCACAACCAAAAAGGATTGAGAACCTTCCTTCTGTCAGGCACTGTTCTGGGTCCTACATATATAGATGCTATGGGTCCTAATAAGTAAACCACCTCCTTACGATCAAGCACTCAATCATCCCCTTTTGTGCCCACAGGTGGCCATGGTGGAGGTACAGCTGGAGAGTAATCATGAATACCCACCAGGCCTGCTGGTCGCCTTTAGCGCCTGTACCACTGTATTAGTGGCTGTGCACCTCTTTGCCCTCATGGTCTCCACGTGTTTGCTGCCCCACATTGAAGCTGTGAGCAACATCCACAACCTCAACTCTGTCCACCAGTCACCACACCAGCGACTCCACCGCTATGTGGAACTCGCCTGGGGTTTCTCCACTGCCTTGGGCACTTTTCTCTTCCTGGCTGAAGTTGTCTTGGTGGGTTGGGTCAAATTTGTGCCCATTGGGGCTCCCCTGGACACATCGGCTCCCATGGTACCTACGTCTCAGGTGCCATCCGTGACCACCTCCTTCAATCCATCTTCCAACCTCCCAGCATCCTCTGCTTCTATAGCCCCTTCACGGACTGAGTCTCCTAAGAACTGCCCACCCCGGCAAGTGTGTGGTGGTGGGGCCCACGGGCCCGGCTGGCAGGCAGCTATGGCTTCCACAGCCATCATGGTGCCAGTAGGACTTGTGTTTGTGGCCTTTGCCCTGCATTTTTACCGCTCTTTGGTGGCCCACAAGACAGACCGGCATAAGCAAGAGCTGGAGGAGCTGAGTCGCCTGCAGGGGGAGCTGCAGGCTGTGTGAGCCTGGCATCAGCCTCTACTGTGAGATCTGCCTCCCTCAGGTCTGGAAGGGCTCTGGGGCCTGCAGACCATCCTTACCCTTGGCTGGAGTCACTCCTTGTGGCCCCTCTCAGGTGGCCAGATTACTGTGGCCATGGACGGAGAGGCGGGGGTGGGGGGAGGTCTCACCTTCCCAGAGATGTTTCCTGTCAGTCCATGGGTTTTGTAAGCTCTATTTTGTCTAGCTGGGAGGAACAAGAAGGCAAGTAGAATCCTCAGTTCAGGGATCCTGGGGACTGCTGAGAGAGGAGGGTGACCTTAGTGAGACTTTTGGTGCCTACCGTCAACATCTTACTTCTCTATAGGATGGCTAGGTCAGAAGGTGACACACGCACACAACTGCCCCTAGGCAGTCAGCCTTTGCTCCGGCTATGTGGAATCTATATTACAGTTGTGTGCCAGTACTAGGGCTTAAACTCAGGGCCTAGGTGCTGTACCTTAGCTTTTTTGCTCCTAGGTTCTTGGTGGCTAATTGGAGATTGGAGTCTTCTACAGTTTCCTGCTCCAGCTGCCTTTGAACCTTAATCCTCAGATTTCAGCCTCCTGAGTAGCTCGGATTACAAGTGTGAGCCACCGCCATCTGGCACAGTTGGCATTTTGATAGGCTCCACATTCTTGCTTTATCTGCTTTGGGTGTCTCTGGGTATTGGGTCAGCTTCTTTCCTAAAAGGAGACACCCTGTTTTTGGAGATTCAAGCCCACCCCTCAGTGGGCTCACACACCTCTGGATCTGATTCTCCCTTGAGTGTTTCAGGGGGGGAGGGTGTCTTTGAAGACCAAGGGCCTATGAGCCCTATTTGATTCTAGCAAGGTTTGGGGAAGGCAGTTTTAAGGGAGAAGGTCAGTCCTTTGACACTGAATTTTTCATTTTTTTTTGAGGGGTCTGAAACTGGGACTTGAACTCGGTACCTAATATTTTCACTCATTGGCTAGCACTCTACCAACTGAGCAACACCTCCAACCCCTGACACTGAATTTTCGATCCACCTAGTTTTGTATAATAAAAGTGTGTTTCACAGATATCCTTGTAGCTGCGAATGGGATGACGGGAGGCCTTTTGGATAAGGTTACTTATTCTGGCTGAGAATGTGGCTTAGTGGTGGAGCGCTTGCCTAGCATACGTGAAGCCCTAGGTTCGATTCCTCAGAACCATATAAACACAAAAAAAAACAGAAGTGGTGCTGTGGTTCAAGTGGTAGAGCGCTAGCCTTGAGCAAAAGAAGCTCAAGGACAGTGCCCAGGCCCTGAGTTCAAGCCCAGGACTAGCAAAATAAATAAATATTTACAGGTTACTTATTCCTAAGAGCCAAGTAGAGGTGAGTATACCTAATAGGGAGAGGGTCCAGGTATAACAAGGACCAGTAGTTTCTTAATCTGGAAAAAGTTATTCCAAGTCTAAGACTTTTGAACTTTTGAATCTCCATGATCTCTTCCATTCAGGATTTGAAGACACTTTTTTTTTCTTGAGTCAATACTACATCCTAAGGAACTTCTCATAGGCTGTCCCATTTCACCCTCTCAAACACTTCAAGAGACAATTGTGTTATTTGTTTGTTTACAGTGGAAAAACACGATAGAGAATAGGAAGATGAGGCCCACGTGGGCTGATGATCTTGACCAAAGCTAGGCAGTGAGCAAGTCAGTGGGACTGAGCTTGGATTACCGTTCCTGTCACATGAGAATCTTTCTGATTGAAAACAGGAATCAGTACCTTTCAACTTCAAGGAACCTCATATCATCTCCTCTGCCTTCATGTAGATTTATTTTTTTCAGTCTTATTTCCTCTGTAATTTTAAACAGCCCTAATCCTCTGTCTTTTATTCTTGTGGCAGGAGACCTTGGACAAATGCTGTCCTTATTACTTAAAATAAAAAAACCAAAACAGGCTTCAAAAACCTCTCCTGCACTGTTCTGATATCTTCAATATGTCTTCTGTGACAAAAATTACCCTCATTTTTTGAAGAAGTGGACACTCGAGGTCATACAGTGACGGACTGTTGCGGAGATGCAGTAGGTTCTGGGCATACTCTGGAGGGTAGTTCCTCTAGACACCAGGGCACCTGTATCTAAACAAGATATAAGGTTACTCAGAGCCTTGCCTCTGTGGCTTATGTCTATAATCTTAGCTACTCAGAAGGCTGAGACAGAATGATTCAGATTCGAAGCTAGCCCTGGTGGAACAATTGATGAGTCTCTGATCTCCAATTAACCAGCAAAAAGCCAGAAGTGACGGTGTAACAAGTGGTAGAACACCAGCCATGAGCAAAAAGCCAAGCAAGAGAGGCTCTGAGTTCAAGTCGAGGAAGAGGAGAAAGGAGGAGGAAGAGAGAAAAACAGTCCTGTTTTAGGGCCACCTCAGCTCTAGGATCCTAAATTAAAAGCTGGGGTGAGGATGCTTGGATTCCTAAGTATATCCATTTATTTAGGTATCTCTGCATATATTATCTATCTATCTATCTATCTATCTATCTATCTGTCTGTCTGTCTGTCTATCTATCTATCTATCTATCTATCTATCTATCTATCTATATCTATCTATCTATGGCGTCAGTTTGGGGGCTAGAAGTAGAGGGAGAGCTGTCCCTGAGATTTTTTTTTTTTTTTTTGCTCAAGGCTAGAGCTTTACCCTTTGAGCCACAGCGCCATTTCCAGCTTCTAGGAGTCTCACAGACTTTCCTGCCCAGGCTGGCTTCAAGCCATGATCTTCAGCTCTCAGCCTCCGGCGTAGGATCTTTATTTTTTGTACACTTAGGGGACTCGAGACTCAGAACCCTGAGACCACCTAACACCCACCAGGGGTGGACTGAGCCTGGGAAAGCGCTGCGCCTCGGTCAGACCTCCCGTCTCCCCATCCGTCAGATGGGCCGAACCCCTCCTCGACGTTGCCTGCAGAATCAGGCAAACGGCCTGAGTCACCATCGCTCCCGGGGGCATTTTTTTCACCTCCGGGCGCCCCTCCCCGCCCCGCTGGTTTTTTGGTGGGTCCAACAGGAAGCGCCCGCGTGACGTCGTGGCTCCGCACGCCCAGGCCCCGCCCCTCCGCCGCGCGCGCGGCCCTGGCCCCGCCCACAGCGGCATCCGCAGATTCGCTAGGTCGGCTCCTCAGGCCGGCGTGGGTCCCTTCCCTTGGTTGAACATTCCTCCTCGGAATCCTGAGAAGACTTTTGCATTGTAGCCATTCCCCCCCCCACCCCCCTAGGTCGGGAGTGGACTGTCCCTTGGGCTGTGCTAGTCGGAAAGATCCAGGAGGAAAAAAAAACAAAACAAATAGCTGACTCTGCCAGCAGGAGTGGGCTGCCTGGGCATGACTGTCTTCGCCTCTGGAGCCGAGCCGGCGGGGAATCTGCAGTCGTCTCGACTTCGGGCCGCGCGAGGAAGAGGCAGGAGAGAAGCGCCCAGGGGCTGGCCCCGCCCGCCTCGCGAATCTGCGTCCGTCCAAAGCGCCGCTTGAGCATCCCCGGCGCTGCTGGCCACCTCCCCGCGCTCCGCCCCCTTCCCTCGGGGACGAGTCGCTGCTTTCGTCGCCGCCGATTCGCCGGGAGCCCAAGAGAGAAGCAGCTGGGTAGTGGCGGTGAAGCCCACTCTCCGGGGAATGCGGCCGGTCTCCAGAATCCCTGGGCCGAACCTCTTGAGCCTTATAGGCCGCTGGCCACGGCAAGGCCACTACCCTCGGCTCCGCGGAGCTCCCGGGGGCACCCGTGGCGAAAGTGCGAATGCGGACGCCGCGCCCGCTGGGCCTCGTGCAGGTGGCGGTGGTGTTTGGTGCGCGCGCCGGGGAGGTGGTGGTGGTGGGGGGGGGCGCCGCCGCCGCCACCGCTGCGGGGCCGGGTGTCGCGCTGCCACCGCCGCCGCCGCCGCCGCCTCGCGCCGCTGAGGTGCTGCGCGGGGTGGGGGAGGGGAGCCGCTCTTCGCGAGCGGGTGAGTGGGGTCGCGGCGCGCGTGCGCGCGGAGGCCGCGGGGCGCAGAACGCGCCCGGGCGGGAGGAGAGGGCAGCGGCGCGCGTCCCCCGGCCCCCCCCCCCCCACACCTCCCGCGCGGACTCGGACCGAAGCCGGGGTTCGGGATCGGTCTCGCGGTGTTTCCAACGCCCCGGAGAGGCGTCCCATCTTGGGGCTGAGAGTCAGGGCGCGGGGCCGGGAGCGAGAGCCGGGCTCGGCCCGGGCCGCTGGCCGGTGAGGAGGCGGGAGGGGGCGGGGCCTGCGGGGCGGGGGAGGGGTCTGCGCCGAGGCCGCGCGGGGAGAGCGGGAAGGTGAGGGGCACGAGCGGGGACCCCCGAGCGCAGAGGCAGGAGGTGGGGCGAGGATGGGGCGCCATGGGGAGGCTGGGTGCCTGGGGCAGAACCGAGGGGGGTGTGTGTGTGGGGGGGGACCGGACCACGGTGAGGCGTGGACACGGGGGTGATGAGAGAGGACCTGGAAACCTGGGTTAGCCAATGAGGGGGAGGACAGCGGAGTCCGGCAGGGTCCTGGACCCCCTTTGCGTACCCCCTCTTTTCCTCTCAGTGTAAATGAGCAGAGATGGATCAGGAAGGTGGGGGAGATGGGCAGAAAGCCCCGAGCTTCCAGTGGCGGAACTACAAGCTCATCGTGGATCCTGCCTTGGACCCTGCCCTGCGCAGGCCTTCTCAAAAGGTGTACCGCTATGACGGCGTCCACTTCAGCGTCAACGTGAGTGCCTGGCCTCTCTCTCCTGCGCCCCTCTCTTCTTTCCCTGGCCTGGAGCCACCGGACCCATGGCATCCTTCTCAGAAATCAGGGAGGAAACCCAGCTCTGTTGCAATGGCTGGGGAGGGTCTTCACGTGGGCAGGAAGCTTAGGGCCCAGACACCTGGTCTCATCCTGAGCCACCTTTTCTCTTCCTGACTTCCTTGCTAGGACTCTAAGTATATACCAGTCGAAGACCTCCAAGACCCTCGTTGCCATGTCAGGTCCAAAAACAGAGACTTTTCCCTCCCAGTCCCCAAGTTCAAGGTAAGTGTCTGCTAGTTTTCTTGCCATGGTGGCCCTTGGAGGGGGTAGAGGATCTTGGCACTCTGGACTTCACATAGCCTGATAAGATGAGTGCTCCAGTGACATACTGACAGCCTGATCTAACCACTCCTGAGACTGTGGCACTGAGAGGTTTGGGACAGGAGGTACACATGTATAGCAGTGGTATCCAGATGTTTCCTTGGCAGCAAGGGTCTTGACTTCTGCCATTTCTCTGACTGTGTCTTTTATGACAGTACATGGCAGGGCAGTGGGGCATCCTAGTTCATCCACAGGTAGAGGAATGATAGAGCACTGCCTTCCAGGAGTCCTCTGTTCCTCACTTTTTGTCCGGTCATATGCTCCTCCATCTTGTTTCTTAAGCGCATTCCCACTTCTCAGTCTAAGCAAGCAACTTTTGGGCCTTGGACTGAGCCTAGAACTAGTTCTTGGTTTCCTTCAGTTATTCTTTGAGTTCTTTTCTGAGTAGTTTGTGGGTATATATACTTGTTTTTTTTTTTTTAAACTTCTTATGCTTTCTGTGGACAACCTCTTTCATATCAACCCAAATGTTGGTGACTTTCAAATATCTTATCAGCCAATGTCAGTCTTGAACTCCAGGCTTATGTGCCTGGTAGAGGTAAACAGCTCCACCTGGAGATCCCATACACACCTCAAACTCAAGAAACTTAAAACAAGTTTCTTTTAACCTCTTAATACTACTCTCCTTTCCTTTTTCCCTCTACTGACAAAGGGCAGCACCAACTACCCAGCTGCCCAGGCCAGAAACAGGGAGTCATCCGTTTTATCTTAAAAATCTTTCTATTTTCATTCCTTAATGCAGACCTTTGTATTTGTTTTACTTGGTTTTCCCCACTTATATTTTTTGCTCTATTCTGCAGTCTTTTGTGTCTGATTTTATTGTTATTTTACTATTATTGTTCAGTGTGTGTTTTTGGGCATTGCGCATATTATTCATCTGGCCAAACCTTATCTTCCACCTTATCTTCCTACATTCCTTTCACACTATACACTTTTGATTTTTTTTTGTTTGTTTTTGTGCTGGTCCTGGGGCTTGAACTCAGGACCAGGATGCTGTCCTTACGCTCTTTTTTTTAAATTGTTGTTACTAGGGTACTGTCCAGAGAGGTTATCATTTCATAAGTCAGGTGATGAGTACCTTTCTTTTTTTTTTTTGGACAGTGTCACTCTTTCCTTTGCTTTCCCGTTTCCCCCTCACGTCCCTGCCCATAAAATACATAGTTTCTTTTTTACATAGTGTATACCAAATAGCATGATTGCATCTATCCACCCTTCCTCTGCCTCCCTCTTTGCTCCCCAAAAGGGGAAAAAAAACCCTCAAAAGCAAAAATAAACACACCCAACATCACTTGAGCCAAGGTTCCACTTCTGGCTTTTTTGATGATTAATTGGAGATAAGAGCCTCACAGAGTTTCCTGCCTGGCTGGCTTTGAACAGTGATCCTCAGATCTCAGCCTCCTGAGTAGCTAGGATTACAGGCGTGAGCCACTGGCCCTACACTCTGATTTTTAGAAAGTGCCATATTGTGGAGTTTCCTGGCCTAAAAGTCCTTGTTTTGGTGTAGCAAAACAGACAGAACCAGAATGATACCATCTCTGAATCCTTCCCTGATTCTACTCTGTACAAAGGTGTCCTTCTCTTGGTTCCTTCTCTACACTTCTCTTGGCACCATATCACGCTGTGACTGTGTCTGTGTATCTGCTTTTTTCAATGGGAATCTTTTTTCCTTCTTTATATTTCTAATGCTTGGCCCATGACAGTCAGAAGGTGAGCTAGTCAATTGTTTCTCTACAGCTACTTCCTTCACATAATTATTCTTCCATTTGTGTGTTTTGTTCCTAGTTTTTGTGCCACTTGGTGAGAAGGATTCCAGGAGAGAAAGGTCAAGACTGATAGAGCTCTTGTGACCCTCCTTCTTTTGCCCTGCAATCTCCTAGATCTCTCTCTTGATGGCTAAAGTTTTCTAAAGGGCAAAGGGTCAGTGGTCAGTATAGAGACCCCAGACCAATTCCTCTCCTCTCCACAGCTGGATGAGTTCTATATCGGACAGATCCCATTGAAGGAAGTGACTTTCGCAAGACTGAATGACAACGTGCGGGAAACCTTCCTGAAGGATATGTGCCGAAAGTATGGCGAGGTGGAAGAGGTGGAGATCCTTCTTCACCCCCGTACTCGGAAGCACCTGGGCCTGGCCCGAGTGCTCTTTACCAGCACCCGGGGTGCCAAGGAAACGGTCAAAAATCTCCACCTAACCTCTGTCATGGGCAACATCATCCATGCCCAGCTTGACATCAAAGGTGAGGGTTTTCCTGTCTGCTGCCCAGCATTGGTCTCCAGGAACGACATGGAGGCACATATGCTTCCATGGGTCAGGCAGGTGATCGTCATGATTCCTTGTCTGAAACTCTTGGGGCCAGGTGTGTCTTGAAACTTAACAATATTTCAGATTTTAGAGGAATCCTGGTACATATATGATGTTGTGTATATCATTGTCAGCATGGTTAATGAGCAATCTCAGTCAAGCATGGGAGTGTATCTAAAATCACATGAATTATAGTAAATAAATCTGGATGCCATGTTCTCAAAAAATATTAGGTTTTCAGGGTTGGCTTTTTGTTTTGTTTTTCTTTTTTCTTTTTCTTTTTTCCTGGTCCTGGGGCTTGAACTCAGGGCCTGGATGCTGTCCTTGAGCATTTTGCTCAAGGCTCTACCATTTTGGCACAGATCTACTTCCAGCTTTTAGGTGGTTAATTGGAAATAAGAGTCTTATGGACTTCTCTGTCTGGGCTTGCTTCAAACCATGATCCTCAGATCTTGGCCTCCTGACTAGTATTACAAATGTGAGCCACCAGTACCTGGCTACTTTTTTTTTTTGGTGCTGGTTCTGGGACTTGAAAGTTCTGGGGCTCAAGGCCAGTGCTCTGCTACTTGAGCCACAGCTCCACTTGCAGCTTTTTCTGAGTTGATTGAAGATAAGGGTCTCAGGCTTTCTTGCTGGGCTGGCTTTGAACTGCAATCCTCATACCTCAACCTCCTGAGTAGCTAGGATTATAGGGATGAGCCACTGGTGCCCTGCTTTTTTTTGGTCAGTGATGGGGCTTGAACTCTGGGCTTGGGTGCTATCCCTGTGCTCTTCAGCTCAAGGCGAGCTCTCTACCACTTGAGCCACAGCACCACTTGTGGTTTTCTGGTGGTTAATTGGAGATAAGAGTCTCATAGACTTTTCTGACTGGGCTGGCTTTGTACCGTGATCCTCAGATCTCGGCCTCCTGAGTAGCTAGGATTACAGGCGTGAGACACAGGCGCCTGGCTGTTGCCCTGCTTTTTTGGTAGGTAACTGGGTACTGGTGACATAGTAGTGATTGCATCCGTAGCATGCAAGCCACTGGATTTGCTCTCTATCACTACTGGAAAGAACAAATAAATAAAGCAGTCCTGAATTTGCTTTCAAGGGGGGGTAGGGAAGCTGAAGGTATGGCTTTAATGAGGCCCGAGTTCAAACCTCACTCCATCACCACAAAAAGGAGCAATAAGAAAAAGTAGGCTCTATGTCAGATTGCAGGGTTGTAGCGCCATCTGAATGGGGCAGCTGTTTGGCACTAGCCAGCTTGTAAGAGGGAATGAGGACTAGTTCCCAAGTTTGAATTTCGAAAGAAAACTTCGTAATCTCATGCTTTTTAAAACAACTATTACAAGCTGGGTGCTGGTGGCTCACGCCTGTAATCCTAGCTACTCAGGAGGCTGAGATCTGAGGATTGGGGTTCAAAGCCAGCCTGGGCAGGAAAGTTTGTGAGACTCTTATCTCCAGTTAACCACCAGAAAACCGGAAGTGGCGCTGTGGCTCAAGTGGTAGAGTGCTGGCCTTGAGATGAAGAGCTCAAGAACAGCATCCAGGTCCAGAGTTCAAACCCCATGACTGACTGAAAAGAGACCAAAAACATTACATTTTCTCGAATTTTTTTTTAAACTAGTGTGCAAATTATATAAAATGCAATGTAGGCTAGATTGTCTTGAGGCTGCTCTTCTGTAGCCTTTGAGGTGGGAGGTGCTTAGCATTAGATAAACCTGGGTTTAAACTCTTCTGCCAGATTTTTTATTTTGTTAGTATATGTTAGTTATATAGGGGGAATTTCATTGGACTTTTCCCCTGATGTGTATATACTATGTACAGTATATACAATATGACCGTGTTGATTAGTTGTGTGTGTTGAGTTGATACTGGGACTTGAACTTATGGTTCTGGCTTTTTGATGCTTCATTGGAGATAAGGATCTCATGGACTTCCCTGCCCAGGGTGGCTTCAAACCACAATCCTCTGATCCCAGTCTCCTGAATACTTAAGATTAAAAGAGTGAGCCACTGGTGACCAGCCAGTCAGTTTCTTTCTTTCTTTTTTTTTTTTTTTTTTTTTGTCGGTCATGGAGCTTGAACACTGGGCCTGGGCGCTGTCCCTGAGCTCTTCCGATCAAGGTGAGCGCTCTACCACTTGAGCCACAGCGCCAATTCCCGTTTCCTGATGGTTAATCGAAGATAGGAGTTTCACGGACTTTCCTGCCCAGGCTGGCTTTGAACTGTGATCCTCAGATCTCAGCCTCCTTGGTAGCTAGGATTACAGTCATAAGCCACCAGTGCCCAGCCAGTCAGTTTTCTTTACACTTGTAAAATAGGGACACTGATGTGTTTTTCCCTCTCTCCTGTTGATCATTCAATATACTAGCATATATATAGGAATGTTACTAGTAAACTGAAACGTGTCAGAAGAATTTTTTTTTTTTAGTAGTAAAGTGGTAAGAGATAAAAGAGTAAGTTCCTAAAGATAAAGAAATAAATAAAGATAAAAAACTGGGCTGGGAAGGTGGCTTAGTGGTAGAGTGCTTGCCTCCCATGCATGAGGCCCTGTGTTCGATTCCTCAGCATCACATATACAGAAAAAAGCCAGAAGTGGCACTGTGGCTCAAGTGGTAGAGTGCTAACCTTGAGCTGAAGAGCTGAGGGACAGCGCTGAGGCCCAGAGTTCAGGCCCCATGACCGATGACAAATAAATAAATAAATAAATAAATAAATAAATAAATAAATAAATAAATAAATAAATAAAAAAAATTGAAGTCTAAGGAGGGAACGGACAACCACACAAGGAAAGGAGTTGTTTTCAGCTTCTTTTCATTTTTCTCCCTGTAGGACAACAACGAATGAAGTACTATGAACTGATCGTCAATGGCTCCTATACCCCTCAGACTGTACCAACTGGAGGCAAGGCCCTGAGTGAGAAGTTCCAGGGTTCTGGTGCAGCCACGGAGACGGTGAGCAGCTGTGGCCACCACAGCCTTGGCCACTTAAATACAATGCCTAATTACCAGGACTAGGACCTGTTTTGAGAGGTTCTAGGCTTCACTGTTAGGTAAAGGAACTGTTGAGGTAAATGCCCATTTGCTTTCAAACGACAGAACTAGGATTCTTGGTTTGAGGCAAAGCAAGTTTTTAAGCCGTGTCTGATCTCTTTCCTTTCTCCTTGTTCCTCCAGACTGAGTCCCGCCGCCGTTCTTCTTCGGACACAGCCACCTACCCAGCAGGCACTGCTGTGGTGGGCACCCCTGGCAATGGTACCCCCTGCTCCCAAGACACAAGCTTCTCCAGCAGCCGACAAGACACCCCATCCTCTTTTGGCCAGTTCACCCCTCAGTCATCCCAAGGAACACCCTATACATCTCGGGGCAGCACCCCCTACTCTCAGGACTCCGCCTACTCCAGCAGGTATAGCACAAGCACCATGGGGGCCCCTGGCCATCCAATCTGGAAACAGCCAGCTGCCACAGGGAAGAATCCCAGAGTCTGAGATCACTGAATCCAGTCTGTAGGTTTAGCAGACAAACTGCTGTCTGCAGAGAGATAGCCAGAACTGGGCGTGTAATGCTTTGGGGTCAGTGCAGAGCACCTGTGGGTATGCGAACAGGGAGGTCAGGTTTGGTGACGTGGAGATGAGCCCAGCTCCCTCTCCCTTTTCTTCTGCAGCACCACTTCAACCTCCTTCAAGCCCCGGCGGTCAGAGAACAGCTACCAAGATTCCTTTTCTCGCCGCCATTTCTCTGCATCTTCAGTTCCCACGACTGCCTCCACAGCCATCTCAGCCACCACCACCGCCACCGCTGCTTCTTCCTCCTCCTCTTCCTCCTCTTCCTCCTCCACTTCCTCCTCCACCCCTTCCTCCTCATTGTCCTCATCTTCATCGTCATCATCCTCTTCTACATCTTCTCAGTTTCGTGCTTCTGACTCAAACTACCCAGCATATTATGAAAGCTGGAATCGCTATCAACGCCATGCATCTTACCCACCTCGTCGAGCAACTCGAGAGGAGCCTCCTGGTGCCCCCTTTGCTGAAAACACAGCAGAGCGCTTTCCACCTTCATACACCTCCTACTTGCCCCCTGAGCCCACTCGGCCCACTGACCAAGACTACCGGCCTCCTGCCTCCGAGGCCCCACCCCCAGAGCCTCCAGAACCTGGTGGAGGTGGCGGTGGTGGGGGGACCAGCCCCGAGAGGGAAGAAGCTCGGACCTCCCCCCGCCCAGCCTCACCTGCTCGCTCGGGCTCCCCAGCCCCAGAGACCACCAATGAGAGCGTGCCCTTCGCGCAGCACAGCAGCCTGGATTCCCGCATTGAAATGCTGCTCAAAGAGCAGCGCTCCAAATTTTCTTTCCTGGCCTCTGACACAGAGGAGGAGGAAGAGAACAGCACTGCGGGTCCTGGGGCTAGAGACCCAGGGAGTGAGGGGCCTGCCGGGTCAAGTCACGGGCCCTGCACACCCCCTCCAGCCCCGGCTAGTTTTGAGGATGTGGCTCCTACAGGGAGTGGGGAGCCAGGGGCTGCCCGAGAGTCTCCCAAGGCCAACGGGCAGAGCCAGGTGAGATGGGGGTCAGCTAGAAGGGGGGCTTGGGGCCTAGGAGGCAGGGTGGACCTGGGGAGGGGAAGGGAACTAGACAGGAAAGTGAGTTTGGAGATGAACCCAGGAACACAGTTTTTTCTGTGCCTCTCTCCACCCTTGCAGGCTTCTCCTTGCTCTTCTGGAGAGGACATGGAGATCTCTGATGATGACAGGGGTGGCTCACCCCCTCCGGCCCCAACGCCCCCCCAGCAGCCTCCACCTCCACCCCCTCCGCCGCCACCACCTCCTCCCTACCTGGCTTCTCTTCCTCTTGGTTATTCTCCCCACCAACCTGCCTACCTCCTCCCACCCCGCCCCGATGGGCCACCGCCCCCTGAGTACCCCCCACCTCCTCCTCCACCACCCCATATCTATGACTTTGTGAACTCCCTGGAACTCATGGATCGACTCGGGGCTCAGTGGGGAGGGATGCCCATGTCCTTCCAGATGCAGACCCAGATGTTAACGAGACTCCACCAGCTGCGACAGGGCAAGGGATTGACTGCTGCCTCTGCCGGGCCTCCTGGTGGGGCCTTTGGGGAGGCCTTCCTTCCTTTCCCACCCCCACAAGAGGCTGCCTATGGTTTGCCCTATGCTCTTTATACACAAGGGCAGGAAGGCCGTGGAGCATACTCACGGGAGGCCTACCATCTACCTTTGCCCATGGCAGCCGAGCCCCTGCCCTCTTCCTCAGTCTTGGGAGAAGAGGCCCGGCTGCCTCCCAGGGAGGAAGCAGAGCTGGCAGAGGGCAAAGCCCTACCATCAGCTGGCACTGTGGGCCGTGTATTGGCTACTCTAGTCCAAGAGATGAAGAGCATCATGCAGCGAGACCTCAACCGCAAGATGGTGGAGAATGTGGCCTTTGGAGCCTTTGACCAGTGGTGGGAGAGCAAGGAGGAGAAGGCCAAGGTGAGGAGGGCTGCTATCTGGACTTGGAGACCAGGGCTTTGCTGGATGAGATCTACCTCAGACTTCTCCAGGCTGCACAGTTCAAAATGAGAGAGGTCAAGGCAAATGAAGAGTCAGGCTATGGATACTCAGGGACATATTAGCTGGGCAAGGAAGTTGGGCCAAGCCACAGGGAGTCAAGCACAGGACCAAGAGAGAGCTTTGTTCTAGCTCTGTTGCTTGCTTTCAGTGGACATGGCAGTTAGGCAGTTCTGGGCTTGGCTTGTCTTTGGCCATCTATGAAGTGGGAAAAGAAATAGTTGTATCCTGTAGTTGAGGGTCTAAATGAACAGATCTGAAAATCATACCCATAAGGGCCTGGTGGAGGCATGGGAGGGGCCAGTGAAGGGATTTCTGTGTGGCTGGGTCTTGGGCTCAGTCCCCATGGTGCCTGCAGCCATTCCAGAATGCAGCCAAGCAGCAAGCCAAGGAGGAGGATAAAGAGAAGACGAAGCTCAAAGAGCCAGGAATGCTTTCCCTGGTAGACTGGGCCAAGAGCGGGGGTACCACAGGCATCGAAGCCTTCGCCTTTGGGTCCGGTCTGCGAGGAGCCCTGCGGCTGCCTTCCTTCAAGGTACCCAGAACTGTACTTCTATTTTTTGTGGGATGGGAGAGGGGAGGCTTTCCTTGGAGCTGTGATAGTGGGAACTGAGTTTGAAATGGGCCCAATCTTCTTCATCCTCCAGGTAAAACGGAAAGAGCCGTCAGAAATTTCAGAAGCCAGTGAGGAAAAGAGGCCCCGACCCTCTACTCCAGCTGAAGAAGATGAAGATGGTAAGTAGGAGACAAGGCAAGAGAGAGGACTACATGAAGTTCTGATAGAAAAGCAAGAGGCAGAGACAAAAGGGAGGGACAAGGGTATTGTGAGGGCAAGGTACAAGTGGAGAGGTAGGTTGGTATGAGGTTAAAAGGAAAATAAAGTGGTCTTAAGAGTTGTCACAGGCCGGGTGCTGGTGGCTCACGCCTGTAATCCTAGCTACTCAGGAGGCTGAGATCTGAAGATCGCGGTTCAAAGCCAGCCTGGGCAGGAGAGACCGTGAGACTCCTATCTCCAATAAACCACCAGAAAACCGGAAGTGGCGCTGTAGGTCAAGTGGTAGAGCACTCGCCTTGAGCTGAAGAGCTGAGGGACAGCGCCCAGGCCCAGAGTTCAAGCCCCACGACCGACACAAAAAAAAGAGTTGTCACAGATGGGTTGCATGAGATGTGTTCTCCTTGGATTGTAGTTGTGTAGAATGCTGGTTTTAGTTGGTTTGTGTCTTGATTTTTCTACTTAAAATAGAAGTGACAGACCTTGGAGATTATAATAAGTCACTACCTACATTTACTGTTCATTCCTGCAGCCTCTCTTTCACTTCATCCAAGTCTCGGCTGTTGGTTGACAGCTTCTGCGGCTTGAAACTTAACTGAATCACATCTACTGCCTAGTGGCCCATTGTCCTTAGTTCTCTTTCTCTTGGGTCAGACATGACAAGTTGTTTTCCTCTTTCACCTGGCCTAGAAAAGGATGAAAGATAAAATGGGTAGGATGTGCCTAAAATGATAATTATAAGAAATAGCAGATAAATGTAAAGTTTTGTGTTTCATTTGCTGCTTGCTAGGGCGTTAGGTGGACAGAAGCATATGTAAAACTCCTAGGACCAAACTGATGGTTGAAGATAATTGCTCTCACCGCCCTACACCTCCTTTTTGTTTTAGACCCTGAACGAGAGAAGGAAGCTGGAGAGTCAGGACGTCCAGCAACTAAGCCCCCAAAGCGAGATGAAGAGCGAGGCAAGGCCCAAGGCAAGCACCGGAAGTCCTTTGCTCTGGACAGTGAGGGGGAGGAAGCATCCCAGGAGTCTTCCTCTGAGAAGGTGAGAGCCTAGGCATGTTAGCTCAGAAACTTGCTTTATTCTTGTTTGGAGGTGCTAGGGATTGAACCCGGTACTTGGTAAGCAGGTGCTCTACCATTAGCTCCCAGAAGCTTGATCCTCAGTCTCTTCTCTCAGAGTCAGCTTCTTTCTGGGCTCGAGCCTAGACAGCTGTATCTTCTCATGGTACAGTTGTCCCTTTTACCCACCCCACCCCCACCCCCATTTTTTTTCTGTGCCAGTTTTCGGGACCCTGTACTAAGGCTGGTGCTCTACTATTTAAGACACACCCCCACTACTAGTTTTTTGCTGGTGGATTGGAGATAAAGAGTCTCACAGACTTTTTTTTTTTCGGTCAGTTGTGGGGCCTGAACTCGGCCTGGGCACAGCTCTTCAGCTCAAGGCTAGCACTCTACCATTTGAGCTACAGCGCACTTCTGGCTTTTTCTGCTTATGTGGTGCTGAGGAATCGAACCCAGGGCTTCATGCATGCAAGACAAGCACTCTACCACTGAGCCATCTTTCCAGCCCATCACAGACTTTTTTTTTAACCCAGACTGGCTTCAAACCTTATCCTCAGATATGAGCCATCAGTGACCAATAGTTCCTACTCTGTTAATCCCCATTTGTTCTTTTCCTTAAGGATGAGGAGGAGGATGAGGAAGATGAGGAAGACGAAGAAGGAGAAGAAGCAATGGACACCACGAAGAAGGAGGCAGATGCATCAGATGGTGAGTGCAGATAGTTGGGGAGAGCTCTTCTTGGATAGGAAGGGATTTTGGTCACCTGACTTACACTTTCCCACACCCATATCTTTCCTGTGTGGACACCTTTGCCCTCCACAGTAGCAATTGCTTTAGCTACAGTCTTTAAGCTTTAACTTTGGTGCTTACTTCTTCTGAAACACCTCTTCCTTTGAAATAGTGCAGCAAAGTCTTCATATTTCGCCAAGTCCTGGAGATGAGAAGGGTCTGCATTATCCTCCTCCCCTTTGGTGTTACCAGACCAGACCTTCCTACCTTTGATCACTGTTCTTTAAGGTCTAGTCACCAAGCTAGCCTCCCTCTTCCCTTCCTAATAGCTCCGGTCACCCAAATACTCATCCAGTTTAAGACCTGTGGGTTCTTCACATCTAGGTTTGGGTATATGATGTCGACTTCCTTTCCACTTACTCGTTTAGAAATCACTTTATGGCTGGGCGCCAGTGGCTCACGCTACTCAGAAGGTTGAGATCTGAGGGTCATGGTTCAAAGCCAGCCCGGGCAGGAAAGTCCATGAGACTCTCATCTCCAATTAACCACCAGAAAACGGGAAGTGGCGCTGTGGCTCAAGTGGTAGAGCACTAGCCTTGAGATGAAATGCTGAGGGACAAAACCCAGGCCCAGAGTTTGAGTCCCATGACTGACAAAAAAGGAAAGAAATAGCTTTATGGCCCTCCTCAGTGCAAGTGCTGTTTTAGGTACTTAGGGTACAACAGTAACTGAGGCAAATGGCTCCTGCTTTTGAGGGCTTGCTTTTTGAGGGCTTGTTGGAAGAGAGACGGAGACTTGAAAACAAGCAAGTAAATCCTGTTGGGCTTTGAAGAAGATGAAACAGTAATAGGGTAGAGTAATAGTGCAGTAGACTGAGGAGTCACTTCTTTTTTGGTGGGGGGCGGGGGCAGGGAGAAGGGATTGGTCATTGGGCTTGAATTAAGGTCCTGATGCTGTAACTCAGCTCTTTCACTCAAGGCTAGCACTCTTTATTACTTTGAGCCACAGTGCTACTTCTGGTTTTCTGGTGGTTAACTGGAAGTAAGAGCCTTACAGACTTTCCTGCCCAGGCTGGCTTTGACCTGTGATCCTCGGATCTCAGCCTTCTGAGTAGCTAAGATGACAGGCATGAGCCACCAACACTCAGCTAAAAGAAGTCACTTTTCTACATGATAGGCAAGTTGTGCATTTCAAGAGCCAGGATGGTACCATGCATGATCTGAGAGAATCCTCCTTGCTTGAGCAGAGGCTAGGTTGCTGCCAATGTGACTACACACCTACCTATACTCCTTGGATGCTTCTTGAATTTCTTTCCTTTGTCCTTGCTGTTATGTTTTTCATTTGGGTTCTGGTAGTAGTCTTTAATGGTTTCTGTCTCAATCCTTCTTCCTCCATTCTAATATATTTTTCCAAACTACTGGTAAACTTGTCTTTCCAGACATGTGCAGACGTTATTAACCTCTCTGCAGTCTTTTCCTGGTTTCCTATTTTCCACAAGGTGATCAGTAATTCAGCTCTTACTTAATCCATTCACCTCCATCTCACAATTTTCTAGAGCCCTTGCCAGCCACTACTACCATCTAGCCTGGATTACTTAATCTTACATTCCTTAAAGATTATGGAGTTCTGGGGCTGGGAAGGTGGTTCAGTGGTAGAGCACTTGCCTTGCATGCCTGAGGCCCTGGGTTCGATTCCCCAGCACCACATAAGCAAAAAGAAAAAAAGCCGGAAGTGGCACTGTGGCTCAAGTGGTAGAGCGCTAGCTTTGAGCTGAAGAGCTGAGGGACAGCGCCCAGGCCCAGAGTTCAGGCCTCACGACCAGACCCCCCCCAAAAAAAAAAAAAAAAAAAAAAAAGATTATGGAGTTCTCAGATTTCTTTATTTTTATTTTCATTTTGTTGGTCGTGGGGCTTGAACTCAGGACCTGGGCACTCAAGGCTAGTGCTCTACCATATTCAACCACAGCTCCACTTTTTAAAGAAAAATATTCCCTGGGTTCGATTCCTCAGCACCACATAAGCAAAAAGAAAAAAGCCAGAAGTGGCGCTGTGGCTCAAGTGGTAGAGTGCTAGCCTTGAGCTGAAGAGCTCAGGGACAGCGCCCAGGCCCAGAGTTCAGGCCCCACGACTGGACCCCCCCCAAAAAAAAAAGAAAGAAAAATATTACTATTTGTTTGGTTTTGAGGCACTGAGGAATCAAATCCAGGGCCTCATACATGCTAGGCAAGCACTCTACCACTACGCCACATTCCCAGCCCTTTTTTATGTGTGTGTGTGTGTATGTATGTGTGTGTACTGGTCCTGGGGCTTGAACTCCTGTGCTTAAGGCTAGCGCTCTACCACTTAAGCCATAGGTCTACTTTCAACTTTTTTAGTAGTTTAGTGGACTGGCTTCAAACTGTGATCCTCAAATCTCAGCCTCCTGAGTAGTTAGGATTACAGGTGTAAGCTACCAGTGCCCAGCTCTGATTTCTTTTTATAGAGTACTGGGATTTGAACTCAGGGCTTCATGCTTTCTAGAAAAGCTGACAGCTACCAGGTGAGCCAGGCTTCGGGTGGGCTGAGTGCAAGGATTCAGGCATGCACCACTATCCTGGCTGTTTATTAAGCTTCCTTTTTGACTCTAGGATCCTTTCTCAGAATCTGCTGGCCCATCTTGGTGCTTTAAGCAGCTATTTGTCAGTCTCTAGGTCTCTGTCTCTTCTTGCCTTTGACGTTTTTACATGGCAGGACTCCCATCCGTCTTGATTTCAATGTCTCCTTAAAGAGGCCTTCCCTGACTCATTGGCTTTTCCAGTCAGAATCCAGGGCTCTCCCCCTGACTTCCCAGCCCCCAGCATAGTGGTGATTGTCACCTGTGAGCAGAGGTTTGCTTATTTTACTCCTTGACGTCTTGGACTTCCAGCCCTTGGCTTATCCTGAATACTGAGTACTGAGTCAGAGAATGACCCCACAGCTTGACCAAGTGAAGGTCTTCTCACCTCGCCTGATTGCCCCTTCTGGATTTCCAGGCGAGGATGAGGAAAGCGATTCGTCCTCCAAATGTTCTCTGTATGCTGACTCAGATGGTGAAAATGGTAGCACCTCAGACTCGGAGAGCAGCAGCACATCTGGCTCCACATCTTCCTCGTCTTCCTCATCCTCGTCTTCATCATCCTCTTCATCATCCGAGTCCTCCTCTGAAGAAGAGGAAGAAGAGGAACAGCCAACATCAGTTCGCTCCGCTTCACCGCCTCCCAGAGAAGCCCCAGCGTCCCTCCCAGCGCCTGCAGAGGAGCCCGAGCCAGAGAGGACTACAGGCTCTCCAGCCACGCCTCTTCCTGAGCGGGAGACATCTCCAGCAAGGCCTGCAGGTAGGCAACTTGATGTGTGTGTCTCTGTCTGAAAGAACCTACATTCAGTAATGGTTTACCAGGGTGTGTGACTTTGCTGGAGAAACTCATAGAGAAAAACGGCATGTTGTCCCTCTTGGAGACATTGCCTAACCCTCAATGAGAGGTTTAGCTACTATCAGAGTAAAACAAGATGGTCTCTGCCTGAGACCACTTGAGTTAAAGAGAAAATGCCCAACTTAATAAATCCCTTCTCCTACTTCTCACTGTGTAGTGTAATATGTAGGCAAATATTAACTCAGAACTTACTCAGTTCTGCCTTTGCTTTCTTTTGTGGATTTTTACGTTTTGCTTTTTTTTTTGTCAGTTGTGGGGCTTGAACTTACCACTTGTGCCACCACAGCATTGCTTCCAGTTTTCTGGAAGTTAATTGGAGATAAAAGTCTCACAGAGCCAGGTGCCAGTGAGTGGCTTACACCTGTAATCCTAGCTACTCAGGAGGCTGAGATAGAGGATCACGGTTCAAAGCCAGCCCGGGCAGGAAAGTCTGTGAGGCTCTTCAATAAACCACTAGAAAACCAGAAGTGGTGCTGTGGCTCAAGCGGTAGAGCGCTCGCCTTGAGCTGAAGAGTGCAGGGACAGCGCCCAAGCCCAGAGTTCAAGCCCCACGACTGACAAAAAAAAAAAAAAGGTCTCACAGGCTTTCCTCCCCAAACTGGCTTTGAACCTCTATCCTCAAATCTCAGCCTCTTGAGTAGCTAGGATTACAGGCGTGAGCCACTAGCACCTGGCCATTTTACTGTTATTTCATAACATATACATACAGATTCTCTTACTCTGGGAACTGTCTGTCCAGATAGTAGGTATTAGGATATTTGTTGATAGGGTAAGGTTTCCCGGGAGGTGCTGTTTTTCCACTCAGAAAGTTGTGGTCCATGAGGAGAGATGTGCCAAGTAAGTAGTAAGTACATAAGCAAGTCTATGATTGCAAACTGATAAGCACCACAAAGGAAAAATATGGGGCATTCAGTACCTGCACGATCTGTGGAACTAGTAACAGCTTCCTGCTGAAGCGTAGTGTGCTGAATCTAGGCAGAAATAGGCACAAAAAAACTTGAACAGGGGCTGGGAAGGTGGCTCAGTGGTAGAGCACTTACCTTGCATGCATGAGGCCCTGGGTTCGATTCTCCAGCACCACATAAGCAAAAAGAAAAAAAAGCTGGAAGTGGTGCTGTGGCTCAAGTGGTAGAGCGCTAGCTGAAGAGCTGAAGAGCTGAGGGACAGAGGGACAGCACCCAGGCCCAGAGTTCAGGCACCATGACCGGACCAAAAAAAACAAAAAACAAAAAACGAGCCGATACAAAGGCCATAAGGCCAGGGATTAGCAAGTGGACATAGAAGAGAGCTAACTTGGGGAATTGAGAGCAAGAAGTGGTGCATGACTGAAACTGGACGCGAGGGCATGGATCATGCCATGTAGAATGTGGAGACTTATTAGGAGTTTGGTCTTTGGTCTTGAGAGCAGTAGGAAGCCCTCAGAGAAGCCGTGATCACATTTGTGATTTGAAAAGGTGCAGTGCAGAGAGGAGTTGGAGATAGGCCAAAGTGATATAGGGAAGATGGACAGGCAGGCAGGACTTCTGTGTCTTAGCAGTGTCTTGACTGTCCAAGGTGGGTAGAGGCCACAAGAAGATCTAGTGCTGGTGCCTGCTGATCTAGGCCAGACCCTGCAGGATGAGTTGAGCCTCTCCTGAAGCTGTCACGTAGTGCAAGGGCCTGGAAGGCCACAAGGCACTCAGAAGGTCATCAAATATAACCTTCTGTTCTCTATGGGACAGGAAAAGAAGAGGGACATGGTCACAAATGCATTTCAGAAAGTCCATTCTGATAGGAGGAGGAGAAGATTGTAAGTGGTCAGGGAAGAGGTAGGCTGGCATTAGAACATTTAAAGGACTGCATGAGCCAAACAAGATGGTTACAGTGAGATAGATGATGGCGTAGAAGTGGGATGAGCACAGGAGATGGTGAATTGTTAAATTACTCAGCAGGAAAGGAGACCCAGGATGGTGAACTGAGTCTAAGAAGAAAATGGCTGCATTCAGTCGGGGTTGAGTTTCAGATGCCCCAGGACCTCCAGTTAGAAACATGACTGTTAGATCACAGCTCATTTAAGCCCTGGGAGGAATAGGCTGGAAGGTAGATGTCTGTAGGCGGTGACTGTGCAGATAAGGAAAGAGGGTCTGGAGCCTGTGAGTCATTTTAGACAAGTGAGCAAAGGAACCCAAAGAGGCTAGAACAGAATTGGAAGTAGAGTAGGGGTGGTGAGTTTTGAGCACCAAAGGGAGTGCAAGTTTTGTGGCTTGTGTGTGTGTGTGTGTACATGCACACGCACGTGTCAGTCCTGGGGCTTGAACTCAGGGCTTAAGCACTGTCCCTGAGCTTTTCTACTCAAGGTTAATGTTTTACCACTTGAATTATAGCTCCACTTCCTACTTTTTGTGGTTAATTAAGAGATAAAAGTCTCGTAGACTTTCCTGCCTGGGCTGGCTCGGAACCGAGATCCTCAAATCTCAGCCTCCTGAGTAGCTAGGATTACAGGGATGAGCCCCTGGTGCCTGGCTTTACTCCCTTTTAGAGATGAAGTGTTTGAAGCTTGTTGAGGTACAGGAATGTGCTTCAGGTTTCCTAACTAGGATTGAAAGCAAAGAAAGAATGAGGGGTTGATGGAAGGTTTAGCTTTTCAGAGTGGATGAGATGGATGCATTTCTACACTCAAGGAAAGAAGGTGGACCAGGCAAGGGAGAGATTTTGATGGAGTAACATTCCTGGAGGGTATGGCCGGGCCTCTAGATATGATGGGGAGGGATGGGTGCATGGGGAGCTATGGGCTTTTGTGCTTGAAGCTTTTGCCCTGAGCGGCAGGTACATGAGAGACAGCTAACATAGAAACCTTGCACAATGAGGGGAGTGGGAGGCCGGGGGGGAGGCTGCCTGGGCCTGCCAGCAGCACAGAAGTCCTGCAGAAACCCAGGCCTGGGAGGAGGTTCCAGTGGTAAGATGAGGATATAGAGTACACAAAGTACTGTGAAAGGAGAAGACCCAGTAAGGGTCCTGGGGACAAGGCAGGAGAAATAGGGTAAGCCAGGCATGGTGGTGCATGACTGTAATCACAGAACTTGGGAGGCTGAGGCAGAAGGATCTCAAGTTTGAGGCCAGCCTAGACTAGAAGAGAGTCTTTAAGAACCTGACTAAACATCCACATCCTTACTACACCCGTGTGTGTGTGTGTGTGTGTGTGTGTGTGTGTCTTTAAGAACCTGACTAAACATCCACATCCTTACTACACCCGTGTGTGTGTGTGTGTGTGTGTGTGTGTGTGTGTGTGTGTGTGTGTGTGTGTGTGTGTGTGTGTGTGTGTGTGTGTGTGTGTGTGTGTGTGTGTGTGTGTGTGTGTGTGTGTGTGTGTGTGTGTGTGTGTGTGTATATTTTCTTTTGGAAAAAATTGAAGACAGTTCTTTGCTCTTTACCAAATAAGAAAACAGAAAGTGGTGCTGTGGCTCAAGTGGTAGAGCACTAGCTTTGAGCTGAAGATTCAGGAACAGTACCCAGGCCCAGAGTTAAAGCCCCATGACCAACAAAAAAGGGGAAAAAAGAGAGAATAAGAAAACAAAGCAAGGAAACCTGAGTCACAAAGGGCTAGGTGGGCCTGTGGTAGGAATCTGGGTAAAGGCTTCGAAGGGCAGCTGCCCACACTTAGCTCCAGACAAAGTATGGTTCTTGGTAGCAGGAACCCACTTAAAGGCTGAGTATCTAGTGGCAGGAACCCATTTTAGCCAGATTAAGTATGGAAAGGGATTCACAGGGCTAGGTACCAGTGCACCTGTCTTTAATCCTAGCCACTCAGGAAGCTGAAATCAGGATCGTAGTACAGAGGCAACCTGCCCAGGAAAGTCAAGGAGACTCATCTCCAGTTACCCAGCAAAAAGCCAGAAGTAGAGCTGTGGCCCAAGTAGTAGAAGTAGTAGGGCATTAATTTTGAGCAAAAAAGCTTAACAGTGCCCAGGCCCTGTGTTAAACCAGGACCTGCTCATGTACACACAGACACAAAAAGGGATATACAGGACATAGCCAGGTGCTAGAACCCAAAAGCAGGAACCAGAACATCTTTCAGCTTTGCCTTATTCTGATCTGATGCATTATTTTCTCCTTGTGCAGATGGGATTCCTCTGCTTCTCTATTCAGCATAGGGTCACTGCCAAGTGGCAGACCTACCCATTCCTATCTCCATGGGCTTTTTTTTTGGTTGATTGTAGGGCTTAAACTCAGATCCTGCGCACTATCTTTGAACTTTTTTGCTTAAGGCTATTGCTCGACCACTCTGAGCCACAATTCTACTTCAGTTTTCTGGTAATTAATTGGAGAGGAGTCTCATGGACTTTCCTGTCTGAGCTGGCTTTGAACCACAATCCTCAGATCTCAGCCTCCTGAGTAGTATTACAAGGGTGAGCCACCAGCACCTGGCCCTGTCTTAGTTCTTATTACTAGAAAGTTTTTGATTGGGCTGGTTAGGTGACATTTTAGTCCTGTCAGTTAGTGATGGCCCTGGGAAGAAAGGAGTAGCCCATGTAGTAGGAGTTACCTTTTGGTGACTTTGTAGATCCTAGGATGTTGAGAACACTTTTTCTTCTCCTGGGGTGGGTGGGTGGTGAGGTAGTGCTGGAATGTGAACTCAAGACTTCTCACTTGCTAAGCAGGAACTCCTTATCCTTAGCACCATTATGCCACACTTCAGTCGGTTGCTTTTTTTTTTTTTTTTTGCCAGTCCTGGGGCTTGAAGTCAGGGCCTGGGCACTGTCCCTGAGCTTTTTACTCAAGGCTAGCACTCTACCACTTGAGCCACAGCCCACTTCTGGCTTTTTCTGTTCATGTGATGCTCAGGAACTGAACCCAGGGCTTCATGCATGCTAGGCAAGCACTTTATCACTGAGCTGCATTCCCAGCCCTCGAGAACATTTTTATGCAGTCTGGCCTTCAGCTGCAATCCCAATGGGTCTCAACCTCCCAAGTAGCTAGGATTATGAGCATGAACCATTAGCCCTTGGCTCATTCATTGACAGGTGTATCTTCAGTGAATGGGGTGAGCAGGCAGGGAGTGAAGGGAAATTTGTGTGGAGAAGCTAAGATGGGAGGGAAATTGATTCTGGCGGTTAGGAACATGCACAGTGGGAGAGGTGGTCCCAACGTGGTAGAAAGGAGGTGAGAGGACTCATAGCAAGCCATTGGATGGGCCTGGGCTGGGTGCCTGGGGCCTCACTGGCTTCCAAGTTTGGGCTGCTGCTGCCTGAGATTCCTGTGGTATCCAGAGCCTTGTACACAGCAGCCTGCTCAGCTCAAGGTATTGGTTGAGACTGGACTGATTGATCACTGGCTGCCTGGCCTAGCCTGGGTTCTGGCTGCTGTTTAGTTTGAGTGGCAGCACCAGGTGAGAAGTCACTAAGTTCGTAGAGGCCCAGGGCAGAACAGAGCAGCAGATAAGAGCATGAATTCAACCCCAGTTACCTGAATGTTGTTGCTCTGCTACTTGCCAGGTGTGTGGCATTGGGCCGGTTATTTTTCTCTGTGCCTGTTTCCTCTGTGTGAGGTAGGATTGATCGGAGTACAGTGTGGATTCAGTGTATGTCAGGGACACACTCATGTGGCTGTTACTCGGCTGTGGCCAAAGCTAACTGTAAGATGCCAGCCACCAGCTTTCTGGAGAGCCAGCAAGGCTGGACAGTGGTGGTGGCCTTGAGCTGGAGTATCAGAGGGCAAAGGAGCAAAGAAACGCCATACTCCTTGTCCTGGGGGCTGAGCTGGGGAGGTTAATGAGATTCAAAGCAGCCCCCCTCAGAGACAGTGTGTCCCTTGTCTAATCTGCCACTCGTCCCTTAGATTTCAGCTTCCACCTTGGCCTCTTGATGCGCGGTGTCTTCTGCCCCCCTGCCTACTAGGGCAAATCCCGTCATTCAGCTTTTTACATTGAGTCTTTTTCACCTCACTGCCCCCAGAGAATATTGTTACTGGGTAAAGTGGTGGATATTTTTGTTTCCTCTGGCTAATTGGATCTTCAGAGAATTTGCAGTGGACAAAAAGTGGTCTTGGCCTGTGTGCCTAGCTGTCCCGTGTGAGTCTGTTTCTGCTAGTCTTGGTTTAAAAAAAAAAAAAAAAAAGGCCATTGAGTCTGGGTGCTTGTGAGGAGCCTTCCTCCACCATCTTCCAGCGGCTCCACATTTGATCTGAGTGGTCTTTTCCTGTTGGACTTGAGCTCTGTGAGGACATCAGAAGCATTTTTGCCCAGTAGTTGTCCCCATACCTGACATATTTGGGGTTCGATGGGCCTCTTGACCAGATGGGTGTGTGCAGGTACAGCTTTCCATCCTGTCCAGGAGCTTGAGGGCAGAAGGGGGGTGGGGGGCTGTGAGGCAGACACTGAGGGAAAATGTGTAGCCTATGGCTGCCCCGCCCCACCCAGGCCTCCTGGCCCTCGTGATCACGTCTGATAAGGTTGAGCCTGCACGCTAACCCTCTCCCTTTCCCGGTGTGCTTTCTTCCCCAGGTCCCACGGAGGAACCACCTCCCAGTGTGCCCCTGCCTCCCCCAGAGCCCCCAACAGGCCCCCCGGGCCCCACTCCCCGCCCGGATGAGCGCCCCTCTTCTCCTATTCCCCTCCTCCCCCCTCCCAAGAAGCGCCGGAAAACTGTTTCCTTCTCGGCCACGGAGGAGGTGCCGGCCCCAGAGCCTCCCCCAGCCGCCCCCCCGCAAGCCAAGTCTCCCGGCCCAGTCTCCCGCAAAGTCCCCCGGGGTGTGGAGCGGACCATTCGCAACCTGCCCCTGGACCATGCGTCTCTGGTCAAGAGTTGGCCTGAGGAGGTATCCCGAGGGGGCCGGGGCCGGGCAGGGGGCCGCGGCCGGCCCGCCGAGGAAGAAGAGGCTGAGCCAGGGACGGAAGTAGACCTGGCCGTGCTGGCCGACCTGGCCCTGACGCCCGCCCGGCGCGGCCTGGCCGCCTTGCCTCCCGGGGATGACTCGGAGGCCACAGAGACGTCCGATGAGGCAGAGCGCTCCAGCCCCCTGCTCAGCCACATCCTCCTGGAGCACAACTACGCCCTGGCTGTGAAGCCCACCCCTGCCGTGCCGGCCCCCCGGCCCCCCGAGCCAGTGCCTGCCCCTGCCGCGCTCTTCAGCTCCCCCGCCGACGAGGTCCTGGAGGCCCCCGAGGTGGTGGTGGCTGAGGCAGAGGAGCCAAAGCAGCAGCCACAGCTGCAGCAGCAGTCAGAGGAGAGGGAGGAAGAGGAGGAGGAGGAGGAGGAGTCCGAGTCCTCAGAGAGCAGCAGCAGCAGCAGCAGCAGTGATGGCGAGGGCGCTGTGCGGCGGCGCAGCCTGCGCTCCCACGCCCGGCGCCGCCGGCCGCCGCTGCCCCCGCCCCCGCCCCCGCCCCCGTCCTTCGAGCCCCGCAGCGAGTTCGAGCAGATGACCATCCTCTATGATATTTGGAACTCAGGCCTGGACTTGGAAGACATGAGCTACCTGCGGCTCACCTACGAGCGGCTGCTGCAGCAGACAAGCGGGGCTGACTGGCTGAACGACACCCACTGGGTCCATCACACAAATATCCTGAGCCCCAGAATATGGCCTTCCTGTACAGGAAAGCAACCACGGGCTGCGGCAGGCGGGGGGGGGGGGGGGGGGGGGGGGGGGGGGGGGGGGGGGGGGGGGAGTGGGGGGAACCTCCCCATTAGCAGGGTGGCCCGTCCTTCTCGGGTCTTGCCTGGCACTGCGCTCAGTTCCCTCTCCAGCTGTGGGCCTCAGTGCACTGCATCTAGCCAGAGGTTTCTCTGGCTGCCCAGCCTGCTTCTCTCTGCTTCATGCCTTTTGTGCCTCAGTTTTCCTGGCAGAAGAGGCGGGGTCTGAGTGGACTCCTCCCACCTGCTGCCCCCCTGCAGCAGACATGCTTAGCTGCTCACACCAACACCTTCTGCTTGCGCTGGGGCTGAGGTGGCTAGACAGGAGCGCGCCCCAGGGAACCACCTGTTCTCTTCCTTAACGCCCTGCACTCACCAACCTGAACACTCCAAAGCGCAAGCGGCGGCCCCAGGATGGGCCCCGAGAGCACCAGACCGGCTCGGCGCGCAGCGAGGGCTACTACCCCATCAGCAAGAGGGAGAAGGACAAGTACCTGGATGTGTGCCCCGTCTCGGCTCGGCAGCTGGAAGGCGTGGACACTCAGGTGGGGCCCTGCCCTAACTCCAGGCCCATCCCATGGGGTCTTTCTCTTTCTCCTCCCCCCCCCTTCCCTCCATCACTCACCTCCTCCCTATCCTGCTTCTCACAGGGGACTAACCGTGTGCTTTCCGAGCGCCGCTCTGAACAGCGGCGGCTGCTCAGTGCCATCGGCACCTCGGCCATCATGGACAGTGATCTGCTAAAGCTCAACCAGCTCAAGGTAAGGAGTGGGACCTGGGCCCGGGAGGAGGCACTGCTCCTAAGGGAGGGGGGAACCAATCCTGAGACCCCCATGGTGGGTGGCAAGATGGGAGGCCTCTAGCAGTACCGTCTGCTCTCTGTCCCCAGTTCCGAAAGAAGAAGCTCCGCTTTGGCCGGAGCCGGATCCATGAGTGGGGTCTGTTTGCCATGGAGCCCATTGCAGCTGATGAGATGGTCATCGAGTACGTGGGCCAGAACATCCGCCAGGTGAGGCCACGCTGTGTGGCAGGCTGGCAGCCAGGCAGCCCTCACCAGCGTGAGTTCCAGGACTTAGCCAGTGAAACCGGTGTCCTTACAATAATAGGTACCCAGCACCCAGATATTAGTAGTCCAGCAGCAAACATGATCGAGACTTTCCCTTTAAAAATGGGAATTGCTGGGCGCTGGTGGCTCACACCTATAATCCTAGCTACTCCGGAGGCTGAGATCTGAGGATTGAGGTTCAAAGCCCAGGTGGGAAAGTACATGAGACTCACCTTAGATAGGAGGTTCAAAGCCAGCCCAGGCAGAAGAGTCTGTGAGATGGTTCTCTCCAACCAACTACCAAAATCCTCAAAGTGTGAAGTGGTAGAGGTGATCTTGAGCAAAAAAAAAAACTAAGGACAGTTCCCGGGCTGGCTTGAGGGTGTGGGACACACACCCTCCCACACAAAACAACAACAAAACCAGGGGGAATGAGGGAACATTGGCAAGTAATAGCAGAAAAGAATGGTGCTTGACAACAGGTTTGGCACACCAAGATGGTGTCTTAGCTGCATGAGGAGGAGGATTTTCCAGGCCTTGGGTCAGGAGTGTGCTCCTGATTTTGGAAAAACATATACTAAGGTTTGACAGTAGTGTGGTCCTAGGAGGGCAAAGGGGTTAGTTAGCATGTCAGAGAGCTGAAGGTCCATGGTGGTGCTGTGCGGGGTGGGGGGGCCCTCCTTTCTCCATGGATCCACATTGGGACTGTGGTAAGAAGGGCTCTGGAAGCTACGCCGCAGAGGGCTTTGGGAGTTAAACCTGGCTTTGCTGTGAGGAGTGCACTAGTAGCTAGTGCTTGAACACTGGTACCAGTGCCTGGCTGTGGCAGAAATCCGGGTCAGGGTAAGGGTGGTCTGGCCTGTGCAGCAGAGGCGACAGGAGTTTGGCGTCTGGGTAGCTAGCCAGTGAGCTGACTGGAGGGTGACGGATGAAGGAGTCGAGTCCCTTTCTCAGGCCACCGTTCGCCACTAGGAGTCCGAAGCCCAGTGAGATGATGAAGAGGACAGGGCAGCCCTGTGGGTTGTAGGCGCCGCACATCCAGGCATGACGCCCAGCAGCTCCAGTGAGGTGGCCTCTGGCCACAGATGGAGATTTGGGAGGAGCTGACTGGCGGCCAGAGCTCTGGGCGGGGTGAGGTCACCCACGGAAAAAGGCAGAACGCTCTTGGTCCTTTTTTTTTTTTAATGCCAGTCCCAGGGCTTGAACTCAGGACCTGGGCTCTGTCCTTGAGCTTCTTTTGCTCAAGGCTAGCACTGTTACCACTTGCCACAGTGCCACTTTTGGCTTTTTCTGTGTATGTGGTACTGAGGAATGGAACTCATGGCTTCATGCATGCTAGGCAAGCACTCTACCACTGAGCCACCTTCCCAGCCCATGGTTCTATTTCTTCCACAAAGCCAGGAATCCTGATGTGCATGAGCTGCACTGCCCCAGCCAGCTGCCCAAAGGGGCTTTCTAGGGGGAGGATTGTAGGAGAGGAGATGAAGCAGGGTTCTGTTGGTGAAGTGACACTGTCATTTCACAAACTGCGCCAGTCCCACGGCAGTTGGAGGTTCTGCAGCCACCAGGCAGGCGCTCTAGGAGAGGCCAGTTCCGTTTTGTCTGGAGTCCTCTTGCCAGTATCTTAGGCAGAGGCCAGCTGCAGGCCCAGCCTTGCTCATGTAGACCCTAGAGCCTGCAGCCTCTCTGCAGGGGCTGTGGGGTCTGGCCTAGGTCCATGTGGAAACTGAGGCGAGAAATTCAAGACTTCTGTGCCTCTCGCCCTCCCAGATGGTGGCGGACATGCGGGAGAAGCGCTATGTGCAGGAGGGCATCGGCAGCAGCTATCTGTTCCGTGTGGACCACGACACCATCATTGATGCCACCAAATGTGGTAACCTGGCCAGGTTCATCAACCACTGCTGCACGGTGCGCTGGGGACCGGGCTGGGGGGGGGCAGAGCGGGGCGAGGGGGGGAGAAGGGCAGCCACCACTCACACCTCCGTTCCTGCAGCCCAACTGCTACGCCAAGGTGATCACCATCGAGTCTCAGAAGAAGATCGTGATTTACTCGAAGCAGCCCATCGGCGTGGATGAGGAGATCACCTATGACTACAAGTTCCCGCTGGAGGACAACAAGATCCCGTGTCTGTGCGGCACTGAGAGCTGCCGGGGCTCCCTCAACTGAGGTGGGCAGGACTGGTGCCCACACCCCTATTTATTCCCCCTTGGTGCCCTGAGCTCCCAGCACCCCAGCCTTAGTGGGCTCCACAGGGCCCACCTGCCCCCCGTGTCCGTCCACATGTGGGGGTTATGGGCCCCGAGCCCAGCAAGGGAGCCTCAGTTCCTCCCTCCCCGTCACCCCTGCCCACCCTCCCAGGCCCCTCATTTTTTTTCTTTGCGGAGAAGAAGCTGTAAATGTTTTGTAGCTGCCAGCAGCTGTTTCCTGTGGAAACCTGGGGTGCCGGCCTGTACAGATCCTGTTCTTGGGGGCTGCACAGCTCTCATGCTTTGTGTTAATGGGGACTTCCCCTTGTGCCCTGCGTGCACCCCTCCCCAGTTTCGGGGTCTCTAGGGGCAGTGGCCATGTTCTCCCCTGGGGGGCCCTGCGGCCCCCTTCCTGGGGACTCCGTGCCTGCAACCCTGCCTCATCTTCTGTTCCTGCCAGACCCTGTGGGTTACCCTCCCACCCTGGCTTCTGGGGGCTCCGGCTCAGCCAGGCCAGGATGGTGGGGGGTGGGCCCTTCTTGTTGGGCTGGATTGTACATATGTTAATAGCGCAAACCCAACGCCACATTTTTATAATTGTGATTAAACTTTATTGTACAAAAAGGCCTCGGTCGTTATCTTTGGGGCGGGGATATGGGGGTTGAGGACATGGCGGGTCAAGAAAAGGAGGGAAAATGGGTGGTCTCATTTGCAGTGGGTAGGAGGAGCCCACAGGCAAGAGCCCAGATTTGCAGACCAACACCACTGCTTTGGACGCATCACCTGACAGGCTGTAACAGCCATGCCAGGAATCCCCCACCAAGGCCAGCCAGAGTTGGGCCAAGGTCAGGCCTTCCTTCCCTTCCCAACACCACAGCTGCTGCTGGGCCTCCAGCCCCTTGGGAAATCTAGCAGGAGGGAAGAACTGAGGTCATGCAGCGGGAATGAGGTCGCCCTGCTGCCTTCATCCTGTGACCCCCAAATCCAGCACCCCACCCAGCAGGTTCTGGCTCCAATCTTCAGAGAGCTCTGGGTCCACGAGGGGGCGCCCTGTGGCAGGGAGTGTGGGGTAGAAGGGGTGGAGGCTGGACTGAGGGACGTTCCAGGAATGGGCCCGGAGGGAGGAGGAGGCGGAGGAGGAGCAAGCGGAAGGAAGCCGGTGTGACTGGCCGGCCCAGGAGACAGCTCCCTCCCAGTGACCACTTTGGGTTCCCTGGGACAGTGGCCACAGGTACATAGAGCTAATACCAAGGCTCCCCTTGGTCATTCCTCTCCTTCCTCCCCTCCTCCAGCTGTCTGCCTCCCCCTTTTCTACCCTCCTTTTCTACCGCAAACCTTTCTCAGCTACTTTGATCCTGTGAGCAGTGGGTGGGATCGGAGGTCCGATTCAGCCTCTACCCGAATAGGTGAAGGCTGCAGGAACAGCTCTGTCTCCTCCTCTCTGCCCAAATTGCTGTGCTCTTGTCCTCTAGACCACCTGGCCCCTTCTTGAAATCCACGTGGCTGGGGCAGCTGACAATTACAGGTGAGCCAGACTCCGCCTCTGGGCATGGCAGAATCTGCACAGGCCCCGAAGCTGGTGTACCTGGTCACAGGTGGCTGTGGTTTCCTGGGGGAACACGTAGTACGCATGCTGCTGGAACGGGAGCCAAAGCTCCGTGAGCTGCGGATCTTTGACCTGCACCTGAGTCCATGGCTGGAGGAGCTGAAGACAGGTGATTTGGGTGGGTGGGGGGGTTGAAGGGAGGAGGATGTTTCCCCCATTCCCTCCTAAGCCGGGATGCACCCAACCCCTGGTGGAAAAGATGATAGCTGTTTACATTTTCCAGTCTACAAGGCTGGGATATATGAGTCATATTGGGAAGTTGTAGCTCCAAGGGTGTTGACCAAAGCCAGCTGATGGCGCCCAGCTGACTTTGCCTTTGCCTTCTCCACCAGGGCCTGTGCAGGTGACTGCTATCCAGGGAGATGTAACCCAGGCCCATGAGGTGGCAGCAGCCGTGGCTGGAGCCCATGTGGTCATCCACACTGCTAGTCTAGTGGACGTGTTTGGGAGGGCCAGTCCCAAAACCATCCACGAGGTCAACGTGCAGGGTGAGATGAACCCTGTGTGGCTCTCACATGTGACATTTGGCCTGTTTGTTCTCCGCCCTCTGACTGTTGACCTCTTGTGAATCTCCTGGGACAGCCAGTCCTGTTGATCTAATCCTGCCTCCCGTTACTCTGTTCCCACCTGCCCCAGCCTGGATGGTTCTCTTTAGATCTGGGATTGGGTAGGGAAAGATGCCGAGGGCGGAGCCACAGCTGGGCTGCATCCCCTCCTCCCACAGGCACGATGAATGTGATCGAGGCTTGTGTGCAGGCTGGAACGCAGTTCCTGGTCTACACAAGTAGCATGGAAGTTGTGGGGCCTAACTTCAAAGGTCATCCCTTCTACAGGTGAGCTGAGGACACCCCCCACCCCACTTTAAAAGCCCATGTCTAGCTGGGTGCCAGCAGCTCATGCCTGTAATCCTAGCTACTCAGGAGGCTGAGATCTGAGGATTGTGATTCAAAGCTAGTCTGGGCAGAAAAGTCTGTGACTCTTCATCTCCAATCAACTTGCAGCAAAAAGCTCAAAGTGGAGGTGTGGCTCAAGTGGTAGAGCACCATCCCTGAGTGGGGAAAAACTCAAGAATGGTGCCCAGGCCCCGAGTTCAAACCTCAGCATACATGAACATACACAAAAAGCCCTTTTGCTTTCCATTCTTCCTTCCCTCGTTAGGGGCAATGAGGACACCCCATACGAGGCAGCACACAGACACCCCTATCCTTGCAGCAAGGCCCTTGCGGAGCGGCTGGTCCTGGAGGCCAACGGAAGGAAGGTGAGACCTTGAGATACCACTTTAAATTGCTGCCAGGCAGAGCCTGCCCCCAGACTTGTGTCCATCATGGGGTTCAGAGAGGGAGGCCGGCCCTAGGTCCTAACCATTTCTTTTGTTGGTCGTGGGGCCTGAACTGTGGGCCTGGGCACTGTCCCTCAGCTCTTCAGCTCAAGGCTAGCACTCTACCACTTGAGCCACAGCGCCACTTCCAGCTTTTTCTGCTTATGTGCTGCTGAGGAATCGAACCCAGGGCCTCATGCATGCAAGACAAGCACTCTACCACTGAGCCACCTTCCCAGGCCTGGTCCTGACCGTTTGTGACTTGTGTCCCCAGGTCCGTGGAGGGATGCCTCTGGTGACATGTGCTCTGCGTCCCACGGGCATCTACGGTGAAGGCCATCAGATCATGAGGGATTTCTATCATCAGGGCCTGCGCCTGGGGGGTCGGCTCTTCAGGGCCATCCCAGCCTCTGTGGAGCATGGCCGGGTCTATGTGGGTAAGCAGTAGGCCCAGCAGCTTGTGTGTTTCTGTGTATGTGTGTTCATGTTCATGTACTGGGGCTTCAACAGAGGGCTTGGATACTGTCCCTAAGCTTTTCTGCTCAAAGCATTCTGGCACTTAAGCCATACCTCCATTTCCAGCTTTTGCTGGTGAACTGGGGGCGGGGGGGGGGGGCAGGAAAGCTGGTTAATTCAAGAGTCACAAACTTTTCTGTCTCGGCTGGCTTGGAACTGCAACCTTCAGATCTCAGCCTTCTGAGTAGCTAGGATTACAAGTATGTGCCATCAGCACCTGGCTGGGCTTAGCAGGTTGGTTTTGTTACTGCTATGTGCTAGTCTGGGGGCTTGAACTGAGGGCCTTACTGCTGTCCTTTTTTGCTCTAGGCTAGCACTCTAGAGCTTGAGCCACAGCTCCACTTCTGGCTTTTTGGTTGGTTAAATGGAGATAAGAATGTCTCATGTATTTTCCTGCCGGAGGAGCTCAGCAGTTTATGAGAATCTAAGAACAATGCAGAAAAACCTGCTCTGGAAATGGACAGGCATCATGGGTTCTAAAAGGAACAGTGTGTATCCTGGCTGGGGGGGGAGAGGGGGAAAGAGTAGTAGATCACGATTATGGGATGTCATCTGCTTGGGCCACAGAGGAAAGAGGATCTATCTAGGTTGGGAAGACTGACATAAAAAGCCACAGACTGGGATTGTGGCTTAGTGGTAGAGTGCTTGCCTAGCATGCATGAAGCCCTGGGTTCCATTCCTCAGTACCACATACACAGAAAAAGCCAGAAGTGGTGCTGTGGCATAAGTGGTTGAGTGCTAGCCTTAAACACATAGAGGCTCAGGGACAGAGCCCAGGCCCCGAGTTCAAGCCCCAGGACTAGCAAAAAAAAACCAACCCCAAAACCCCCCAAAAAAGCCTACCATAGGCTAGAACAGAGACAAATGTAACCCCGGGACCTGAGCACAGTTCTAGGTTGCCTTGGAGAACAAGTAGCTTCAAAGGCTGGGAGGGAGGGCAGGGGAGAGCAAAGCAGCCTCTTCCAGGCCATAGCATGAGGTGGACAGGATCTCAGCATCACTGCATGGACTGACCCTGGAGAGCAATGTCCACGCAGTGGCAGGGCACACCAATAGTCACCGTGCCACCCCATCCCTATTCCCATTGGCAGGCAACGTGGCATGGATGCACGTCCTGGTTGCCCGAGAACTACCGCTGAGAGCCCCACTCATGGGTGGCCAAGTCTATTTCTGCTATGACAAGTCACCCTATAAGAGCTACGAGGACTTCAACATGGAATTCCTGGGCCCCTGTGGACTGCGGCTGGTAGGCACCCGCCCACTGTTGCCCTATTGGCTGCTCTTCATCTTGGCCACCCTCAACGCCCTGCTCCAGTACCTGCTGCGCCCACTGTTGCTGTACGCACCCCTGTTGAACCCCTACACACTGGCTGTGGCCAACACCACCTTCACTGTCAGCACCAACAAGGCACAGCGCCATTTTGGCTATGAGCCTTTGTTCTCATGGGAAGATAGCCGGAGACGCACCATTCACTGGGTGCAAGCCATAAAGGGTTCAGTTCAATGACAGCAGGTCTGGGCTCTGGTGGCCATCACGTTCTGTCCACCTGAGTCCTCACGTGGATGGACAGAGTGGCTGTGTTACAGGAGCTGAGGGCCCTGGTACCTGACTGGCCAACTCGGAGTCTTCTCTCTGCAGTGGAAGACCACGAGGCTGCCAGGAGTCTGTACTTTGCTACCTCTGAGTTCTAGGACAGGGCTGGGGACAAACAGCATCTTCCCTCTTGGCCTAGGCTTGCTGGGTGGTTGCAGGGAACTGGATCCTAAATGATCTCATGACTCCATCTCAAGAGTGGCTTTCTGAGCAGAAATGGCTGAGGTTCCACAGGCTTTGTGCTGATCTTCTGACATCTAGGTGCCATCTTTAGGCTTGGATACAGAGTGAAGAGGATACTTTGTCCCTCTCAGGAAGATTATAGTCCCCTTATTTTTGAAATGATCGCCTTTAGATTTTTTTCCTACAAAAGCCCCTCATAGAAAAGCTAGGGAAATGAATATATTACTCTTTTCTTTCTTTCTTCGTGTGTGTGTGTGTGTGTGTGTGTGTGTGTGTGTGTGTGTGTGTTTCTTTCTTCGTGTGTGTGTGTGTGTGTGTGTGTGTGTGTGTGTGTGTGTGTGTGTGTTTGCCAATACTGAGGCTTGGACTTCGGACCTAGGCACCATCCCTTAGTCTTTTTGCTCCAGGCTAGCACTCTACCAGTTGAGTCATATGAGTCATACCTCTAGTTGTAATCGATGCCTCTTCACCTAAATGCAGCTTTTGCAATCATGTTAGCAGTCTGCCCGCAGGGTTCCAGTAGTGCTGTACCTAGCCAAGGGGCTGGATTAAAATCCTTTTCCAAGCATGTGTCCATCTGTCAGTCCAGCTCCTCTGTCTGCCCACCCTTCCCCACGGCGGCGCGGCCCAGGTGGGGACCAAAGGAAGTGAGCACACGGCAGGCCCGCTGTTGGATTGGTTGCTATTTCTCCCGTCCCAGGGGGCCCAACCCGGCCCAGGGTGGGGTTGGGGGGCGGGGCTCTGGGGACAGGACATGCAGGGCTGGGTGGGGGGGCAGAATTTCCTGTATTTGATCCATTTGCAACTTGGTCACCAATAGAGAGAAATGAGACTGAGGGCTAACACGAGAGGGCGGCCAGGCCCTGGGTCCCCAGCCAGGCCCTAGGAGTCCTGTCCCCTCTAGGGAGGGGGTGGGGAGTGGGAAAGAGCTCTAGAAACCCAATAGAGAAACAGAGAAAGGGGGCAAAGGGCTCATGTCAGCAAACACGGCTACATCACGTGACACGCCAGCGACACAGAAACACACGCCAACGCACACGGCTGCACAGCAGGGCAAAGGGGCGGGTGTTGGCGGGGAGAAGGGAGCCGGGGAGGGGCACCCATCTTGTCCTCTGCAGGGCGGGCTGGTGGGAGGGGGAGGGCAGGGTGAATGCATAGAACACATTATATGGACACGCTCAAGGCGTGGCGAGAGCGTGCATCGCCCCCACGGGCTCATGGGATGGACACGCAGTGTGCTTTGTGAGAGGCAGGGAGAGGGAGAGGGGGAGCAGGAGCTCTGGCCAGGCTGGACCACCCCTGGGGCACACACGGGCTTGATGGCTGGGGGGTGCATGGAGGATGGGCAACACACACTTATCTGGGGAACATGCGTAAGACACCACTCTAGGACACAGGTGATACACGGCGCCACCAAGCAAGCCCACGACACAGCCCCTCAGCCCCTTAGCCACTTGAGGCCCAGAGGTGGCCGACTATCGGCCTGATGCTACTCAAGAAGGACAGGAGCTTCCAAAACATCTGGGCCTGGTAGCAGGGAGGAAGGACGGAGCTGGATGCTAGGGCCTGCTCTGATGTCTCCAAAGATGAGGGCAGGAAGGCTTGCAGTCAGACTCCAGGTGGACTTCCTGTCCTGCAGAAGGGTGTTCTAGGAATGGACAGCAGGTTCATCTTCTCAAGTCAGGCGACCTGGGGGCTACATACAGGTGGCCACACTGACACACACAGGCCAAAGTGGGCAGGATCCAGCCAGCCAGCCAGGCGAAGAGATTGGCTGTCTGATTGGCTGAGATTGACCCTAGGAGGTCACATTTGCATGGTCTCTCTCGCACACACACACATACGTACACATATACGTGCACACGCACTTCACATGATGTGGGAATCTGGTGGGAAGGGCCTGCACACACATCCCAAGTTCATTATTCAGCCCACACGTATGCTCATACTCAGGGCAAGGCACACTGTGTACCTGTGTGTTCATTCTACGTGTTCCAGGCCCATGGGGGTGGTCGTGTGTGTGTGTGTGTGTGTGTGTGTGTGTGTGTGTGTGTGTACTGACACCGGGGCTTGAACTCCAGGCTCAGGTGACATCCCTTAGCATTTTTTCCCCCTCAAGGTTGGAAGCTCTCTTACTTGATCCACAGCTCCACTTCTGGTTTTCTGGTGGTACATTGGAGATAAAAGTCTCACAGACTTCCAAGTGGCTTTGAACTGCGATCCTCAGCTCTCAGCCTCCTGACTAGCTAGGATGATAGGCATGTGTCATTAGTGCCTGCCAGCAGGGGATGGTCCTAACACTGTCCTTTCTCCCATGTACCTCAAATCTGCCAGCACAGACAATCTACAAGCTATGTGTGTGCTACCTATAAACACACGCGTGACCCTCCCCACCCCCTCTTCGCTTACCATCAGAGGCTGGGCCTGCATCCCATCCTCCAGGGAGAACCCTGATTTCTCCTAGGTGCTGGCAGGCTGGAGGTAGGACGGGAGAGCGCCCTGTCTCCCCATCTGTCTGAGGAAGTCTTTGGCATTTCATCTCCCCAGCAATAGCTCAGTGTTCCCACCAGGAGGCCATGACACAGGCACTTTGCCATGGCGGGCTTGAGTATCCCTGTGTGTGTGTGTGTGTGTGTGTGTGTTTGCCTGGCTGGGGACACCTCTGAGGGACCACCTCAGTCTTGTCACCTGTGAGCATACAGAGATGTGCCAGCTGTCACAGGCTCCAGCCTGTCCTTGGGCAGAGACCCAGAGAAAGATAAAGGTCTGGGCCCGTGTGCCCAGGAGCCCTGAGGTCGCAGGGCAGGAAACTACCATTGCACAATGTTTCATGCAGCTGTGTGGGAGGCCATACCAGATAAAGGTCAGCGGCGATGGGGACAGAGGAAGGGACAAATCAACCCAAAGAAGCCATCCTGGACTGGGCATGTTCTAGAGAAATGTATCTGTGGGTTTATGTGTGTGTGTTTCGATAGGCAGAAAGCCCCTTACCATACACACGTGTGCATGCGCACACACATGCTCACGCAGCTGTACTCTAGGTAGCAGAGAAATAACAGGCATCTGGAAGTGGCGCTGTGGCTCAAGTGGTAGAGCGCTCGCTGAAGAGCTGAAGAGCTGAAGAGCTGAGGGACAGTGCCCAGGCCCAGAGTTCAGGCCCCACGACCAACAAAAATAAATAAATAAAAGGCATCTGTGCCCACGCAAAGCCAATGTGCAATCCAGTGGGAGGGGGCTCCTGTCAACACTTGGGGCATGCGCACACATGCACACACACTCTCCTGCCCTCCTCCAGGACATGGAGTAATTCCCCAAGTGATCAAGCGGTCATGTGGGGGTGGGAGGGGTGCCACAGCCTTCGTCTCTGAGCCTCCCTGACTCCTCGGAGGACGTGGACATGTGTGCACACATTTCCCGCCCCATTCACAACACACGAGGGCGGAGATGGAAAGATGGCTGTTGTCATCAAACGCAAAATGCCCACAGATCTATGACTACACACACACACACACACACACACACACACACACACACACACACCTATGCGTGGAAAACGTGGGGGGGGTGCATGGTTAAACTCGGCCAATCTACCTGGCAACCAGGGTGGAGAGAGGAGACTGGAGGTACGGGGAGGGGAGAGGTGTGATCTGGTGGGGGGAGGGGTCTACACACACATCTACACATGTACACACACGCTGGGGTGTCCACACGTCTCAAGCATGTGCCGGCGGCATGCATGTTGGTGTGCATGTGTGATCACGCCTGCTGCTATCTACGTGCGGGGTGGGGCGGGGTGGGTGGGGGACAGTCCATGGCAGGGGAGGTCTGCCTGGGGAGTGGAGGGGGGTGGGGCTGCCTGGGTCTGTTTTCAGGGAGAGCTTGGAGCAGGGGGATGGAGTGGGAAGGTGGTGGGGGTATTGCTCCCGATGTGAAGGGGGGAGGATCTGGGAGAGAGAAGGGCAGGGGGACTACAAGCCCAGCGTCCCCCCAATGGATGACGCCAAGACCACCCCCAGCACCACACAGCAAATGATGATCATGATTTTCTTCTGCAGACAGAAAGAGAGATGAGAGAGACAGAGACAGAGTGATAGAGAGAGAGGGCAAGACAAACCAACAGACCAACAGATGGGGAGAGATAGGGGTGTGGGGTGTAAGAAAAAAAGAAGGGAGGGAAAACAGAGAAAAACAGAGTCAGAGGCAGAGATAAGGCCTGCTCCCAACTGCATCACCACCGCAGCCCTGGCCTACTCCCAGCCCCGCCCACCGCCTTCCTGGCTGGCCCCCAAACCCCATCCGGCCATGAGTACCCTTGCTCACCCTCCGGGCCTTGCTCTGATATTTCACAGCTTTCTTGGTGTCAGACACGGCTCGCTCTACATAGTCCACGGAATGTTCCACGTTGTACTCGATACGGTCAATCATCTCTCCCTGGAGACAGAGGTGCATGAGGCCTAGATCTGGCAGTCTGATGGAGGCTGGATGGGGGTGGTCGCTGCCCCCCCTCCCCCCGTGGAGTGGCAGAGCCCACGTACCTGGCTTTCCACGAGCATCGCCATGTCCACAAACATGTCGTGCAGCTCTCGGATGCTGGTTTCCAGTTTGATGATCTCATTGTGTCTCGTCTCGATCTCATTTAGGGCCTGCTTTGTCATCTGGGAGTCCATTTTGATCTAGGATGATGAAAGCAGAGAGTAAGGGCTGTGTCTTCAGCCCTCAGTGTGTCTGGATTCAAATCCTGGTGTCCTTTCCTAGCAAAATTCGGAACCATTCTAGGACTCCGTTTGCCCCTCCCTCCCCCAATAGAAAATTCAAGATCTTAGCAGGGTCCATCTCAAGTGCTATAGTGAAAAATCACAGGAGGCTGGGAATGTGGCTTAGTGGTAGAGTGTTTGCTTAGCATGCACTGGGTTCGACTTCTCAGTACCACATACACAGAAAAAGCTGGACGTGATGATGTGGCTCAAGTGGTAGAGTGCTAGCCTTGAGCAATAGAAGCTCAGGGACCGTGCCCAGGCCCTGAGTTCAAGTCCCAGGACTGGCAAAAAGAAAAAAAAATCATACCAGTTTGGAAGAACGCCTGGTACTAAAGGGAAGTTTGCTAAATTACAGGAAATGAAACTTGGCGGGAACCCATCACCTCTGTCTGCCCCAGGACAGCTAGCACACACACCAGGGAAGCTCAGGAAAGAAAGATGGGCAGGGGCAGACGGGCAGTGGAGGGGACACTGCAGGTGGGAAAGGAGCAAGCTGACAAGGAGACTCAGAAGAGAAGGTCGTGTGCCCACAAGTCACCCAGAGCCTGCATGAGATGAGGCAGGAGATAAAAATCACCACTCAACTCACAGTCGGATCCCTCAGACCCACAGACTCCTGGCCTGAACCAGGCATTCACTTCCTATTCACTCCCGTGCTCTAAAGCCCCCAGGACTCGCCATTATCACAGGCTTCACACCTTTGACAATCAATGTAACACTGGGCCATTCTTCCTTTCTTTTTTGGGGGGGGGGTTGGTCATGGGGCTTGAACTCTGGGCCTGGGAGCTGTCCTCAACTCTTTAGCTCAAGGCAAGCACTCTACCACTTGAGCCACTGCGCCACTTCCAGTTTTCTGGTGGTGAATTGGAGATGAGAATCTCATGGACTTTTCTGCCCAGGCTGGCTTTAAACCTCGATCCTCAGATTTCAGCCTCCTGAGTAGCTAGGATTATAGGCGTGAGCCACAGACACCTGGTTCTTCTTTCTTTCTTTCTTTCTTTTTTATTGTGAGGCAGGTCCTGGGGCTTGAACTCAGGGCCTGGATACTGTCCCTGAGATTTTGTGCTCAGAGCTATGTCTCTACTTCTGGCTTTTTGGTGGTTAATTGGACATAGGAGTCTCACAAACTTTCCTGCCCGGGCTGGCTTTGAACTGTGATCCTCAGATCTCAGCCTCCTGAGTAGTTAGGATTACAGGGGTGTGCCACCAGTATTCAGATCCCTGTAAGTTTTACTCGTAGACAGTGTGGAGAGAGCTATTTGAGGGTGAAGGGCGCCTCTCCTCAGAGATGAATTTGACCAAAGTTAATTCAACAAAGATCAATTATTCAAACAGCAATTTACTGAGATCTATTAAACAATCACAGTACATCCTTTTTTTTTTTTTTTTTTGGTGCTAGCACTGGGGCTTACGCTTGGTGTCAGCTCAAGGCTAATGCTCCATCACTTGAGCCACACCTCTACTTCTGGCTTGTGCTGGTTAATAGGAAACAAGGGTCTCATGGATTATTTGGCCCAGGCTGGCTTTGGACCTGGATCTTCAGATCTCAGCCCCTGAATAGCTAAGGCTGGTTTTGAACGGTGATCCTCAGATCTCAGCCTCTTGAGTATCTAGGATTAAAGATGTGAGCCACCAGTGCTTGGCTTCACTGTGTGTACTTTAAATCTAGTCTAGAACCATTATTCAGAACCACTGAGCCCCCAGAAGCAAAAACAAAGACAGAACTGAATAGGCCAGGGCAAAAGTCCGTTAGGAGAGAGAACTTAGGTTAAGAAAGACCCATCCATTCACATAGAAAAAGATAGGGCAAGGCAGTGCGCAATTCTTAAGCAATATATATATATATATATGTATGTATGTATGTATGTATGTATGTATGTTTATCCATTGTGGGCCTGGGCGCTGTCCCTCAGCTCTTCAGCTCAAGGCAAGAGCTCTTGAGCCACAGTGCCACTTCCGGTTTTTCTGGTGGTTTTATTGGAGATTAGAGTCTCACAAACTTTCTTGCCTGGGCTGGCTTCGAACCATGATCCTCAGATCTCAGCCTCCTCAGTAGCCAGGATTACAAGTGTGAGCCACCAGCGCCCAGCAAGCAAAACTAATATTTTTTTTTGAAAAATGTAGAGAAATGAGTCATATGGTGAATGATGAATGCTTGGGTGGGGACCATTAGCAGACTTCTACCACTTGAGGCACACCTCTAGCCTGACTTGTTCTGATGAACTGAAGCTAGAATCCTGTGGATGTCTGCACAGGCTGGTTATAAATGAAGACCCTCCAGATCTCAGCCTGCTGAGCTGGATGATGGGGTGAGCCACCTGCACAGAATTCAGACTCTGAAACCACATTGGACTCAAAATCGTTGGCAGGCTATTTGGCTTTTGGGGAGCTTGTTTTTCACGTCAGTGAAATGGGCAGCGCACTGAATGAGCTTGCAAGGAAGAGTAAAATAGGCAAAGGGCTGAGAACACCCTGCTTTCAAGGTCACACGCTGTTTTGAAGGGCGGGGACTTCCTGCGCTATCCCATGGAATTCCCCACTTCCCGGTCCCAGCTGCCCACGCCTGGCCATTGCAGAGTAGACCTAGGATCTAGGTTCAAGTTGAACCTGAGGAAGTCCCCCAAAGAGGCCCCATCCCACCCCAGGGGGAGGGCTCACATCGTCCGTGAAGATGGCCAGCTTCCCGCTCTCCAGCATGTCCTCCAGCTCTTCGTTGGTCGTGGTCCTGCCGGCTGTGGAGAGAAGGGACTCCCTGCTCAGGGGCTGGGCCCACCAGGGAGCCTGCGGTGGTGGGGTGGGGCAGGGCCCGGGGGCCCCCTCTCCCACCGGCTTTAGGCCAGGCCGCGCCCGGGGAGGGTGGAGGAGACCAGGGGTATACGCACTGATCTCCAGCTGCCGCTGGATCCGGTCCTTGCAGCGGTCTCGGTACTTGGACTGAGTCGCATTATACTCGGTCATTACCTCCACGAACTTCCGGGAGAGTGTTGAGTGCTGGGGTGGGAGGGGGGTGGAGCACAGACAGTGGGTGGGCAGGGGGCAGAGATGCTGGGCAGACGTAGTGTATCGCCCCCCACCCAAATGCGGCCATTCCACGCCTGCACCTGCTGCACCTGCCGGAGACCTGAAGATACAGCCAAGGCCCGCCCTTCGCCGTAACCCCGCCCACACAAGGCCACGCCCATTTTATTTGGCCACGCCCCGTGTTCTGGCCCCGCCCACCCGTCTGGCCCCGCCCCCAAGCGCTCCAGGCCCAGCTCCTCCCATCTCTTTGCAGGCCCAGTCCAGCCTTCGCCTCCTACCTGGGTCTTGCGGATGCGCAGGTCCGCGGAGGAACGGTTCAGCCCCTCTTCCTGTTCAATGCTTTGCTCAATCGCTGTGGGACAAAGGGCGCAGTGACTGTGGGAGACCTGGGGCAGGTGGGGTGAGGGGGCTGGGGCACAGGAAAGGCCGACACCCAGAGACAGGCCCTGGGCCTGGGAAGAGATTCATAGCATGGGGAGGACGGGCAGTAGAGGAGGCAGGGAGAAGGCCAGGCCAGCAGATAAACAAGCAAGTGTATTGGGGGTGGGGGGTCCCAGGCAGGTAGCAGGGGAGATTGCCCTGAGGTCATCTCATTAGCCAATCCTGAGCTATGCCTTTCTTTCTTTCTTTCTTTCTTTCTTTTTTTTGTCGGTCATGGGCACTGTCCCAGTGTTCTTCAGCTCAAGGCAAGTGCTCTACCCTTGAGCCACAGTCCCACTTCTGGTTTTCTGGTGGTTAATTGGAGATAAGAGTCTCATGGACTTTCCTGCTTGGGCTGGCTTTGGACTGTGACCCTCAGATCTCAGCCTCCTGAGTAGCTAGGATTACAGGCATGAACCATCAGACCCAGCTTGGATCTCTAGTTTTCTATGGGTTGGGCCCAGATCACAGTCCTCCTATCTCCTCCTGAGTAACTGGGATTATAGGCATATACTACTGGAGAGAGGGAAGAGAGGAGGGCCTTCTTTTTTGTTGTTTGTGCTGATACTGGAGCTTGAACTCCTGGCCTGCAAGGCGATCCCTTGTCCTGGAAGTTCATATGTCTAAAAGGTGTCTTGGAAAAGTGAAAAGATGAACTAGAATTCCTGCTTCTGGATCATGCACACCTAATACCACCATTCAGATTTTCTGAAAAAGAGCGTGAGGTACGAGCTAATAGAGTTAGATCAGAAAATGCAGCAGAGATGAATCACTCAGCCTGCCCGTTCCAAGGGCCTCTAGGGCTATTCCTGAGAACATGGCTTCTCTGAGCTGCTGGCAGCTGCTGTGGGGAGCTATGAGGCTGGCCTACACCCCAAGGATCCCCTGCCAGCAAAAGCAGGCATAGTTAATGAGTGGCGGCTCTGGCCTGAGGATGTGGGGAAAGCATAGGGCTACCTAAGAAGGAAACTCAATGTGCTGGCCTGGCTGAGGCCCTGTTTCAGAGGTGGGGCTAGGCCAAGTATGGAGGGAGGAGTCTTCTATGTTGCTTCATTGACTTTTCAGGACAATCCTGAGAATTCTGTGATATCACCTCCTGTTTCAGACTAGAAACTGAGACTCAAATGGGTAAAACAACTCAAAGTCAAGTTCAGCTACCAACTAGAAGAACCAAGGCCTCTCCCCCCCTCCCTCTCCTTCTCCCTCTCCCTCTCCCCCTCCCTCTCCCTCTCCCTCTCCCTCTCCCCCTCTCTTTCTCTTTCTCCCTCCCTCCCTCCCTCTCTCTCTCTCTCTCTCTCTCTCTCTCTCTCTCTCTCTCTCTCTCTCTCTCTCTCTTTCTCCACCATTTGAGTCACAGTTCCATCTCTGGCTTTTTAAGCTGGCTTCAAAACAGGATCCTCATATCTCAGCCTCCTGAGTAGCTAGGATTATAGCCGTGAGCCTCTGGCACCCAGCTGGTTTTCTCTTTTTCTGGACATCTGAATGGTCAGCTTCTTGTATGTATGTATGTGTGTGTGTGTGTGTGTGTGTGTGTGTGTGTGTGTGTGTGTGTGTGTGTGTGTGTGTGTGTGTGTGTGTGTGTGTGCATGCATGTATGTATGTATATCATACTTGAACTCAGGGCCTGCGCACTGTCTTTGAGCTTTTTCACGTAAGACTAGCACTCTAGGCCGGGCGCTGGTGGCTCACGCCTGTAATCCTAGCTACTCAGGAGGCTGAGATCTGAGGATCGCGGTTCAAAGCCATCCTGGGCAGGAGAGACCGTGAGACTCCTATCTCCAATAAAAACCACCTTGAGCTGAAGAGCTGAGGGACAGCGCCCAGGCCCAGAGTTCAAGCCCCACGACCGACAAAAAAAAAAAAAAAAAAAAGACTAGCACTCTATTACTTTGAGCCACAACACCACTTCTGGTTTTCTGGTAGCTAATTGGAGGTAAGAGTCTCAAGGACTTTCCTGCCTAGGCTAGCTTTGAACTGGGATCCTCAGATCTCAGCCTCCCGAGTAGCTAGGATTACAGGCGTGAACCACTGGTGCCTAGATAATTTATTTATTTTTTATGTGCTTGACTTTATTGTTTTAATGGGCGTGACTTCCGGGCCTCTTTTTCTGAGAGCTTCTCACTCAAGGCTGGTGCTTTACCACTTGAGGTACACTTCCAGTTTCAGCTTTTTGGTGGTTAACTGGGGGGAAGTGTCTTGAACATTTATTTGCCTGGACTGGTGATCCTCAAATCTCAGCTTCCTAAGTAGGTTTGATGGTAGGCATGAACCATTAGAACTTTATTTATTTATTTTTGTCGGTCGTGGGGCCTGAACTCTGGGCCTGGGCGCTGTCCCTCAGCTCTTCAGCTCAAGGCTAGTGCTCTACCACTTGAGCCACAGCACCACTTCTGGTTTTTTCTGCTTATGTGGTGCTGAGGAATCGAACCCAGAGCCTCATGCATGCAAGGCAAGCACTCTACCACTGAGCCACCTTCCCTGCCCCTTGACTTTATTTTTACATATTTTAAAAAATATTTATCTACTATTTATTGTTACTGGGGCTTGACCTCACGACTTCACTCTCGGGGTCTTTACACTCAGGACTGGCACCCTAACACTTGAACTGCACCTCCAGTTTGGCTTTTTTTTTTTCTAGTTAATTGGAGATGGAAACTCTTGGACTTCTGACTAGGCTGGCCTTGAACCTCAATCCTCAGATTTCAACCTCCTGAGTAAGATTACAGGTGTAAGCCACTGGTATCCGCCTTCTTTTTTATTTTAATTTTAGTTAGACTTGAAACAGTCTTATTATGGAGCCCAGGCTGGTCTTGGACTTGTGCCTTTCAAGTACTGGGATTACAGGCATGCACAAAGCACTACCATGCCTGGTTTAAACAATCAGTTTCTTCCTCAACCCCTTATACAACCTCCATCACCACCAAGTCCTGGGGCTTGAACTCAGAGCCTGGGCACTATCCTTGGGCTTCTTTACTCAAGGCTAGTGCTCTACCACTTGAGCCACAACACCACTTCCAGCTTTTTCTGTTTATATGGAACTGAAGAATCGAACCCAGGTCTTCATTAAGGCTAGGAAAGCACTTTACCACTAAGCCACATTCCCAGACCAAAATCAGCTTCTTAAACCATGGTCACTTTCCCTGTGTTCTTTCTGGGTTTATTAGTAACACATGGATCACGGAGATCCTGCATCACAGAGATATCCTTGGTATCATCTAGAAAGTATTCAAGGTCAGGGCTAATCAAGTCCAAAGACACTACTGAGCCTAGGGATTTAAAAACTGTGTGCCAGCAGGAACCTGGCTTCTTAGAAGGAACCCAAGGGGCTGCTGCAGGAGTGGGAAGGCAGGCGGGGCAGGGAAGGACTTCCAGTCCCTATTCAGTCAAGAAACCTGACACTTCCCTGAGCTCTTCAGCTCAAGCCAAGCGCTCTATCACTTCAGCCATAGTGCCACTTCCGGTTTTCTGGTGGTTAATTGGAGAGAAGAGTCTCACAGTCTTTTCTGCCCAGGCTGGCTTTGAACCACGATCCTCAGATCTCAGCCTCCTGAGTAGCTAGGATTACAGGCGTGAGCCACTGGCACCTGGCAACCGATACTTTTAAAAAAATATAAACTTTATTACAGACTGTGATAGACAATTTGCTCCAGGAAAGTTAGAATGAACTAGTGACTTTAAATGAGCATCATTATTCCACAATACTGTGAATTTCCGGAAATTAAGTAATCACTTAATCACAATCAAAAAAAAAAAAAAAAAAAAAAGAACCTTGGGGAAGGGAGGGAGGGAGGGGATGGTAGGGGGAAAACAATGGAGGGGGTAACAATGTTCAAGAGGAAGTGTACTCATTACCTCACTCATGTAACTGTAACCCTCTGTATAGTATCTTTACAATAAAAAAATTTAAAAAAAATATAAACTTTGTAAAATTTCACTTGGAGTAAAAGATTTTACTGGGACTGGCAATGTGGCTCAGTGGTAGAGTGCTTGCCTAGCATGCATGAAGCCCTGGGTTCCATTCCTCAGTACCATATACACAGAAAAAGCCAGAAGTGGCGCTGTGGCTCAAGTGGTAGAGTGCTCGCCTTGAGCAAAAGAAGCTCAGGGACAGTGCCCAGGCCCCAAGTTCAAGCCCCAGGACTGGAAGAAAAAGAAAAAGCTGAAAGTGGTGCTGTAGTTCATTTGGTAGAGTGCCAGCCTTGCGTGAAAAAGTTAGAAGCCAGTGTCCAAATCCTGAGTTCAAAATGTAGTACGGGCGCGTGCGCGCGCACACACACACACACACACACACACACACACACACACACACACACACACAGAACAATCTGGGCACTGGTGGCTCACATCTATCATCCTAGCTACTCAGGAGGTTGAGTTCAAAGCCAGCCTGGGCAGGAAAGCCCATGAGACTTATCTACAATTAACCACAGAAAGCTGGAAGTAGCACTGTAGCTCAAAGTGCTACAGTATTTTTGGCCTTGAGCAAGAAAGTTCAGGGACAGCATCCAAGCCCTGAATTCAAGCCCCATGACCACCAGCAACAACAACAAAAGAGTTAACAACAAAAAAAAAAAAACCCAAAAACAAAAACAGTATTTCTGGGCTTGGTGGTACAAGCCTGTAATTGTAATCCCAATCCCAGCATTCAGAAGGCTAAGACTGGAGGACTGGGAATGTGGCTTAGTGGTAGAGTGCTTGCCTAGCATGCATGAAGCCCTGGGTTCGGTTCCTCAGTACTAGAGTGCTAGCCTTGAGCACAGAGAGGCTCAGGGACAGTGCCCAGGCCCTGAGTTTAAGCCTCAGGACTGGGAAAAAAAAAAAAAAAAGGACTGGAGAGTTGGGAGTTCTAGGCCAGCTTGGGCTATATAGTGAGATCCAGCCTCGGAAAGGGAAAGAGAAAGAGACAGGAAGAAGGAAAGGGCTGCTGAGCGCTGGCAGCTGATGCTTGTCATCCTAGCGACTCAGGAGACTGAGATCTGAGGATCCCGCCAGCCCAGGCGGGAAAGTCCCTGAATCTCTTACCTCCAATGAACCACCAGAAAACCAAAAGTGGAGCTGTGGCTCAAAGTGCTAGAGTGCTAGCCTTGAGCAAAAAGAGCTCAGGGACAGTGCAAAGGCCCCCAGTTCAAGCCCCACAACCAACTTAAAAAAAAGAAAGAAAAAACAAACAAACAAACAAGTTTTGAAATGGCTTCAATTTCCCCTACTGTGCAGATGAGCAGGCTGGGGCTAGGCTGCTCACAGAGGCTGGGTTTGCGCTGCTGGGATTTGCACTGATCCCAGACCAGAGCGTTTCCATCTCACACACTCACCTTGAGTGCAAAGAGCTTGTTGTTACCCGTCAGCCTCCACCTGGTACCCATGGCCTCTCTGTGAATCTGAGAGGACATCCGGCTTTTGTCCTTGTCTCCCTAGCCCAAGGTCACTGGGCCAAGCACCATGTCAAGCTCCTGTCCCTAAAGCTTAGCGGTGATGGGCTTCACACACCGTAGGTCCTTGGCAAAGGCTCCAGATGCTGAATTACGATCGGTGCACAAATTAGCCTCCCGGTAGCATTGCTATTCCCGGGGTACCAGCACACGAGGAGGTTCCCGGCCCACAATGCTTTGGGGGAAGGTGGTTATTACCAGCGCCCAAGTCCTTAAATTAGAGTGAATACATGAGCACTTGGCAGGGCCCTCCTGAAAACGTGCCAGCCCCTGATGTCAGCCACACAGTCCAATCTGGCCTGAGCTGACAGTACTGATACAGGAGCGAGCATTTCTGAACCCATCCATGCTGGGGCGGGGAGGGAGGGGGGCCAGGACAAATAAGGACTTCACAAAAGCGAAGTCTTGTTTTTCAAAAGCAAAGACTTCCTTTTCCCAAGGGATCTTCACTCTGATGGAACCCACAGCACTCAGATGCAAACCTTCCTTCGCTCATGTCTCTGTCATGTCATTCTCTATACAATTGGGACTAAGTAGGGGTGCCAGTAGCTCATGCCTGCCTGTGATCCTAGCTACTCAGGCCAGCCCAGGCAGGAAGGTCTGTGACACTCTCCTCTCTAATTAATAAGCAAAAGGAAAGAAAAACGAAAAGCCAGAAGTAGAGCTATGGCTCAAGTGATAGAGTGCCAGCCTTGAGTGGAAAAAGCTCAACTCAAGCCCTGAGTTCAAGACTCAGGACTGGAATATCAACATTAAAAACAACAACAACAACAACAAAAGATCTGGCTAGCTGGGCGCCAGTGGCTCACACCTGTAATCCTATCTTCTCAGGAGACTGAGATCTAGGATCGTGGTTCAAAGCCAGCCTGGGCAGGAAAGTCTGTGAGACTTATCTCCAATTAACCACGAGAAAAACGGAGGTGGCGCTGTGGCTCAAGTGGTAAAGCACTGGTCTTGAGCTGAAGAGCTCAGGGACAGCACGCAGACCCAGAGTCCAAGCCCCATGACCAAAAAAAAAAAAAAGAAGATCTGGATCTAGAGCAGGGTATGGTGGTACATGCCTATAATTCCATCATTCAAATCTAGGCAAAAGGATTGTGAATTCTAGACTAGCTTGAGCTACACAGTGAGATCTTGTTTCAAAAACCCAAGCGCTAGGGTATAGTTCATTGGTAGAGAGCTTGTCTAGCACATACAAGGCCCTGGGTTCCCTCCCCAGCTCTGGGGGAGAAAAAGAGGCAGCCAGGCACCACTGGCTCACAGCTTATAATCCTAGCTACTCAAGGCTGAGATTTAAGGAGTGAGATTTGCAAGCCTGGGTAGAGAAATTCTCAAGGCTCTTATTTCTAATTAACCAGCAAAAAGCCAAAACTGGAGACTTGGCTCAAGTGATGGAGTACTACCTGTGAATGAAAAAGCCAAGCAACAGGGTAAGGTCTTGGCTGGCAATGTGGCTTAGTGGTAGAGTGCTTGCCTAGCATGCATGAAACCCTGGGTTCCATTCCACAGTACCACATAAATAGAAAAAGCCAGAAGTGGTGCTTTGGCTCAAGTGGTAGAGTGCTAGCCTTGAGCAAAAGAAGCTCAGGGAAGCCAGGTGCCAGTGGCTCACGCTTGTAATCTTAGCTACTCTGGAGGCTGAGATCTGAGGATCACAGTTCAAAGCCAGCCTGGGCAGGAAAGTCCATGAGACTCTTATCTCCAATGAACCACCAGAAAACTGGAAGTGGTGCTGTGGCTCAAGTGGTAGAACACCCGCCTTGAGCTGAAGAGCTCAGGGACAGTGCCCAGGCCCTGAGTTCACACCCCAAGACTGGCAAAAGAAAAAGAAGCCTCTAAGGCCTTGAGTTCCAGCCCCAGGAATGGCACGCATGTGCACACACACACACACACACACACACACACACACCAGCAGCACACACACACACACACACACACACACACACACACACACACACACACACACACACCAGCAGCAAGTCCGGGTTTTGTGCTTTCTCACTGTTTAGGAATCTGGCTCCCAGAAGGTTGTTTTTTTCCTCCTTAGCTCAGAATTGCACTCCTCACCTTTCAACTTGGACCGGACCTTGTTGGCCGTCTTTTTGATGTCTGCAGTAAGATCCTCCAGCTCCTGTTTGGTCTCTAAGGGGAAGAAGCCGAGGAGGCTGAGTGAGAAGTCTGTGTGGGACCCCAGTAACCTTCCCCCCACACTCCACCCCAAACACCCGAAAGCAACACTCACTCTCATCTGGGTTGGGGGCGGCCAGGATGGCGCTATGCTGTTTTTTCACCTGCTCCACGTCTTCCGACAGCTTCTCAATGCAGCCTCGAATCTCCTCCACCTGGGGGAAACCACCCATGACACGCAGCCAAGTGCTGGGGAGATCCAGAGAGTCTCCAGGGCTCAGGGGAAAAAGTCAAAGGCACAGGGGGGAAATAGGGGCACAGCGAAAGGGAAGCTGTTGAGAAGGGGCCAGTTTCTGGGTCTGGGGCACTGAGGATTCATTACCTGTTCGAAGAACTCATCCATAAAGTGGTCTCGGTCCACGTGGACCACCTCCTCTTCATCATCACTGTCTTTTGCCTGGAAGATAAAGGAAGATAGATCCATCCATGAGCAATCTTCACCCTGGTCCCTGAGGCTGGGTCTCTCCCCTTTTCCCTACCATGCAACCACAGGTGCTGCTCCCAGCTTAGGCTCAGAAAGGAGGCTTCAAGAAAGACCTAAACAGGCTAGGAATGTGGCTTAGTAGAAGCTCTGGGTTCAATTCCTCAGTACTGCATAAACAGGAAAAGCCAGATGTGGTGCTGTGGCTCCAGTGGTAGGGTGCTTAGCCTTGAGCAAAAGAAGCTCAGGGACAAGGCCCAGGACTGGCAAATGAAGGAAGGAAGGAAGGAAGGAAGGAAGGAAGGAAGGAAGGAAGGAAGCAGGAAGGCAGGCAGGCAGGCAAGAGAAGAAAAGAAAAGACAAGGCCCAAATGCTGGGCATTGGTGGCTCATGCCAGTAATCCTAGCTCCTCAAGAGGCTGAAATCTCAGAAGCACAGTTCAAAGCCAGCCAGGCAGAAAAGTCCCTCCAATTAACCACTCAAAAACCAGAAGTGGCACTGTAGCTCAAAGTGGTAGAGTGCTAGCCTTGAGCAAAAGAGCTCGTGGACAGTGCCCAGGCCCAGAGTTCAAGCCCCACAACCAACCACCCCCCCAAAAAAGGAAGGGGGTGCTATGAAGGCACCAAAATTCTGAATGAACATTAGGTACCATAGTTTTCTATGGAGCTTGAACTCAGGGCCTGGGGTCTGTGTGTGTGTGTGTGTGTGTGTGTGGCCTTATGGGTACAGCTTCTCACTGGAAGGGGATAGTATTCAGGGCAGCTGCTATTGACCAATCAGGATGGATGTATTTCAATATTTTAACCATCAGCTAAATGTCAGTCTTGCAATAATTGGCTCTGAGCTCCAAGAAGGATTCTGGAATCCACTGGTGTCTCTGGATCCTGAACTTTCCTGATATTCTTCCACAATACCTGCTCAAGCCTCAATGGACTCCCCTTCTTTTCCCCTCCACCTTCCCTCCCTGCCGCACCCCCCCCCCCCCCGCCGCCTCGTGCACCTGACCAGCTACATCTCCTATACAAGGTCACTTCACAGCCAATGGCAGGGCACAGGGAAGGTGGGTGAGTGAAGCAGACAGCACCCGATCCCTCTTCCTGCGCCTTCCTCCTGCCACCCACCCTCACTCCTCTTTCTCGGCCAATTTGTCTCATGTATTCAGTCGTGGATTCAATCGCTTTCCCCCAGCGCCTTCCAACAGCACACCCACCCACTCCTGCTTGCTTGGGTTTTCCAGTTGCAGCCGGCAGCTGCTCAGCCCTCCACCCCCGGGGCTCACAGACACAAAGGGAGTTACCCACCCACACCGCCACCGCCACCAACAGACAGACCGGGGCCACAGACAGAAGCACTGACATACAGGCGCACAGAAATAGTCCTCGACACCCACACGGAGACACACTGCCACGCTGACGTTTGCTGCACACAGGCCCACAGCAGAGCTGCACGCCGACACGTGGACACACAGATGTGTAACGCACTCAGAGGGACAGAGCAGGGACTCGGAGGGGCTGGGTGTGCAGGTTCACTCTGCTGATTGGAAGATGCAAGGGACAGAGCCCTTCCTATCCTAACCCCACGCTCTTTTTCTGCTTGGGACAGAGGTGTGAAGGCAAAGTTGGACCCCATCAACCTTAAGTACATTTGGAACTCTAATGAGCCCCAGTGGAAATTTAAACAAGAATGAATCCCAGGTTCCAGAAAGAATCTGGCCAGGCTCAGACAGAATCTAGCAACACGAGCCTGAATGAATAAAATCAACTCAGGATGTCAAATGGCCTGTCTGACGCTCCACCAATGGAGATTTACATAGAAGCCCCAACTCGGCCTAAGGAGATTGCAGACGGGCCTGACAGGCCTGCGCAGAAATCAGACAGGCTCAAAGTACACTCTACTAGGCTAGACAGACTTCAGACAGCTCAGATCGAACCTAGACAGAGTCAGATGGGACCTAGATACATACAATCCACATAGTCAAGAGTGCTTGGGATCAGCAGAAATCCACAAAACCGGGAAGAACTGCAAAGACCACAGGTCCCCAAAGCCTCTAATCCATGCCCTGCCCAAATGACACTCTGGGGAGTCTGGGTACATACGGCCTCAGGGGTGAAGCACTCCCAAACATCTGGCTGCAAAAGGAATTTCCTGCTGCTGCTTTATTGTTATTGTTGTTAGTCTTGGGGCTTGAACTCAGAGCCTGGGGTCTGTCTCTGAGCCGCTCTGTGCTCAAGGCTAGCACTCTACCACTTGAGCTACAGGGCCACTTCTGGTTTTCTGGTAGTTAACTGGAGATAAGAGTCTCATGGACTTTCCTGGCCAGGCTGGCTTTGATCTATGATCCTCAGATCTCAGCCTCCTGAGTAGCTAGGATGAAAGGCATGAGCCACACTGGTGCCCAAGGTTTCTTGCTTGTTGAGCACAGCTGGTGGCCCTGGTGGGTCTTGTGGGGACCCTCTGAGAGGATTGTGCTTCTAAAACCTCCATTCAACTCAAAAACACCCCCAGAGAGATCTTACTTGGCCCAAAGAGGCTCTAGAGTGCAAGATTCATCATGGAGATCGGCCAGTTTCCACTATAGCTGCTAAATTCTCAGTCCTCAAACACCAGCTGCCCTGGAAGACCCCCTCTGAGCCTTCACTACCCACCATCCAGCATCCCACCCTCACGAGGATCAGGGGTCCCTCGCCGGTCCAGGTGCTTGGGGACTTTTCTGTCTCTTTAGGAAGTCCTTCCTAAAGTCTACTGTCACTCCCTCCTGTTGTTCCTAGAGATTCTTTCTGGAGTCTCCAGGCTACCTATTTACTTGTCTTTGAGTAAAGAGGGAAGAGAGACAGAAAGGCCCAAGTCCAATTTCTCTGGTATCATGACAAAGAGAACGGAGTGCTAATAATCCTCCACGTTTATAAACACATTCATAATCCTTTCTGATCTTCAGCCCAGCCCAGGGAAGAGAGAGAGCTAAACAAACAGTAATATCCCTCTTTCCCTGATGAAGGATCAGAGGAAAGTGGCCAGGCTGAACTAGGCTGGGACACTGTGGACACCAGGCCCGCTCTTCCTGATCAAGCCTTTTCTGGGGAGGGCTTCTGTGCCTGGAAAACCTAGCAAACACTTTGTTGTTGTTGTTGGTCATGGGGCTTGAACTTGGGGCCTGGGAACTCTCCCTGAGCTCTTTAGCTTAAGGTGGGTATCTACCATTCAAGTCACAGAGCCACTTCGGGTTTTCTGGTGTTAATTGGAGATAAGAGTCTCATGGACTTTTCCTGCCCAGGCTGGCTTTGAACTGCGATCCTCAGATCTCAGCCTCCTGTGTAGCTAGGATTACAGGCATAAGCCACCAGCACCTAGCTCCCCAAGCTCTTTTTGCTCAAGGCTAGCACTCTCCCACTTTGAGACTCAGCTCTACTTCTGGTTTTCTGGTAGTTCATTGGAGATAAGAGAATCTCAGGATCTTTCCTGCCCAGGCTGGCTCTGAGCCGATCCTCAGCTCTCAGCTTCCTGAGTAGCTAGGATGACAGGCGTGGGCCACCAGTGCCTAGCAAATGTTTTCATTTGTTAGTTCCTTTCATGAGTCTGACACTCTTGTTTTCTCTTAGTCTTCATTAAAACTCTGTAAGGCCCATTGGCCAACATAATTACAATTATGACATTTAGACAATGAGCTGCTGCTCTGTGCACTCCGCACGTGTTTGTCTATGTGTGTGTGTTTGGTTTGTTGAGATGGATGTATACTTCGTATACTAGATACCCTCAAACTCAAGATCCTCTAGTCTCAAGCCAGGTAACAGTGGCTCATGCCTATAATCCCAGCTACTCAAGAGGTTGAGATCTGAGGATTGCAGTTCAAAGCCAGTCCAGGCAGGAAAGTCTAGGAGACTTTCATCTTCAATTAGCCAGCAAAAAGCCAGACATGGAGTTATGGCTCAAGTGCTAAAGCTGCAGCCTTGAGTGAAAGAATGAAGGGACAGCATTTAGTCCTGGAGGTCAAGTCCCAGTATTGGCACAAAAAAAAGAAAGCCACAAAACCCTCAGCTTATTGAGTGCTGGGATTACAGGTGTGTGACACCATGCTTGGCATGCTTGGCTTATCCACTTAATTCTTACAACAATCTCCTGGGGTAGACATTATTATAGTCCCCTTTTAAGGATGGGGAAACTGAGGTAGAGACAGGCTGAAGAATTTGCCCCTGGTGAGCTGCTAGAAGATCATGTGACTTCTCTCCTCTGAGCCTTTGGACCACATGTGACTACCCTACCTAGCAGTCAGGAGGCCACAAAACAAAGCAGGAAAAATGCCTAACATTATCATGAAGAGAATATGTACTTAATGATGGCTGGCTCTTGCCTCTTGTTACTTTGTTACACATAAAGAGACAGGCTCAGATATAACCTGTATCACCTATGTAAGGCTATGTAAGGCCAAGAGGACCAGAGGTAGAATGTAAACTCAGAGTCTACTCTGTTGTATCCTAAGTGTGTCTGAGCTCCTATGATCAGAACAGGACTTCCAGGAAGAGCCCAGACAGGAAGCCGGGACTTCCAGCCTGAAAGAGAACTCCTGTGGGGCTCCAGGGAAATCTCAGGTCTCTCTGGGGTCTGGTCCATGAGAGGGTAATTTTCAGATGAGTGTTCAGCAAGGGTCACATTGCTCCAAGATGTGTGTGTTTGAATAACAGGGAGAGTCTCCAATTCTAGAAGTCAGAGCAGTCTAAAAGCACTCAGGCTGCAGGCACCAGAGACAACATAGGAAAAGACACTCAAGTTGTTCTATTTTTCTTTTCTTTTTCTTTTTTTTTTTTTTTTAATTATCTGTGGGGCTTGATCTCAGGGCCTGGGCACAGATCCTGAGCTTTTGTACTCAAGACTAGCGCTCTACCACTTTGAGCCACAGCTCCACTTTTGGTTTTCTGGTGGTTCATTGGTGATGAGAGTCTCATGGACTTTCCTGCCCGGGCTGGCTTTGAACCATCATCCTCAGACTTCAGCCTCCTGAGTAGCTAGGATGACAAGTGTGAGCCACTAATGCCTGGCAAGTTGTTTCTCTTGATAGTGGTCCTGGGCTACAGGTGGGAAGGTCCAGTCTTGGCCTTTTCACATCCATGCTGGGGTCTAAGACAACACAGTTCCTATCCCTCCCCCCAACTGGTTATCACAGTTGTGTGCCACACTGCATGGATTTTACATTTCTTTTCTTTTTTATCAGTCCTGGGACTTGAACTCAGGGCCCTGCACTCCTACTTGGCTACCACTTGAGCCACACCTCCACTTCCATCCTTTTTGGTGGTTAATTGAAGATAAGAATCTCACAGCTGGGTGCCAGTGGCTCACGCCTGTAATCCCAGCTACTCTGTGCCCCCTGAGTAACTAAGATTACAGGCGTGAACCACCAGGCCCCTAGCCACAATGCTATTCTTATTTTCTTATGGTATTTGAGGAAATGGAGATGCAGAAAGACTAAATCACATGTCCAGGATTATTCAGCCAGTGGGGATGCTAACAAGGTAGAAGCACATGGATTTGGACCCAGACACTGTGTTCTCTCTGCCTCGAGACTTTGCAGGCTCTTGAGAACATTCTAGAACCTCTGTGGAAATGGAAGATACTCTAGTTAGGTCTCCAGCTTCTCTCCTGCCTCCTCAGGCCTCTCAGGCCCCAGGCTTTCCAGATCACAGATACCAGAGGCCCTCACGTGTGTGTGTGTGTGTGTGTGTGTGTGTGTGTGTGTGTGTGTGAGCGCACCCATGCGCATGTGCAGATGGAGGAGACAAGGATAGATACATAAATGGATGGAGGAGGGGGACAGTGTGGGCCGCCAAGTGAGTGACCAAGAAACAGATGGCAGTGAGAGGTGACAGAAACAGAGGTGGAGAGAAACTGGAATCAGGTGGCAGAAAGTCAGACAGAGACTGTGCACGGGTGCGCACACAGAAAGCCTGTGCCCACCAGGTGTGTATGTGTGTGTATAAACACAGTGCCCATGCACACTGGCACACACGGCTCACCCACACTCCTCACGGGCACAAAGGTTGCTCTCTGATCACGAGGTAGAAACCTCTCTGCCCCTGCCCCTCCCTCTCTGTCCATCTGTCTCCCTGGCTGGGGCCTCTCTTCCCTCTCCCTCCCATGGTCCAGCCTAGCCCTTGTCTTCAAGCCCCTGTCCATGCCTCCTCTTCTCCCCTTCTCCAGGAGTTATTCACTCAGCTCACAAACAAGTGTGATTTGTGCCAGGTTCCCTCTGGGTGCTGCAGGAACATGCCAAAGATCCAGTGTGGGAGACAGAGGGGGGAGGGGGAGGAACAAGGTAATTTCTGACCATGCAGAATAGCAGGAAGGGAAAGAGGAAGAGATGGCTGACTGGAACAGGTGCAGGGACGTTTTACACAGGATGGGCAGGGACAAGCGTTCTAATGAGGTAACACAGGAGCTCAATGCGGGGCTCACATGTGGGGAAACAATTCAAGACAGAGGGATAGCAAGTGCAAGAAAACGTAAGCAGGAGCTGGGAATGTGGCTTAGTGGTAGAGTGTTTGCCTAGCATGCATGAAGGCCCTGGGTTCCTCAGTACCACATACACAGAAAAGGCTGGAAGTGGTGCTGTGGCTCTAGTCGTAGAGTGCTAACCTTGAGCAAAAGAGCTCAGGGACAGTGTCCAGGCCCTGAGTTCAAGCCCCAGGACTGGCAAATAAATAAATAAATAAACAAACAAACCTAGCTGGGCACCAGTGGGTCATGCCTATAATCCTAGCTACTCAGGAGGCTGAGATCTAAGGATCCTGGTTCAAGGCCAGCCCAGGCAGGAAAGTCTGTGAGACTCATCTCCAATAAACCACTCCAAAAACCAGAAGTGGTGCTGTGGCTCAAGTGGTACAGCATTGCCTTGAGCTGACGTGCTGAGGGAGAGCGCCCAGGCCCAGAGTTCAAGTCCCACAACAGACAAAAACAAAAAAACAAAAAAAACCTTAAGCAGAGATTAGGTAATGAACATAAAAGGCAGAAAAGGCCAAGTACCAGTGGCTCACACCTGTCGTCCTAGCTACTCAGGAGGCTGAGATCTTAGGATCATAGTTCAAAGCCAAACAGGTAGGAAAGTCCATGAGACGCTTATCTCCAATGAACCACTTGAAAACCGGAAGTGGAGCTGTAGCTCAAAGTGGTAGAGGGCTAGCTTTGAACGAAAGAGCACAGGGACAGCACCCAGGCCCTGAGTTCAAGCTCCACAACAAGAAAAAGGCAGCCGGGCGCTGGTGGCTCACGCCTGTCATCCTAGCTACTCAGGAGGCTGAGATCTGAGGATCGTGGTTCAAAGCCAGCCCGGGCAGGAGAGACCGTGAGACTCCTATCTCCAATAAACCACCAGAAAACCGGAAGTGGCGCTGTAGCTCAAGTGGTAGTGCGTTCGCCTTGAGCTGAAGAGGTGAGGGACAGCGCCCAGGCCCAGAGTTCAAGCCCCATGACCGACCAAAAAAAAAAAAAGAAAGAAAAGAAAAAAGCAGAAGTCCAGTGTACATGGAAGAAGTAAATTCATTTAAAGGGTTTCCTGATCACTGTCTATACTCTGGGTCACTCTGTTCAATCTTGAATCCCAGCCTTCCTCCAAGTCTCTAGAACATCCTTCCTCACGCTCTCCCCACCCCTCTCCTCCCCCTTGGCTCTTCTCCTACCCTGGCTCCCTCTTTGGATCCTGAGACAGTTGAGGACCCTCCCCACCCTAATTGCCCCCTCCCCTCCCCCCCCCCCCCCCGGTCCTAGGCCAGCCCTGTACCTTTCAGATAGTAACCAAAGATGTTGGTGAAACAGAGACAGAAAAGCTGGTTGATACCAGCTGTGCCGTGGACATGCTGTGTGACCTTGGATAAGTCAACATTTTTCTGTAGCCCTCAATGAACTCCAAAATAATAATTTATGTGATGCTCAGTAGAAGCATACGAATCATACATGAAACCACCTAGAACACAAAGCCTAGGTACTACTTTTATTTGTTTTATTTCAGCTTTCTCCCCCCACCCCACCCCCCCGTCCTGGGGCTTGAACTCAGGGCCTGGGCACTGTCCCTGAACTGCTTTTGCTCAAGGCTAGTGCTCTACCACTTGAACCACAGCACCACTTCTAGCTTTTTCTGTGTGCATGGTACTGAGGAATCGAAGGCAGCGTTTCATGCATACTAGGCAAGCACTCTACCACTGAGCCACCTTCCAAGCTCTAGTTCAACTTTTTGTGTACTGATGAAAGTGGGTTTTGAATTCAGGGCCTGGGCACTGCCCCTTTGCTTTTTCTGTTCAGGGCTGATTCTCTACTACTTCAGCCATAGCTCCACTTCTGCTCTTTTTTTTTTTTTCTGGTTAATTATACTTTCTCTGATTTGGAATCTAGATCCTCATATCATAACCTACTAGAGTGGCTAGGATTATAGGTGTGAGCCAAAGAACCTGGCTAGAAACTTTTTTTTTCTTTTTTTTTTTGCTAGTCCTCGGGCTTGAACACAGGGTCTGGGCACTGTCCCTGGGCCTATTTGTGCTCAAGTCTGATGCTCTACCATTTGTGCCACAGCACAGGGACTTTTCTGTCCAGGCTGGCTTTGAACCATGATCCTCAAATCTCAGCCTCTTGAATAGCTAGGATTACAGGTGTGAACCCCTGGTGCCCAGAGCAGACGCTACTCTTAATCCCCAGGAGCACCCTAGAAATCACAATCTGTTATTGCTCTTAGCTCACATATGAAGAAACAGGAGTTAAGGAGATGGCTCAGTGGTAAGAATAGCTACCTAGCACGTACCAGGCCCTGGGTCTAATCCCTAGCACTACAAAACACAAACAACAAAAACACACCGGAGCCGGGCGCTGGTGGCTCACGCCTGTAATCCTAGCTACTCAGGAGGCTGAGATCTGAGGATCGCGGTTCAAAGCCAGCCCGGGCAGGAGAGACCGTGAGACTCCTATCTCCAATAAACCACCAGAAAACCGGAAGTGGCGCTGTAGCTCAAGTGGTAGAGCGCTCGCCTTGAGCTGAAGAGCTGAGGGACAGCGCCCAGGCCCAGAGTTCAAGCCCCACGACCGACCAAAAAAAAAAAAAACAAAAAAACACACCGGAGGCCCAGACAGGTTCAGGTCCAGCAATTTATCCAAGGTCATATAGGAAGCAGGGCGAATTCGAATTTGAACCCAGTCTCTGCCTCCCACCTGTGCCCTGAACCACTTGATGATAAACAAAGTGGCAAAGCCCTAACCGTTGCTGGAAAGAGAATCAAGCCCCAGGGCTGCCACCTCTCCCACACTTGTCCCTCCCAAGATCTCAGAGACCCCCCCTCTCCTTCCTTCCCACACCCCTGCCCCACCCAGCCTCTCCTACCTCCTACCACCTCTGTCAGGGAGACCCTCACACTCCAGGCATCTGACTAGCAGGCAGCTCCTTTCTTCTAGGCCCGCCCCCTCCCAAATCCAGTCTCCCTGAGCCATGACTAAGAGCAAAGCCATCAGCACTTATGGGGGGGGGGGCCCCACACTGCCTCCTCCACCTGACTGCCCCAGCCATCAGGTTTTCTCACCTCTGAACAGGGAACCCTCACTGGCTCCCCCCAGCCCCTCCTTTCCTCCCCACCCTCTCTAATTATACCACAATTCCACCACCACCCAGCCCACCCCATTTGCCATTTCTCTGGGAATCTCAGAATCATAGAATGGTTTTGGCTGCAAGGTGTGTGTGTGGGGAGGGGGGAGTGTCTAAGTTCCAATCAGATTTCCTCCCTTGTTAGCTGTGTGACCTTGGATAAATGATTTAATCCCTCTGTGCCTCAGTTTCTCCAGTACAAAATGAGATAGATACTAGGCTGTCTGCCTGCCTGGTCAAACCAGGAGCTTGGTGGTGTTCCAATGAGATCACAGTGGTTACCGGCTTTGCAAAGTGAACCCTGATGGAAGGGAGCGGATGTCAGAGCTGGCTGGTCAGAATTCAAATCCTATCTTTTTTGAGCTTTGTGGCTTTAAGTTACTTAACCTCTCTGGGCCACCGTTTCCTTATATATCAGACAGAAGCACCCGAGTATTTGATTTATAAGGTAGTTTTGAAGATCAAAATGATTTAATATGTATTAAACACTCCAAACATCAATGACTGCTATTTTTGTCATCAGACAAAAATGCAGAAAAAGTTTAATAATAAAAATAAATGTATCTTCCAAGTCCCTCCCTGAACTGCTAGCCCCTCCTCTTTCCACCTGCCGACCTGTCTCTCTCCAGAAACAGCAGTCAATAGCTTCTAAGACCCACTCAGAAAGCTGGGGTGCGGGGGTCCCTGTCCCTAGATGTGGGGAGGGGGAGCCTTTCAAAGACAGTTCTTTACCTTAGCATCAAGATTTCTGAGCCAAAGGCCAAAGAAGCAGAGTCCCATGTCAACTTGGCACACTTGGCCACCCAGATTCCTGTCTGACCTACCCCCATACAGACTTTCTTGATGACCTTGGGGAAGTCCCTTCCCCTCCTCTGAAGCTCCAGCTCCTCATCTGTCAAACAGCAGCACTATGGTGAGTGACAACCCAGAGGCCCCGGTTACAATCACTGCATCAAGTCCCACTGGCCACACAGGACAAGGCCAGGCCCATTAGCATAACCCCAGGGCCACCATCCAACAGCAGACTGCCACCTCTCCACCTCTGCCTCCTTGGGCCCCCAGGTCATTTCTCCAAATGCTCCAGCGCCTGAAACCATTTTCCCCCTGCCCCATTCTCTAGCTCAATAGAGTAGCTTCCTTGGCAGCCTTGGGGGGGGTCTTCTTCCCCAGGCACCCAGACATAACCCACTGCTTGGCCCAGTCCTGGAGCTGGGCCTCTTCAGGCCTCAGACCTGGGCCCACACAGGCCTGCCCCTGGCTGCTCCACTTCCCTCCAGCCCCACAGTCATGTCACACAAGCCCCTCCGGGCCCGGTACGTGGACTGTCCTTCCTTCTCCCATCTCTGGGGTCACCTCCACTCAGACCCTGGCCCTAGGCAGTCTCCTGAGCCCGTCCCCCGTCCCTGTCACGGAGAGGTGCCCCCTCCTTGCAGGACACACACACACACACACACACAGCCAGGTGTTGGCCTCTCCCCTCAACCTGTGTCCTTCCCCCATAGTCTCCCCAAATCTGGGTCCTCCCCCCACATACTCCCCCTCCTTAGCCTGGCCCAGTAGCCACCACCATTCTTCAAAATCTGCTCCTGGGGGGGGTGGTACCCCCCCATTCTCTCCGAACAGTCACTCTTCTCATCCCCAGGCTAGACCCAGGGCTCTCCTGGGGTCATGAGATGTCCAGGCCCTAAGACCTCCCCCGCCCCCTTGTGCTTTAATGGCCTCCAACCCCTTCCAGGCTCTGCCCCCAAAATGCAGGTTCACCGGAGACATCAGAAGCCTGGAGATCTTTGGGGTGCCCCAGGCTCCCAGCCTCGTTTCATCCTTCGCCCCCCCTCCCGGCCCCAGCACCATCCCCATCACTCTGTCCCCACGCGCTCCCCCAAATATTGGGGTCCCGCCCCCCCCTCCTCCTCCATCCCCAGGGCTCACACTCCGCAGCTCCTGGGTCCGATCCTTCATCCTGCGACGGCTCCTCCTCCTCCTCGTCCTCCTCCTGCCTCGGCGGCCGCTCACTGCCTCCCACCTCGGAGCTGGGGGCCGGGGGTCTGGGGGCGCCGGGGGGGGGCGCCGAGGGGAGCTGCCGCGGAGGCTCAGGCGGGGCGGCGGGGGGCCGAGGGCCGGGCAGGGGCAGGGGCCTGGGCCGCTGGGCTCTGCCTGGGCTGCGGTGGCGATGCGGCTGCGGCACAGGGCTGGATGGAGGGATGCGGGCGCCGGAGCGCGGGGGAGGGGGGCGGAGGGAGGGGGGAGGGGGGCGGGGGCAGGGGCATGCGCAGCGCCCGCCGGGGGGCCGGGGGCGCCTGGGGGTTGTAGTCCGGCGAGGGAGGGGGCCGCGGGGAGGGGCCTGGAGAGACCCGGAGTGGGCGGGGGAGGCCCGAGCCGCCGTGGAGATGCGGAGAGGGAGATGGAGAGGCAGCAGCAGCCTGCGCTGCCGGCCGGCCCCGGGCGGGGTGGGCTGAGGGGGCGAGCCCAGGGGAGCACCGGCCTAGGAGGACGGGGAGGCCGAGACGGAGCATCCTGTGCATGTGCTGGTGCGTGCACCTCCTGAGGACCCCCTCAGCCAGCCAGCCCGGGTCCCCCCCCCACCACCACCACCAGGCTGAGACTCCAGAAGCAACAAGGCTGACCCCCCCACCCCGTTCCCCACCCCCAGTGTGGATTTTGGATGCAAGGAATCAGCCCAGCCTTGGCCGCGAAGAGGGATGGGAAGAAGGCTCACCCTTCCCCAGCCTACCTGGGTGCGCAGCAGAGGGTCTCTCAGAGCCCTGACTCGCTCACCCCCGGGGACAGGGTGCTCACTGCCTCCTGAGAACTTCTCTCCCCCTTTCCCCCATCTGAGGTGGCACTAGTTGTTCAAGATGAAATTTGGACGGGCGCCAGTGGCTCCCACCTGTAATCCTAGCTATTCAGGAGGCTGAGATCTGAGGATGGTGGTTCAAAGCCAGCCCAGACAGGAAAAGTCCATGAGACTTTTCTCTCCAATTAATCACCAAAAAAAAAAAAAAAGGGAGCTGAGGTTCAAGTGGTCGGGGACAGCTCCCAGGACCTGAGTTCAAGCCCTAGTACCAGCAGGAAAATAAATAAATAAATAAATAAATAAATAAATAAATAAATAAATAAATCCTAGTCCCCCCATGTGACTCAGCTGGTAGAAGACCTACCTAGAACCCCTGTCAGGCCCTGGGATCCATCATGCTTTATACCTGGGCCCTGGACGCTTAGGCCTATAATCCGAGCTACTCAGGAAACTGAGATCTGAAGTTTGATGGTTCAAAGCCAACCCAGGCAGACAAATCCAAGAAGCCAGAAGTGGAGGTGTGGCTCAATGGTAGAAAGCTAACCTCGAGGGAAAAAGCTAAGCAAGAGGCTGAGTCCTTGAGTATGCACACAGGCACACACACACAAAACCCAGCCGCAAGTTACCACCCTTTTCCACTGCCTTCTCCCCACCTTTCCCCTCTGTTCATCTTAGCCTCACATCTGCTCTCCCTGCCCAGGCAGGGGGCTCTGGGTTGCTGTGGGATAGGCTTTGACTCTGCTTTTGCCAAGTACTCAAGGAAACCCATCCGCTGGATCTGGGTCAGGCCAGATCCTTTGGCAATGACACCCTGAGTATTGTGGATCCTTCACTCCAGCTCTTACCTGCTGACCCCGTGGCCAGTCTCTGGGTATTGTCCAGAGCCTTCTCCCAGACCCCGCCTCTCTCATCATACTTCACCCTCAAGCTCTCCTGAGTGCTATCCCTGAATCCTTCCCTCCTTCCCTCCCTCCCTTCCTTCTTCCCTCCCTCCCTTCTTCCCTCCCTCCTTCCATTTCTTCTTCTTCTTCTTCTTCTTCTTCTTCTTCTTCTTCTTCTTCTTCTTCTTCTTCTTCTTCTTCTTCTTCTTCTTTTTCTTCCTCCTCCTCCTCCTCCTCCTCCTCCTCCTCCTCCTCTTCCTCCTCCTCCTCCTCCTCCTCCTCCTCCTCCTCCTCCTCCTCTTCCTCCTCCTCCTCCTCCTCCTCCTCCTCCTCCTCCTCCTCCTCCTCCTCCTCCTCCTCCTCCTCCTCCTCCTCCTCCTCCTCCTCTTCCTCCTCCTCCTTCTCTTTTCAATCCTGGGGCTTGAACTCAGGGCCTGGGCACTGTCCCTGAGCTTATTTTGCTCAAGACTAGCACTCTTCCCATTTGAGCCACAGTGCCACTTCCAACCTTTTCTGTGTATGTGGTACTGAAGAATCAAACCCAGGGGGCTGGAAAGGTGGCTCAGTGGTAGAGCACTTGCCTTGCATGCTCGTGGCCCTGGGTTCGATTCCTCAGCACCACATAAAAAAAAAAGCCGGAAGTGGCGCTGTGGTTCAAGTGGTAGAGTGCTAGCCTTGAGCTGAAGAGCTGAGGGACAGTGCCCAGGCCCAGAGTTCAGGCCCCACGACCGGACCCAAAAAAAAAAAAAAAAAAAGAATCAAACCCAGAACTTCATGCATGCCAGGGCAAACACTATGCGGCTATGCCGCTAAGCCACATTCCCAGCCCCCTCCCTTTCTTTCTTTACGTGCACTTTTCAGCCCCTGCATGTGGGACCTACACAGGCCAGCAAGATCTATTGCCTCTGAAAAAGCCCTACTGTGTTTACGGGCTGGACACCAAATGCAAAGGGACTAAACATGCAATCAGAGACCCGAGTAGGAGCCAGATACAATGGTTCATGCCTATAATACTAGCCACTCTGGAGGCTGAGGCCTATTTTCTTCTCCTTTGTTGTTGTTGTTGGTGGTGGTGGTTGTGGGGCTTGAACTCTGGTCTTGGGCGCTGTTCCTGTGCTCTTCAGCTCAAGGCTAGGCTCTACCACTCGAGCCACAGTGCCACTTCTGGTTTTCTGGTGGTTACTTTGAGTTAAGAGTCTCACAGACATTCCTGCCCAGGCTGGCTTTGAACCATGATTCTCAGATCTCAGCCTCCTGAGTAGGATTACAGGTGTGAGCTATCGGCCCTCTGCTTTGGAGGCTGAGTTCTAAAGATTGCAGCTCAAAGCCAGCTCAGGCAGACAAATTCTAGAGACTTATTCCAATTAATCAGCCAAAAGCCAGAAGAGAAGATGTGGCTTGAGTGGTAGAGTACTAGCCTTGAGCAAACAAGCCAAGAGAGAATGAAAGGCCCTGAACTCAAGCCCCAGTACCGGTATGACTACAACTGCATTTCTCCTTGTAAATAAAACAACAACCAAAAAAACACTCAAGACAAGAAACCTCTGTCCACCCAGCCACTTGACACAGTCAGAAAGCTACATGACCTGCTTTGTAGCATAAGAATGGTACTCTGTTCTGAGCACCCACCAGGTCTGACTCACAATTAGCTCCTACATACCTCCTACCACAAAGTACAGATGAGGAAACTGAGGCTTCACACTGCTGAGGAACATGTCTGACTCACAGGGATGGATGTTTGTAATTTGTGTGTGTGTGTGTGTGTGTGTGTGTGTGTGTGTACACCAGTCTTAAGGTTTGAACTCAGGGCTTGGGTTTTGTTCCTGAATATTTTGTGTTCAAGGCTGGTGTTCTACCACTTGAGCCACAGCTCCACTTCTGGCTTTTCGGTAGTAAATTGGAGATAAGAGTCTCACATACTTTCCTGCCTGAGGTTGGCCTCAAACTGTGGTCCTCAGATCTCAGCCTCCTGGGTAACTAGGATTATTATATGCATGAGCCACCAGTACCTAGTTCTCTGAGGTCTTTGATAGGGCTCTCCTCTCAGCTCACTCAACCAGAGCTGTCTCTTAGGGTCTCCCCCCCACCCCGACACACACACACACACACACACACAACCTCAGCTCAGGCTGGGGTCCCTGAGTCACTGGCCAGCTTCTTGAGGAGGTAGGATTACAGTTGTGAGCCACCAGTATCTGGCTCAAGGCTAATGCCCTACCACTTGAGCCACAGCACCACTTCTGGCTTTTTTCTGCTTCTGTGGTGCTGAGGAATGGAATCCAGGGCCTCATGCATGCGAAGCAAGCACTCTACCACTGAGCCAACTTCCCAGCCCCTCATGAAATTCTTATCTCCAATTAACCACCAAAAAAGTGGGAAGTGGAGCTGTGGCTCAAGTGGTAGAGCACTAGCATTGAGTCACAAAGCTCAGGAACAGCACTCAGGCTCTGAGTTCAAGCCCAAAGACAAGTACCAAAAAAAAAAAAAAAAGTCTCATGGACTTTTCTTCTTAGTCTGGCTTCCAACCTTCATCCTCAGATCTCAGTTTCATCAATAGCTAGGATCACAAATGTAAGTCACCTATTCCTGGATTTGCCTGGAATGCTTTGAGCCCTAATTTTTTTCTTTTACTTTTCTCTCCCCGCCCCCCCCCCCCGTTTCTTTCTTCCTTTCTTTTTCTTTTGCCAGTCCCAGGGCTTGAACTCAGGGCTTGAGCTCTGTCCTTGAGCCTCTCTGTGCTCAAGGTTAGGGCTCTATCACTTGAGCCACAGTGCTATCTCTAGCTTTTTCTGTTTAAGTGGTACTGAGGAATCGAACCCAAGGCTTCATGCACACTAGGCAAGCACTTTACCACTAAGCCACCTTCCCAGCCCCCATACCCTTTTGTTTTTCATTTGTCTTTGAGACAAAGTCTCTGTATTTTTTTTGCCCAGGCTGGCCTTGATTCTCCAGCCTCTACCTCTTCTGTGATGCTACTCTTTGAACCAGGATTATATTTTAATGTTAAGAGATTCAGTGGTGAGTGAAGTTCTAATGGAGTCCATTTTTTTTTTTTTACCTTTTCTAAGCTCTAGTTTCCAAATTTGTAAAATGCAGGGAAGGAGGATTTAAGAAGTAAGAACGTCTCTGTAACCTGAAAATCTCTATTCAAGCAGACATGAAAAAGGCCTGCTACTCTTCTGTCTACCCTACTACCCTGTTTACTTTTTATGCTTTATTTTTGACTTTTTGGTACCAGCACTGGGGTGTAAAAACTCACATTTTCTGCTCTTTGGCTCAGGACCAATGCTCCATCCACCACTTGAGCCACGCCTCCACATTTAACTTTTTGATGGTTAATTGGAGATAAGAAATATCCTGGAATTATCTGCCCAGGCTTGCTCTGAACCCAAGCTTCTCAGATCTCAGCTTCTTTAGTAACTGGGATTCCAGGTATGAGCCATAGGAACCTGGACATTTTTAAATTGGTGGTGTGCGTGTGTGTGCATGTATGTTGGTACTAGAGTTTGAACTCAGAACCTGGGCACTGTCCCTTAGATTTTTTTTGGGGGGGGGGGTCGGTCATCGGGCTTGAACTCAGGGCCTAGGTGCTATCCCTGAGACTCTTTGTGTTCAAGGCGAGTACTCTACTACCTGAGCCACAGCACCACTTTCGGATTTCTGGTGGTTTATTGGAGATAAGAGTCTCACAGACTTTCTTGCCCATGCTGGCTTTGAACCGTGATCCTCAGATCTCAGCCTCCTGAGTAGCTAGGATGACAGGCATGAGCCACCAACACCCAGCTGTCCCTCAGGTTTTTTGTTCAAGGTTAGAATACTACCACATGAGCCACAGCTTGACTTCTGGCTTTTTGTTTGTTTGTTTGTTTTGTTTTTTGGGAGGCCGGTCGTGGGGCCTGAACTCTGGGCCTGGGCGCTGTCCCTCAGCTCTTCAGCTCAAGGCTAGTGCTCTACCACTTGAGCCACAGCGCCACTTCCGGCTTTTTTCTTTTTGCTTATGTGGTGCTGAGGAATCGAACCCAGGGCCTCAGGTATGCAAGGAAAGTGCTCTACCACTGAGCCATCTTCCCAGCCCCGACTTCTGCCTTTTTGCTGGTTAATTGTAGATAGGGATCTAGTTGTTGTTGTTGTTGTTGTTTTAATGTCTAGGCTGGCTTTGAATCAGAATCCTTGGATCTCTGGATCTCAGCCTCTTGAGTAGCTAGGACTAACTACAGGCATGAGCTGTGCCACCAGCATCTGTCTATATCTAGATTTTGTGTGTGTGTGTGTGTGTGTGTGTGTGTGTGTGTGTGTGTGTGTGTGTGTGTGTGTGTGTGTGTGTGCTGACCCTGGGGCTTGAACTTAGGTCAGAGCCTAGGTACTATCCTTGAGCTTTTTCTGTTTCTTTGTTTTGTTTTGTTCTTTTTTTTTTTTTTTTTTTTTTTGCTGGTCTTGGGGCCTGGGTAGTCCCTGAGCTTCTTTGCTCAAGGCAAGTACCACTTGAGCCATACCACCATTTCTGGCTTTTTCTCTTTATATGGCACTGAGGAATGGAACCCATGTCTTCATGCATGCTAGGCAAATACTCTACCACTAAGCCACATTTCCAGCCTCTGGAGCTTTTTCTCTAGTCCTTCTAATTCTTCTTGTTTGTGTGTGTGTGTGTGTGTGTGTGTGTGTGTGTGTGTGTGTGTGTGTGTGTGTGTGTGTGTGTATGTGTGTGTTGCTTTGTTTTTTGTTTGTTTTGTTTCAACTGGCAAAGTTTCTATTTCTGCAGAAGGGTGGTCTATTGACATTAAGCCAAGTAAGCAAGCTCCTTCTAATTTTTTTCTGTTCTTGTTGTTGTTGTTGTTTTGCCCTTTTGAAAAAAATATGATTTCTTAATGACTTGTTTATATGGTACCAAGAAATCAAACTCAGGGCCTCATGCATGGTAGGCAAATACTCTACCACTAAAGCCACAACCTCAGCCCCTCTTTTATGTGTGTTTTTTGTTGCTGTTGCTGTAGTTGGTCATGGGGCTTGAACTCAGGGCCTGGGCGATGTCCCTGAGCTCTTTAGCTCAAGGCTAGCACTCTGCCACTTTGAGCCACAGTGCCACTTCTGGGGTTTTTGGTGGTTAATTTAAGATAAGAGTCTCACGGATTTTCCTGCCCTGGCTGGCTTCAAACAATGATCCTCAGATCTTGGACTTCTGAGTAGCTAGGATTACAGATGTGAGTCATCTATTTCCCCTTATTTTGATGGACTTGTGACTTGCTTTGAATAGAATTTAAAAGTAGCAGAGCCTTAAGAGGCACTGCAGCTGAGCACTGGTGACATATGCCTGTAATTCTAGCTACTCAGGATACCTGTTCAAAGCTGGCCTAGAGGACAAATCTAAGAGACTTTTTTTGGTGCAGGACCACCTAGGTGCTGCCCCAGGTTGCTCAAGACGAGCAACTTCACCACTTGAGCCACAGCTCTACTTCTGATTTTTCTGGTGATTAATTGGAGATAACAGTCTCACAGACTTTCCTGCCTATACTTCTTCTTTTTTGTGTGTGTGTCAGTTGTGGGGCCTGAACTCTGGGCCTTGGAACTGTCCCTGAGCTCTTCAGCTCAAGGCTAATGCTCTATCACTTGAGCCACAGCACCACTTCTGGCTTTTTCTGCTTATGTGGTGCTGAGGAATTGAACCCAGGGCCTCTTGCATGCAAGGCAAGCGCTCTACCACTGAGCCACCTTCCCAGCCCCTCCTGCCTATACTTCTAAGAGACTATTATCTTCAATTAACCAACACGAAGCCAGAAGTGGAGGCATGGCTCAAGTGGTAGAGAGTCAGCCTTGAGCAAAAGAGCCAAGCAAGAACATAAGATCCTGAATTCAAACCCTGGTAATGGCCTTCTTAGAATTCTGAAGTCACAGTGCTGTGAATAAACCCAGGACAAAACATCACGTGGAGGGAGTGTCTAGTCTACCCCAACCAACTTAGCCACCAAAGCTCCCAGACACGAGAGTATGAGTGAGCCAGCCGTGAGCCCCAGAGATGTCTGCTGACTCTAGCTATTTGTGTAATGCAAAGCACAGAAACCACCCAAACTCCTTCAGAATTTGGAAGACAATAGTTGTTTTAGTCTAGTTTCCCAAGGTCCGCCAAGTTCCTCAGAGTGGTTTCTGATGTAGCAGTAGTTATCTCTTACATTTCCAGAAGTGAGATTGCTGGTCACGGGTGTGTAGGCATTTATCATTTTGATAAATATTGTCTGGGTTACATCACTTAGATTTCCCAATAATGAGTGAAAAAAAAGTTCCAGTTTCCCCAGAGTCTTGATGAAAGTGTTTTGCCAAACTTAGTACTTAAAACTAATGGAGTAACTAAAAAGAAGTGCTTTAGCCAGTGTGGGTGGCGCACATCTGTAATCCTCGCTACTCAGAAGGCTGAGATGTGAGGATAGGGGTTTGAATTAACCCCTGGCAGAAAAGTCCCTGTTAAGAGTCTTTTCTCCAACTAACCATCCAAAAGCCAGAAATGGGCTGTGGCTCAAGAGGTAGTGTGCTAGCCCTGAGCACAAAGAGACACATGGACAGAGCTTTAGTTCAAGCCCCACAACTGACAGAAGAAAAAAAAAGTAGTGCTTTAATGTTTTAGTTTTCAGCTTTATGAGTGCGTGTGTGTGTGTGTGTGTGTGTGTGTGTGTGTGTGCGCGCGTGTGCGTGTGCATGTGTGTGTATCCCAGATTTGGGGCTTCTACTTGACCTCCGGCTCTCACTTAGCTTTTTCACTCAGGCTGGCACTCTAACACTTGTTGAAGATAAGAGTCTCATAGATTTTTCTGCCCAGGCTGTTTTAGTGCCTTGAGCTCTTCAGCACAAGGAAAGCACTCTACCACTTGAGCCACCGTACCACCTCCAGTTTTCTGGTGTGTAATTGGAGATAAGAGTCTCACAGACTTTCCTGCCCAGGCTAGCTTTGAATCTCCATCTTCAGATCTCAGCCTCCTGAGTAGCTAGAATTACAGGCATGAGCCACCAGCGTCCAGCCTTTGAGCCTCTTCCCCCACCCCCAATGCTAGTGCTCTACCTCTTGAGCCACAGCAACCCTTCTACCTTTTTGTGGTTAATTGGAGATCATCAGATCAGAGACTTTCCTGCTTGGGCTAGCTTTGAACCATGATCCTCAGATCTCAGCCTCCTAATGCCTCTGGAATATCCAGGAAAGGACATCTAAAGAACTGGGACATCTGGAGACCCAGGACTCTAAGGATTGTAGCATTGAAGAGTATTTGGGTTTTGGACATACAGATTTGGGGGCCACAGGCAGCTATCAGGTAAAGCATGTGAGGATGAAGCATTTGAAGAAGGAAAGGTCTCAGCTGGAACTTTAGGTCAAGTTCAGACCCCAAACATACTCAAGAGGTCAGAACTACAGAGGTGTAATCTCCATGGCTGATGCACTTGCCACATAAACATCCTTAGAGATGTTGGTAGGGAGGACAGAGGCTCTTAAAGGAGATAGGGGTGGATATTTTTTGGCTCCCTGGGAACCAAGTAAACAGGGAGAGGGAGGACCATTCTCTCCCACAGTCAACACTAACCCAGCGGTGAGGGAAAGAGACACTGTGACAGGGACAGAAGATGGCTCTGTCAGGCCCGCAGTCCATCCCCTGGAAGATCCAAAGCAGAGTAGAAATAAGGGCAGCAAGTCCCCACAGCAGGTGGAATACCGGAGCCACTGTTAACTGGTATTATTGTTTTCTTTTTGTCAGTCATGGAGCTTGAACACCAGGCCTCTGAACTGTCCCTGAGCTCTTTTGTTCAAGGTTAGTGCTCTACTACTTTGAGCCAGAGCTCCACTTCTGCTTTTCTGGTGGTAAATTGGAGATAAGTGTCTCAAGATCTTTCCTGCCTGGCTGGCTTTCAACCATAATCCTCAGATCTCAGCATCCTGAGTTGCTAGGATTACAGCCAGCCAGCTGGTATTTTCTCTTCTGTTCTTTTTAGCAGAGCTGGGAATGGACCCTTCAGCATCTCCTTCACCTCATCTAATTTCGCTCCCTTATCCCTACCTCTCAATCATTTTGATAAATATTTTCAGTGCAACAAGAATGTAGATCTGCGGGGCTGGGAAGGTGGCTCAGTGGTAGAGTGCTTGACTTTCATGCATGAGGCCCTAGATTTGATTCCTCAGCACAACATAAACAGAAAAGGCCGGAAGTAGTGCTGTGGCTCAAGTGGTAGAGCACTAGCCTTGTACTGAAGAGCTGAGGGACAGCGTCCAGACCCAGAGTTCAGGCCCCATGCCTATAATTCTAGCTACCCAGGAGGCTGAGATCTGAGGATTACAGTTCAAAGCCAGCCTGGGAAGGAAAGTCTGTGAGCCTCTAATCTCCAATTAACTACCATAAAACCAGAAGTGGTGAGGTGGCTCAAGTGGTAGAGTGCTCATCTTGAACTGAAGAGCTCACTCAGGGATAGTGCCCAGGCCCAGAGTTCAAGTCCATGATATTAAAAAAAAAAATCTAGATCCTACAAGTTACTGCCCTGGCTTTAAATTCTGGCCCTGTCATTGACGAGCTATGTAACTTTGGGCACATTACTTCTCTGTGCCTTTGTTTACTCTTGTGTAAAATGAAGACCAAACCTATCTCAAAGAATTGTTATGAGGATCCAATATATATATATATAGTTGTGTTTTTTTTTGGGGGGGGGTCCAGTTGTGGGGCCTGAACTCTGGGCCTGGGTGCTGTCCCTCAGCTCTTCAGCTCAAGGCTAGCGCTCTACCACTTGAGCCACAGCACCACTTCTGGCTTTTTTCTTTTTGCTTATGTGGTGCTGAGGAATCGAACCCAGGGCCTCAGGCATGCAAGGCAAGCGTTCTACCACTGAGCCCCCTTCCCAGCCCTATATATAGTTGTTGTTGCCAGTCCTGGAGCTTGAACTCAGAGCCTGAGCACTGTCCCTGAGCTTCTTTTTGCTCAAGGCTAGAACTCTACCACTTGAGCCACTGTGCCACTTCTGGCTTTTTCTGTTTATGTGGTGCTGAGAAATCGAAACCAGGGCTTCATGCATGCTAGGCAAGCACTCTACTGCTAAGCCACATTGGTGTTTAGCACATTGAAGTACTATAAACTATTAAATAAAAAGAATTTAATGCATGTATGAATAGTTCGTTCTTGATCAGCTAGTATGTGCCAGGCACTGTTTGAAGGCCCTAGAGATCCAGCAGTGAATATCCAGTCAGACGATTATCTCTGTCCTCATGGAGTTTATATTCTAATGGGGTTGCTGGTGGTGAAGACACAAAATATATAAGGTAAATACATACAAAATATGGTCTGTCAGGTCCAAGGGGAGACAGGCAAGCTATGCAGAGGTTTCTGTTCTAGCTCCAAACTGGGATCCTCAGATCTTAGCCTGCTGAGTAGCTAGGCTTACAGGCATGAGCCACCCATACCCGGCAAGAGCAATTATTTTTGTCTGACAGTATGTGTCCAGTAAATATCAGTCAAGCCAGGACTGAGAAATGGCACGGTGACAGCCTGAAGCTTAAAGATTAGGGAACCATGACTTATTTTCCAGTACACAAAGGGCTGGGTGCTGGGGCCACAGTAATGCTAGCTACTCAGGAAGCTGAGATGCAAGGATCAAAGCTCAAAGCCAGCCTGGGTAGGAAAGTTCATGAGACTCTTATCTCCAATTAACCACCACAAAAGCCAGAAGTGGAGCTGTGGCTCAAGTGGTACAGTACCAGCCTTGAGCAAAAAGGCTCAGCAACAGTACCTAGGCCCTGAGTGAAAGTCCCAGTACCACACAAGCGTGTGCGTAACATGGCTTAAACTCGGGGTCTGGAGTTCTTGCTTGGCTTTCTTGCTCATAGACTGGTGCTCTACCACTTGAGCCACACCTTCCAGATCATCATTTTGCTGGTTATCTGGCGATAGCTGTCTCATCCTGGCTGACTCTGAGCTGCCTCAGCTTCCCGAGTAGCTAGGATAATGGGTTCGAATCACTGGCACCAAGTTGGAAAGCTAAAGATTCTGAACACATCTTTTCTTAGGGCTCATGATGTGCATGGTAGTGAGCTTGGTGCTGGGATTCGGTGGAGAGCAAGGAAGTCACGCCTAGACCTCAGGTGCAGGGTGGAGGGGTGTAGGTGATCGGGAAGCATCCGGATCCACCCAACACAGACGCTTCTGTCAGCTGCCCTGAAATGGTCTCTGCTCGGAGGTGGCAGGCACGGCGGGCCCGCAGTGTCCTCGCCGGAGCCGGCCGCCCACCTGTCGGGCTGTGCCAGGAGGATGCGGGAGAAGAGATTGCAGCCTCGGGTGAGGTCACTTCCCACCCCCAGATCCTCTGCCTGCCAAAAACCCTGCAGTCCTCTGACGGCGAAGATGCAGATCTCATTATGTTCTGGCCTTCAAGGTCCCCGCGATGCTCGCTGCTCTCCTCCCCAAGGTCCCCTCCGCGGCCCGCGGCGTGGGGAGGGGAAGTCGTCCCGCCGCCCGACCCCCCCCAAGCAAGGAAAAGAGCATTTGGCACGCCATCGCCCTCTGACTCCACGGGGCTCCGGGGCGGGCAGCGACCCTTCCCCGGCTCCGACGCCGGGGGTCGGGCGGGGACGTCGTGAGATCCGCCGTCCCCGAGGCCGCGTTGACAGAGCCGGGACACGTGACGGCCGGAGTCACGTTCTGCGGCGCTCGAGGCCGGGGGGCGGGGGCAGGCCGGTCACGTGACGCGGCGGCGGGGGCGGGCGGGGGCCGGGGGAGAGAGCCATGGGGTGATCTGAGATGCGGGTCTCTCGGATGACGTTCGGGTGACGCGTTGCCGCCTCTTTTGGCGACCAGATTTCCATTTGAAGATCCGACGTTTCGACCGAGGGGGGGGGGGCGGGATCTCACGTCCTGGCAGGGACACTTCCGTTCGGGGCGCCTTGGCTTCCGGTCTCTCTTTCCTTCCCTCCCCCCCTCCCCACTCCCGTCTCCTCCCCGCCCCTGGGGGTGAGGAAGGGACGCGAGCTTCTGCGCATGCTCGAATCATCCCGGAGGGGAGGGGCCGTGGGTGCAGCGCGGGAGGGGGGAAGAAGTGGGAATTCCAACCTGTGGGATTTTAGGGGGGGTCCCGAGGACAGCTCCTTCCAATTTTCTGTGAACGGTGCAAGGGGCGGGGTGTTCCGCGGCTCGGAGGGGGGTGGTGGCGGGGTTCTCGGGACGAGGGGGTTACTGTCAGTGCGAGTGGGGTACGAAACTTCCAAACTTAGAATCTTGAGGCCCTCGGGGCTCGGGCCGCCATGCGCGACCGGACCCACGAGCTGAGACAGGTGAGCAATCCGGGCGGCGGGGCCGGGCACGGGCGGGCGGACTGGGGTGCGCGAGCCCTGACCCCCGGAGCCGGGAGGGATGGCTGGTGGCCAGGAAGGAAAATCCCGGAAGCCTGTGGGTCCTGCGGGGTGAGAGCCGCAGCGAGGAAGTGATGCCAGAGACTTGGGCCCTGGCAGGGGGAGAACAGCTCGGACGATGAGGACAGGGAGCGCGTCGCGCTGGTGCAGCCGGGCACGGCCAGGCTGGGCAGCCCGGACGAGGAGTTCTTCCAGAAGGTAAGAGGCGCGCGTCTTGGCCTGGATTCTCCGAGGGGACAGGAGGACCGAGGAGCATGGTGGCCTGCAGTGCTACCCATCCCTCTCGGTTCTCCTCCCTAGGTCCAGACAATTCGACAGACTATGGCCAAGCTGGAGAATAAAGTCCGGGAGTTGGAGAAGCAGCAGGTCACCATCCTCGCCACGCCCCTTCCCGAGGAGAGTAAGCACCCCCCGCCCCGCAGACGCGTGCGCAGCCCGATGGATTGTGGGGGTTGTAGTTCCATGCAGGTGTTGGCTGGGGAGGTTTACTTGAGGTGTGTTAGGTGGGGGAGAAGGGGGTGGGGGAATCTGTGGTTTGGAAGTTGTGGCCTTCTCCTTTAGGTATGAAGCAAGACCTGCAGAACCTGCGCGAGGAGATCAAACAGCTGGGGAGGGAGATCCGCACACAGCTGAAGGGTGAGTTAGAGCTTCAGACAGGTCTTTCCCTCCAGTCCCGCCCCATTCCTGACACATCTAATGAGTATGTGGCTCAGAGAGGCCAGTGATATATCAGGGTGACACAGTAAGCGTGGCTCTAGAATCTCTGCCCGCTTTCAGCTTCCTTTATTTACAATGAAACTATTCACTCCTGTAGTTCTTGCTTTCCCATGTGCAGCCTGTAAGGAGATACTTGGGAGTTTCATTAAGAAGCCTCTTCAGGGCTGGGAAGGTGGCTCAGTGGTAGAGCACTTGCCTTGCATGCATGAGGCCCTGGGTTCGATTCCTTAGCACCACATAAGCAGAAAAAAAAAAAGCCAGAAGTGGTGCTGTGGCTCAAATGGTAGAGTGCTAGCCTTGAGCTGAAGAGCTGAGGGACAGCGCCCAGGCCCAGAGTTCAGGCCCCACAACCGGATCCAAAAAAAAAAAAAAAGAAGAAGAAGCCTCTTCAAACTTGTGGAACATGCAAAGAAAAGTAAACTTTCTCCTGTTAGAGGCTCAAAATCACCATATTTTGGGGGGGGGGGTTGGAAATCAAATGTGTGTGCTAAGCACACATTACCAGAGCTCCATTTCCAACCCCTACTCATTTTATAATAAAAATCCTACAAAGACAAGAGCCTTCCTGTTATGCAGCCAAGATTTGGCCCTGGCCCTGTGTCCTAGTCTTCAAATGGTTTTTAGAAGACTTAGGTCAAGCTGAGTAGTAAGTGTCTCATGCCTGTAATTCTAACCACTCAAGAGGCTGAGATCTAGATGATTATGGTTGGAGGTCAGCCCCAGGCAGAAAAGTGTGCTAGATTCCATCTCCAAAATAACCAGCAAAGTGATGTGTGTGTGTGGGTGCCTCATGCCTGTAACCCTAGTTTTTTTTTTTTAATGCTTCCTCCTTTGTTTTTCCCTTACCATCCCTTCCCTCCCATCTCCACAACTACATTCATCCCCTCCTCCCCCCTGCCTAAACTGTCAAGTTTAGCATCTTATACATGTCATTGTTGCAATGGGTCAACCTGTATCCCTATTTAAACAATTTGTTTTTTCCCTTCCACTCCCCAAATTATACCAACAACAAATACAGTGAAAACAGGGTTTATACCGTGGGGGAGGGACATACAAAACAAAAAAAAAAAATCACGTGGTTAACCCTAGTTTTAAGTCTCGGATCAAACCTTCCTTTCCCCCAACCCTTGTTGTTGTTTTTTTCCCCATAGCCATAGAGCCCCAGAAGGAGGAAGCTGATGAGAATTACAACTCAGTCAACACGAGAATGAGAAAAACCCAGGTAGGTTTGGTTTTCCTAGAATTAAGGCATTTCAGTAAGTGTTTCATAAATCATTAAGTGGCAGATTGTGGAGGAAGAGCTCTTAGAGATTTTCAAATCCATCATCTCTGGCTAGATGATTTTTCCAAATGGGGAAGTTGAGGCTCAGAGAGAGAACTCCCTCCAGGTGGGAGAATTCAGGTGTCTGATGCTCAATCTGTTGTAACACCAGCTTTCTTTTCCATTCTGCTGTGTCCCAGACTTGGCATAGGAAGATGGGCCTTTCAAAACCTCTAGATTGTGTAGGGACTAAAGACATTGCACATACAGGACTTAGTTGTCGACAACTTTGCACAGGGAGGAAAAGGGAGAAGTCAGAAATGACTGACAGGTTTTCCACCTACACAACAGGGTCATCCTTGACCCATAGACAGATTAAATAAAAACCAGGAAGAGGAACATGGATGGGGTAATACTAAAGAGGAACTTCTTTGGGAGCAGTATCTTAGTAAGCAGATTGATCTGACTAGGTTCTTTTTTTGGAAGGTCATGGGGCTTGAACTCTGGGTCTGGGCGCTGTCCTTCAGCTCTTCAGCTCAAGGCTAGTGCTCTACCACTTGAGCTACAGCACCACTTTCAGTTTTCTGAATTTATTGAAGATAAGAGTTTTCATGGACCTTCCTGCCCAGGCTGGATTTGAACCGTGATCTTCAGATCTCAGTCTCCCGAATAGCTAGGATGATAGGCGTGAGCCACCAGCACCTCGCCTAACTAGGTTCTTGATTTAGTGTTTTGGGAGGCTTGGATTAGAGTAGATGAACTCCAAGCTCAGTAAAGCTCCCAGACTGGAGATGGAGAGATTTAAGTGTCTTAGAAGGAGGCAAAACAGAGTCGAGAATAGCAAATCCCTGTCTAAAGAAAGAGAGCTCATTTAAGTCATCAAGACAGGAACAAAGTAAGGCATTTCTGGGAGACCCTGTGGTGGTCCTTAGTGTGAGATGCTAAGTGTCCAGGGGGGCCTGGTACACCTAGGCACACAAACATCCCTTTAGTGTAAGCAGTGAGCTGACCTTCAGCAGGTACTTAACAGGTACACAGGGACTGTCTACTGTGTGCCATATCCTTTGTGAACAAAAAGTAGCCAGGCGCTGGTGGCTCATGCCTATAAGCCTAGCTACTCTGAGAATTCAAAGCCAGCCCAGGCAGGAAAATCTATGAGACTCTTATCTCCAATAAACCATCAGAAAACTGGAAGTGGCGCTGTGGCTCAAGTGATAGAGCACTAGCCTTGAGCTGAAGAGCTAAGGGACAGCTCCCAGACTCAGAGTTTGAGCCCCAGTACTGATTAACCACCAAAAAGCTGAAACTAGAAGTCTGATTCAAGTGGTAGAATACTAATCTTTTGCAAAAGAAGCTCAAGGACAATACCCAGGCCCTGAATTCAAGCCCCAGTGCGCATGTGCACTACCCCCATATAAATACTTATATTTTAGTCAAGTGAAGCAATTGCCATAATAAAATAAATTCTTTTAGAACACAGTATTTTAAAAAATGGGGAAGAAGCTGGGCACTGGTGGCTCATGCCAGTAATCCTAGCTACTAAGGAGGCTGAGATCTGAGGATCACAGTTCAAAGCCAGTCCTGGCAGGAAAGTCTGTGACACTCTTATCTCCAGTAAACCTCCAGAAATGGCACTGTGGCTCAAGTGGTAGGGTGCTAGCCTTGAGGTGAAGAGCTGAGGGACAGCACCCAGGCCCAGATTTCAAGCCCCAAGACTGACCCTCCCCCCCAAAAAAAAATGGGGAATGAAAAGGGTTGCAATTTAGATAACATTTGGAAGGGTTGGAAGGACTCGGGTTATTATGTATGCTTAGCATGCTCATAGCCCTGGGTTCCCTCCCCCAGTATTACAAAAAAATAAATGTGTGTGTGTGTGTTACAGAAAGTTCTCAAATGTCAGAACAAAGACATAGGGGTGTTTGTAGGGAAGGAGCAGTTCAGTCCAAAGGTCTGGAGTGGAGGACCCCGGTGGTTTGATGGATGGATGATGGAGTAAGGCTGATGGAGGAGGCTGAGAGGGGTCGTGGGTGCTGCAGCAGCTTGTGTAGGGCCATGAAGGCTTTAGCTTTCCCGGACCAAGAGAGGCGATGGAGCCTGGCCAGGTTATGATGGGGTGGTAAAGGCAATGGGTGTCTCAGGAAACTCATGCTGTTGTTCCATGGGACTTCTAAGGCAGGCAGCCATCTACTCAGGGTCCCTATCCTGCACACTCTGTCCTTAGCACGGAGTCCTGTCCCAGCAATTTGTGGAACTCATCAACAAGTGCAACTCAACACAGTCCGAATACCGCGAGAAGAACGTGGAGCGCATCCGGAGACAGCTGAAGATCAGTGAGTTGGGGCGGTCAGCCAGCCGCATCGCATCCGGGAATGCTGACCCAGCTCTGAGCCGGCCCTTTCTTTCACAGCCAATGCTGGAATGGTGTCAGACGAGGAGCTGGAACAGATGCTGGACAGTGGGCAGAGCGAGGTGTTTGTGTCTAATGTGAGTGGCCACAGCCATCCGCCTCTCAGCGCTCTGATGTATGGGGAAGGGGGTGGCGTTTGAACTCAGATCCTCCCAGTTGCTAGGCAGGTACACTGGAGCCACGCCCCCTGCCTGCCCTTAGGTGTCTATTGATTAAGAGCAGCCATCTCTTTCAGAAGAGAATTCATTTGCATGCTTAGAGTTACTCAGCAAGCCCTGGCCAGAGCTGCTTCAGGAATTTCCAGGTTTCTGGCTGATCTCTCTCTCTCTGACCTGTTCCCTTACTCATGTCCACCCCCCCCCCCACTCCCCCCAGATATTGAAAGACACCCAAGTGACCCGACAGGCCTTAAACGAGATCTCAGCCCGGCACAGTGAGATCCAGCATCTGGAACGCAGCATCCGGGAGCTTCATGAGATCTTCACTTTCCTGGCTACTGAGGTGGAGATGCAGGTGCGCGTCCTGGGTCGCCTCCAGACTCAAGATCATATAGTCAGAACCCAGAGCTGTGACCTGGGGCCACCGCTACCCTTAGACTCTCTCCTGGGCTTTTGTGCTCTTCCTGGCTGGGCTGGGCCCCCAAAGGTAGCATTTACCCAAATCCCCAAGCTACCCAAATGGCAATATATATCTCATATATAGTGCTACAGCCAATGCCTACTTGGAATCATAGGAAAGGGCTCTCATTCAGTAGGACCTGAAGGCTGGTAGTACCAGGAGGAGGCAGGGACAGGGAAGGGCTTTCTAGCAGCTGGGAGATGGGCTTAGAAGAATGGATGAATTCAGACACATTTGTGTCTGAATAATAGTTCACCATCTTCCCAGTGCTGGTGGCTCACGCCTGGAATCCTAGCTACTTAGGAGGCTGAGATCTGAGGATCTTGGTTCAAAACCAGCCCAGGCAGAAAAATCTGTGAGACTCCAATTAACCACTAGAAATCTGGAAGTGGCACTGTGGCTCGAGTGGTAGAGTGCTCGCCTTGAGCCGAAGAGATCAGGGACAGCACCCAGGCCCAGAGTTCAAGCCCTACAAATGACCCCCCCCAAAAAGTTCACTGTGAAAAAGGTATGAGTCATTTAAGGCCCTGGGGTCAAATGGACATATAGAATATGAGAAGAGGGTAGAAAGGTCCACATGGCCAAAGAGGACCTGGAAACCACTATTCTTAGGAGTCTGAATTTCTGGTCAGATTTGGTCCACTGGATCTTAGTTGGTATAGCTTTTTGCTGTCAAGAATGTCTTTCATTAGGGGCTGGGAAGGTGGCTCAATGGTAGAGTGCTTGCCTTGCATGCATGAGGACCTGGGTTTGAGTCCTCAGCACCACATAAGCAGAAAAAGCTGGAAGTGGGGCTGTGGCTCAAGTGGTAGAGTGCTAGCTTGAGCTGAAGAGCTGAGGGACAGCGCCCAGACCCAGAGTTCAAGCCCTACGACTACATCAAAGGACATTCTAGGATGGGCAGAGGAGCTGCTGCACCCCCACGCCTCCCTTACCTGCCCCGTTCTCTGAGCAGGGGGAGAGAGCATCCATACCTCCCTGAACTGCCCTATCCTCTGAACAGGGGGAGATGATCAACCGGATTGAGAAGAACATCCTGAGCTCAGCAGACTATGTAGAACGTGGACAGGAACACGTCAAAGTAGCCCTGGAGAACCAGAAGAAAGCGAGAAAGGTGAGACTGCAGCCCTGCCCCCTGGCCCTCAGAGCTCCTGAGTGGTCTTCCCTGACCCTTCCTCTCCTTCTTTAGAAAAAAGTGATGATTATCATCTGTGTGTCCATCACTGTCCTCATTCTGGCGATCATCATTGCCATCACCACAGTAGTGGGATAATGACACACGTTCTTGGTGAGATGTGGTGGGCCTTCCCTGACCCCCAACACCAGTCTCCTCTCTTCCCCCCAGACCTTTATCATCCTTCTCTTGTAGGCACTGGGGATCCCAGGGACCCAGGGCCTCAGCGACCCAGGGCCTGGCCTTCTCTCCCAGCAATGATGGGGGCAGGGCAGAGCAGAGCCTCCAGCTGGACTGACCTCCCACTGGCCCCTGTACAGAGGGGCTGATGGTTCTTTGGGGGTTGGTAGCTGCTCATTCATGGGGGAGGGGTCCCCTCTCCAACCTGTGTGGAGTTTGGGGAGGACAGTGCCTTCGGTGTCCTGTTTGGCTGGAACACATGATTTTTATAAGAAAAAAAAAAAAAGTAAAGAAAAAAGCTTGGAGACTTTTGTGCCTGTGTATTCGTAGAAGGGCCGGGCCAAGGCCTTTTGTATCCCGGACATCTCCTGGCCATCCCCAGCCAGGCCCCATTCTGGGCAGACTCGGGTCAGACTGCCTGAGGGGTTGCAATTACAGCAGTCTGGCTCTGATGGGTGGAGTGGATTGGGGAAGTAACACCCACAGCTGCTTCAGCTCAATACTGTCCTGTCACTGACTGAAAAAAATCCTTGAAGCCATGAGTTGACCAGGCCAGGCTGGGACATAGATGTATGTAAGAGACAAGAGATCTGAAGCTTTCCTGAGACCACAATTAAAAGGCATCATGAAAAAGTAATTGAGGCTGTTAACTTTGAATCCACTTGATGGAGGGCTGGTCTCACAGGGGGCCACATTTATTTGGAATAGTCAATGAGGAGACAGGCTGTGAGGACGGTCAGGCCAAGCCCTGAACCGCCTTTTATGACCTGGACTTTGCACACCATCACCACAGAGCAGCGGCCTTCCTGACTTACAGGTTATTGGGGGTGGGGAGGAGCAGGTAGAGGAGGGAGAAAGCCTGGACCCTGGTTTCTCCAGGCATTTCAACTTCAAGCCCTGATTCCACATTTCTAGCGGTTCTCAGCTCAGGAGCCCAATTTCTAGACAGGGATCTATACGGCTGCTGTCCAGGACACCTGGTTCAAAGGACGAGCTAGCTGGCTGCCGGCCGGATGCCTGGCCAGCACGGAGCCGGGCTTGGCTTGGATCCCCAAGGTCTGTGCTTGCCGTCGCTTTCCCCGCCCCTGTCCCTCGGCAGTGTGAATTGGAAGGCGCATCCCTGGATCTGGATTGGCGGAGGAGCCGGGGGCCCGAGGGCCGGGCCGAGCCTAGTGGCTTTGCCGGTTCGCCTCCCATTCGCTGCTGCCGGCCAGCCGCAGCGCCCCCGTGTGGTCCCAAGTGGCGAGGCTGGCCAAGCATGAACCCAGCGGAGCTCCCGCCCACCAGGGGTGTGGCCTAGCCTCAACGCGGTGACGATTGGTCACCGCTCTGGGTGTAGCTGTAGGATGCTCTTGTTGGAGGCCCCCTAGATCTCAGATTAACCAGCGAGGTGCCCTGAGGAAAGATCTGGGTGAGGTCTCTGAGTGACTCCCTAGGCCACCCAAAACGGGTTGGATTACTGTAGAGCTCCAGATCAACACACTTCCCAAGGAGGCAGGAGGGATGAGGGCTTAGGGAAGGGGGTAAGGAGGGGACTTCACAGAGAAGTGCTCCCGAGCCCAGGAGTGTCCAAATACCTGATGGGAAGCTGCATACCTGATTTACAGGTTAACAGGTGGGCTGGACAAAGGTAGAGGAGACAGAGGAGCCTGGACCCTGGTTTCTCCAAGGTGGTCCATTCCCCAGCCCACGACGTGATGACTCAAATTGTACAGATCAATTCTGCTCTAATCCAGTCAGGTAGCAAATAAGTCAACAGGCCACCGTCAGCTCAAAGAGTTACTAGGAAGGGGCTGGGAATGTGGCTTAGTGGTAGAGAGTTTGCCTAACACGCATGAATCCCTGGGTTCGATTCCCCAGTACCACATAAACAGAAAGCTGAAAGTAGGTAGAGTGCTAGCCTAGAGCAAAAGAAACTCAGGGACAGTGCCCAGGCCCAGAGTTCAAGCCCCATAAAAAATAAAATAATAAAAAATAAAAATAAAAAGTCCGTGAAACTATTATCTTTATTTAAGCAGCAAAAAGCCAAAAGTGGAGCTGTGTTCTTGTTTGGTTTTTCCACTCAAGACTGCTGGACCCTCTAATTAGAGATAGAAGCTCTTGCATTTGTCTGCACAGGCTGGCTTTGATCCTCCATCCTCAAATCTCAGCTTCCTGATTAGCTGGGATAACAGGTGTGAGTGAGCCATCATTATCCATTTAGTGACATCTTAACTGAGACTCTAAAGGAAATGTGTATCACAGGCAAATTTAGGGCCTCCTCAGGGGAGCAGCAAGTGTGATGGTATCAAGGCTTGGAAAAAAACAAATCAGAAAGTTGTTGGAGCTGGAGCCTGCTGAGTGGGAGATGAAGTCAGAGCTGGTTGCAGAAGGAAGTCTGGGTAGGGGAAGGGGGGGACTTCTGCTGGTGGCCTGTAGATTAGTAGTGGTCAGGAACTGGTCCCCAGAACCCAACTCCTGGCTGAAAGTGAATACTACACATACAGAACCTGCCCTTTACTGTCCTCTGTCTCTTCCTGATCTCTGTCTCAGCCTTGACTGGAGTGCTCTCCTGTTGGGGCTCCTTTCCTTTCTTTTCATCTGTTTCCTCTTTCCCTCCCTCCCAATTACTGGGGATGGGGAGGGGACCACAGCTGCAGTGTGCAGTGCAGAGTCTGTGATTTTCTATTCTGCAGATACATTTTGTCACCTGAGAAAGATCAGGTAGGACAGTGGGGATGTAAGGGAAGTTGGGGCAGAAGCAAAACAAAAGACAGGACATGACTCAGATAACAAAATGAGACAAAGAAATCCGAGGGAAATGACAGATCATTGTTCTTATACATACAGACACAAAAATCCTCCACAAAATAATAGCAAAGCAAATCCAACAATATATGAAAAGGATTATACAGATGACCAAGAGGAAGCTATCCCACGAATACAAGGTTGGTTTAACAGCCCCAAATCAATTACTTTAACACAGATTATTAATAAAGAACAAAACCATATAATCATTTTAACAGACACAGAAAGCACATTTGACAACAAGCAATACTCTTTCCTAATAAAGTAAAAAAAAAAAAAAGCTGAACATTTTTAAGAGTAAAAGGGAACTTTCTCAACTTGCTAATTATAGAAATCCATCTGTGAAAAAGTTACAAGGATTCTCATAATTCATAATGAAAGACCAGATGCTTTCCCCCTGAGATCAGGGACACACAAGAATACTGGTTGTCACCATTTTTTTCTTGCTTGCTTCCTTGTTGTCTGTCACAGGGCTTGAACTCAGCACCTGGGTGCTGTCCCTGAGCTCTTTTGCCCAAGGCTAGCACTCTACCACTTTGAGCCACACAGGCACATCCGGTTTCCTGGTGGTTAACTGGAAGTATGAATTTTGTGGACTTTCCTGCTTTTTACTGTGATCCTCAGATCTCAGCCTCCTGAGTAGCTAGGATGACAGGTGTGAGCCACCAGCAACTGGTGGTTGCCACCCACCATGTCTACCTAACATAGGCTAAAATTCTACCCTGGAAAATTAAGACAGGAAAAAAAAAGACATCTAGGTTGGAAAGGAGAAAGTAAGCTATCTTTATTTACAAATAGCATGATCTTAAATACAGACAGCTATCAGGGAGGCCTCTGGGTGTGGGCTCTGTGGTACAGCACTTGCCTAACCTAGTACCGAAAAGAAAAAAACAAAAGCAAGCCTCAGGGCTGGGTGCCGGTGGCTCACAGAAGGTGGAGATTTGAGGATTACAGTTCAAGGCCAGATCGGACAGGAAAGTCCGCCCAGGAAAGTCTGTGAGACTCTTATCTCCAATAAACCACTAGAAAACCAGAAGTCCTGCTGTGGCTCAAGCAGTAGAGTGCTTGCCTTGAGCTGAAGAGCTGAAGGACAGCGCCCAGGCCCAGAGTTCAAGCCCCATGACCTGACCTACCAAAAAAAACTAAAACAAAAATAAGCCTCAGGGACACACACACACACACACAGGGACACACACACACACACACACACACACACACACACACACACACACACACACACACACACACACACACACACACACACACACACACACACACACACACACACACACACACACACCAGCTAATAAATTCAAGGTGGTGGAATACAAGAATATACAATACAAAACTATATTGTTTCTCATTGCTGGCAAAGGAATGGTCCAAAAGAATGAAATAGAAAGCAATGCATTTATATCACATTAAATGCAAAAACATCAGAATGTTTAACATTGCGAACATGGCAAACTCCTCAAATTTATTTTTGCAATTCCTGGCCAAAAAAAAATCTGTTTTTTCCTTCTTTTGCCTTTTCACAAAAACCAATTAGCTGTTCCTAAAATTGAAATAGACCCAGGCATGGTGATAAAATCCTGTAATCCCAGCACTCAGGAAGCTGAGGTAAGAGGATTGTAAATTCAAGGCCAGCCTGGACTACATAGTAAGATCTTGTTTAAATGAATGAATGAATAAATGAACAAACAACAGTCAAATATAAATGCAAAGGACTCAAAACAAAAAATAAAATAATCATGAAGCTAGAGGACTAGCTTAGAGGATTCAGAGATTCTGATCTCAAAACATACTACAAAGTTATAATAATGTAAAAAGCAGTGTGGTGCCAGTTTAAAGGCAGATAATGTACATCAAGGAATGAATAAAAAAAAAAAAAAACCTTTCAGCCGGGTGTCGGTGGCTCACACCTGTAATCCTAGCTACTCAGGAGGCTGAGATCTGAGGATCTTGGTTCAAAGCCAGCCAGGGTAGGAAAGTCAGGGAAACTCTAATCTCCAATGGACCACTAGAAAACCGGAAGTGGCGCTGTGGCTCAAGTGGTAGAGCGCTCACCTTGAGCTGAAGAGCGCAGGGACAGTGCCCAGGCCCAGAGTTTAAGCCCCACGACCAACAAAAACAAACAAACAAACAACCCTTTCATTACTTAATTGAAGACAATTCAATGAAAAAAAAAATGCTCCAAATATACTGAAAATTCATGTGGGAGGAGGAGGAGGAGGAGGATGAGGAGGAGGAGGAGGAGGAGGAGGAGGAGGAGGAGGAGGAGGAGGAGGAGGAGGAGGAGGAGGAGGAGGAGAAAAGGAAGAAGAATAACAACAACTTGAGCTGGGCGCTGGTGGCTCATTCCTGAAATCCTAGCTACTCAGAAAGCTGAGATCTGAGGATTGCAGTTCAAAGCCAACCCAGGCAGGAAAATCCATGAGACTTTTATCTCCAATTAACTACCAGAAAACTGGAAATGGTGCTGTGGCTCCAAGTGGTAGGGCACTAGTCTTGAACAAAAAAGCTCAGGGACAGTGCCCATGACTGACAAAAACCAACCCCAATTTGGCTGGGCACTGGTGGCTTATGTCTGTAATCCTATCTATTCAGGAGGCTAAGATCTGAGGATCCAAGACAGACCAGTCAGAAAAGTCATTGTGACTCTTACCTTCAATTAACCAGCAGAAAACCAGAAAAAGAGCTATGGCTTAAGCAGTAGAGCACCAGCCTTAAGTGAAAAAGCATGATGTCCTGAGTTCACACACACACACACACACACACACACACACACACACACACTCCAGAGACAACACACACACACACACACACACACACACACACACACTCCAGAGACAACCTAAAAAATTTAGACAATCCAAGAGAACTTCAACCAGTGAATGGATAAACAAAATATAGTATATTTGCACAAGGAATACTGTCCAAAGGAATAAGCTATTGATAAAAACTCCATAGTGAATGAGCCTTGAAACCACAATGCTAAGTGAAAGAAGCTGATAGTAAAAAAAAAACCTCAGCTAGTATGATTCCGCTTGATGAGATATGCAGATACACAGACCTACAGCCAGAAAATGGATGGGTGATTGAGGTGATTTTTATTTTTGCTAGTCCTGGGGTTTGAACTCAGGGCCTGGGCACTATCCCTGAGCTTCTTTTGTTCAAGGCTAGCACTCTGCCACTTGAGCCACAGCGCCACTGCAGGCTCTGCAGGGCTTCATGCATGCTAGGCAAGCACTCTACCACTAAGCCACATTCCCAGCCCAAGGTGAATGGTTTTATGGAGGAAAATGGGAATAACAACTAATAGGCATAGAGCTTATCATAGGGGGACAAGAGTGTTCTAGAATTGTGATGGCTATGTGATCCTGTGAATAAGTTGAAACCAGACTAGTATACTTGAAGTTAATTATATGGTAAGCTGTTAAAAAATAGACATATATATATATTTTTTTTTTCCTGTGTCTTTAGGGAGTGTAGATTGGCCTATGGAGCACATGGAGTGTCAGAAAAAAGGTGCCAAGGGATTGGTTTTCTGCCTCTGTATCTGTTGATCTGTTGACTGGCACGTGTGTGTCTGTGTGTGTGCGCATATGTACTGAGACTCAAACCCTGACCTAGATGCTGCACCTTAGCTTTTTCACTCAAGGCTGGCACTCTACCACTTAAGCCACAGTTCAACTTCCCACTTCCAGCTTTTTGGTGGCTAACTGGAAATAAGAATCTCCTGGACTTTTCTGCCTAGACTAGCTTTGAAACATGATCCTCAAGTCTCAGACTAGTAGCTGGGATTACAGATGTGAACCACTGGTACCCAGCCTAAAGACTCTTACCTTGAATCTAGAGGCTTAGGCATGACACATGGCTCCTGGTGCCACCTATGTCCCAGGCCCAGCTGTGACCACCTGCTATACTGTTCTTCGTGACTGGCATGTGAGTCTGGAAATGGGCTGCACCCTGGTCACTTCCTGACACTGCCAACATGGTGGCCTCAAGTCCTGAAGCAAGAGCAAACAAAGAGCCATGCACTGGTGACTCCAACTTGTAATCCTAGCTATTCAAGAGTCTGAGATCTGAGGATCAAAGTTCAAAGCCAGTCTGGGCAGGAAAGCCTGGGAGACTCAAGCAAGTGGGAGGCCCTGAGTTCAGGCCCAGGTACCTGCACCAAAAAAGAAAGAAAGAAAAAAAGCACATAAAGGAAGCTCTGGTTTATCCTGACCTTTGGTTTATAAATGGGAAGGCCCTCGTGGATAGAAATTACAATCAATTCTTGAGTAATCTGGAAATATTCTGCAAGAATTTGAGCACTTGTGTGTAATTTGGACCAAAGGGGAACATACCAACCACATATAGTAACCACGCAATCAAATGGTTCCACATTTTACTTTGCCATCCTTCATCAAATCTTATCCTCCTATTGTGTTTTTCACTTAACACTTTTTTTTTGGTCGGTCGTGGGGCTTGACTCTGGGCTTGGGCACTGTCCCTACACTCTTCAGCTCAAGGTGAGCACTCTACCACAGTGCGCCACTTCTGGTTTTCAAGTGGTTTATTGGAGATAAGAGTCTCACGGACTTTCTTGCCTGGGCTGGCTTTGAACCGAGATCCTCAGATCTCAGCCTCCTGAGTAGCTAGGATGACAGGTGTGAGCCACCAGCGCCTGGCTTGACACTTTTTTCCCCTTCACTTTTGTGCTAGAGATTAAATCTAGGCTTCACAATCGATATATTTCAAAGAAAGCTATGTAGCAGTCTTCTCCAGATTCATTCCAAAAGTCACACTTAAGTCACAGAAATCTTCAGGGTTATTTCAGAAAATCCTGTCTCACTCCATTCATGGATTTATACACCTTTTTTTTTTTTTCTTTAATGTGTTGTGTGGAGTAGCTCAGTGGTGTGGTGTGCACTTTGCATATAAAAGACCCTGGGTTCAATCACCCTGTCAAAAAGATACTCTCTGGGTTCTTTTTGCCATCTTTCAATGCCACGTAATGGCACACACAAGATATCCTGGGAGATGCTCTGCAGAGTATTCCAAAATAGACAAATGCCAGGGTCTTACTGCACCATGCTCCAAAGTCATCATCCAATTTCTCATGTGTATGTATGCATACATACATGCTGGTACTGAGGCTTAGACTCAGGATCTGGGGCGTCCCTTGCTTTGTTGCCAAGGCTGGTGCTCTACCACTTGAACCATAGCTCCACTTTCAGCTTTTGGTGGTCAATTGGAGATGAGAATCTCACAGACTTTCCTGCCTAGGATAGCTTTGAATTGTAAACCTTGGATTTCAGCCTCCTGAGTAGTTAGGATTACAGGCATGAGCTATCAACGCCCCAAATTCATCATCAGTGTCTAGCTACTGACAAAACAGCTACACTGGTGAATTTAAAATCACTGATGTGATCACAGAGCTAGAAAAATCACTGTGAACCTCATAGGCAGGTTAAATAGGTACGGAATGATCAGTCTTAGATTTGACCTGCAGCTCAAAGACTTAAAAAAAATGGCAAAATAGCTTCCAAACCTGTCATTTTGGTTTCTATGTACTGACCTTAACTAGCATCAAAAGCCATTAAAAAAAAAAAAAAAAAAGACAATCATGTGAAAGCAAAAATCCTGGGATTCTTTTGCTAAGGATGTAAAACATGCATACAAATAAGGAAGAAAAGAAATCTTCTAGAATGGCCGTGAATTTAAGGATCAAACTTTTTTTATTCTCCCAGTGCTGGGGATAGAAGTCACATGCTGAGCAAGTCCTGCCACTGAGCTAAATCCCAGTCCTTTTAGTAACAACTTTTTCCATTCATGTCCTCATTACTTCATCATTTTCTTCATATAGGGTTTGCACATTTCTTGTGAGCTTTTTTTCCTTTGTAATTCATGGGTTTCATTGTTGTGCATGGGAGTGTTTTCTTCCTTCAAGTATATTTTCTAGTTTGTCACCATTATTTACAGGAGGTAAATGCTGAGCCTCCATTAATTATCCATAAAAGGACAGAAGAAGTAGCATTACTCAGTAAAAGGTTTCCATGGTCCAAAGTGTGGACAAACACATCTAAACAGATCTGTTGGTACAGGATTTAATGCCTTCAATGTATACAACGTGGAACCACCAGGAATTCCCAAGGGCCGAGGGCCTTCTGTGCCGACTTGGCCACGGAATCCTTTGTCCCAAGATATCCTTTAAGATTCCTTGGGAAACCATGCATCTAAAAACCCTTCTAGTTTGCGGTCAGTTCAGGGGTCTCCACTGAACCTTACCTGATGCTCAAACTCCCAACCACTCACCCCAACTAGAACACATTAGAGGACCCGGTGTCGGAGTGGATGCTTTAATGAGGGGTCTTCAGTCCTCACAAGTGCGCCCAGCCTCCAGCATGCCAGCTCTCGGGTGCAGCCAGGTGAGCTAGTTGCCCAAGAATAGGTTACCCAGAGTCTAGATCGAGCTGGGGAGATGGGGGTGGGGTGGGGCACAAGGCAGTTCGGGAGACACGCGCTGGGCGCGGATGGGGGGACGGCGGGCTCAGGCTGGCCCCTCTTCAGGCATTCCCAGCAGAGCCACAAGGGGCTCCAGGGGAGCGGGGGTCTCGATGGGCGCGGGGTGCGTGCGTTCGTGCTTGCGCAGGTCACTGGCGCTCAGGAAGGCCTTGGGGCAGTGCGGGCAGGCGTAGGGGCGCACGGAGCTGTGGGTTCGGCTGTGCTTGCGCAGCCCGGCCCTGTCTGAGAAGCTCTTGCCGCACTGGGTGCAGGCGAAGGGCCGGAGCTCCGGGTGCGAGCGCTCGTGGCGCCGCAGCAACGTCAGCGTGGAGAAGGTCTCCTTACACTCGCGACACGCGAACTGCGGGGGCTTCTCGTCCGTCTCCTCGCCGCCCCCCTCCTCGCCCGTCTCGCCCATGGGGCCGGGCGCCTCCGCGCCGCCCGTGTTCAGGCACTCCACGTGCTCCACCGTCATGCCCACCACTTGCCACTGCGTGGCCATCACACCGGCCGACTCCGGGGGCAGCCCCAGCAGCCCGGCCGGGGGGTCCCCCAGCGCCGCCCCTGGGGCGGCCGGGCCCTCCACGCCCACCGGCAGGGCCAGCCCCACCACCAGCTCCTGCTGGGGGGCGGCCCCCGCAGCCTCGCTGCTGCTGCTCCGATGGGTCCGCTCGTGCTTCCGCAGGCTGGAGGACACCACGAAGGACTTGCCGCAGGCGTTGCAGTGGAACGGGCGCTCGCCCGAGTGCACGCGGCTGTGCTTGGTGAGGCTGGCGCGCTCGGCGAAGGCGCGCCCGCACTCCTCGCAGCGGAACGGCCGCTGGCCCGAGTGCACCAGCGCGTGCCGCTTGAGGTCCCAGGACGCCACGAAGGTCTTGTCGCACTGCAGGCACTTGAAGGGCCGGTCGCCGGTGTGCACGCGCCGGTGCATGGCCAGGTCGGCCGGCTGCCGGAAGTCCTTGCCGCACTTCTCGCAGCGGTACGGCTTCACGCCCTCGTGCGCGCGCTGGTGGCGCCGGAAGCTGGACGGGTCGGAGAACATGCGGCCGCAGCGCGGGCACAGGAAGGGCTTCTCGCCCGAGTGCGTGCGCTCGTGGCTCTGGTAGGAGCTGAGCTGCGTGAAGCCCTTGCCGCAGGCCGGGCAGCGGTAGGGCTTCTGCGCCGCGTGGATGCGCTGGTGGCACGTGAGCGACGACGAGCGAGAAAAGCTCTTTCCGCACTCAGAGCACAGGAAGGGGCGCTCGCCAGTGTGGGACCTGCGGGGGGCGCGGGGAGCCGGGCGTGAGGGCCACAGACCCTCCCAGGGTCCAGGGCCCTGCTGCCTGTCCGAGCTGTCATTTAGAGACCACCCTTAAAGGTCCCCTAAGAGCCACGGGGAGAAACCCCAGGGCACTCCCGAGGTGGGGGCAGAGGATTGGGGGGGCCGGCCTGGGATACACAGCGAGATCCCGACTTAAAAAAAAAAAAAAAAAAAAAAAAGGAAAAAAAAACCCTGCTGGGCACCGGTGCCTCACTCCTGTAATCCTAACCACTCAGGAGGCTGAGAGCTGAGGATAACAGTTCGAAGCCACACTGGACAGGAAAGTCCATGCGACTCATCTCCAATTAGCAAAACGCTGGAAGTAAAGCTGTGGCTCAAGTGGTAGAGCGCTAGCCTTAAGCAAAAAAGCTAAGGGACAGTGCCTGGGCCGAGTTCAGGCTTCGGCCCTCCCACCTGCACCCCCATACACAGTAAAAACCAAAACAAAAAAGCAGACCCCTCTGCACATTGGAAACTCGGGTGAGCCAAGCCCAACTCACACCCAGACTTCGCCAAAGACCAAGCAGGGATGCCCAACTTTAAATCATGCTCCTTCCCCAGCTTTCCTTAGAACCTGCCCGTCAGACCCCAACTTCTCCCAGGCTCCATCTTTAGTCATCGGCTCCGCCCATTAGATCAACCCCAGTTCTACCAAGGAAGCCAGCCCCACCCCCCAAGGACCACGCCCACCTCCCCATTGGCTCATTCTGTTGCGCGAGCCTCCACCCCAGTCCTCATTGGCTACCGCCTCCAAGCAGACTCCAGCCCCCCAGACAGGGCCCTCACCGTTCGTGGTTGCGTAAGTCCTTGAGCTCGGCGTAGGCCTTGCCGCAGCGCTCGCAGCCATAGGGCCGCAGGCCGGCGTGAGTGCGTCGGTGCTTGCGGAACACCGAGGGATCGGCGAAGCTCTTGCCGCAATCTGCGCAGGCGTAGGGCCGCTCGCCCGTGTGACCACGCTGGTGGATCTTGAGCTTGGAGAGGGCGCCATAGGCCTTGGGGCAGTGTGCACATCGGAAGGGCAGCTCGCCAGCGTGCGAGGCCAGGTGCACGCGCAGGCACACTGGCTGCATGAAGCGACGCCCACACTCCGGGCACGGAAAGGGTTTCTCGCCTGTGTGGCTGCGCCCATGGCTGCGCAACTCGGGTGCCGTCTTGTAGGCTTTTGGGCACAGCGGACAGGCGTAAGGCCGAGGCTTGGCTGCTGACCCTGACACCTTGTCCCCACCGGCTTCCTCAGCCTTGGGTTCTGTATCCGCCTTTGGCTTCACCTCGGCCACCTCCTCACTGCAGTCTGCAGGTGCATGGGTGGCAGCGTGGCGCGCTGCCCTGGGCGCATTTGGAAATGTCTTGGTACAGGACAAGCACTTATAGCGGCGGCCAGACCGCTTGTAGCCAGGAGCTGGGGCCCGGGCCTCTGCCGCCTCCACCTCCATGGTGGGTGGGGCTTCTCTGCAAGAGAAGCAAAGTCAGGCCACAGCCATGGTCCTTCAAGGCCCGCTTTCTCACCAAAACATCCTATAATCTCATCTGCTCATCCACCTGGGACGGCACAAACCACACGACCCCCACATCCTTCCTGCCAACCATCCCTGACTCAAACTCAGCGTTCCCGTTTCCTCTGTGATCTGCTCACCAAGGCTAGGAATGAACCAGGTGAAGGACTGGGGTAGGGGGTAGTGGGTGCTAAGGTCCCAAAAGATCTACCTGCACTTTGCTCCACAATCTCTGTGAACTTTCAGAGTGTGGAGAAATCCTGTGGCGGTCTCGAATGCCTAGGTTCCTTTAGTCTTGCCATCTTCCTTCTTCAGCTCAGTGTCCAAGGACTATGCCAGGACTCAGTATAAATAGCTGTGGTTCTTAACCTGAAGGTTTCCAATCTCCCAGGGAAGACAGACCTGGGTCTGGGAGAAGGAGAAGCCAGTTGGCTAAATGTAATTGGCACCATGTGGTACCCCAATATATTCAAGCTGTCTCCCTGTCTGGTTGGTTAACCCTTCAGAGAAGCAACTGTTCACAAAGAATTCTGGCCTTGAACAGCTGTACGGGACTCCACCCAGGCAGGAATCCTGGTCCACCCTCTGCTCTGGCTTCCCAGTTGTTCTCCTAATCCCAGAACTCTGGTAATGGAGAGATTTATTTGCTCTCAAGGCTGTCAGTAGCCTCTTTCTCAGTCATAATCGATGAATCTGATCTACCAAGGCCTCTTGGGACACCAGCTCTAAGCAGAGGTTTCTACTTACTGGGCCAGAGCCCAGATACCAGTCACCCAGCTGCTCCAGGGATCACATTTGGGAGGAAATAGGATTAATGGCTGCATTAGTCTTAACACCAGCTCATCCTCCCCAAGGGGATGAAGGGAAAAGGATTACAGCAGATCCACTTAAGGGAGCTCAGATGCAGCAGCTGGGGAGGGGGAGGGGAGCGCCAGGGGTGAGAAGAGCCAGATGTGCCCAGAGGCTAGACAGCCTCCATTCTACTTCAAGCCCTGGGATAACTTACTAGATCTCAGGAAAATCACTGCTTGTTTATAAGCCAGTTTCCTCATCTGTGTGCCTCAGGGGTTGGCTTCTAACTTACGACACAGATTGAGGAGGAGGGCGAAGCTGAGGAAAGAGAGAGAGGCTCAGAGCCCCTTGTTGCTTGCTTTGTTTTATGTGTAACACTTTTATTAGATGTAAGTATGCTCATCCAATTTGTTCTGCCTAGATATAACACTTTTGTTAAGGCTGTTAAGGCTAGCAGGTCTTTTTGCTAGGAGTCAACCTGCAGCTGTCCGTTCTCCAATAGACTCCCAATTTGATATCTCAAAATGTGGCTTCTCTGTGGTCCCTCTCCCCTACACAAGAACTTTCCATGGCTCCCTGGTTGTTCCCAAATCATGTCCTTCATTTAAGCCCTACTTTCCTCTTTGGATTTTGACTCCAATCACAAACACCTCTGTTCTCATTATATTCAATTGACCACTGTACCCTGGGGGTATGATGATGAATAAAAAGGCTTGAGCTCTGAGCTGGGCATTGGTGGTTCCGAGTTTGAGATTACACCCGTATCCTAGCTACTCAGGAGCCTCAGATATGAAGGCCATAGTTTGAAGCCACCCTGGAGAGAAGAAATCATAAGACTTTTATCTCTAACTAACCAGCAAAACTGGGAAGTGGAGCTGTGGCTCAAGTGGTAGAGCATCAGTCTTGAGCAAAAGGAAGAAGGAAGAAAAGTGATAGCTCACATCTATTAAGAATATGCCAAATTCCAGACAGTATCCTACACTCTTCATGTGTTAAGTCACTTACCCTTCACGTCAACACCATGAGCAATGTCCTTTTCATTGATAAAGGAACTGAGGTCCAGAAAAACAGGACAGTACCGTGGTTAAGTGCAGAGCCTCTGAAGCCAGAATGCCCAGCTTCAGATCTTGACTCCATTGCTCTCCAGCTGATGTAACCTTGTGAAATTTACTGCATGACTTAGAACCTGTTTCCTCATCTGAAAAATGGAGAGGTAAAAACAGTACTTAACCTTACAGGATCAGAGGATTGAATGAGATAGAAACAAATACCACCCTCAATTATTTCATTTTCAGAAGCAGACCCTTTGCTGATGTGCTACCTTGCCTAATTCATCACTTCTTAAAGTAGGGACTACTGTGCCCATTTTACAGATGAATAAACTGAGGTTTTGAAAGTGATGTTAACTTGTAGTTATTAACTCATGTAGCTGAGACTTGAATCTAGCTGTTTAAATTGTTTTAAGTTGTGAATCAGCCTCACAATGAACAGAACTATAAGTTTAGACTTCATCTGTCTTCTCTTATCCTATGGAAATGCTTTCCAATCACAGTCAGTACCCTTCATATCTCAGAGGATTGGGCTTACTGGTTCTTAGATCTGGCCCTCTTTTGGCCCTTGCTGGATCTGGGCTTTGATATTCCTATCTATGAAGTAGTTACTGGGGGTGGGGAAGAAGTCCAAAACATTCCCCAAGGAAAACTGTACCTTTGGCACCCATTTCCATACAGGATCAAATAGGTTAGGCCTGTCTACAATCCATTAGAGCCTCACTTCAGTTTACTGATGACTCTTCCAACCCTGGTGAGTTTTGCAAAATCCCTACATCAAAATGATCATCTAGGCAGGACACAGGAAACTGTATTTTATTTTGTTTCTTTATTTATTTTGGGTGCCAATACCAGGGCTTCAAGTATTTTCCCTGAAGCTCCATTTTCCATTTTTTGCTGGTTGATTAAAGGCAAGAATCCCATGGACAGTTTCCTGCTCAGGCTGGTTTTAAAGCACGATCATCAAATCTCAGTCAAAGAAGGTAGAATTACAGGTGTGAGCCACCAGCACCTGGTTAAGAATCTGTATTTTAAGCACACTTGCTGCAACCCTTCAACCAACACAAGAACAAAATACATGGAATGTCATTCATGGTAGAACTTGCCTAACCCTGCTCTTGCTTCCCCTAGCCTCAGAAGCAAAACAAACACATACCTTTAGGTTTGCACACATTCTAGAGAAAGATATAGTTCTATTACAACTTTTTTCTTTTTAAGATATGGAGATCAAGATGCCACAAAGTTAAAAAACAAAAAACAAAAAAACACAACTGTGCAGAAGGACACAGAGCTAATCAAGGAGCCCAGATTCAAATTCAAGTCATCAAACCTGGAGCTGGACTCTTTCTCTGCCTGTTTTTGTTCATATGAGGATTTTTAAACCAAATCATGACACTGTTCCCAAGAAAAAGACCGGTACTTTTTCCAAGGTCAACAAGGCTCCAATCCATCTAATTCCTGCTACCTCACCTTCTAATCCCTCTCCCCTACATCACTAGACTCCACCCACCAGGCCAGCTTTCCATGATTCCCCCAAGAGCTTTGTATAGCTGTCTCCTGGTTGCCTTTGGGTATCAGGTCCTTGACAACTTCTCAAAGAAGTGGTCAAGAGACCAATTTTCTTTCTCCCTCCCTCCCTCCCTTCCTATCTTTCATCAGGGTCTCCACTGTGTGGCTGTTCTGGAACTCTACAGGCTGGTCTCCAACTCTTGATCCTCCTCCTTCTACCTCAAATGCTGGAATTACAGGCATGCATCATCATGCTTGGGTCTGACTCATTCACTTCTTCCTTCCTTTTCTGCAGTGACAGGATAAAAATCAGAGCCTCAAGCACGCTAGGCAAGTACTCATCCCTATGACAGTGACTAACTTTCTTTCTTTTTTTTTTTTTTTTAACCAGGGCTGAGAACCGAACCCAGGGCTTGTGCATGCCAGGCGGGCGCCCTTCCGCTGGGCTAAACCCCCAGCCCCAGTGACTAACTTTCTTAATGCTATCTGTAACCCTGCTATTTACTCTCTAGCCCTTCTTTCCTTTTCCTTTATTTTTTGTACTGGTACTGGGCATAACTCAAGTTTAGCTTTTTTGGTGGTTAATAGGAGATCAGAAGCTGGGCATCGGTGGCTCATGTCTGTAATCCTAGCTACTCAGGAGGCTGAGATCTGAGGATCGTGGTTCCAAGCCAGCCTGGGCAGGAAAGTCTATGAGACTCAAGTAGTAGAGTGCTTGCCTTGAGCTGAAGAGCTGAGGGACCGCGCCCAGGCCCAGAGTTCAGGCCCCACGACCTTAAAAAAAAAAAAAAAAAAAAATCAGAGTTTCACAGATTTTCCTGCCTAGGCTGGCTTTGAACTGAGATTTTCATATCTCAGGCTCCCGAGTAGGATTACAGGCATGAACCACCAGCACCCAGCTGGTGTCATCTGGATCCCACACTGCTTACTGTGGCCAACTGTCATTCTAAGCATTTTATGTATACTGCTCAAATTTCTCAAGCTAAGCTCACAACTGCTCAGGAGTTTGTTAAAGACAGTATGTTTTTCCCAAATCCATATATTAAAACCCTAACCCTCACTGTGACATTTTGACACAGAGATTTAGAAAAATTACATGAAGTCATAAGGGTAGAGCCCTAATGCAACAAGAGCAGCATTTTTTAATTTTTATTTTTTGGCTGGTTCTGGGGCTTGAACTCTGGGCCTGGGCACTGTCCCTGAACTCTTTTTGCTCAAGGCTAGCACTCTACCACTTGAGCAACCATTTCTGGCTTTTTCTGTGATTAATTGGGGGTAAGAGTGTCACTGGGACTTATTTTCCTGCTAGGGCTGGCATTAACCCCCATCCTCTGATCTAAACGGCCTGAATAACCAGGATTACAGGTGTGAGCCACACACGGGTTCTCAAAAGAGTAACATTCTTATAAGAAGTAATACCATACAGAAACAAAGTAATTATAGTATTCAGAGCTCCTGGATCAGACTCTCTATCCCTTATTCCCTATTGCTTTGATGGCAGGTTAGATTTCAACTGGTGTGTGTGTATGCACTCGTGCCCATATTGGGACTTGAACTCAGGCTGGGTGCTGTTCCATAGCTTTTTTGCTTAAGGCTGACACTCAATTCCTGAGCCACAGCTGTACTTCCAGGTTTTTACTGATTAGCTGAAGATAAGAATCTGCCAAATTTCCCTGCCCTGCCGGGCTTTGAACCACAATCCTCAGATTTCAGTCTCCTGTTAGGAGTGAGCCACCAGTGCCCTCAGCAGCTGTTTATTAACTGAATTTCTCATCCCTCAAGCTCACAAAGTCCAAATATGGCCCCGAGATATTCCATTCATTGTTGTAGTGAAGGAGCGTGTTCATCAGGTAAAGAGACTGAATTCCCCAAAAGCCTAGGTTAGGGTCTGTGAGAGAATGGAACTAAAAGGAGACATTTAAGTGTCTCCAATCCTAAACAAATAAGACATCACATAAGCCTTGGTACCAGAAGAGATCTGATGAGAGTTAGTGGAACTCTAAAGGTGGCCGCTAGTCATATTCTAGGTCTGATACCTGGTCAGCTCTCTCACAACCTGATCCCAACTCCTTTTTCAGCCTCAGCTTCTGTGGCTGTGTGCCCTCTCTCTGGAAAGCAACCTAAGCTCCAGCTACATTCTGAAATTAGCCCACTTCTAAAGGTACTATTGCCCTTGCTTCCTTTCGCCCACGGGAACACATTTTACATCCTTCCATTACTCCCTTCCCCAAGGATCCACAACGCTCTGAGCCTCAGTTTCCTCATCGGCAAAAAAAAATTCGAGGCCCCCGAAATATAAGGGAGTTTGCACGGCCTTTGGGCCTACCAGACAATCCACGGAGGAGCCAAGAGCTATGGAAGCCCAGTGCTCCTCGCTCTCTATGTCGCCAGACAGGCAGTCCCTGTAGGGCAGGGCCTTGGGCTGACTCATTTTTTTTTTGGAATAAACCGTAGGAAAACGTAGCTTTCACAACGTGGCAAGAGTCGATGGAGATCGCGGGGAGGAACAAATGAATGGACCAAGGACCGCAGGCAGGACAAAGGCCTGCAAGATGGCGTTCTTTAGGACCGCGGGAGGGGCGGTCAGGGCCTCCGCCGGGGAGGGGGCCCACGGTTGCCGGGGACCTGGCTTGTCAGGCCGCGCAAGCAGAAACAAAAGCCCGCAACAAGACGGGCTCTAGGACCCCTGGGCCCGTACCGGGTAAGGCCGGCAGCATCGTCGGCCGACCTCAGGCGTCCGCAGCAGCCGGCCCGCGGGGGACAGCCGGCGGGTTCTAGGACCATGCTGGGCCCCGTAGCCTTCCCGGGCCGCTCCTCGCCCGCCCCGCCCGCGCAGCTCGCGCCCGGGCCAGCCCAGTCCTCCTACGGCGCCCACAGGGAAACTGAAGCCAGTTTGGATCGCGTCCGCGCCGAGGCTGCCCGAGGCCTTTGGCGACGGGTCGCAGGCGTCTCCTACCTGATCCGACTCGGGCTGGCTCCGTGGCGCTGGCGTCGGCTTGGCGCACCCACCGAGCCCGGGACGCGGCGGGAAGGGTAGAGGACGGCGCTAGGACCCAGCGGGACGCAGGGAGGGCGGGGCGGGCAGGCCAGAGAACGGAAGTGGCGGGAGCTTCCCCCGGCCGAGGAAGGAGCGAAAGTTTACGCCTCCGAGCTGCGACGGCAGGGAAACCTCTTGCCTGGAGTCTCGGGGTGTCCAAAGGAGGGGAGGCCGGGCTGCACTGACAGCATGTACACCCGCCCGGCCACCGGAAGTGTCTCCGAGAGCCGGGAGGTGGGAGGTCGGGCCAGACTTAGGTTCTCAAGCTCGGTGGGACCTAAATCCGCTTCTATCTCACAACACTTCCTTTGGCGAAGCCTCACCCATATGTCTTGAGAAGTGTCTTTCAAGGCTCCTCATGAAAAGTGTCACCAAAAGGCCGTGGCCGGGCCGGCAGGACATTACGATCGTTTTTATTATGTTTTTCTCCCCTCTTCGGCGTTTATTCAATAAGCACCGGAAGGACTTGAGCGGCGGCGAGCGGAAGTGTGGCTAAGATAGTACGCAGGAAAACCGCCGCGCGCTGACCTGCCTGGGCGGAGCCTGAGCCCGACGCCGGAAGTGTGTCTGCGGACAGCTGTTTGGAGGCGGGACAGGAAGTGTTCGGAGAACGGAAGTTTCTCGGGGAAGCTTTTGCATCCCGGACACTTCCTGTTTCCTAGTAACAATAGGAAGTGTCCGCGAAGCTGCGGGTTGACTCCTGGCTCCCACCAGCTGTACCTTCTTCCCTCCACCTTTCTCCTCCTCCCTTGTCTCTCCCCCCCGCTTCTCTTTCTCTCCGCTTTCACCTCCCAGGAGCCCTGGCTGAGTGTGCATATGTGGGAGCCATGAGACCCTTCCCACAGCTACCCGTTAGGGCGCGCGGCTGCAGTTAGGGTAAGGGTCCCAGTGCGCAGGCGCACTCCCGTTCGCGGTTCCCCCCCCCCCTCCCCTCCCCAACGGACGCGCCCGCGGCGGGAACGAAAAGGGGCTTGGCCGGTGCGAGGTAGGGGGTCCTGAGGAAAAAAAAATTGTCAGAGAGGATGAGTGATGCCAGAGGACTTCGCTGGTGGTTGATTTAGGGAAAGAGACTCTTGGGCGTCAGGAGTTGTCGGAGGTGAGAACAGCGGGGACAGGCTCCGTGAGGAGGTGTAGCAATCCGAGGTCGGATTCGTGTTGGAGTCCCATGGGACCGAAGAGTCAGGGTCGGAAAAGGCCAAGATGGTGTAGAAGGCACGAGGGGCTGCTACTGGGAAAGGCAGAGCTTTGGTAGGAAGACTGCCTTTGCCAATTGGGTGAGCTCATGTGGAAACTAGGTGGACCGAGACATTGCAAAGCGGTGAGGGTTTAGGGTCAGACACAGTGACCATCCTTGCCACAGCGCCTGGCGCATGGGAATGCCCAGCATGAGTGGCTGTCATCAATAGTAAGAGAGGACGTAGAAGAAGAAGAAAAAACAAAACAAACACGACAACTGGTGGTGATGGGAAGGTAAGGCAGTGTGAATCAGAGAAGGGTAGAGGATTGGAATGAAATTTTGACCTGAAATGGGATGAACTTTCAAGATGGGAGATAGTTTAGGCTCCGGAGAAGTAGGTAAGGGAAGTGACCCAAGGAGTCTTGGGAAGGACACCTTGTGATACTTGAAAGAACTACAGGTATGAGGGTACAAGCTGGACTTACCTCTTCTTTTTTTTAGCTGGAGAATCAGCACTTCCAGGCTACTGCATATAGCTGAAGGTTAATGAAGGAAGGATTGTATGATCTTACTGGTCATGCCTTTTTTAAGATATCACTTTTTCTTTCTTTTTCTTTTTCTTTTTTTAGCTACTGGGAGTAGAGGATCAGGGACACTAAGACCTTTGGGTCTAGTCTGAAAACAAAATAGGTCTGTGATCAGAAAGTAGATCTAGCAAGACATCAGTGGCGCTCTCACCTAGCAATGCAAGAGGCTGTGATCTGAAAGATTTTGATTGAGTCTAGCTCAGGCAGAAGAATTCACTAGACTCCATCTCCAAAATATCCAGCAAAACTTAAAGCTGGAATTGTAGCTCAAAATAGTAGCCTAGGAAGTGGTGAGGCCCTGAGTTCAAACCCCAGTGCTGGCCCAGAAAAAAATTTTAAAAAGGGTCAATTAGATCTCTGTAGACTATTTTTCTTTTCTTTTTTTTTTTTTTCTTTTGTGGGGGGATGACTTAAGCCAAGAGGAGCTTCCACATTTGAGGAGTTTGTACTTAGGGAAGTCTTAATGATGCTACTTCTAGATTAGTTGATAGTTGGGAGACCTCCCGGTGGCTTTTGGTGAACTTGTTGCTTATATAGTCAAGAGGCAAGGTTAAAGACAGGTACTGGTGGCTTATGTCTGTAATCCTAGCTACTCAGGAGGCTGAGATCTGAGGATCTCGGTTCAGAGCCAGCCCAGCATGAAAGTCTGTGAGACTCTTATCTCCAATAAACCACACAGAAACCGGAAGTGGTGCTGTGACTCAAGTGGTAGAGTGCTTGCCTTGAGCTGAAGAGCTGAGGGACAGTGCCCAGGCCCAGAATTCAAGCCCTACAACCGACCAAAAAAAAAGTGGCAAGGTTCATTGAGGCCATCCTTTTGACCACTGCCCCTTCTTCCTCCTCTTCCTAGGCCTTGTCCCCTCCACCAGAGGAAAATGCTGCTGCTACTTGTCTGCTCCTCTTGAACCTCCAGGTTTCTGGTTTCTGTCACATTGCCCCATGGAGGACCCGCCCCGCTCATTCAGCTGCTCTGATTGTCAGCGTCATTTTCCTAGCCTCCCAGAACTCTTGCGACACCGAGAACTGCTCCATCCATCTCCCAATCAGGACAGTGAAGAGGCTGACAGTATTCCTCGGCCCTACCGCTGTCAGCAGTGTGGGCGGGGCTACCGTCACCCAGGGAGTCTGGTCAACCATCGCCGTACCCATGAGACTGGCCTTTTCCCCTGTATCACCTGTGGCAAAGACTTTACCAATCCCATGGCCCTCAAGAGCCACATGAGGACTCATGCGCCTGAGGGCCGCCGCAGACGAAGGCCCCCTCGCCCCAAGGAAGCTACTCCACATCTCCAGAGTGAGACAGTGTCTGGTGACTCTTGGGGCCAGAGACTTGGGCCTGGGGAAGACTGGGAAAACCAGACAAAACATGCTAAAGAAACCCCTGACTGTGAATCTGGGCCTGACCCCAGGGCAGCGCCAGGCACTTGGGAAGATCCACCCACCAGGCAAAGAGAAGGCTGGGAAAGCCAGCCAGATCCTGAGGGGGAAATGGAGGCCTGGGACCCCACCACCAATTCGACTGCCAGAGCCCCACCTCTACCCACCCCAGCCAGCAGCCTCCTTAGCAATTTAGAGCAGTATTTAGCAGAATCAGTAGTGAACTTTACAGGGAGCCAGGAGTCTACTCAGTCCCCTCCTGCTGAGGAGGAGAGGAGATACAAGTGCAATCAGTGTGGTAAAACCTATAAGCATGCCGGGAGCCTCACCAACCACCGCCAGAGCCACACCCTGGGCATCTATCCTTGTGCCATCTGCTTTAAGGAGTTCTCTAACCTCATGGCTCTGAAGAACCATTCCCGACTCCATGCCCAGTATCGGCCTTACCACTGTCCCCACTGTCCCCGTGCCTTCCGGCTTCCCCGGGAGCTGCTGGAACACCAGCAGTCCCATGATGCGGAAAGGCAAGAGGAGCCATGGGGAGAAAAGGGGATGCCCATCACCAATGGACATACAAATGACAGCAGCCGGGACCAGTTGGAGATGCTGAATGGCTCTGGAGAGCTGGAAGATGGAGGTTTGGAGGAATATCGGCCTTTCCGTTGTGGGGACTGTGGCCGAACTTACCGACATGCTGGGAGCCTCATCAACCATCGAAAGAGTCATCAAACAGGTGTGTACCCCTGCTCGGTCTGTTCCAAGCAGTTGTTCAATGCAGCGGCTCTCAAAAACCATGTTCGGGCTCATCACAGACCCCGGCAAGGAGCTGGGGAAGATGGGCAGACATCTGTGCCAGTAGCTGGTGTTAGAGACCTGGGGTCAGACACCAACTGCAAGGAGGAAGAAGTCCCCACCAGTATCCTGGACCATCGCCCCTACAAGTGTGCTGAGTGTGGCCGGGCTTACCGCCACCGGGGAAGCCTAGTGAACCACCGCCACAGCCACCGAACAGGAGAGTACCAGTGCTCCCTCTGTCCCCGCAAGTACCCCAACCTCATGGCCCTGCGCAACCATGTGCGAGTACATTGCAAGGCTGCTCGCCAACGTGCAGGCCCAGGGACTGAGGCTGAAGAGCCTCCCGGCTGCACCAACAGGAAGATCCTCCCTGAGCCAGTGGGAACAGAGGCAGCTCCTCACAGGGAGCAGGGACGTGTCTGCAAAGATGAAGAGGGGACCCCCAGTGTCTGTGACATGGAGAGCCTCGAATATCACTGTGTGACTCACGGGGCAGAGGAAGGGGAGAATAGCAGGACAGAGACCACCGCATCTTCACCTCGGACATTCGCTTGCCAAGATTGTGGAAAGAGCTACCGCCACTCAGGCAGCCTTATCAACCACAGACAGACCCACCAGATAGGGGACTTCAGTTGTGGGGCCTGTGCCAAGCACTTCCACACCATGGCTGCCATGAAGAGCCACCTGCGACGCCATAGCCGGCGACAGAGCCGGCGGCATCAGAAGCAGGCTAGCAGTGCTGGCGGAGGAGAGGCCAAACTCCCACCAGCAGAACTACCAGCAGGAACCTGGGCCCAGGAATTGGAGGACAGTGAGGGCCTGGACCCTTCCCAAGAGCCTTTGGAGGATAGTCCTTGTGTGACTGAAGACAACACAGAAAGTGACAGGGACTGTTTCCAGGCTGAATTGGAAAACAATAAATGTGAGCTTGAGCGGGATGAGGCCTGTTTCCAGGGTGATGAAGAAAGCAGAGGCCCTGAGGAAGGGCTGGAAAGGAAGAAAGCCTGTTTCCTTGACAACTTGGGCATTCCAGTTGATGGGGAAGGCAGTGGAACTGACTTTTGTGATGGCCTCACTGGGTTGGCCGAAGACCATAAACCCTCCACTAACCAGACCAACTCGTCTTCCCAACCCATAGAGACCGACCTCGACTGGCAGGTTGAGGTTGCTCATACGTGTTCTGACTGTGGGCATTCCTTCCCCCATGCCACTGGGCTGCTCAACCACCGGCCCTGCCACCCACCAGGCATCTATCAGTGTTCCCTCTGCCCAAAGGAATTTGATTCTCTGCCTGCCCTTCGCAATCACTTCCAGAACCATGGCCCTGGGGAGGCAGCCTCGGCCCAGCCATTCCTTTGCTCCCTGTGTGGTATGATCTTTCCTGGGCGGGCGGGCTACAGGCTTCACCAGCGCCAGGTTCACAATGCTTCTGGCATGACTGAGGGCTCAGAGGAAGAGGGGGAAGAAGGAGCAGCAGAGACAGCTTCTACCCACAGCCCTCTGCTACAGCTCTCAGAAGCAGAGCTGCTGAACCAGCTGCAGCGGGAGGTGGAGGCGCTGGGCGGCACAGGTTATGGACACATTTGTGGCTGCTGTGGTCAGACCTACGATGACCTGAGGAGCCTAGAGCGTCACCATCAAAGTCAGAGTTCTGAGACTCCCTCAGACAAGGATCCCAGCCACATGGGAGCGATTGACGATGCCACAGAGATGGTTGCAGGCGTTATCTCTGAGGGCACCTCTGTCTCCGGAGAAGATGGAGACACCAAGTCTGACGAGGGAATAGATGACACCGTTGCAGACAGCCTTTGCATGCAGGTGGATGAAAGTTTTCTGCAAGCCCAGCCCCGCCCCTTCCGCTGCAATCAGTGTGGCAAGACCTATCGCCATGGGGGTAGCCTGGTCAACCACCGCAAGATCCACCAGACTGGAGACTTTGTCTGTCCCGTCTGCTCCCGCTGCTACCCCAACCTGGCTGCCTACCGCAATCACCTGCGGAACCACCCGCGCTGTAAAGGCTCTGAACCCCAGGTGGGGCCCATCCCAGAGGCGGAAGGTGGCAGTGAACCCCAGAACATGGCAGAAGAGGGGCTAGAGCAAGCAGAAGAGGGACAGCCCCTGGAAGAACTGAAAGTGGAGTCCCCGGAGGAGGTGGCCATGGTGAAGGAAGAGGCGTGGGAGGAGACCACGGTGAAAGGGGAGGAGATGGAGTTGAGGCTGGAGACGGCAGAGAAGGGCTGTCAGACGGAGACCAGCTCTGAGCGGCCCTTCAGCTGTGAAGTGTGTGGTCGCTCCTACAAGCATGCTGGCAGCCTCATCAATCACCGGCAGAGCCACCAGACCGGCCACTTTGGCTGCCAGGCCTGCTCTAAAGGTTTTTCAAACCTCATGTCTCTTAAGAACCACCGGCGCATCCACGCAGACCCTCGGCGTTTCCGCTGCAGCGAATGTGGGAAAGCCTTTCGCCTGCGGAAGCAGCTGGCCAGCCACCAGCGGGTCCACACTGAGCGGCACGGGGCTGGCACCACGCGGAAGATGACCCGGGAAGATCGGCCCTTCCGGTGTGGGCAGTGTGGGCGGACCTATCGCCATGCCGGCAGCCTCCTCAATCACCGGCGAAGCCACGAGACAGGCCAGTACAGCTGCCCTTCCTGCCCCAAGACCTATTCCAACCGCATGGCCCTGAAGGACCACCAGAGGCTGCACTCAGAGAGTCGGCGGCGGCGTGCTGCACGGTCGCGACGGACAGCCATGCGCTGTGCCCTTTGTGGCTGCAGCTTTTCTGGCCGGGGATCTCTTGAGCGGCACCTGCGGGAGCATGAGGAGACCAGAAAGCTGGCTAGTGATCAGGGCGGTGCCAGTGGCACAGAGGACAGTGAAGGGAACTTGACTGGTGTACAGGGACTAGAGGGCAGATCAGGTGGACCTGAGTCAGTCTCACAACTGGAGGAGGGAGCCAGGAATCCAGGAGGGCACAGTCTGAGCCCCACTAGGGAAGCTATCTCAGAAGCCCCAGAGCCACTGTTGTGGGGTGTGGAAAAGGCAGATGAGTGGCAAGGAGAGAGGGGGCTAGAGAAGCCCAGTGAAGGTTGTGTTCCTCAGGGTCGTGTATTAACCACGCCAGAAGGCAAGTCAGGGAAGAGCATCCCCAGTCATCTTTGCCACTTTGCTGACACCCAGTCCAATGGACCTAGTGTGAGTTATGTGGAAAGCTGGGACAATGGAGACAGCGGCTCTCAGCTCCAGCTGGAGAGCCAGTCTTATTCCTGCAGCCAGTGTGGCAAGACCTATTTCCGGCCAGAAGGCCTCTCGAACCACAACACCCACAAAACAGACCACCACTATTGCCTACTCTGTTCCAAGGAGATCTTAAATCCCATGGCCACTAAGAGCCATAGCCACAACCATATAGCTGCCCAGACTTTTGCCTGCCCAGACTGTGGTAAGACCTTTCAGGCCCACCGTGAACTGGCCACACACCTGCAGGTTCATTCCAGGAACCACAGTCAGGTGCCAAGTCAGACAGAGGAGGCCAGAAGCCCCCAAGCTGGAACTGTTGAAGACAGGGTGGTTCTCCCTGGTCCGGAAAAAGCTCAAGAGGCCCCAGCAGACTCTCCCAAAGCCCCGGGAGAGAATGGTGAGCCAGCTAGTGAAGGACAAGGAGTAAGTTCTATGGCAGCTGAAGACAAGGAGCGGCCCTTCCGCTGTGCCCAGTGTGGGCGTTCCTACCGCCATGCTGGCAGCCTGCTGAACCACCAGAAGGCCCACACTACTGGACTCTATCCCTGCTCCCTGTGCCCCAAACTTCTCCCCAATCTGCTCTCTCTCAAGAATCATGGCAGGACTCACACGGACCCCAAGCGCCACCGCTGCAGTACCTGTGGCAAAGCCTTCCGGACAGCTGCCCGGCTGGAGGGCCATGGACGGGTCCATGCACCCCGGGAGGGGCCTTTCACTTGCCCTCACTGTCCCCGCCACTTCCGCCGCCGAATCAGCTTTCTGCAGCACCAGCAGCAGCACCAGGAGGAGTGGCCAGTGGCCAGCTCTGGTATGGGGTCCTGAGTGGGCTGGGCAGAGGATTGAAGGGTCCCAGAAGGAAGTGGGCACACAATGGAGGGTAAGATCAGCTCCAAGGTGGAGAGGAGAGAGTCATACAGATTCGGAGAGGGGGACTAAAAAAAACTAGGCAGTGCTGCCTTTGGAGCAGCTGAGCTCTGAACCCCCAGATCAGGTAATTAGCCTTATGCACTGGGCAAGGACAGAGATAGATGTGCATCCAGAGAGGAATGGGCCCTATGCCTTAGTGTGGGGGGAAGGGTAGCTGGGTACCACTCTGCTACCACATGTGGAAACCCTCCTGATTGAGCTAATAAAGTAGTGATTTCCAGAGGAAAGAGGGGAAGCCACTGATTTTTGTCTAGGTTCTGTTCCCTAGGATAGGCAGGGAGTCAGAGTGAGGCCTGGAGGGCAGTAACCGAAAGTCTCACCGTTCCGGGGCTGTGTCATACAGCTTAGTGGTGGGGAGGATGCCTGAAAAGTTCGGGGAGAGCTGAGGCCTGTCCCTTCAGTGACCTTGGCTGATTGGACTGCCACATGGCTTCACTGTCGGCCATGGAAACTGGGTCACTGGGCAGTAGGCAGCTCTCTGGCCCCCTTTCCCATCAGCTTATCTCTCGTCCTCTTCTTTTCTTGGAAATGAGATTTCTGGTCCTTTTCTGTGAACATTGATTGCCTCACATCACTTTTTCTCTCCTTTAGTCAAGCCTTTTCCTGTCTCTCTGTGGCAGATCTCTCTTTAGGATCCAACCAAACCACCATTTCCACCAGCAAAACCTCCCTGCCATCCTTTAACTGGAGGACTGAGTCATAGATAATTGTTTCTTTGAAGCCAGGCCAAGCTGTGGCAACAGCAGTCATTAGCACTTATCTCTCATCCTGTATCAGAGGGGATCTCCATGTAGCCTAGCCTCCACCCAGCCTACTGAAGGATGAGGCTGGAGAGGCGTGGGAGCCTGGAGAGGACCCATTCAGTCTGGTGGCTTCCATGGTCCCTCAGATGGTAGACCCTTGGCCAGACATGCTGGGGGCTAGTGGGTGGATGTTCTGTAGGAGCTGAGGACATGGTTCCGGATAAAAATGTCTTATGACTTGAAGGGAATGAGTGAGGAGCCAGTTAACCAGGACTGGGGAGATAATTGGAAGTTCCAGGATTCCTGCCTTGTGGGTCTCTGGGGTCATGTGGGGAATGACCTCTGGGAGGGGGCGGGGGCTGGGGAGGCATGGGCTCCACCTAGTCAGCAACTTCCTCTTTCTCCCCAGGAGCCCCAGTGACACCAGCAGCAGGTAGAGGAGGCTTGTCACTGCCCCCTCCAGCCACCCCTTCAGCCCCACTCCTGGACCCTTCACCCCAGTGGCCTGCAGACCTCAGCTTCTCCCTCTGAACTTGAAGTCTCCAAAGAACAAACCGTTGGAGAGGGGCGTGTGGGCAGGGAGGGGCTTGATCTCATGTTTCACTCAGGACTCTCTTGGCCATCCCCATCTCTCCTCTCCCAGGGAAGAGGGTCAGGTCTGCTTCTTGCCCCAGAAGAGGGTGGGATGTGTTTTCATGTCACTTTTCTTGAAGGACCTCCTTCCCCAGCCTTGGTCACCATGCTCTTGCCCAGGGCTAGGCTCTGGCCAAGATGTCAGGCCCACCCTCACCAGCCAAATTCCAACAGCAGGGAGAGGCAGATTCAGAGAATGCCATGGGTGAGAAAGCTGCCTGTGGAAGGGGAGCCTTTTGCTACAGTTTGTAACTTATTTTCTAAAGTCTATTTTGTAACAATTTATTTAAGTTTAAAAAAAAAAAAAAGGAAAATTGCTCCCCCCCCCCCATCAAAAAAAAAAGAAACTTTTGAAAAAGCTGGCTGGTGTGATTTTTATGCAAGTGGAACAGGCTAGGGGGGATGGGAAAGCTGCAGGGCTGAGGCGGGGGGGGGGGGGGAAGGGGGCTTCACAGGTGGCACCCTGTCCTGCAGGATCTAGAGTAGGGACGTCTGGGCCTGCCCCAGAGCCCAGATGCCCAGGGAAGCGGGAGGGTGCAGCAGTGACACTCGTCTCATTTTTCTCCAGTCACCTGTCAACAGCTGGCTGGCTGGCCTGTTAAAGAGAGGAAGGAGGGGTGGGGGGACTGGCCTGGTCCTTGAAGCTTTGTTCGCTCCCTTGAAGGAATAGGATCTGTCTTGGCCCCATGGACCATGAGAATACTGAGGCTGAAAAAGGGGGTAACATCATGTCCTTGGAATCCACATGGGTCTGTCCACCACTCACCCACCCAGGGCAGCTAGAAGTGGTTTAGCACTGTGTATTCCCTGGATGGACTAGGAGGTTCCTGAGGGAATCCCCAGAACACATACTTGAGTTAGCCATGCAGCTTCCAGCCTCAACCACAGGCTCTGGCGGCTCAGCGAAGTAGACATGCCAGTCCAAACTGCTGACCCAGTCCTCGTAGGCAGGCAGTGCAGCAAACACCGCAGGCCTTGCAGGGCCTTGGCAGGAGTCTCCAAAACTGTGTAGCCCAGCCAGGAACCAGGTGCCCCTCACCTCGTGTACTAGCGGTGCCCCAGACAGGCCCTGGCAGTTCAGATGACACTCAGTGACTCTCTCCCCTTGGCAGCAGGAGGGCCGAGGGGGCAGGAGGTGAATGCTTTGGCAGTTTGGGGGCTACTTGGCAGCAAAGATTGACTTCGGGTGAGGGCTAGAGGCCAAACCTGGCAAATCTGTTCATGAACTGCAGGGTGAGAGGTCAGGAGCCTGTTGGGTAAGGTGTGAGGTCCTGGGACTCACCTCACAGTGGGGCCGCTCCCCCACAACACTGGTACACACCATCCCTGGCAGGATGGGGATGCCATCGCTCCCAGAGGCCGCATGTAGCCGACCACAGGCCCTTGGCCCCAAGACGGTCACAGGCACTGTCTGAGGGTAACTGATGCCTATAGGACAGGGAAAACAACCAAATCCAGCTGCTCCAGCAGCCTTTAAGCTCAATGAACAATTGCTGGTGGCCTTGATCCTACATACCTGCTCCTTGGCGAGCCAGCCCCAGGACCCAGCCACGTTCCCCATCAGGCAGGTGATAGTCAGCGTAGGGCAAGCAAAGGGGCCGCAGGGTGGGACCCAGTGTCACGGGCTGAGCCAGCAGCAGTAGGGCTACATCATAGCCCCCCTCTGGGTGAGTATAGGCCCCATGCAGGATGAGTTGCTTCAGACTCCACTCCTCTGATCCAGTCCCCAGCCCTACACTCCATTCCTCTAGGGTCTGGCGCCTGTGCAGAGGCAGCATTGACAGCACTGGGTAACAGGGCTGGGGCTAGGGGCACAAAGGGGAAAGACACAGGGCTCACCCAATGAAGCAGTGGGCAGCTGTCAGCACCACCGCCTCTGACACCAAGGCTCCGCCACAGGCCAACTGCCCCTGGTGCTTCAGCCTGGCATCCCAAGGCCACATGGAGGGAGCTCCTGCCTGGGGACCTTCTGTCTTTAAGGATCCACAGGCTGAAACAGATGAATTCATCATCTGACAAAGGGCTTTAAGCAGGTCTAGCACACAGTGTTTACTTCCTACGGACCAATCAAATTCTCTCAGTATCCTTTTATTAAGGTTGCCTTTTGCTGGGAGCTGGTGGCTCACGCCTGTCATCCTAGCTACTCAGGAGGCTGAGATCTGAGGATCACAGTTCAAAGCCAACCCAGGCAGGCAAGTCCATGAGACTCATCTCCAATGAACCACCAGAAAACCAGAAGTAGCACTGTGGCTCAAAGTGGTCGAGCCTAGTCTCAAGCAAAAGAGCTCAGGGCCCTGAGTTCAAGTCCCATGAACACCAAAAAAACAAGTCGCCTTTTGTTATCTTCATTAACAAAGCTAACCAGAAGTTCCAGGGGGGTTAAATGGTTTTCTAGCTCTGTAACCAAAAGAAAATAGCTAATCTGGGATTCAAAAGCCAGGACCCAAGCTTTTAGCCCTGGTGGTCTGACTGTACATCTTCCTTGGCCCTGTTCCACTTCCCCGCCCCACCTGTCTGTACTCCTCTAGGCCTGGACTGGCTGTAGAAGTCCTTACTAATAATTGCTTTTCTGAAAGTCAAGACACAACTTCCTTCTGAGGAATTACTTTGCATGTAGTTTGCATGTCAATCATGTAAAGCAGGATCTGAGAGGGAGCCCTGTCTCATCTCTAGATTCCTGCCCGGAAACATGCAGCTTTCCCCCAAAATCCTCAGCTAGATTTCAGAGACAGAGAGCTCATTCCTTTCCTAAACCCCAAACCCATAAAACTCTAAAGCACCTATATCTCCCAGCCCTTGTGGGGTTGTCACTATCCTAGGGACCAAACAGAGCCTTAAAAGGCCCCTAGTGTTTTGGTTTTGTTGTTGTTTTAGGTTTTTTTTTTTTTTTTTTTTTTTTTTTTTGTCAGTCGTGGGGCCTGAACTCTGGGCCTGGGCGCTGTCCCTCAGCAATTCAGCTCAAAGCGAGCACTCTACCACTTGAGCCACAGCACCACTTCCAGCTTTTTCTGCTTATGTGGTGCTGAGGAATCAAACCCAGGCCCTCATGCATGCAAGGCAAGCACTCTACCACTGAGCCACTTTCCCAGCCCCCTAGTTAGCTTATTATTAATTATTATTATTATTATTATTTTAATGGGCTTACCATCTGAGCCATTTCACTGCGGCTCCTACCCACTGCCTAGAAGTCATGTAGATCTGAGTGTGTCCCCATCATCCCGCTTTCAAGTACCCTAGTGCTCCTACCTACACAGCTGTCCTCATCGCTGGTCATCCGGGTCTCCGGGGCCTGGGTCAGGAAAGCTGCCCCCTGGGCTCGGGCCTGCAGCCAGGAGCTGTGAGCAGCTATGTCCGTCAGCAGCACAGGAGTGTCCTCCTGGGCACATCTTGATGCAAAGCTTATGATCCCAACCTGAACCCAGCGTCCATTGGGCTCCTGGCACAGGACAGGGCCCCCGGAATCTCCCTGGAGCCAGGCAAGGGAGTCTAAGACAGATGCCCTCTGACTATAGCTCCCTGATTCTTCTCAGTGGCTGAGCCCCCATCCCAAGGCAAAGCACTCCCCTCTCCCTTTCCTCCCAATCAGACCTGACAGGGTCCCAGCACCCCAGGTTGGGCACCCCCACATAGCATCCCTGGCCGAGCAGGGCTAGCCAGCAGCCGCTGGTGTAGCCGGTTGTAGAGACAGTTACATGTGGGGCGGCTGATGAGCCGCAGACGCAGATTCCGTAGTTTCCTGGGAGCTGACAAAAGAGATGGGGGCTGAGGCTTAGAGTCTAGACTTATAGCAAAGGAAGGCAGGGCTAGGACAGTTGGAGCTCAAACTATGGCCTTAGGCAAGCGCAGTGCTTCTCTGGATTGCACTTACCATTGCTGGTGTCTTGATCCCACCCAGTAGCCCAGCAAGATGCTCCAAAAGGGAAGTGGTGGGCAGGCTGGGGCAAGCAGAGGGGTATGCGGGCTACAGGATGGGCGAGCAGGAGCAGAGCCAGGTCCGAGCCTTGGCTGTAGTGGTTATAAGCCTGGGGTAACTGTAAGGCAGCCACCCCTATCTCCTCAGCCCCTGGGCTCAGCCCCTCACGCTGCAGAGAGCCCAGGACCACAGACCAGGAGCTCAGTTCTGTCGCTGCCTCCCTGGAATAGAAGGGCTGAGTGTCTGGGAAGCACAGGTAGGTAGAAGATGTGCAGATGTCAGTTCGTGGCTTTAAGCCCAGCTTTCCCCTATTTCTTCAAACTTCAGCTTACTCATTCAGGACCATGAGAGGTTATTGTTACAATTAAACGAGACAAATTCTCAGTAAAGTGTGTGTGTGTGTGTGTGTGTGTGTGTGTGTGTGCGCACGTTGAAATTCTCAGTAAAGTGTGTGTGTGTGTGTGTGTGTGTGTGTGTGTGTGTGTGTGCGCGCACGTTGGCCCTGTGGGGCCTGGCTGTTGATCTTGAGCTTTTTTACTCAAGGCTTGATCTACTTCTGGCTTTTTGCTGGTTAGTTGGAGGTAAGAGTCTCATGGACTTTCCTGCTTGAGCTGGCTTTGAATTACAATCCTCAGATCTCTCCCTCCTGACCAGCTAGGGTGACAGGGGTGAGCAACAGTGCCCAGAAAATGTTGTTTGTTTGTTTGTTTTGTTGGTTGTGGAGTTTAAACTCAAGGCCTGGGCACTGTCCTTGAGCCTCTGTGCTCAAGACTAGCGCTCTACCACTTGAGCCACAGAGCCACTTCTGGTTTTTGAGTGGTTAATTGAAGAGAAGAGTCTCGGGGAGTTTTCTGCCTGGGCTGGTTTCAAACCTCCATCCTCAGATCTCAGTCTCCTGAGTAGCTAGGATTACAAGTGTGAGCCATTGGTGCCTGGCAAATGGTAACCTTTTTAATCTAGGGACTGGAAGCAGTCTCCTGGGACTTAGGGACAAATCCACCCATACATGCTGAGACCCTGACCAATTGCAGCCATGACTCACTTTTCAAAGCAGTGGGCAGCAGTGAGGACCCAGGTTTCTGCCACCAAGGAGCCGCTACAGATGTGGATTCCCTGCTTTCTCACACTGGCCTGCCAGGGCCATTCGCCAGGCGCTGTGTTGCCTTCCTGAGGCTCAGGGGGCCCAGGACCACGCTGCCCACAGACTACGGAGAGAGGTGTCATGTTGACATCAGACCCCCCGCATCTCCCCACACCCTGACTCAACCTGGACCCAAGTAAGGCAGGCCCAGCATCCCCAGATCTTACCACGCTGGGCTGCTTGAAGACCTGAGAAGAGAGAGAAAGACTTAGGTGAGGTTCAGGAGCCCCTGAGCTGCTGGGCACAGGCTTGGTAGAGGGGATGGGTTGATCCTTGCCTGTAACTGGCTACCTCACCAGTCCCTCCCAGAATGAAAATATTTATATGAGTTCGAGCAAGAGCTTTTATTGGAACTCATTCAGAGTGCACGCTCAGTAATTAGTTCTCCTCCCTGAACTGTGCTCAGCACTCTTTGGTCCAGGATACAGCTTGGGCCCTGGCCAGCCTTCCTCCAGGCTTCTGAACCCCTAACTGCTGCCCCCACTGCTGACTCAGGGAGGCCGCTTGTGTATGTGGAGAGCATTATTTTAATTGTCCTTTCAACCGTGGAGGACTAAAGGATTAGAGGACTGCGTCATGTCCAAGGAGGGGAGGTCCCAAGAGGTGAGACTCACCCCACCCCTGTGGAAACAGTTCAGACTCCCCAGCTTCCCGAAGGCTGCCAGTGAGCTGACCAAAGGGTCTGGGCTTTCCCTCTTCCCTGAGTACAGATCCACCGACCATTAGAGTGAGGGAGCGAAGAGTTGGGATGGAGGAAAGAGAGACCCAGGCCAATGAGGTCCAGAACTTCCCTGAGGTCACTGGGGGTAACACACACACACACACAGAGTCCCCACACAGAGCCAACACCCAACATGACATCCACAGACAGACAGACCTACATACCAAGTTACAGGAGGGCCAGGAGCAGCCGTGAACTCTAGCGCTCCACTCTGCCTCCCTCCCACATACAGATCCCTTACCTTCTATGAGGACCACAGCTCCCAGGATCAGCAGCCCTGGTCCCCAGCTCTGCTTCATGTTGCTCCTGGCCACTCTGCCACTTGTGTTCTTATTCTCAAGAGGCCACCCACCCGGGTCTCCTTGGCTCCACCCCAGCTCCACCCCCAGCCTAGGAGTCACAGGTGTCACTCCTTCCCGTAGGCTAGAAGGGAGCCAAGCAGCTCTTAGCATCTGGGCTGTGGTTACATGACCCTGGACTGGCCACCACCCCTCTCTCGGCCTCCACAAGGGTCAGCATGCCATAGTTTGAATCTTACTATGTAAGTGACCTTGGACAGTTAACCTGTCTGTGCCTGGTCTTAGAAACTCAGAATGACTGGATGTAAAAATGCTTAGATGAGGGCTGGGAAGGTGGCTCAGTGGTAGAGCACTTGCCTTGCATGCATGAGGCCCTGGGTTCGATTCCTCAGCACCATATAAGCAGGAAAAAAAAAAAGCCGGAAGTGGCGCTGTGGCTCAAGTGGTAGAGCGCTAGCTTTGAGCTGAAGAGCTGAGGGACAGCACCCAGGCCCAGAGTTCAGGCCCATGACCAGACCCCCCCCCCAAAAAAAAAAGCCAGAAATGGCACTGTGGCTCAAGTGGTAGAGCCCTAGCCTTGAGCTGAAGAGCTGAGGGACAATGCCCAGGCCCAGAGTTCAGGCCTACCACTGGACCTCCCCCCCAAAAAAAATACTTAGATGAAGTCCAGCATGGTAGTACATACCTGTAATCCCAACGCCCAAAAGGCTTGTGTGGGAAGATGGTGAGTTCTGGACCAGCTTAGTTTACATAGCAAGACTGTGTCTCAAAACAAAAATAAAAGCACCCCCAAATATCTTTAGTTAGAGAAGAGTCTGGCTTCTCATAGCCTTGCTCCCATAGCCTTGCTCCCAGCATGGAAACACCATCCTCATGGATTCCTCTTCAATTTCCCTGCCTGCCCCAGACAGGTTTCATATACCTTTCCTCCATGACTGTCTCATAGGCAAACGTGCAGGGCTGGGTATGTTTTTTTGTTTTTGTCGGTCCTGGGGCCTGAGCCCTGGGCCTGGGTGCTGTCCCTCAGCTCTTCAGCTTGAGGCTAGCACTCTACCACTTGAGCTACAGCACCACTTCCAGGTTTTTCTGCTTATGTGGTGCTGAGGAATGGAGCCCAGGGCCTCATGCATGCAAGGCAAGCACTCTACCACTGAGCTACCTTCCCAGCCCAGGGCTGGTTATTAATGGCTGAATCTCTCTGCTGCTTGATGACCCTAAGCCTTTAGCAAATCCCAACATTTCTCCAGGCCTGCTTCCTTCCCAGAAAACACACAGTGGTGCCCGTCCTCAAAAATGGTGGAAGAAGCTGGTGATTTACACCTGTAATCCTAACTACTCAGGAGGCTGAGATATGAGGATCACAGTTCAAAACCAGCCCAGGGGGCTGGGAAGGTGGCTCAGTGGTAGAGCGCTTGCCTTGCATGCTCGAGGCTCTGGGTTCGATTCCTCAGCACCACATAAGCAAAAAGAAAAAAGCCGGAAGTGGCGCTGTGGCTCAAGTGGTAGAGCACTATCCTTGAGCTGAAGAGCTGAGGGACAGCGCCCAGGCCAGAGTTCAGGCCCCACGACCGGACCCAAAAAAAAAAAAAAAAAAAAAACCAGCCCAGGCAGAAACGTCTGTGAGAGTCATCACCAGTAAACTACCAAAAGGCTAAAAGTAGAGCTGAAGTTCAAGTGGTGTAGTGTTAACCTTGAGCAAAAGAGCTCAGGGACAGCACTTAACACACAGACAGCTATGAATCGAGGGTAGGGTATACACTAGACAGATGGCCTGGGGAGATTCAGATCTTGAGATCTGTGACTGGCTGGGGGTGTATCATGGTAGCTTGACTCACAGGTGTGAAATCCTGCACCAGGAAAAAAAAACACCTAAGATCTCCCTACCTTTCCCAGCACTGGATGGGAGATCTTAGGCAAATTAATTAGCCTGTCTACCTAAGTTTCCTCACCAAGATAGGGGTAATAATAGCACCTACCTCATTCGATTGTACCAGGATTATATGAATTAATAACATGTTAACACAAGTTCTTAATGCTTAGCATATGGGTAAATCCTTAGTGAAGAAAAATGAAAACAACCTGATCCTTGCCTTCAGGGCTGCAGAGACTGGCTTGGGATGGTAGATAAGGCCACCGAATGGGTTAAGTTTGGTCTATAGGAAGAAAAGCTCAAAGTCTACATAGCCAGAAGGGTACTGTGTGCTGGACCATCCCAGAAGAGGACACCTGGCTCCTGTGGGCAGCAGGGACAAGCAGTCTACCTGCATCCTGCAGATAGAGGTTAATGGAGCCCCACGCCTTGCTGACTCCACATGCTGTAGATGACACTATCCAAAGCCACCCTTCTCAGGAAGGTCCTCCACTCTCCCTGACTCATCTTTGCCAACAAAGCAACACTGGGGGAAGCCCAGCACCAGCATCCCTGGTAGAAAGATGGTACAGACTTGGCCAGCTTAAGAAATTTTATTGTGTAGAACGTTCCTTCCCTGGGAAATAATGAAAACTAGCCCTTGAGGAGAGAGCTAAAGGCACACTGGGTCCTTTTATTCTGTGTATGGTTCATGGAGGGAGTAGCGAGCGTGATGCGGTGCTTTCTTGGGAACCAGATAGAGCTCCCTTGGACAAGACTCATGTGCCAACGTAAAGCAGATAATGCCAGCCTGGCAAGGGTAAGACCTCAGTGCCTCTTGGCCTTGCTCTGGGGTTCCTGGATCTGCTGGAAGCTAAGCAATGTCAGGCCCACATTGATGGCATAGGTGGTGACACAAACAATGCAGAAATCATAGAGAACGAAGAACAGGATCCAGGCCAAGTAGACAGTCCCAACAAGGGACATTAGGGAGCTCAGCAGCAGAAGGATAGCGGCCCAGCGGCCCTGCATGCAACCTGGGAAGTAAAAAAAGGATCAAGGAATGTCCACGTCCAGAATTCAGACCTGACTTCTGGTGCTACTGATAGGGAACTAGGCTCTAATATAGCCCTCTAGACATTCATTCTCTCTCTGTTCAATAACTTGCGGGACCCAAATAGTGACTTTTTTTTTTTCCTGCTGAGATTTACATGAATGGAAGATGTATTAGGGTTGCCTTCAATTAATCTGAGAAGCTAGGCACTGGTGGCTTACACCTGTAATCCTGGCTACTCAGTAAACTGAGTGAGATCAGAGGATCAAGTTTTTTTTTTCTTTTTTTTTTGGGTCCGGTTGTGGGACCTGAACTCTGGGCCTGGGCGCTGTCCCTCAGCTCTTCAGCTCAAGGCTAGCGCTCTACCACTTGAGCCACAGCGCCACTCCGGCTTTTTTCTTTTTGCTTATGTGGTGCTGAGGAATTGAACCCAGGGCCTCAGGCATGCAAGGCAAGCGCTCTACCACTGAGCCATCTTCCCAGTCTCCAGAGAATCAAGTTTTAAAGCCTGCCTGGGCAGGAAAGCCCAGGAGAGACTTTATCGCCTACTAGCCACCAAAAAGCCAGAAGTGGAGCTGTAATTCAAATGGTAGCCTGCCAGCCTTGAGCAAAAAGCTAAGAGACAGCACCCAGGCCCTGAGTTCAAGTCCTAGTACTAACACCAAAATATTGTTGTTGTTGGTCATGGGTTTGAACTCTAGGCCTGGGTGCTGTCCCTGAGCTCTTCAGCTCAAGGCTAGAGCTCTACCACTTGAGCACAGAGTCACTTCTGGTTTTCTGGTGGTTTATTGGAGATAAGAGTCTCATGGACTTTCCTGTCTGGGCTGGCTTTGAATCTCAATCCTCAGATCTCAGCCTCCTGGGTAGCTAGGATTACAGGTGTGAGCTACCGGTGTCCAGTAAAATATTGTTTTTAATCATAATTTTAATCTTTAAAAAACAAACTGGGATCCTAGGAAGTCTTTTTTAGTTTTGTTTTATTTTTCCCCAGTCCTGGTGCTTGAACTCAGGGTTTTGGGGCACTGTCCCCCTTTTACTCAAGGCTAGCACTCTACCACTTGAGCCACAGAACCACTTCTGGCTTTTTCTGTTTATGTGGTACTGAGGAATAGAACCCAGGGCTTCATGCATGCCAGGGAAGCACTCTATCTCTAAGCCACATTCCCAGCCCCACTATAAAGTCTTTATGGGATCTTTCACCTCTGTCAGAGACACCTTTAGTTCCCTTCCTGCTGGTCTTCTTGCCCAAAGATGCCCAGTGATTAGCAAGCGACTGTCAACTGTCAGGGTCACCAAGACCCAGACACGCGTAGTTTGGGTGGGGCTGCACTGGCCTAGGGGAAGAAGCAGGTTTGAGTGGGCGGAGCCTGCAGGGAAGGGGTGGAGCCACTCACCTAACAACAACTGTAGCGTGTAGAAAATGCAACCATATACGCTGTTGGATTGATTGAGGATGCTATCTGCTCCCAACACCTGTTCCACCAGTCCGAAGCCACGGCCCCACCTGGTGGTGGTGATAGAGACATTCAGGTAAGCAGGTGTCAATCTAGTAGAAGGGACGGGGCCGGAAAGGGGGGGGGAGGCAGACTCCTGTTCCCATTTCCCTCCCACTAAGCATCCAAGAGCCGATGACCTCCTGACCTTCCAGACCTTTGGCCAGGTCAGGAATCTATGGGTCATTGCCCAATTCTCCTTTATCCCCAAGCCAGGCTTAGCCATGGACCTAACATAGGCTCCGCTTCTCCAAAGATACCTTCGGTAATTCTTTAAATGGCCACTTAGTTAACAAAATTAGGAAATCTTAGGCTACCTTCTTTTTTGCCTTGGACACACAGATGTCCAGCTCCGTGGCCACCCACCCCCTTCCTCCCTGTTCTGTCGCCCCACTAAACTACTAATCCTGGTTTCTCCGAGTCAGAACAAGCCCCAGGTCCCAGGACTCAAAAAACCTCAGTGTGCTCACCCTCGCCCGCGAGCGCCTCAAAAGGCCATCAGTGCCCTCTCCCAGTCACCGTTATTCCCGGGCACTCGCATGCACGAGCGATCCCCCCATTAACCCAGCCCCGACCCCTCCCTCAGCCCCCCCCCACCCCCAAGCCCTGCACCCTCACTTCAAAAACTAGTATCTCGGGGTGCCTCAGCCCAGGTGTGCACCCGTTACGCCAGGTAACACCCCTCAGCCTCCAAGTGTCGGTTCCCCAGATACCCTGATCCCACATTCCGAAATCAGTCAGCACGTCGGGGAGGCCGGATTTTTCCATTTCCGCGCGCACCTGGAGGAGAAGACGCGGGAACAGCTGATGGCGGTGCCCACGTCGCAGAGCGCGCGGTAGTCCCGATCGCGGGCGCGCGCCGCCTTCACGTGCAGAGAGTACACGGAAAGCAGGAAACCGGCCAGGCACAGCGCCAGACGCACCCGCCCGGGGCTCCTCCAGGTGGGGCCCATGTCCGCGGTTCCCGCCCGACGCGCGGCGGGGAGGAGAGAGAGATCGCCACGGTGTAGGGGCGGAGCGGAGAAGAGCCACGCCAAAGCCACGCCCGCTCCCGCCTCTCAGGCCCGTTGATTGGTCTTCCTGTCTTGACCCTCCCGATCCGATTGGTTATTCTTAGCGCTCTGCGGACGAGACGGGGCGGTACAGGAAACCAGCGGGGAACGTTGGGCTGGTAAACTGGATTCGTGGTAGTAGTAGACGGGGCGCGGGGGGGGGGGGGGGGGGGGAGGGTGTCAGGGTGGGAATGCTAAGATTTATGGGAATTGTAGTCAAAGAGCTCCAAGGCATCAAAAAAAAAGTCTCTAGAGTTTGCTTTTTTGTGTTTTGGCAGTACTGGGGTTTTCAGTCTCTTGCTAGGCAAGCATCTTCATTATTTACAGAAAATTAGTTTGTGTAATCAAAACCCACGGAGATAAGACCTTACATATTTAGTACAATAAGTTACCCTTGTACAAAAGAAAAAAATATATGCTGAATGTTTCCTTTTTTTCTTTTCTGTCGCTTATGGGGCTTGAACTCAGGACCTGGGCACTGTCCCTGAGCTTTTCAGCTCAAGGCTAGTGCTCTACCACTTGAGCCACAGCACTACTTCTAGCTTTTTTTGAGTAGTTTGTTGGAGATAGGAGTCTCACAGACATCCCTGCCTGGGCTGGCTTTGAACCATGATCCTCATATCTCAGGCTCCCTGGTAGCTCTAAGCATTGGCATATACCAGGACTCAGAAACCAGTGGTGTAGGGAATCTTGCCAAGTCTGTGGTCCAAGAGTCAAGCATCTCTTGAAATCATTTCACTGTCAGGTTGTAGTTTTCTATCCTCCTCAGCCCTTTCCTCCTGCCTTGCCCTCTCTAGCTGGTCCATCCTTTTGCAATAAACTCTGCTATTGGGGCTTCTTCTGACATCTTGTAACCCTGAAGAACCTGGCTTGGATGAACCACAGCCTTTCCAGACTTCCCCATCTACTGGTGAGTCTCTTCTAAATCTTCAACTGAGCTTCCTTCTCATCTGCATGAAACTCGATTCTGTTTCCTGACTCAGAAACAACCAAATCTCCCTTGGTCAGGAGTTTCTTCATCAGAGCCTTCTTCCTCTCCCCTGGTATCATCATCTCATCACAGTCAAAGTTTTGAAACTATTTTGCATTCCTGGACTCTACTTCTTCTTTGCTACCCACACATTATAAGCTAGCTTCTGCTTCAAATAACCCTGACAACTAGTGGCGGGACACACAGTTCTATGGTTTTTTTTTTTTCAAGACTTATTTAACATCTAAATATTTCATCAAAATGGATGTTTTGTGTGTGTGTGCTGGTCCTGTACTTGAACTCAGGGCCTTAACCCTGAGCTTGTTTTATTCAAGCCTGGTGCTCTACCACTTGAGCCATAGCTCCACTTTTGCCTTTTTGCTGGTTAATTGGAGATAGGGACATTTTTGTTGGTGGTGGTGGTCGTAGGGCTTGAACCCCGAGCCTGGGTGCTGTCCTTGAGTGCTTCAGCTCAAGAGGGCTCTACCACTTGAGCCACAGTGCCACTTCTGGTTTTCTGGCAGTTTATTGGAGGTAAGAGTCTCACAGACTTTCTTGCCCAGGCTGGCTTTGAACTGCGATCCTCAGATCTCAGCCTCCTGAGTAGTTAGGATTACAGGTGTGAGCCACCAGTGCCCAGTGAGGTTTTTTTTGTTTTTTTGTTTTTTTGTTTTGCCAGTCCTGGGGCTTGAACTAAGGGCCTGGGCACTGTCCCTGAGCTTCAGTTACTCAAGGCTAGCACTCTACCACTTGAGTCACAGAGCCACTTCCAGCTTTTTCTGTTTATGTGTATGCTAGGCAAGCTAGGCATGCATGCTAGGCAAGCACTCTACCACTAGGCCACATTCCCAGCCCCTAAGAACACTTTGTTGTTGTTGTTGTTGTTGTTGTTGTGGGGCTTGAACTCTGGGCCTGGGTACCGTCCCTCAGCTCTTCAGCTCAAGGCAAATGCTCTACCACTTGAGCCACAGCGCCACTTCCAAGATAAAGATTTTTTTTTGGGTCCACTCATGGGGCCTGAACTCTGGGCCTGGGCACTGGCCCTCAGCTCTTCAGCTCAAGGCTAACGCTCTACCACTTGAGCCACAGCGCCACTTCTGGCTTTTTTTCTTTTTGCTTATGTGGTGCTGAGGAATCGAACCCAGGACCTCGTGCATACAAGGCAAGCACTCTACCACTGAGCCACCTTCCCAGCCCCCAAGATAAAGATTTTTATGGACAACTTCCATGCTTGGACTGGCTTCAAACCACAATCCTCACATCTCAACCTCCTCAGAAGCTAGAATTACAGACATGAGTCATCTATGCCCTACGTGAAATGGTATTTATTTGTTTCCCTGCTAGTCCTCTTTGCTCTCTGGCTGTTCCTTCCAAGTTCTACTTTTCTTATTCTAGAGAGAAAGGTAGGCAGTATAACGATACCCCAAGATATCCATGGCCAAATCTCTGGAACCTGTGGCTGTATTAGTTTATATGGGAAAAAGGAAGGAATTAAGGTTACAGATAGAATTGAAGTTGCCACTATGCTGGTTGTAAAACAGGGATGTTCCCTTAACTATTGGGTGGGTCCAATGTAATTCTAAGTGTCTTTAAAGCTAAGAGGAGATATAAAAAAACAAGGAACCAAAGTACCCAGGCCCTGGAGTCTCATGCCTAGCTACTCAGGAGGGTGAGATCTAAGGATCATAGCTCAAAGCCAGCCTTGGCAGGAAAGTCCCTGGAACTCTTATCTCCAATTAACTACCAGAAAACCAGTGGTGCTGTAGCTCAAGTGGTAGAGCACTAGCCTTGAGTGTAAGAGCTCAGGGTCAGCTCCCAGGCCCAAGTTAAAGCCCCATGACCCACCAACAAAAAATCAAAACAAAGAGCCAAAAGTAAATGTAAAGCCAGGTGCCAGTGGCTCATGCCTATAATACTATTTATTCAGGAGGAGGCTGAGATATGAGGATGTTGTTGGAAGCCAGTCAGGGCAGGAAAACCTGTGTGACTCGTATCTCCAATTAATCACCAAAAAGCTGGAAGTAGAACTGTAGCTTAAATGGTAGAACACTACTAGCCTTGAGTGCAAAAGCTAAGGGACATCGCCCAGGCTCCTGAGTTCAAGTCCCAATACCAGCACAGTGATTGTAGAAGAAACACAGAGCTGAGATGCAGCTCAGTGGTGAGGCTTCTACAAGGCCTCCGGTTTGCCCAGCACCACAAAAAAAAAAAGCAAACAACAGGGGCTGGGAAGGTGGCTCAGTGGTAGAGCGCTTGCCTTGCATGCCTGAGGCCCTGGGTTTGATTCCTCAGCACCACATAAGAAAAAAGCCAGAAGTGGCGCTGTGGCTCAAGTGGTAGAGCGCTAGCCTTGAGCTGAAGAGCTGAGGGACAGTGCCCAGGCCCAAAGTTCAGGCCCCATGACCGGACCAAAAAAAAAAAAGCGAACAACAAAAAAAAATACTGTCATGCATTTATGAATATCTGTGGCTTCTAAGGGCAGGAAAGGACAAATAGATTGTCCTACTCCTTACAGTCTCTAAGAATTATTTACATCTTGATCTTAGCCTAGTGAGACTTGTATCAGAACTGGAATGTACAGATACATTTGTAAACAAACATAAGGGCACCTGGTGTGGCCTGAGCCAGAATAAACATAGAGTTGGGGCCTGAGGAAAAGAAGGAATGAGTCTTGATCTTTCTGGATCTCAGTTCTTGCATCTGTAAAATAGAGATAAGAGTATCGATGATAGAGGAGAAGTATAAAGATGTCTACATACCTGTATGACATCTTATAAAATGAAGTTCGCGGGGTGCATATCTCACCTCCGCCGCCGGGGGCAGCAGCGAGATCAGACCGAGCTCGGCTCCAGAGCGCAGGGTCAAACGGGGTGAAGCTGAGCTAACCAGACGATCCCTCCCACGGCTGCTGTCCACGCCGTGACCACGTGAGCGCTGCGTTCAGACGCCCAATACGCAGTCTGGACCTTTGGCTTTTGGTGCAGGCTGTCCTCCCCTTGGAGATCACCCCTCCCTTGCCTTTTCTTCCATGTGCTAGAGCTGTGCCTGCCTCCAGAGGTGGGAGGCCTCCTTGGCTTCACTCCGGGGGACATTGGCCAGGGAGCTGGAAAAAGAAGTTGAGGGTAGGGAGGGAGAAGGAAGTCCAGTGCTCCAGGCAGTTCCCAGCTCCAAGCTTAAGGACAACCCCCAGGGATATCTCTTGCTTCATTTAACACTTGGAACTTTAAGAAATTTGGATAGCTAGGAAATATGTACACACAGTGAAGGAAATCCAATCAGTACAAACACACAGAAAAGCCTCCCATCACTGGCTGCCTAGGGGTGTCTTCTCCATACACTGTTTCCTGTCTCACCAAGCCCCACCCTAGCAAGAACTACCAGAAGAGAGTCTGAGAAGCAGAACTTAACAATGAATACTCTTCAGTGGTTCTAAAGTCCCCTAGGGTAAATACAGACTTCTTTACCATTCCTGAGCTGCTCATTACCCTATTCACCCCGCTTCTTCCCAGATCTCCTCACCAGGCCCAAGCCCTAACCCTCATGCTGCTCCTGTATCCAAATCCTTACCTGGTGTTCCCACAGCCGCCCTCATCCCAGGTGATTACACAAAAAGCACCTTCCTCTTTAGGGCTGGGGGTGGGGGTGGAGGTGGGGGGAATGCCTGTTTATTCTGTGCTTGTAGTAGGGCTTGAACTCTGGGTCTTAAACTCTTCTCTCAAGGTTGGTACTCTGCCACTTGAGCCACACCTCCACATCTAGCTTCTTGCTCACTGGAGATAAGAGTGTTCAGGATTTGTCTGCCCCAGCTGGCTTCAAAGCTCAGATTCTCAGATTTATCTCCTGAGTAGTTAGGATTATAGGTGTGAGTCACCAGTGCCTGGCTAAGATTGTTTGACCCAGTCTTCCTCCTTGACACTGAAAGCACCAATCAGGGATGTACATCCACTGCGGGCAAAAACATCACCTAGCACGTGCATAGTGAGTACAGATTTTACATACGCACCCTGTACGCTTCTACATATGATCCATAGGGACATTCATCTAATCTACAAACCCCAAGGTTAACAGATCCTCGTTTTACAAATGCCAAATTAATTACCGAGTAGTTAATTGCCTCCGGTGTGTGGTGGGGCCTAGGTGGGGTCCGAAGCAGGCAGAGTCATTTGAATTATGTGCAGAATGTTTAAAGATCTTGTAACCTAGCACTGTTTCTCTCCCGCCCCCCCCCCTTCCCATTTTATAGAGTGGAAAGCAGAGTTCCAGACAGGTCCCAGGTAACTTATGGAGCAGGTGGCGGGAGCTGTACTATTTATCTGGAAGGCTGGGAGCAGGGACACAACCAGGACCCGCTAGAGCCCTGGCGGCGAGTTCTCCGCGCCAAACTACAACTCCCAGGAGGCACCGGGCGTCCACAGTCGGCGTGACGTCACTGCAGGAGAGGGCGCAGGCGGCTTGCTAGCCCGGCCAGCCGACTGGGCGGCTCCGCTCGGACCCGGGCCCTGGCGCGTCCGCGCGGTAAGTGGAGAACCCCTCATCCAAGGGACTGGCTGGAGGAGGCCCCACCGCGCACGTCGTCTCAGCCTCACCCATTGCGCAGGAGTGCGCATGGGCGGGGGGTTGGCATCTACCATATGGGGGGAGTCCGGGCCGGACCAAGTGACTCCGTGGATGGGGGGGCTGGAGGGAGAGGTCGGTCAGACGGGGATCCCCGGGCCGTAGCCTCGGTGGACCCCGTGCTTCGGGGCACAGCGCAGCGTCGCGCGTAACGCCAACTGGGCTCCCTGGGCTCGGGTCTGGGGGGCACTGAGAAGGGGGGTGGTCAGCCTCGCCCCCTGGTTGCCCAGGACCTGAGGAAGCCAAAGTGAGGCGTTCAGGCTGTCTGGATCTGAGGATTCCCCCCATCCCTTCCCCACCAAGACCACCGGGTAGAGACTAGGACGGCATAAAATAACATCGCCCAGGCTCGGCCTGGGTGTTTGAGGAGGTTAGAGACGCCACAGGCTGCCCTGGGAGGGAGGGTTTGATGCCCACGTGGAGAGGTGCCCTTAAACAATCCCGCTTTCCGCCGCCCCGACAGATGGGAGCTGCTTTCCAGGGACTGAGCTTGTCAGCACCCTCGATGGAACCTCGCTCCTGAAAGCAGGGAAGAGCCCTTGCCCAGACGCTCTTTTTGCCCCATCTTGGGGTCGCCTCCGTCTGTTGGGTCCTCAGTCTAGTTCGCTCAAGGAGCAGAACGGATCATGCTGGCGTCCGTGCTGGGGAGCTGCCCGCGAGGCGGGCTTCCACTCCGGCCCCTCTTGGGGTCCACACTCTCACTCCGAGCCCGGTCCACATCAGCCACCGATACACACCACGTAGAGATGGCACGGGAACGCTCCAAGACTGTCACCTCCTTTTACAACCAATCAGCCATCGATGTGGCAGCAGAAAAGGTGAGTGGCTGGGAGTGGAGGGAGGAGGTGGTGGTGGTCAGGACCTGGAGTGAGTGTCCAGGGAAAGGGACAGAGCCAGTTTAGGGGCAGTGCTCAAAGTCCCAACTTGCTCTGCAGCCTTCAGTCCGCCTCACTCCCACCATGATGCTCTATTCTGGCCGATCTCAGGATGGCAGCCACCTTCTGGTAAGCTTCTTGTCCCCTATTCTCTCTTGGCTCCCGGAGCTCCAATCAGCCACTTAGGCCTTGCCCCTGCTTGTCCCTTTTTCTTGCAGAAAAGTGGCCGCTACCTGCAGCAAGAGCTGCCAGTGAGGATTGCTCACCGGATCAAGGGTTTCCGTAGCCTCCCTTTCATCATTGGCTGCAACCCCACTGTACTGCACGTGGTAAGGTGGAGAGGACCTTAGGCCAGAGTGCATTCTGCCCAACCGCAAATGGGAAGACCAGGCTCAGACTGGCAGAGACTTGCCTGTTGCAAGGGAAATGTTGGGCGAGGCCTCAACGCCTCAGAAGCCAAGGCTACACTTTTCATGGAGGCTGGAATGATCACGTTGGGTGTTTGATTAATGTGCAATGGGTTGTATGGTGATCTCTACAGATAGGCATAGATGGCAGTCCAGTGAGTTCCTCTACTTTTTTTTTTGGGGGGGGGGGCATGTGTTTTTTGAGATTTATTAGTTTTCTATCAGGTAATTCTATAGCTTCAATCCTCTACTTCTTCCTTGCAGCATGAGCTGTACATCCGGGCCTTCCAGAAGCTGACGGACTTCCCTCCGGTGAGGCTAGGCAAAGCAGAGTGAGGGGTTGAGGGGTCAGGGCTGAACTACATGTCCTCATAACTCTGTGACCTGCAGATCAAAGACCAGGCGGACGAAGCCCAGTATTGTCAGTTGGTGCGACAGCTGCTAGATGACCACAAGGATGTGGTGACCCTCTTAGCTGAGGGCCTGCGTGAGAGCCGGAAGCACATAGAGGTCAGGGACAGAGGAGCAAGGAAGGACCCAGCAAGCGCAGGGGAGGGTTGGAATGGGGCACAGAATTCCTGAGGCCCCATTCTTACCAGGACGAAAAGCTGGTCAGATATTTCTTGGACAAGACGCTGACTTCAAGGCTTGGGATTCGTATGCTGGCCACTCACCACTTGGCACTGCATGAGGACAAGGTAGGGTTTTGACTAAGACTTGAGATCTCTTTGTGAAAGCTAAGGGGGAAGGAGGAAGGGAGAGGAAACTGAGTCAAGAGTCCCTCTTGGGCTGGGATCTGGGCTAAGGGCCTTCTAGAAGTTGCACTTAGCAGCGGGGGTGGGAGTGGAGGTGTCTGTAGTCCTGATCTTCTTTCTCTTGCCAGCCTGACTTTGTTGGCATCATCTGTACTCGTCTCTCACCAAAGAAGATTATTGAAAAGTGGGTGGACTTTGCCAGGTGAGGCTAGAAGGTTCTGAAGAAGGTGGTCACCTTAGGGCAGGGAAGGCTTCAGTCTGCTGTCCTTGTTTGGGACAAGGTCTAGACTAGGCTCTCTCAACTCAGCACTAAGACATCTTAAGCCAGGTAATTCTTTGCAGTGGGCTGTCCTGTGCAGGTTGGGCTGCTTAGCAGTTCTCTTGGCTTCTATTCTCCTGTTGCCATTAGCACCTCAGTTGTGATGAGCAGAAATTTCTGTGCATATTGGCAAATGTCCCTGAGGGGAAATCACCTTCAGCTGAGAAGGCTTCTGAACCCTCCTTCTACCCACAGACGCTTGTGTGAGCACAAATATGGCAATGCTCCCCGTGTGCGCATCAATGGACACGTCGCTGCCCGCTTCCCCTTCATCCCTATGCCGCTGGACTATATCTTGCCTGAGCTACTCAAGAATGCCATGAGGTAGGTAGGCCGGATACAATGGGTGGGGGCAGACAGAACTGTGGTACTACTACCTACTGGTCTTTCCTCACTTCATAGAGCCACGATGGAGAGTCACCTGGACACCCCATACAATGTCCCAGATGTGGTCATCACCATCGCCAACAATGATATTGATCTGGTCATCAGGTCTGCCCTGAGTGGAGTGGGGCTGGGGTCAATGCGGCTCAGGCAGTTTCTGATTTGCTAAGAACCTGCCTTACTCTGGGACTTGGACTTTGTCCAATCTTGTCTTGAGATTCCCATGAGCTACATATTGATGGATCTGGGGCCCTGCCTCAGTTGTAGAACTGAGGGGTCTGGAGTTAGGCAGTTGTCTTGGATGCTGGGCTGAGAATAAATGTCAAATCCAGTGAAGTGGCCCAGATGGAGGTGAGAATGGGGAAAGGTAGGACCAAGGCTATGGGTAAACCACATTCTACCTCTGGGTGGACGGAATAGGAAATGAGATTGAGCATTGCATGCTTGGGGCAGTGGGACCCCATCAGACCTTAGCCAAGCCCATGATATTGGCATCCTGCCAGGATTTCAGACCGAGGTGGCGGAATTGCTCACAAAGACCTGGATCGGGTCATGGACTACCACTTCACCACAGCTGAGGCCAGCACTCAGGATCCCCGGATCAGCCCCCTCTTCGGCCACCTGGACATGCACAGTGGCGGCCAGTCAGGACCCATGCACGGGTGAGGCCCCACATAGCCAGGATGGTGGGTGTGGCCAGGAGACTCAGGCCTCTAAAGGGCTCTGTCCTTTCCCTCTGCCCCTAGCTTTGGCTTCGGGTTGCCCACATCGAGGGCCTACGCAGAGTACCTTGGCGGGTCCCTGCAGCTTCAGTCCCTGCAGGGCATCGGCACAGATGTCTACCTGCGGCTTCGCCACATCGATGGCCGGGAGGAGAGCTTCCGAATCTAACCCCATGGCCTGTGGTCTGCCTGCCTGGGCTGGATCCTTACTCCCTGCCAGGACCTTCGTGGTCAAGCAGGGGTCACTCTGCCCCACATAGTGTTGCATCAGTCAAACAGATTGACTTACATGGAGAAGGTATCACTCCTCCTCAGTGGGGCCTGCCGCTTCCTTTCCCTGGAGGTAGGGGAGGAAGAAGCGGAGACCCTGGAGGCCTCTAATGCCAGCTCTGTCATTCTCGCTCCTGGGGAAGCCCTACTCTGACCTGCTGTTTGTTATTAAAGTTCTCATTTTGAATGCCCTTTTGGGCCCTGGTGTGGGGAAGGCAGGTGAACTTTTGTTTCTGCCTCTGTAGGTTTGCTGGGTCCTGTCTTAAGTCTCTAACTGCCCTTAGAGCCCAGCATTGGCCCAGTGTTGATTCCCTGTTTGGTTTGGCAGTAGGATTGACTTTGGCATTTTCGCTCATCATTCTCACAAACGTTTCTGGGTCCCAGACATTCCTGAAGAAGCGAGGAAAGCTAGCTTCTGGTCATAGTTCTGGTTCTTCCTGGAAGTGACAGATTTTAGAGGTGAAGGTCACTAGACTGGCAACCTCCTGGGCCACCTGATTCCTGAGGCTGCGTAAGATTAAAAATAACACCTGCTAGCTGTTTCTGCTGCTGCCAACAGAAGAAACACAAGGTTGTATACTGGCCTACCCCAGCAGACTCAAGTGTCCCACTACAGGGAAAAGGACGGGGTGGGGGTGGGGGCATGCTGGGGGAGTTGAGCAAAAGGAAGTACCTAGATGGTAGATGGACTTAGGGTTAGAGGTTGAGCTTCTTGTGAGAAGTATAACTCGCTGGGTACTGGTGGCTCATGCCTATAATCCTAGCTACTCAGGAGGCTGAGATCTGAGGATTGAGGCTTGAGGCTAGCCTGGGCAGAAAAATCATGAGACTCTTACTCTCCAATAAACTACTCTGAAAAAGCTAGAAGTGGCACTGTGGCTTAAGTGGTAGTTTAAGCCTTGAGCACCAAAGCTCAGGGACAGCAGCCCAGGCCCTGAGTTCAAGCCCCAGGATTGGCAAAAAAAAAAAAAAAAGAAGAAAAGAAAAAGAAAAAGAAATAGAACTCCAGATAAAATCCTAACTGGGACCACTCTGCTGACTTTGTCAGGGAAGGAGGCCAGAAGTCCATCTGTCACCTTTGCTGGCTGCTGGACAAAGAGTAAAGCCAGAGAGGTTGGTGGCAGCCAGCAGGTACAGGGCTTGGAGCATGGGCCTCATTTTGGAGGTAGTAGGGATCCATGGATGATTTTTAAGCTGGGAAGGAATGTTTCAGGTTGGGTTCCCAAAAAGCTAGCCATGAGAGGATTTGTGTCTTGAGTGTTCTGTCCTAGTGCTCTCAGGCCTATTTAAGGATGTAGCTAAGGATGTAGCTCAGTAATATAGTACATGCCTAGTGTTGAAAAAGGCCCTGGGTTCAAACCCAGTAAAAGAAACAAGAAAGGATGGGGCTGGGAAGGTGGCTCAGTGGTAGAGTGCTTGCCTTGCATGCAAGAGGCCCTGGGTTCGATTCCTCAGCACCACATAAGCAGAAAGAAAAAAAGCCGGAAGTGGCGCTGTGGCTCAAGTGGTAGAGTGATAGCCTTGAGCTGAAGAGCTGAGGGACAGCGCCCAGACCCAGAGTTCAGGCCCCACAACTGGACCAAAAAAAAAGAAGAAGCAAGAAAGGAGAGGGAAGCAGCCAACCTAGAATGTGATCTTTGTTGAAAGCCCAGAGCCAGTGGGTGGGCCACACCTGTAATTCTAGCAGCATAGCTGTTCAAGGCCAACTTAGACAAAAAGCAAGACTCCAGCTCAACCAATGGCTAGGCATTGATTGTGCTTGTACCTGTCATCCCAGATAGATAAAAGTATAAATAGGACGATTGTTATCTCCAAGATGGCCTGGGCAAAAACATAAGATCCTCTCCCCAATAACTAAATAAAAAATGGCTAAGGGCATGAATCTAGACATAAGACCACCTATTTAGCAACTGTGAATCCTTTGGTTTAAACCCAGTACTCCTGGTGACTCACATCTGTAATCCTGGCTACTCAGGAGGTTAATGTATCCAGAGCCAGTAATTTGTTTCAGATAGGGACATAAAGGCTCTAAAAAATCACAGTGGCTCAGTGGTAGAGTGCTTGCCTAGCATGCATGAGGCCCTGGGTTGGATTCCTCAGCACCACATAAACAGAAAAAGTCGGAAGTGGTGCTGTGGCTCAAGTGGTAGAGCGCTCGCCTTGAGCTGAAGAGCTGAGAGACAGCACCCAGGCCCAGACTTAAAGCCCCATGACTGACAAAAAAAAAAAAAAAAAAAAAAAAAACCCAAAAAGTAATTGATTCTTCCAGGTGTCAATGGAATGCACTGGGAAGTGGGAATGGAGGGAAGGGAACTGCTGGTAAAGTATCTAAATCCCTAGGCTGAATTCAGTTTTTTTTTTTAGGTAGATCCTGGAGCACTCAGGAAGTGGAGACAGGATTCAGAGTTCAAAGCAAACCTGGGTTACATAGGAAGACCCCCTATCTCAACAAACAAATACAAGAAGCCCTCACTTTTCTTTAAAGAAAAGTCTCAGGTGGTATCCTTCAAAAGGATATCAAAACCAGGAACCAGTGATGCAAACCTATAGTCCTACTCAGAAGGCCAAGAACTTGATGAGAGTGGGTTCGAAGCCAGCTGAGGCAGGAAAGTCACTGGGACCCTAATCTCCAATTAACCAGCAAAAAGCTGGAAGTAGCTGGACACTGGTGGCTCATGCCTATAATCCTAGCTACTCAGATAGCTGAGACTCATGAGGGTTGTGGTTTGAAGCCAGCCTGGGCAGGAAAAGCCCATGAGACTCTTATCTCTAATAAACTGCCAAAAAAGCTGGAAGTGGAGCTATGGCTCAACTGAGCCTTCAGTGAAAGAAGCTCTGGGACAGCACCTAGGCTCAGAGTTCAAGCCCTAGGATTGGCAAAAAAAAAGTTCAGGGCAGAGCTGTGGCTCAAGTAGTAGAGTATCAACCTTGAGGGACAGTACCCAGGCCCTGAGTTCAAGCACCAGCAACAGTACACACACACACACACACACACACACACACACACACACACACACACACACACACACACACACGTGCACGCGCACGCACATGATATTAAAAATATTAAAAATAATCTAGGGCTGGGTACTAGTGGTCATGCCTATAATTCTAGCTACTTAGGAGACTGGGATCTGACGATCATGGTTCAAAGCTAAAGCTAGCCCAGGCAGGAAAGTCCATGAGACTATTATCTCCAATTAACCACCAGAAAACCAGAAGTGGCACAAGGACTCAAAATGGTACAGCCTTGAGCAAAAAAGCTCAGGGACAGCACAAGCCCCATGACCAACTAAAAATATAAATAAATAAAAATAATAATCTAGGCACACAGAAGCAACAAAGATACAAATTTAAAAGGATCAGCATTCAGTCCCTATGGTGCTAGAAGACTAACGGGACTTGCTGGGCGCCAGTGGCTCAAGCCTGTAATCCTAGCTACTCAGGAGGCTGAGATCTGAGGATCTTGGTTCAAAGCCAGTTGAGGCAGGAAAAGTCCATGAAACTTTTATCTCCAATAGGGAAACTCTTATCTAATAAACTACCAGAAAACCAGAAGTGGCAGTGTGGCTCAAGTGGTAGAGTACTAACCTTGAGCTGAAGAGTTGAGGGACAGTGCTCAGGCTGAGTTCAAGTCCCCCGACCGAAGGTTGGGGTGGAGAGGGAAGACTAGTTGGATTTGTATGTAAGAACCACTGGTGGCCTTTGTAATCAAGAGGGCAAAAGGGGAGACTGATGCAGTGATCTTCATCACAGGGTTTACTAGGCCTAGGCTTATCATTAAGAATATCTAACCTGACTTTCACATTTTAGGTGAAGTGTAAAGTTCTCAGAGAAGTCAAGAATCTTGAGTGAAGCAACACCTTTGAAGGTGGGAGTGTGAGAAGGCATTACAATTTTGTTTATCTGATTTTTTATTTCTTCTGTTTCTTATGCTGCAAGATACCTGTATTCGCTGCTCCCCCCACCCCACCTCCCCCAAAAAGGAAAAAAAAAACCTCATTTTCCAAAGTCCACATTTCCATCTCTTCCCACTGCCATCTCCTACAGATTCCTTATTCTCAGGCATTCTTTGAGCTGTAATCTCTAGGCCCTGAGGATTCCATCCATCTCTTAGAATAGCTTTTTTTTGGCCAGTCATGGGGCCTGAACTCTGGGCCTGGGCACTGTCCCTCAGCTCTTCAGCTCAAGGCTAGTGCTCTACCACTTGAGCCATAGCGCCGCTTCTGGCTTTTTCTGCTTATGTGGTGCTGAAGAATTGAACCCAGAGCCTCATGCATTCAAGGCAAGCACTCTACCACTGAACCACCTTGCCAGCCCTCTTAGAATAGTGTTTTTTTTTTTTTTAATTTTTTTTGGGTCCGGTGGTGGGGCCTGAACTCGGCCTGGGCGCTGTCCCCCAGCTCTTCAGCTCAAGGCTAGCGCTCTACCACTTGAGCCACAGTGCCACTTCTGGCTTTTTTCTTTTTGCTTATGTGGTGCTGAGGAATCGAACCCAGGGCCTCAGGCATGCAAGGCAAGCGCTCTACCACTGAGCCACCTTCCCAGCCCATCTTAGAATAGTTTTAAGCTCAATAACCAAAGCTCTTTTGGAGAATAGCTAAAGTAGATGTTTCCTGAGTATTTGCTCTGCCTAACATTTGTTGTATAGATTACAGTGCACAGTCTGGATCTGCTCTACATAGGAGGGAATCCAATTAGCCAGAGGCAAGGAGTGAAGACAAAGGTTTATTCCCATCAACTGCCTGATGGGAAGATGAGGAGGATCAGGTGCAGGTGGCTCATGCCTGTAATCCTGGCTACTGAGGAGGCTGAGATCTGATGATCTCGGTTTGAAGTCAGCTCAGGCAAGAAAGTATGGGGGACTTATCTCTAATAATCTACTCTGAAAAAGCTGGAAGTGGTGCTGTGGCTCAAGTGTAGAGTGCTAGCCTTGAGCAAAAGCAGCTTAGGGGTCTGGTAGTGGTAGATAGAGTGCTTGTCTAGCATGCATGAAGCCCTGGGTTTGATTCCTCAGTACCACATGAACAGAAAAAGCCAGAAGTGGTGCTGTGGCTCAAATAGTAGGGTACTAGCCTTGAGCAAAAGAAGCTCAGGGACAGTGCCCAGGCCCTGAGTTCAAGCTCAGGTTCCCCCCCCCCCCCAAAAAAATGAGGATTTTCATCCCTAATTCTAAAATTCCATCTTGCCAGAAAGCTGATTTAATGGCAGTTTATGTAAGAGATGTAAGATTACTGACTGGCAGATACCGTCTTTACAGGTACAGGTTTGTGGCCAAATGACTGCGTATCTAATCCTAATCTCAAGGACAAAGATTGTGTCCTCAGGACATTCCTGTTAGTAGTAGGTGTTTGGTGCGGTTTCTGAGTGGCTGACACAGCCTGCCTCGGGTTCTGAAGCTCATAGTCAGAAAGAAAACAAAGCAACTATGACTGAACCAGGGTCAGGTGGAGTTAAATAGGGACCTGGACGTGAGATCTGACCTCAGTGCTGGTCCTCACAGACAGATTACAGTTTAACTTTGATGAAGTTGGTTCTGAATGGAAGATCATTTTATATACATATGTGAATGTGGTATGTGTGTGTGTGTGTGTGTATATATATACATATATATGGTATGTATGTACATATGTATGGCTTAATCTTTAACGATTCTCATGAATCCACCCCTGAATACCTTGTAAGAACTTCAATCCTCAATCACTGCCAAGACACTCCTTGGAGAGTCCTTTCCTTAAGCAGCTGTGAGCGATCTGAGCTAGGCCGGCGCAGTGGACAGCGGGGGACAACTCCTAAACTATCCCGATGCCCTGCATCTAGGAGACCGCTCTCGCTCCACTGTAGGAAAACCTGCCTCCTTTCGCGGCTCCACGCTTACACGGGCTCTCACCTCAGTCCTAAGCTAGCAGCAACGCCATCAGTGGGCCCCGTGAACCAATAAACTTCTGCCACGTCACAGATCCGCCCACCCCAGGGCTCAGAGATTCCTTCCCGGAGCTAAAGACTGCGCGGCGCCTGGCTCTGACGTCACTTCCGCTACCGCGATGGCGGCCCCGGGAGCGGCCGCGGCGGTTGCTGCAGCGACCTCGGGGGTTTTAGGGGAGGGCGAACCTGGACCCGGGGAGAATGCAGCGGCCGAGGGCACTGCTCCGTCTCCAGGCCGAGTCTCTCCTCCGACTCCGGCGCGCGGCGAACCAGAAGTCACGGTGGAGATTGGAGAGACGTACCTGTGCCGGCGACCGGACAGCACCTGGCGTGAGGGCGGGGCCCGGGGCCTAGGGGCGGGAGTTCGGTGGGTGGGGCCTGGGATCGCGTCCTCCGGGATGGTTGAATGGTCTGGGCGGGTGGGGGGGCGGATCTTAGGGAAAGAGCGCCGCGCTGCGGGTGGGCGGGGCTGAGAAACCAAATTCTTAGTTTCCTCGGTGCACCCATTCTACCTCTTCCCCCTGTGGGAGGCGTCGTTCCGTGTCTTGCTCACTCTGCTCTCACTGCTATTTGCCTTCTGTCGCCCAGTACAGCACTAGCAAAGCGGACCTTCCAAAACAGGCAAAAATTTCTCCTTCTCTTACGTCCCATTGCCTTCCCTGACCTTCAGAAGAAATCCCATTCATTTCTATGGCAAAAGCCGTTGCTGGAAAGGACATCCTGGGCCTTCTGCAAATCATACATGCTCTTCCTTTGGAATCCCTTATGTTTCCTTTTCCTGGTCACCTGGTGAACTCCTCTTTAGGTGTTTTTGTTTGTTTGTTTGGTTTTGGTCGGTCACAGGGCCTGAACTCTGGGCCTTGGTACTTACTGGCCCTTCTCAGCTCTTCAGCTCAAGGCTAGCACGCTGCCACTTGGGCCACAGCGCCACTTTTCTGCTTATGTGGTGCTGAGGAATGGAACCCAGGGCCTGATGTATGCAAGGCAAGCACTCTACCACTGAGCCACCTTCCCAGCCCCCTATTTAGCTTTTAATCTCATCTTCCTCGTGATTCTGTTTTTTTGTTGTTGTTGTCGTTTTGGTTTGGTTTTGTTTTTTGCTTTTGTTTTTGCTGCCAATACTAAGACTTTAACTCAAGGTCTGGGCGCCATTCCTGAGCTTTTTTGCTCAAAGCTGGTGCTATACCACTTGCGCCCTTATCTTTACTTACTGCTTTTTGGTGGTTAATTGGAGATAAGAGTCTCACAGACTTTTCTGCCCAAGGTGGCTTTGAACCTCGATTCTCAGATGTCAGCCTCCTGACTACCTAGGATTACAAGCATGAGCCATTGGCATCTGCTTGTTCTCAATATATATATATATATTTTTTGGGGGGGGGTCCATTGCTGGGCCTGAACTCGGCCTGGGTGCTATCTCTCAGCTCTTCAGCTCAAGGCTAGCGTTCTACCACTTGAGCTGGTTTTTTCTGCTTATGTGGTGCTGAGGAATCGAACCCAGGGCCTGATGCATGCAAGGCAAGCACTCTACCACTGAGCCACTTTCCCAGCCCCTGTTTTCAATACTTTTGACCTCCCTCCAGGCAAAGTCAGTTGTTCCAGTCTGTAGGTTCCTACATTTTTTCATACTTCAGCCATGGCATATATAAAATGTTGTAATCCTCTGTTTATGGGAGCTTCTGGAGGGCAAGATCTCTTGTGATTCATTGCTGTGTCCTCTGTATCCAGCAACAATACACTGGTAGTTAAATAAGCAGTGGTTGCCTTACTCATTTATTGAATAGTCTGCTTGCTATTGGGCACTGTGTAGGCATTATCTCATCCTCTGAGATGGACACTATCATTCCTATTTTGCATATGAGGAAACAGAGGCTCAGCAAAAATAATTTGCTCAATTACATATAGTGAAAATAGGGAGGATTAGAATTATATATAAACTAAGTCTGTCAATCCAAATGAATGACTAAGTAAAATTTGGAGTCAGAATTAAACTCAGTTCTAAGTATCAGTGCGTATTTTCAAATCTGTGACCCATGCCTCATTTTTTTCTCATCTGCAAAATAGGGATAACAGCTCCAGCCTGGCTCACCACACAAGGCTGTGTCAGTGATTGAGCAGACAGGGTTGTGAACAGATGAATCTGGAAAATGCCTCCGTTGTTCTAGCCCTTCCTTTCCGATGATCCTAATGTTTTTCCTTCACAGATTCTGCAGAAGTGATCCAGTCCCGAGTGAATGACCAGGAGGGACGAGAGGAGTTCTATGTACACTATGTAGGCTGTGAGTTCTTTGGGGCTCCTGGGCCTGAGTGGGAGAGGAAGTGGCAAGGCAGCACCCTCATGGCCCATCCTAACAGTTAACAGGCGACTGGACGAGTGGGTAGACAAGAACCGGCTGGCGTTGACCAAAACAGTGAAGGATGCCGTGCAGAAGAACTCAGAGAAGTACCTGAGTGAGCTGGCTGAGCAGCCTGAGCGCAAGATCACTCGTAACCAAAAGCGCAAGCACGATGAGATCAACCATGTGCAGAAGGTCCGGGTCCTACCCCTTCCTCAGGGCCCAGAGGCCCAGCTGCCCCTGCTAGGTCTCTTAGGCCTCTTGGGCCTCCTAAGCCATAGTAGCTCCCACTCCTTGTGCTCGTACTTCATGTAACAGGATACCTACTGTAGTTCATTCTTCATAGGTGAGAAAACTGAGGCTCAGGGAGGAGAGAACTTGGCCACAGACTTATAGCAAGAAATTCCATAGCTAGAACTAGAACTCAGGCCTCCTGCTCTAATAGCCTCTTTTTGTCTTCTAATGGCTGTGCTATATTAAGCCAAACCACTAGCAGTCCAAAGGGAGGGAAGAGAATGAATGATATTGGGGACCTGGCTTTGCCTAACATCATGTTGAATACTATACATATATAATGTCATCAAGCCCTCCCTAAGAATCTAGCACCACAGGGATAATTATTTCTTTATATAAATGAGGAAATAGTTTCAGAGAAGTTAAGTAATGTGCACAAGGTCACACAGCTAATAAAAAGGTGGGCTGGAATTAGAATAATTATGCCAAACATTACTGGTCTGTGAGCCAAAGTATTAGGCTAAATATTTCAGTACATGCTATCACTGATGTTTCAGGGCAACCGTGTGAGGTAAGCATTATTATTATTCCCCGTTTGCAGAGGAGGCACAGATAAGTTAAGAAACCCAGCCAGGAATTAGACCTGACACCTACATTGTCCTAATTCAGAGTGGGCCCTGAATCATGATTTTGATATATCCTAACCTTCAAGCATTTGTCTCCAAAACAGTTTTTTTTTTTTTGGGTCCGATCGTGGGGCCTGAACTCTGGGCCTGGGCGCTGTTCCTCAGCTGTTCAGCTCAAGGCTAGCGCTCTACCACTTGAGCCATAGCACCACTTCCGGCTTTTTTCTTATTGCTTATGTGGTGCTGGGGAATCGAACCCAGGGCCTCATGCATGCAAGGCAAGCGCTCTACCACTGAGCCACCTTCCCAGCCCCTCCAAAACAGTTTTTTTTTTTTTCTTTTTTTTTTTCTTTTTTGTTTTTTTAGTCCTGATCATGGGGCTTAAACTCGGGACCTGGACACTGTCCCTGAGCTCTTCAGCTAAAGGCGAGTGCTCTACCACTTGAGCCACAGCTCCACTTTTGATTTTCTGGTGGTTTATTGGAGATGAGAGTCTCATGGATCTTCTTGCCTGGGATGACTTTGAACTTCCATCCTCAGATCAGCCTCCTGAGTAGCTAGGATTACAGGTGTGAGCCACTGGCTCCCAGCTCAAAACAGTTGTTTGTTTGGTTGTTTTTGTTTTTAGGATGGGGGTCTCACTGTGTTGCCCAAGCTGACTTTAAACTCAAAATTGCTTTAGCCTCTAGTGCTGGCATTGTAGGTGTGGTAGACTATAGCTGGCTACCTGGATTCCTTTCACCAAGTTGGACTGTCCTTAGGAGGTATTTCTCCCATTCTGAGCTTCTGTTCCTTGCTTTCTTTTTTTTTGGTTGTGTGCTAGGCCTGGAGCTCAAGCTCAGGGCCTGTTTTCTGTCCCTGACCTTTTTGCTCAAGGCTAGTGCTCTGCCATTTGAACCACAGCTCTACTTCTGGCTTTTTTTTTTTTTTTGGTAGTTTAGTGGTGGTAAAAGTCCCATACTTTTCCTGTCCAGATGGGGAGGAAAGATCCTCAGATCTCAAATCCTCAGATCTCAGCCTCCTGAGTAGCTAGGATTTATAGGTGTGAGCCACTGGTACCTGGTCTGCTCTTGATTTCTAAAATGAGGAGCACAAAGCGGAACAGGATTTGACAGACTGAAAAGGCATTAGTTTTTTTTAATGCAAGTTGGGTCTTTTTTTTTTTTGGGGGGGTTCAGTCATGGGCCTGAACTCTGAGCCTGGGCGCTGCCCCTCAGCTCTTCAGCTCAAGGCTAGCGCTCTACCACTTGAGCCATAGCGCCACTTCTGGCTTTTTTTTTTTTTTTTTTTTTTTTTTTGCTTATGGGTGCTGAGGAATCGAACCCAGGGCCTCAAGCATGCAAGGCAAGCGCTTTACCACTGAGCCACCTTCCCAGCCCCCCCGCCCCTTTTTTTTAATCAGTCTTGGAGCTTGAACTCAGGATCTGGGCACTATCCCTGAGCTTCTTTTACTCTACCACTTGAACCACAGTGCCACTTCTAGCTTTTTCTGTGTATGTGGTACTGAAGAATTGAACCCAGGGCTTCATGCATGCTAGACAAGCACTCTACCACTAAGCCACATTCCTATTCCTCACATTTAAATTTTTCAAAAGGAAGACATTTAAGATGAAAAAGAATAAGCGTATTATACTTTCTTAAGGGTAAGTATTGCTTTGAGTGGATTATATTGTCCACACATATACGTACATGGATGTGTACAGACATCAGCTGGTTTAAAGTGCCAACTATGTTGCTTCTGTGACTATGGTAAGAAACAAAAACATTTGAAAAACCGTAATCTAGAAAGAGCCCTTCCAGCCTAAAGCAGTGCTGTCCTATTTAATGCTTTAATGGAAGTATTCTAGAGCTCTGGTCTCCATGACAGGACTACTCTCGCCATATGTGGCTGTGGAGCACTTGAAATATGTCTAGTGTGACCAAGAATGATATTGAAAGTCTTCCGTGAACTTGAATTTAAGGACCTGAATGTAACTAGTAGTGGCTCCTCTTCTGGACAGACGCAAGGTCCTGTTCCCCCAAGTTTGTACAAAGATGCGCCTCCAGTCTGCAGTGTAGATGGTAATGGACCAAGCAGAGGTGATAGAACCCCTAATAAAGCAACCAGCAAGTGTCTTCATGCCGGAGCCTGCCGGCAACGAAAGGGAATCCTGATTTTTAGGGGGCGAAGATGAGGAAAAAGAAAGACATAAGACAAAGGATGGGGTCGGGAGGTCTGCAGCGCAAGACTACAGCCTTATTTATTTATTTACTTATTTATTTATTTTTGGGTCCAGTCGTGGGGCCTGAACTCTGGGTCTGGGTGCTGTCCTTCAGCTCTTCAGCTCAAGGCTAGCGCTCTACCACTTGAGCCACAGCGCCACTTCCAGCTTTTTTTCTTTTTGCTTACGTGGTACTGAGGAATTGAACCCAGGGCTTCAGGCATGCAAGGCTGGCACTCTACCACTGAGCCACCTTCCTAGCCCTAGCCCCGTTTATTTTTAACGTTCCCTAATATATACTATTAGAAGTCAATAGGTAACATAAGATTGCAATAGTCCAGAAAAACAAGGAAAATTTCAGTAAAAACAGAGTGCAGTAAAAACAAGACAAGGTAAACAGGTAGAAAGTAAAACTCTGCAGACATAGCAAAGCAATCCCGGGCACCTGGTGTTTTTTAAGTAAGCTAGTTCCTTGTACGTGCCTTCAAGTGAGCACCGGGGTCAAGATGACCTTTAAACTTTACTGTCGGCTCCCAGCATCTTCAGAGCTTAATTAATGTTGAATTCTAAATAAATTGCAGCCTTTAAGAAAAAAATAGTGTTTTGTAATTCTTTAATGCATCAATAGAAGGGCACTATGCTTTGTGAGCATTGAGAAGTGCCATTTAAATAGATGTGAGGACGAGAACATCTTTTCTCCACATCCCTCCCCTTTGGTGCAGTGATTATGCTTAAAATTAGGGACTTGTGCCCAACTCTGCTGAGTACCAGTTCTGTGACCTTGGGCAAGTGACTTTGCCTCTTTGTGCCTCAGTTTCCTCCTCTTTTGTTATACTGACAGTAATAAACACTCTTGTTTCAAAGATTCATTGTGAGGACTAAATGAAGTCATGTCTGTGGAGTGCTTGGCATTTGGAATAAATGGCAGCTGGTTAGTCCCCAGGGGCAAGTGACCTCACCTCTCTGTTACTACTCCTTAAAATTGAAATAAGAATGCTGTAGCAGAGGCCAGTCTAGAGGGCAGACTGCTTTGTGGAGGGGGTGTTCTGGAGAAAGCATGGCTCCATTCTTGACTTCAAGGTGAGTACTCTGGTATATGCTGTAATGTTTTTGTGGCTCTCCATCAGTAGTGTCTGGCTGTGCTGTGAGTGTGACACATGACCCTTAGTTTGCTCTCAGAAAACGTGAAAAGTGAAAGAACCTTAGGTAAAGGATCTTGTGTTGACCACTCCTGATGTGGGAAGGAAGGAGGATTTTTCTAGATGGAGGAATCTGGCCAGACTTCTTGGAGAGGTGGGAAGGACTTTGGATCTTGAAGGACAGGAAAGAGCGCAATAAAAGCAATTACACATGCTGCCTCACAAAGCCCTTCTGTGTCATGGATGCACCTGACCCAGACTTGATGCCAGGTCAGGAAAGCGCTTTGCAGCAGTGTGAGAAGGTAGAGGGAATGGCATGTGCAAAGACAAAGCCCAGCAAGAGAGGTGCTGGTAGCTTAGGTTGAGGGGCTGACACAAGGCCAGGAATCTCAGGAGATCTTGTCAGCCATCCAGACCTGAAGTCCCAGCAACAGCTCTTTGGAGTGGGTCATGGAGACTTCCAGAGAGGAACTGGTCTCAGAGATGTGAAGGAGGTGAAAGCCAACATCCATCCATAGGGCTTGGCCCCCAACAGGATGCCAGGCCAAGCGGAAGTCTTAAGAACTCAGTTATCAGTCTTAGGCATTGGGTTGGGCTGAGAGGCATTATCTCCAGTGTGAGGAAACAGGAGGACCAGGGGAACATGGAAGATTTTTCTGGGCACTGAGCATCTGATGCCCTGTGGGAAGGACCTCTGGGAGCAATCCCACAACAGGTTTCTGGGACTTAGGGTGGAGATCCATGCACATTGGGGTGTCCACAAGGTGTCCACTCTGGACATGGAATTGAGATCCTTTCATCCATCTGAGTCTTACCACAACTTGGTCAGAGCCACACTGCCACTTGTACAGCTGAAGTTGTTAACTCAAGGACTGGAACAAGGCCTGATGCTGTGTACATTCGTGCTTCAGGGCTGTCTGGATGTGTGGGTAGGCAGGCAGACTGGAGAGGAGCTTTCATCAGCCAACTTAAAACTAAGTAAAATAGCCAGGCTCCAGTGGCTCACATTTGTAATCCTAGCTACTCAGGAGACTGAGAATTGTGGTTTAAAGCTAGCCAGGGTGATAAGTGTATGAGACTCTTGCTCCTATTAACTACCAAAAAAATCTCCAGAAGTAGAACTGTGGCTCAAGTGGTAGAATGCTAGCCTAGCAAGAGAGCTCAGGGAGAGTGCCAAGGTTCAAGCCCCTGGACTAGCATTTTCGCCCCCCCCCCCAAAAAAAAAAAGGAGAGCAAACAAGTAAGACAGATTGGATAATCATACATACACAGACACACACCAAACCCAACCAAGTAAAACAAATTGGCTATTTGGATGGTTAGTACTATCATTTAGGAAATGAGGTCTGAAAAATGGTAGGGAAGCAGTGTAGTTCGGGATCAAGAGAGGGACAGCCTGGCCACCATGCTTACTCATGTCTACCTGCTTCTCTTTCCTTCCTAGACTTACGCAGAGATGGACCCCACAACAGCGGCTTTGGAGAAGGAGCACGAGGCGGTAAGCAAGGCCAGGGCTCCCAACTGGGCCTTCCCTTCCCCCTCCCTTGCTTTCTCCAAGCCCTGCACTGCCCCCCGCCTTCCCCCTCTCTGCAGATCACCAAGGTGAAGTATGTGGACAAGATCCATATTGGAAACTATGAGATCGATGCCTGGTATTTCTCGCCATTCCCTGAGGACTATGGGAAACAGCCTAAGCTGTGGCTCTGCGAGTACTGCCTGAAGTACATGAAGTACGAGAAAAGCTACCGCTTCCACCTGGTAAGGCCGGGCCCAGCTGGACAGAGACAGGCACAGAGGCTGAGGGTGGGCCAGCTGTTAGTACCAGGGAAGACATTCATACCCAGAGTTGCCCAAAGCTCAAGAAGATCTACATTTCAGGGTGACCTTGGCTTACTCTCTGCCTGTTTCCAGACCTGTTTCCTTTGTATGGAATAGGACAGATAGCAATCTCTCAGGTTCCTTGCCCTTTGTGCAGTTCTAGCAAAAGAAAGTCTCTGAGCAGTGGGAAGACCTGGTGGGAAGAACTCTATGTGGCTGCCAGGAATGGGGTGCTTATTGCTTATTATTAGCACATGAGGTGTTTCTTAAAATGTGGACCTGGAGGCAAATGTATGTGGTTTAAGAAAACCAGGGTACCAAAGTGCTGGTGGCTCACACCTGTAATCATAGCTACTCAGGAGGCTGAGATCTGAGAATCATGGTTCAAAGCCGGCCCTGGCAGGAAAGTCCATGAGACTCTTGTTTTCTTTTTTTTTTTTGGTCAGTCTTGGGGCTTGAACTCTGGGCCTGGGCCCTGTCCCACAGCTCTTCAGCTCAAGGTGAATGCTCTACCACTTGAGCCACAGCGCCACTTCTGGTTTTATGGTGGTTTATTGGAGATAGTGGGTCTCACATACTTTGCTGCCTAGGCTGGCTTTGAACCGCGATCTTCAGATCTCAGCCTCCCACGTAGTTAGGATTACAGGTGTGAGCCACTCATGCCCAGCTCCATAAGACTTTTATCTCCAATTAATTGTCAAAAAAAAAAAAAAGCCAGGGGCCTGGGAAGGTGGTTCAGTGGTAGAGTGCTTGCCTTGCATGCATGAGGCCCTGGGTTCAATTCTTCAGCACAACATAAGCAGAAAAAGCTGGAAGTGGCTCTGTGGCTCAAGTGGTAGACTGCTAGCCTTGAGCTGAATTGCTGAGGGACAGCACCCAGGCCCACAAAAAAAGCCAGAAGTAGAGCTATGGCTCAAGTATTAGAGTGTTTACCTTGAGCAAAAGAGCTCACGGATAGTGCCCCAAGCCCTGAGTTCAAACTCCAGGCCCAAGCTTTTTAGAGCTGGGTCAACACAGAATTGAGTTCAGGTAGCTGTGATGCACAAGCAAATTATCAGCTTGTCTGTGCCGAGCTTGGAAAGAGATCCTGTTTTCCAGATGAAGAGAGCAAGGAAGACTACTCAAAATAGGTAGTGTTTGAACCCAGCATCTGCAGATGGGGAAGGAGAGGCAGGGACTTGCTCCAAGTCTCTTGCACTAGCAGAGAACTTAAGGGTCCTGAGTCTATGCTTTCTCCCCCTCCCCCAGGGCCAGTGTCAATGGCGGCAGCCCCCAGGGAAGGAGATCTACCGAAAGAGCAACATCTCCGTGTATGAGGTAGATGGCAAAGACCATAAGGTGAGCTGGTGGCTTGGTGCTGAAGGTCTGTGGGAAACTCTGCCTGGCTGACTGTCGCGGCCACCCCCGGGCACTGTCCAGCCCCAGGTGCGCTTCCATGAGAAAACAGGCTTGTGATTCGCACAGAGTGAACACTTGGGCCCGTGCTGCCAGCCTCAGGCCCTGTCTCCTTTGTCCCTGAGGACTTCTCTTCTGACGGGGTAGTTCAGATTTGAGTTGTTTCAGAACTCAGAATGGAAGCTGTCTTGCCCGAGGCTGCTCTGGGACAGCTTTCTCTTCCTGAAGGAAGGAGTTTGGCGTGCCTGGGAGGGAGCTGCTTTGTGTCTGTGGCTCCAGCTAGCTGAGTTCCTTGTTGTGGCTGAGTGACTTCCGTGAGGTGGGGAAGAGGCCTGGTCGGTCTGTGCAGACCCCACCCTGTGTCTGGTTTCCCTTAGAAGGGCCTCGTAGTACAAGTTGATAAGGGCAGGCCTGGGGGCAGCCCCTGGTTCTCTTTGCCCTGTCGCTTGGGGGTTGACCTTAGAAAAACTTTGATCTGTTCCTGTTTGCTCATCCCTAACACAGGAGTCATAATGATTTACCTAGTCTGCTTGTTGGTAGAAGAAATGAGACTGCAGGTATCTAGAACGTCACACTTGGGTAGCACCTTGCAGGTGCTTAGAAAGCATGGACTTTGGTGGTGGTGACCTAGGTCACCAGGCTTCCTTATGCTAGGAAGTCCCCACTTCCACCCTGGTCCTTGCCTGGCACTCTGCCTTCCTGAGCATGTACTGGTGCTGAAAGAAAGGCCTCCTGCCAGGTGCTGGTGCCTCACGCCTGTCATCCTAGCTACTCAGGAGGCGGAGATCTGAGGATTGGGGTTCAAAGCCAGCCTGGGCAGGAAAGTCCAGGAGACTCTTATCTCCAATAAATGACTAGAAAACCGGAAGTGGCACTGTGGCTCAAGTGGTAGAGCACTGGCCTTGAGCTGAAGAGCTGAGGGACAGTGCCCAGGCCCAGAGTTTAAGCCCCATTGACCGCTCAAAAGAAAGAAAGAAAGAGACTCCCACTGGCAAGGTGGGTGCCCTACAGCCTCCAGGCAACACCGCCTTGAGCCGCCAGCTCCGCCCATGGTCAGCGAGACAGCAGCTGTAGAGACCGTCAGCAGCCATAGCTTCCTGCTTAGCCTCATGCCAGGTGCGGGAGCCCAGCTATGAACAAACAAGGCAGAGGTCACATGCCAGTTGAAATTCTTTCCCTGGCACTCATCAGTCACAGAACCTCTGGGTAGCTGCTTACTTCTGAGCCTGTTTCCTGTTTTGAATCAGTAAAGGTTGAACTAGAAGCCAGGTGCCAGTGGCTCACACCTGTAATCCTAGCAACTCAGAGGAGACTGAGATCTGAGATGGCAGTTTGAAGCTAGCCAAGGCAGGGAATTCTATGAAACTCTTGCGTCCAGTCAAGCACCAAAAAGTCAGAAAGGGAGCTATGCTTCAATTGGTACAGTTTCAGCCTTGAGCAAAAAAGCTAAGGAATAGTGCCCGCACCCTGCCCTGAGTTCAAGCCTCAGTACTGGCATGCATAAACACACACACACACATTGTACATGGAAAATGCTAGCCTGTACTTTGCCCTCAAAGGACACACACACACACACACACACACACACACACACACACACACACACACACACACACACACACACACACACACACACACACACACACACACACACACACACACACACACGGATTGAATTGGATTGTACATGGATTGAATTGGATTGTACATGGAAAATGCCTAGCCTGTACTTTGCCCTCAAAGGACACACACACACACACACACACACACACACACACACACACACACACACACACACACACACACACACACACACACACACACACACACACACACACACACACACACACACGGATTGAATTGGATTGTACATGGATTGAATTGGATTGTACATGGAAAATGCCTAGCCCGTACTTTGCCCTCAAAGGGCCAGCCATTTAGCCAGGGACCAGTGCCTCACGCCTATAAGCCTAGCCACTCAGACTGAGATCTGAGTATCACCATTCCAAGCCAGCCTGGGCAGGGAAGTCCTTGAGACTCTTATCTCAGTTAACCACCAGAAAACTTGACATGGTGCTGTGGCTCAAAGTGGTAGAGCACTAGCCTTGAGCAAAAAAAGCTCAGGGACAGCTCCCAGGACTGGAGTTCAAGCCCCCAGGACTGACAAACAATTTTAAAAAGGGGGGTCACCGGGGGGGGGGAGCAGTCACAGTTAGCCTGGCTTGTCCATAACCTTCAGAGTGCTAATAGGTCTGATTTTCAGCTTTCTCACCCATCAGCTGCTCCTACTCAGTTGGATGAGGGCAGCGTTCCGCCTGCTGACCCCTTCCTACCTTCCCCACCCTCAGATTTATTGTCAGAACCTGTGTCTGCTGGCCAAGCTTTTCCTCGACCACAAGACATTGTACTTCGATGTGGAGCCCTTCGTCTTTTACATCTTGACTGAGGTGGACAGGCAAGGGGCTCACATCGTGGGTTACTTCTCCAAGGTACTGGATGTGGAAGGCCAGGCTGAGGGGGAGGGAGGAAGGGGGAATAAATTTGAGCCCCGCCCCCCCCCCACCAAAGGTCCTGAGCATCCACCCCCTGCAGGAGAAGGAGTCCCCGGATGGAAACAATGTGGCTTGCATCCTGACCCTGCCCCCTTACCAGCGCCGCGGCTACGGGAAGTTTCTCATTGCGTTCAGTGAGTGTTTCTTGGCCTACCTAAGGGAGGGCAGCTGTGAGGCTGGGTTTGGGGGTGGCAGTCCCTCAGGCCTCTCCGCCCCATTCCTGCCAGGCTATGAGCTCTCCAAGCTGGAGAGCACAGTAGGCTCCCCAGAGAAGCCGCTCTCTGACCTGGGCAAGCTCAGCTACCGCAGCTACTGGTCCTGGGTCCTGCTGGAGATCCTGCGAGACTTCCGTGGCACATTGTCCATTAAAGACCTCAGGTGAGGGCCCTGGTTCTAATCATGCCCGAGGACCTTGCGAGAGCCACGCAGGAGCCCTCTGGCACAGGGCCAAGATGGGCCGTGGATCCTGCCTCCTTGGCATGTTGCCTCTCACCACTATCTGCTCCAATCCTCCCTACAGCCAAATGACCAGTATCACCCAGAATGACATCATCAGTACCCTGCAGTCCCTCAATATGGTCAAGTACTGGAAGGGCCAGCACGTGATCTGTGTCACGCCCAAACTGGTGGAGGAGCACCTGAAAAGCGCCCAGTATAAGAAACCACCCATTACAGGTGGGTAGGGGGGCTACAGCTGTGGGGGGGGGGACACACACATGTGTGCGTCCTGGGAGAGGGTGGTAAGTGCAATGGCTAGCAGCCAAACCTCTTGGTTTTTTGGTCGCGTGATCACAAACCAGTCTGACCAGCTCACAGCACTGAAGCCTAGGGCAGGCTACTCATTCCTGGATTTCCCTGCCCCCACCCCCTGCCCCTGCCCTTGTGTTCTCACCTGGAGGAGGTGAAACCTGGCCTGAGCACAGCAGGTGTGCGTAGGCCTGGGCCGCCCTGCCTGCTGCTGCTCCATGGCTCTTCTCCCCACAGTGGACTCTGTCTGCCTCAAATGGGCTCCGCCCAAGCACAAGCAAGTCAAACTCTCCAAGAAGTGAGCGCGCATGCCCCCGCTGCTGCATCCGGGACCCCTGCCTCCCTGCCCTGTAAATAATGTACAGACCTGTTTCTTCATTTTTTAATAAAGTGAATTCTGCTGGTGGCTCGGGACTTCCCAAGTGGGACGGAGACGCGGAGAGATGTCACCGTTCACTTCACACACAACGCGCCATGCTCAGAACACTTTACTCCTGTTCCCACCCTGACCCAAGCCCCAGCCAGCTCCGGTGGGGGCTCAGTCCTCCGGAGTCCGGGAGTCAGGGCTTAAGAGGAACTCGGAGGCAATGGGGCAAGATTGGGGCCTTTCCCATGGCAGGCGCAGGCAAACTCAGAGTACAGGAAGAGCAGGCTGAATGATGGGCTCATCAGGCAGGGAGGGTGGGCCAGCCTTCAGCAGCAGCGGGCAGCTGCCCAATCTTCTAGAAATGGGCTAGAAGCTAGGGCTCACAACTGAGGCTTCTTGAGAGTTCCTGGGAGCCCAGGTTCTAGCCAGTACCACAGGCCTTGACACTCTTGATCCAAGGTTATACTCCCAGAGAAGAAATCCAGAAGAATAGGCTCAAAGATCAGGACGGTGCCTGGCCTCCGGCAGAGCCCTGGTGGCCAGACCCGGGCCCAGGTCCTTCCTTGTGAACAGGAACGTGTCCTTAGTCCTGGAAGGGGAGGTCAGCTTCCAGGGTAAAGAAGCGCTCACGTCAAGGGTAGAAGAGGCTGAGCATCAGGCCCAGCGGCAGGAGGAGGACAGGCCCGCCTAGTAAGCCCTGGGCTGGAGCAGAGCTGAAGGCCGAGCGGTGGTTGCAGAGGTGGCCGTCAGGCTGGGACTCCTGGGTTTGGGGCACCACCCGAGGCTGCAGTTCTGCCACATGGTGGTGGATCCAGGAGGCATGGCTGGAAGTCATAGTGTATACTCCAGGCCTGTTGGGGGCTCCACAGGAATCACCCCAGCTCACAATGCCAGCCAGGTACCAGAGGCCCTCCACAGAGCAAGAGAGCGGGCCCCCAGAGTCGCCCTGGAGAGAAAAGGCATGGCAGCTGTTAGGCCCAGGCACTGCACGTGCGCCAGCCCCATCCAGGCCTCCCCTCCTGCCAGGTACCCACCTGGCAGGCATCTTTGCGGCCCTCCACGTAGCCGGCGCACAGCATGTCCTGCAGCAGGACGTGGGGCTCCTCAGGCTTGGCCCCAATGTTGTAAAGGCAGCTGCAAGTCTCCCGGCTGATCAGTGGCACCTCCAGCTGCTGCAGAGGCCTGGGGGACTGGAGGCTCACTGCGGGGAACAGAAGGGGCTCACCCAGGGCCTCCTTCCCTGATCAGGCAAGCCCCTCAGCACCCAGTATGCATCTCACCTGATTGGGACACATGGCCCCATCCAGTGACCGTACAGCGGAGGCCGTTGGGGAAGGAGGCGTTGGCAGCCGGCAGGCAGACGGGCCGGATATGACGAGAGAAAGACACGGGGCTGCTGAGGCGCACCAGCGCGATGTCGCCCTCCGAGCCCTCCTCACGGTAGCTGGGGTGGGAGATGATCTGAGCCACCATGCGTACCTCCGCATCCTGGCTGTAAACATCCAGCTGGTGAGCTCCCAGCTTGATCTCGTAGTCCTCTCTGGAGTGTTCTCTGCAGGCAGAGGGACAAAAGCTGGGACCACCGCCCCCCCCTTCTCTCCCTCACCCTGCTGTCTCATGGAATCCTGCCCCAGATGGTTGTCTAGGGAAGCTGACCTCTAGACTCCCCTTCACCTGACCCAAGCACTTCAGCATCTGACCTGAATTGACCCATGAACTTGAGCCATAGTGCCCCTTCTGGCTTTGTCTGCTTATGTGGTACTGAGGAATTGAACCCAGGGCCTCATGCATGCGAGGCAAGCACTCTACCACTGAGCCACCTTCCCAGCCCCGACCCATGAACTTTGACATCCAGCCTACTTTGGACATGTCCCTCCTCCCTCCCCCTTGCCCCAGCTGATACCTGGGGAAGCAGTGAGCGGCAGACAGTATCCACTGGTCAGACACGAGGGACCCGCCACACACATGGTCTCCATTGTAGTTGATGCTGACCTGCCAGGGCCATTGCCCAGGGGACGCACTGCTGCCCCCCGTGATCCGAGCCTGGGAGATGACACCACACACGGCTGCCAGGGAGGAAGGGAATGTGGAGTCAAACTTTTCTGTCTCCCCCCTCCCCACACACACCAACCAAGTCTTCAGCCCTGTCACACTTGACAGATTCCAGATTTGGTTTAGAACCTGGGTTCACAGACACCCTGCAATCGCCATGCATAGATCACCACACATGAGCATTTCTGTCTCTTGCTATCTATCCACTGTCCACTTTCTACTTGAGGACTCACAGCCAATCAGCTGCACAGATCTGGCCTCCTGAACCTTCAGATCCCTGCCAGATCTCCCGCAGCGTTCCTGTCCTGTCAAGTAAATCGGCCAGTCCTGGAGCTCACCCTGGAAAGCCTTTCCCTCCCTCCAGCCCTTGCTCTGCTCAGCTGGTGGGGTAGGGGGGCTGTCCAAAGATCAGCCTGGCTTGCTTGATCCTGCCAAGTCAAGCTGGAGTTGCCCCAAGTGGGAGGAGGGAAGTTCCCACACTGCCCAGAATTAGAATTGTTGTGTCTTAATTGTTGCAAACCACCTTGGCCTGAGCCTTCCTTAGGAATAACCCCCATGCCCTCAACACCCACCTTGGGCTTTGGTGGATGAGGCTGAGGATGAAAACACACACAACTTGGTTCCCAAGATGTGAACAGTTATTTCCCAAGCCAGCCCCAAGTTTGCTCCCACTGAGGCCATAGTTTGGAGTAGAGTCCACTACTCCACACAAAATGACCTTCCTTGGAGCAGAGAGAGCGCCAGCCAGCCTCCTCCTCCCCCTCCTCTCCCTCCTCCACTTCCTCATAATCAAGACAATAGCTACTATTTAGAGCGTAGAGGCTTGAGTGGGGCTTTCACTTGCTCGGTCTTTGGGAATCCTTACTACAGCCCTAGGAGATAAGACATTTTAAGTGGAAGAAACACTGGGCTTGGAGAGAAGATGTGGCCACTTCATAGTACAATCTGCACTGAAAACTGGTCTGACCCAGAGCTGAAAAACTTTCCTGGGAACCCTGCCCCCCCCCCCTCCGAGGGGTCCACTGTGGGAGTCAGAAACAGGCTTAAATTCACTTGCACCACTCCTGTGCCTCAGTTTCTTTCCATAAAATCAAGGCTAACCAGGCTAGCTACTTAGGAGGCTGGGATCTGAGGATCATGGTTTGAAAACAGCCAGGGAAGGAAAGTCTGTGAGACTGTTCTCTCCAATGAACCAGCAAAAAGCTGGAAATGGGGCTGTGGCTCAAGTGGTAGAATGCTAGCATTGAGAAAAAAAAAAAAGCTCAGAGACAGTGCTCAGACACACACACACACACACAGAGACACACAGACACAGACACAGACACACACACACACACACACACACACACACACATCAAGGCTATCATTCCCTCCACTCACAAGGCTACCAGGAGACTTAAGGGAGGGCAAGACAGCCCATCAGGGTGTCAGGTGCTCCTCCAACCCACCAGGGAATTTGAATCCAGGTCTACCTCCCATTTTCCCCAGCAAGCCTTACCTTCAGCCTGGGCAGCTCCTGGAAAGAGAAAAAGGGAGGGGTGAGTAGGGAGAGCCAGAGAGTTTCCAGGCTCTTCAGCACCTACCCCCTCCCCAGGGACCGAGGGACAAAGGGACGCCACCTGGGAATTCCTGGGCCCAGCAGGAATGGACCCAGAAAGGATTATGTCAGCTCCCCACCCTACTCATCTATACTCACCTGTCCCAGACTGGAATAACCCAACAAAAAGCAGAAAGGCCAAAACTTGCAGCTGCTGCCCAAGCCCCAGGCCTGCCCGTCGGGCCATGGCCCAGGACTGAGGCCCTCAAGGGAGACACGGAACTGTCTGGAACTAGCTGGAACCTAGTGCTGCTTTTCAAAAGGCAGGATCCAGTGGTTGGCTTCAAAAAGAAGGAATCCCAGATCCCAGACTGGAAAGGCAGAGCAGGTGTCCAAGGGCTGGCTTCTCAGGTCAAGGGAGGGGGGCGGGGGGGGGGGAGGCTACCTTGAATGGTAGCCACCAGGGTGGAAGCTGTCTCTGGTACAGCCTAGCCACGCAGATACCTTCTGTGAGTGGCGGCTTCCCGGGTAAAGGCAGCACCTGCCAGCTCCTCCCTCAGCCCCGCCCTCCTGGATTTAGCTACCTGGGACTTCGCGCTGCTTACTTTTCTTGCCTTCAAAGTCCTAGTCCTTTCAGACAGCCCCCCCTCAACCCCCTCCCCCCTCCCCTGCAGCTGCTCTGTAGGGGGAGGGGAAGACAGGAGGCTGGCCATCCAAGCAGGCCTGGCTAGAAACTGCAAGAGTTATCTGACTGTCCCCAGGTGTCTTTCCCATACCGAACACCCCAAGGCCTGGCTAAGCCTTTGTCAGTGAAGCCACAGCCCCTTCTCCCTTCCTCCCTCCTTTTCCTTAGGTCTGGCAGCCAGCAGAGCCTACCTAGGACACTGGAGGCTGCCTCTCCCCATGACCATCCCAGGCCTTTTCTATAAAGCCTACAAGCCTTCCCAAGGATGGTGAGCATAGTGCTAATCATCCCGCAAGTATTTACTATGGGTGCTGAGTGTACTCCAGGCCCAGGGGATGAAGTAGATGCCCTCCATAGCCTCCTGGACTTACAGTGAGGACAAACTTAAATCAATAGTCACATCTGTGGTCCTAGCTACTCAAGATCTGAGGATCCTGGCTTGAAGCCAATCTGAGCAGGAAAATCCCTGACTCTTTATCTTTAATTAACCAGCAGAAAAGCTGGAAGTGGCATGATGATTCAAGTGGTAGAGCACTCACCTTAGAGAAAAACAATGCTTAGGGATAGCACCCAGGCCCTGAGTTCGAGTCTCAAGACCTGTACTCATATACAAAAAGTAGGTCCCTGTACCATCCACATTGGCTGCCGTTCATCCGTGTTTGAACTTCAGTTCCTTTTAGCATCCTTTCTCCATCTTCCATTCCTTACCACGTTGGCAGTAATTGGAGAATGGTCACAGAGGTGTGTGTGTGTGTGTGTATGTGTGTGTGTATGTGTGTGTGTGTGACACGCATACACACATATGCATGACGGCTGATACTTCGGGTTGAATTAATGTAGGAAGCCCCACCGGGAGGTGGTAGGATTTATAAGTGGATGACATGCGTTTGTTGATGATCCTTAAGTGTACACATTTTGGGGTATCCATCAAAGCATGTATTTGGGAAACTGGCTTTCTTACCCTAAGTCTCTCTGCTCTATGGGAGGGGTGAGCCAGGGCTGAGGTACACTATAGGTGCAATTGGGGACACTTAATTCCACTGGGGAGGTGACACATGACCAGCTGTCCACCTAACCTTCCCGGCCCAGGGGCAAGTATGAGGGGATTGCTGCCACGTTATCAGACACATATTTCCTGGGATCCCAAGGCCTGACTCAAGAGGGAGGAGCCCCATCTCTGGTCTTCACTCAGTTGCTCTCAGCCCCCTCGCTAGCCGCCAATGATGCCACAAGGCCACGTGTCGGGGTTCACGCCTTTATTGTCTGCTGCTCCATCACCCTCCCAAGATTCCTGGGCCCAAAATAGCCAGCGCAGGTATCTGGAGGCTGCTGCAGTCTAAGTGCACAAGGTCCTCTCCAGGCCTGGGAGAGAGCCGGTTGGGTCACATTCCAGCACTGCTGAATGGTAGGGAAGAAATGATTCTGGGCACCAAGCCCTCCCTCTCAGCCCTGGATTAGGGGAGGCAGTAAGAGTAGGAACAAAGCAGCAGCTGGAGCAGAGCCTGAGGCTCCAGCCATGTCTGGGGGGCAGAGGTTGCTACCACCGGGTGACCAGTAGGGGGCGCCACTGTGCGGTAGGATATGGGCCTCGCCCACAGTTTGGGAGATCCACGCCTCTTCAGGGCCAATGGCTGCAAACAGCTCGCTGCTCCCTCGGACAGCCATGCCCATGAGGACCCAGGATCCTCCCTCAGTCTGGCACAGGAGTGGAGGTGCTGAGGCCACCTGCAGAGTTGGAGCCAACAGACCAAATGGGTGGTGCCCTTCCTCAGGGGGCCCCGTACCTGTCAATCACAAGGCACTGCTTGCTTGCCTTTTTTTTTTTTTTTTTTTAATGCCAGTACTGGGGCTAGAACTCAGGCCTCCTGCTCTTGCTTGGCTTGTGTATGTGTATGTTAGTCCTGGGTCTTGAACTCTGGACCTGGGCACTGTCCTTGAGAGTTTTTTTTGGTTCAAGGCTAGTCCTCTACCTCTACTTAGGGTTTTTTTGCTGGTGAGTTGGAGGTAAACCTCTCAGATTTGTCTGCTCAATCTGGCTTCAAATATTGATCCTCAAATCTCAGCCTCCTGAGTATCTAGGATAACAGGCATGAGCCACCAAGTGCTGGGCTTGTCTCTGTTTTTGGCATCCTGATCCTAGGTCTCTCTTAAGATCCTGCCAGCAAATATTATTTCTTCCCCTTTGGCACCCAATACCTAAGAATCCCAATCCTGGTCTTTCAAGGGTTTAGATGCCCAGTGTTCTCTCTCCCCTTCCTCCTCCATAATGCCCAGGCCTCTGTACCTCACACCTGTCTTCTTCTCCTCGTGCATAGAGGACACAGAGAGTCCCAGGGGGCAGAATGCCCTGATACAGGCAATGACACAGTTGTGGTGTCAAAATGGAGACCGTAGCAGCCACCGGGACTAAAGAGGAAAGAGAGTTGTCCCAGGGTCCTGGCCTCCAGTTACTCTTCATTCCCATGGCTCAGGGCTCTCACCTCGGTCCTGGAGGTCCTTCCAGCCCAGCACCCAGCAGCTGGATCCTGGGGGGACACCTCTGGGGTGAAGGCAAATGGGGAGGGCTGATGGGGAGGGTTCTACCCGAGAGCTCAGCTCCAGGAGAGCCAGAGGAGGCCTAAGTCCTAAGTGCCTGGGTAAACGGATGCTGATGACAGATCGGGAAACTGGGTGGCTGTGTGGGAGGGGGCTGGCCCCTGCCCGGCCCAGATACACTTCAATGTACGGCACAGTTGTGGAGCCCAGCCTGTTGGAACAGAGACCAGTGTCATCTCCTAGTCTTCCCATTGCCGCTGGAAAAACCCTCAGTCCAGAGAGAAGAATAGAAACTTTAAGAGCACTCCATAAATCCCCCATGATCTCTCCTTCCAAATTTCTATTCTGTCTTAAAACATCTTACACAGTGCCAGGCACCAGTGGCTCACACCTGTACTCCTAGCTACTATGGAGGCTGAGATCTGAGGATTGAAGTTCAATGCCAGGAAAGTGGTAGAGCACTAGCCTTGGGCAAAAAAAGCAAAGGTAGTGCCCTAGCCCTGAGTTCAAGCCCCAGTACTGGTACATATATGTACACATACACACCTGCACATACACACACATACACACAAAACCTCACACAAAAGGGCCAATCCAAACCAAAACATTAACAAAAGCGGTAGGCTGGTGTTCTCCTGCTTGAACCACACCTCCACTTCATTTTTTGCTGGTTAGTTGCAGATAAGAGTCTCAGAGACTTTTCTGCTTGGGCTGGCTTTGAACTGTGATCCTCAGAGTGGCAGTTAGGATTACAAGTGTAAGCCACCAGTGTGCCAGGAAAGGGAGAACATCTTATTGTAAGAGTTCTTTGATCCACTTGCTATGTGTTCCCTACTGCCTCTTCCTTGCTCAGGACACCAGGGAGACCCACCTGAGGACACAATGAGTGGCTGCCAGCACCCAGCCTGGGGCCACGAGGATGCCAGTGCAGACTCGATCGCCAGCCACATGCACTTCTGCCAACCAGGGCCACAATACCCTGCTGGGAGGAGCCTCTGGCCGCAGGCCACAGGCTAGGGAGAGGAAATGGCTGTCTTAGTACAGGCCCCCCCCCTCCGTGGAGCAGAACACCTCCGGAATTCCTAAGCCTCGGGAGCACATGGCTCACCACCATGCACTGTGCGAGGGGGACAAGTCTGGGTTACAGTCTCCTCCCCTTCAGGACCCCAGTCCCAGGCTAGCTGGTCCTCCAGGTAGGCTCCCCGCGTGACATGGCTGATCCACGGGCCGTGGGTTTGCAGTGGGGAGAAGGCACGCGGGCGGAGACAGCCGCTGAAGGAATCTCTGAGACCAGCCAGAAACCAGGTTCCCTCCTCCCGACACAGGAGGCTCCAACTGGAGTCATTCTGCAAAAGGGTGTCATTTAAGCAATCGCACATCTAGACAAATGTCTGCGCTCCGGGCGGTTCCTAGATTCCTGATGGCCCGAAGCAAAGTCCCACTTCCACCAAACCAGGCTCCGGTAACAATCCCGGTAAGAATTCTGCCCTCCCCAGAGAAGGAGGAGTCCCTAAATTTAAGGGGCGGAGGGAAACCTAAACACCTATTCCAGGAGCTGGCCTCAGACCCCGCCCCCAGCGCGTTCTGGCCACGCCCCATCGCCCCGCCCAGCTCTCCGGGTGCCGCAGACCCCGCCCACCCAGCATCGGCCCGCCTCCTCTTCCTCCTGGTAGGCAGGGCATAGCGCGTGGGGCGGGTCTCCCGGTAGCGGCACTGACGCCCCCTGGCGGCTGTACAGGCAATGACACCACCAGCCGCTCAGCAGCTCGGCTTCCAGCTGCGTATCGGGTCCCAGCGCAGGACCTTAGGGGGGGGGGAAAAGGCCGGGAACCAGCGGCGTCGCGAGGGGTGGGGAGCGGCCGATCTGACTCCCGCCACTCCCATCTCCGCCACCACCCCGCGCGTACCCCCGCGGCCCCAGCGAGCCAGGCGGCAGCGACTCCCCGGCAGGAAGTAGTGTTCCGGGTGGGGCAGGCACACGGCCCGCGGGACCGCGCTCAGGTTGACGGGTGCGCGCAGCTGCAGCAGCGCCAGGTCGGCGGCGTCGTCCCACGAGGCGTTCTCGTGCGGCACCAGGCGCGCCACCCGCTCCGCGCGCGCCCGCGCGGGCAGCAGCACGCGCCAGGCCTCCAGGTCGCGGGCTGGGCTGCGGGATGGGGAGGCGGAGGACCTGGGCCACACACATCTCCACACGGGCACAGCTGCAAACTTCGCCTCCCAGGCGTGTGCATGCATCTGCAGGCTGGGATCCTTCCACCAGCCTTGGATCGCCCCCGCCCCAGCCCTGCGTGTGCAACCCATGTTCCAGCTCCACCTGTCCACCCCAGACCCCTCCTGGTGCTGGATCCTGAACCCCCGAATGGGGTTCTGCGTTCCAGACTTAAGAACCCTCCAACCCCAGAGCAGAGAGCCAAGTAGATTGGGGGGGGGGGACAAGATCTGCCAGATAGGTGGCTTCTTACTCACTCCAGGAAGCAGCTGGCAGGTGCCAAGACCCAGCTTTCAGACACCAGCGCCCCATGGCAAGGTCTGGATCCTGGCACCATCACCTGGGCCTCCCAGGGCCAGGCTCCTGGTTGTGGAGCTTTTCCACACGCTGAGGGGGTTAGAGTTCTAGATCAGGGTGGGACCCTGGTTTCACAACCTGCTCCACCCTACTCCATCCCAACTCCAGCCTCTTCCTGTCCAAGAGTTCTGTGCTCACTTGGGAGGGCGATGGTGCAGTTCTCTTCCCTGGGCTCCCCGGGGCCAGGCTGGGGCTCCTGGGGCTGTTTGGGAAAGGTAGGCCCGGGCTGGGAGCTGCTCACGTGGTCTCGTATCCATGCTTCATAGGGTGCCACAGCAGTGAAGACCCCAGGGCGGTTCCTTCGGCCACAGCCAAAGCCAAAGCTAGTGATCCCTGCCTGGAACCAGCGGCCGCCTTCTTCACAGACCAGGGGTCCCCCAGAGTCACCCTAAAGATAGACAGTTTTTGTTAGCATATCAATCCAAGGACCCATAAGTTTATATTAACCTTATAACAAAGCTCTCTCTCTCGCTCTCTCTCTCTGCGCCAGTCATGGGGCTTGAACTCTGGGCCTGGGATCTGTCTGTGAGCTCTCTTGGTACTCAAGGCTAGCATTCTACCCTTTGAGCTACAGCACCACTTCCAGCTTTTTCTGTTTATGTGATACTGAGGAATTGAACCCAGGGCTTCATGAATGCTAGGCAAGCACTCTACCACTAAGCCACATCCCCAGTCCCAGTCCTACATCTATTTCTGGCCCTGTGTGCAACCATATTCTTTCTATGCCCTGAATCAAAGAAAGCTTTGTAGGAGAGCCCTCCTGCCCCATCTAAGGAATTAAAGGCAGCATAGGAGAATCCTACGTGTGTGTGTGTGTGTGTGTGTGTGGTCATGCCAGCACTGGGGCCTGAATTTGGCATTGTGCCCTGCTTTGCACTCTCCCTTGGCTTTTTCACTCAATGCTGGCATTCTACCACTTGAGCCATACCTGCACTACTGGCTTTTTGCTGATTAGAGATAAAAATCTCAAGAGGTTTTTCTGCCCTGGCTAGCTTTGAACATCCCATCCTCAGATCTCAGCCCCCTGAGTAGCTAGAATTACAGGTGTGAGTCACCATGCCTGATTTTCAAATGATTATGTGTAAAATTGTTCTGGTATATCTAAGATTTCTAAATAGCTCCAACTTTTTCTGTGTATCATACACATACATATGTATTACTGGTGTTTGAACTGAGGACATTACACTTGCATGGCTTGCTTGCTCATCTGCCTTGCTCAGCTGGCACTCTATCACTTGAACCACACCTCTATGTCCAGCTTTTGGCTGATTAGTTGAAAATGAGTCTCATGGACTTTTTTTTTGGGGGGGGGTCCGGTTGTGGGGCCTGAACTCTGGGCCTGGGCACTGTCCCTCAGCTCTTCAGCTCAAGGCTAGCGCTCTACTACTTGAGCCACAGTGCCACTTGTGGCTTTTTTTCTTTTTGCTTATGTGGTGCTGAGGAATCGAACCCAGGGCCTCATGCATGCAAAGCAAGCGCTCTACCACTGAGCCACCTTCCCAGCCCCAAGTCTCATGGACTTTTTTGGCTGGCTTCCAACCCTGATCCTCCAGATCTCAGTCTCCTCAGTAACCAGGATTAAAGGCATGAGCCATTGGCATTTGGCTTATTTGTTTTAGTTTTAAGCTGAGGCTGAACCCAGGGCCTCCCAAATGCTAAGCATTTTCTCTCTGCCACTGAGCTCCACCCCTAGGCCCACTCAGTTCTTTAAAAAGTACATGGGAGACACCCAAGGAGGAAAAACTGTCAAAAGCAGGCAATCGGAAAAGCAGCGAAGGCAGGCATGGTTGTGTGCACCTGCTACTTGGGTAGATGGATTAAAAGCAGGAAGAGGGGATGGTTGGAAAGCAAGCAAGGAAGAAGATCTACAGCAAGCAGAAACAATGTGCTGGGAACAGTGTTTCAGTGAGAGCTGAAACCATAGTGTTGGAGTCAGGTCAGACATTGACCCTAAGTCATCACTATAACCCAGCTCAGGAACTAGGGAAACATGAGAGGGTCATAAAGAAAGCTCAAAGCTACCTGTTCTAGCTGGAAATGTGGCCTAGTGGTAGAATGCTTGCCTAGGCATGCATGAAGCCCTGGGTTCGATTCCTCAGTACCATGTAAACAGAAAAATAAAAGCTATGTAAGCACTCTACTGCTAAATCCACATTCCCAGCCTCTGCCCATTAACTTTTTGGCTCAAGTCTGGAAATCTACCATTTTTTGCCACTTCTGGCTTTTGGGTGGTTAATTGGAGATAACAGTCTCATGGACTTTGCTGCCCAGGCTGGCTTTGAACTCTGATCCTCAGATCTCAGCCTCCTGAGTAGCTAGGATGACAGGCATGAGTCAGTAGCCTTCCAGGCTGGAATTCACCCTAGGGTCTCATGTATGTTAGCCATGCAATCTCCCACTAAGCCATGCTCCCAACCCTGATTCCATTGGTAATCTTGCCTTTTTTTTTTTTTTCCTTTTGTCGGTTGTGGGGCTTGAACTCTGGGCCTGGGCACTGTCCCTCAGCTCTTCAGCTCAAGGCAAGCACTCCACCACTTGAGCCACAGCGCCACTTCGTTTTCTGGTAGTCCATTGGAGATAAGACTCTCATGGACTTTCCTGCCTGGGCTGGCTTTGAACCACGATCCTCAGATCTCAGCCTCCTGAATAGCTGGGATTACAGGCATGAGCCACTGGCACCCGGCAATCTTGCCTTTTTTGCAGATGTCTATTCCTTAGCTGGTTCCTATAGGTTAGGGATTTAGGGAGCTGGTCCTTCCAAGTAGGTAGGTGCAGGGCCTTGCCTTACCTGGCAGGTGTCCCTCCGGCCCTCTGGGTAGCCAGCACAAAGCATCCCTGGCAGTAGTTGTAATGTGAGGTTGAAGGGGCCTCTCCTGCTGAAGAGGCACTGACAGGCGGCTTCTCCCAGCAGTCTTAGCTCCACTTCCTGCAGCACCCAGGGGAGGGGCAGAGGGTCTGGGGACAGAACCAGAGAGCAGATACTCAAGCAGTAACATTCCATTTCCCTTTGGAAATTCTCAGCTTCATCCCTTCCAGCTGCCACATGCATATCTCCTTCTAGATGCCCCATGGCACTTAGGCCCACCCCACCCATCACATTTCCTCTTTGTCCTATTTGTTTTTTTCTTTTTTTTTGTCGGTCGTGGGGCTTGAACTCTAGGCCTGGGCGCTGTCCCTCAGCTCTTCAGCTCAAGGCGAGCACTCTACCACTTGAGCTACAGCGCCACTTCCGGTTTTCTGGTGGTTTATTGGAGATAGGAGTCTCACAGTCTCTCCTGCCCGGGCTGGCTTTGAACCGAGATCCTCAGATCTCAGCCTCCTGAATAGCTAGGATTACAGGCGTGAGCCACCAGCGCCCGGCCTATTTGTTTTTTTCTAAGGTCTTCATTTCTGCCACAGCCTCAGCTGTGGTATAGGTGGTACACTGGGCAAAAGATCCCCAACCAATCACCAAAAGATATGTAGGAACTAAGATCATTAAACTCAGAGTCCTGTCCTAGTGTATTGTACCATATAAGTTGGATACTAGTGGCTCACACCTATAATATTAGTCAAGAAGCTAAGATCTGAAGATCAGGGTTTGAAGCCAGCCCAATCAGGAAAGTATGTGAGATTGTAATCTCCAGTTAGCTGGAAAAGCTGGATGTGCAGGTGTGGTTCAAGTAGTAGAGCACCAGCATGGAGGGAAAAAGCTAAGGGACAGTGCTCAGGCTCTGAATTCAAGTCCCACTACTGATGCGCACACAAAAAAAGTAGGCTCTCTCTCTTTCTCTCTCTCTCTCTCTCTCTCTCTCTCTCTCTCTCTCTCTACTTCACCTTCGAATATAGTGCTGCTTATTTATTGGATTTGTTGTTTCTTTTTTTTTTTTGTCAGTCATGGGGCTTGAATTCAGGGCCTGGGCACTGTCCCTGAGCTTCTTCAGCTCAAAAGCTAGCTCTCCAACACTTTGAACCACAGCTCCACTTCTGGGGTTCTGGTAGCTAACTGGAGATAACAGTCTCACAGACTTTCCTGCCTGGGCTTTGATCCTCAGATTTCAGCCTGCTGATTAGCTAAGATTACGACTGTAATCCCAGTGCCCAGCCTGAATTTGCTTTCTACCCATCTAGTAAAGTGTAAACTCTAGGAAAGCAGATTTGTTTTGAACACTCACTGACTGGTGTAGCAGAGCCCTAACACTTCCTAGAAAGAAAGAAACAGAAACAATGAGTGTCGGTAAGCCAAGCCGGGAGGAGCAGGAGGGGAGACAGAATGGCAGGAAGAGGGAGGGAGGGAGGGAGGGAGGAAGGGAGGAGGGCAGGAACATTTGCTTTTAGCATGGATTACTGAAGGTAAGAACATCTAAACCATATTAATTATGGCTCCGCTGGGCGCTGTTGTCATCAGCTCCACACGGTCTTTCTCATCTAACAACCCAACAACCTCACGATGTGTACAGTATTGTTTTCCTGTACTAACGGAGGAGAAATTGATGTGGGAGAAAACACTTTGCCTGAAACAAGATGGGTATCCGAGCCAGACCTAAATCCCCAAAGAGAACAACTGGGAGAAATGGCGAGGCGGGCCGGAGGGCGTGGGGCTGCGGCTGCAGTGTCTATTTCAGCACTCTGGAGGCGGGGAGGAGGAGGAGGAAGTGGAGGAGGAAGAAGGAGGTAGCTGCGGAAATTTCCCGCGGTCCAGCCGCAACCCGCCGTGGCTCCGCCCACCACGAACAGGCCACCGCCCACAACCAGGTAGACACGCCCACAACGAGCAGCCGGGTCCAGACCACCACAGCCAGACCTCGCTCCGCCCCCCAGGCCCCACCCACACGATAGACCCCGCCCACACAGCGCTGTCCAGCCTATAGGACACGCTGCAAGGAGGCTCTGGCGGCTGTGGCTCTCGCGGGGACCCGCCCCACTCACCCGCCTCCTGGACGTCCCCCCAGCCGGTAGCCCAGCACGCGGTGCCGTGGGCGAAGCGGTGTGAGGCGCGGGGCAGGCAGACGGGCCGCACGACGGGGCCTAGCCTGGCAGGCGAGGCCAGGCGCAGCAGGGCCAGGTCGTCGCCCAGTTCCACTTTGCTGTAGTTGGGCGGCACGAGGATGGCGGCCACGGCGCGGACGTGCGCGCCTTCCAGGGGCCCGTCCTGGGAGTGCACGCCCAGCACGGCCGTCCACTCGGCCGCGGGCTCCAGGCTCCCGTTCCTGCGCCGGGACGGGCGGGGAGGGGTCAGAGCCCCGGTGGGTAGGTGGGAACCCCCGGAGGAGCCGGATGCAGAATTGGGGTTGCAAGGGTGGATCCGGATCCGAGGATGGCGGTTCAAAACCAGCCGGGGCAAAAAAAAAAAAAAAAAGTCGGTGTGGATTAGCTCCAATTCACCAGCAAAAAGCCGGCAGGGGAGCTGTGGCTCAGGTGGTAGAGTGCCAGCCTTGAATGAAAAACGCTCAGGGACAGTGCCCTGGCCTGACTTCAGTGCAGGCAATTAAACCAAGGCTGGGGGGTGGGGGTGGAGGATGGGGGGAAGCAAAGGTGGAAGCAGAGACAGACTCTGGAAGGTGAGGGACCGGTCCCAGATGGAGGAGGGGGTGATGGGGACATTGGAAAGACAATCCAGACTCGGGATTTTTGGTGGAGGGGTAAGAGGAGGCTGCTGGTGGCCTCAATTTACCCAGAACAATGAGACACCCCAGTGTGTGTGTGCAATTTAACCTTAGGAAGGGGAGCAAAGGGAGGGGGTCAGGCTGTGGGGTGGGGCGAGTCGGGCAATGCTACTCACGTCATGAAACAGTGAGCTGCAGAAAGGATCCAAGACGGGGCGATGAGGGAGCCCCCACAGACGTGGCCCCCGCCGTGATGCAAGCTCACCTGCCAGGGCCAGGCCCCGGGCTGCGAGTCGGAGCCCCCCACGATGCGGGCCGAGGGCGTTGGGCGGCCGCAGTCTGCAACAGCGAACCCTGGAGGTCAAAACCTGGGAAGCCTGGGAAGGTAGCGCAGTGCTCAGCACCACATCAGCAGAAAAAGCCCCAAGTGGTGCTGTGGTTCAAGTGGTAGAGCGGGAGCCTTGAACAAAAGTAGCTCAGGGACAGTGCCCAGGCCCTGAGTTCAAGCCCAGGACTAATAAACAAACAAGCAAACAAAAACCCCAAACCTACCTAAGCGCTCAAGTAACCAATAAGTCACACGACTTCAGTTTGTCCTTGTAGACAAAGAACAAGAGAATCTAGGCACAGTTGAGCTTCAACCTCAAGATCCCAGAATGACAGCAGTTGGACACCAGGGACTCATGCCTGTAATCCTAGCTATTCAGGAGGCTGAGATTTGAGGTTCCACTGTTCGAAGCCAGCCCAGGCAGGAATGTCTCTGAGACCCTTATCTCCAATTAACCACGAAGAAGCCAGTAGTGGAGGTGTGGCTCAAATGGTAGAGTTCCAGTCTTGAGCAGAAAAAGCCAAGTGAAAGCATCTTGCCCTCCCTTGAGTTCAGCCTCAGTACCAGCACAAAGGAGGAAAAAAAACAAACAAACAAATTCCAGGGCTGGAAACTTGGCTTAGTGGTAGAGTGCATCCCTGGCATGCATGAAGCCCTGGGTTCGATTCCTCAGCACCACATAAACAGAAAAAGCCACAGGTGATGCTGTGGCTCAAGTAGTAGAGTGCTCGCCTTGAGCAAAAGAAGCTCAGGAAAAGTACCCAGGCCCTGAGTTCAAGCCCCAGGACTGGCAAAAAAAAAAAAAAATGCCCAAACCTTTTCCTTACCCAGATCTTCAGGTTCTTCTTGGGTAGGTGTAAAAGCTAGAAGCCAGAGAGTGGAGAGAGGAAGACAACAGGTAACTGCCAGCCCTTAACTGCCAGACTCCCATCTTCCTGTTCTTCCTTCCGCCCCTGCCCTTACCCAGCCTACCCACCCTGATGCCCATCTAGTTTTCCTTCCTCTGCGCTGACCTCCGCCCAGTCCAGCTGTCTTACCTGAGTCCTCCAAGGCTCCTGGTGTGGGGTGGATGGCTGGGAAGACAGAGGGAGACAGGAAGTAGCTGGACCCCTGTACTTGGGTATCCTCCTGGATTCTCCCCAAGCTTTTCAGCCCCTCATTTCTGGTAGCACCCAGGTCTCCTTTCCCCACCTTGGGTATACCATCCCTCTCCCTTCCACCCTCTCTAATTGATTCTGCATCTGTCCAAGAAGAACAAACCCAGGAGTCAACTCCCCGGATGCCAGTGCCCAGGTCCCTTGCATGTCAACATTGCCCCCCGAGGTTACCCAGGATGGCCAGTGGGAGCCACAGGTGCAGGGACATGGCAGCTGGAGGCGGCGCTGGGTGAAAGTCTGCTTCCTGTCACAGCTCTGTCACTGCTGGAGCAGCTGGGACTCCCTATGGTCCCAGGGGCAGCTCCACCCTCCCTGGCTAGGGCTCATCTCTGGGAATCTGATAGGATCTGGGGCTGGAAGGGAAAAGTAGGGAGCCTGAAGGCCCCACCCAGAGCTCCAAGAGCATCTCATACCTCTAGAGACCCACATGGGAGTACAGAGGGGGAGGGGTGTCCTTGCTCTGCTGAGGACCCTATGATCAAAGATCCAAGAAGAGGTGGGTGGCCCATGGCTGAGTCCTTAGTAATACAAAGCCCGGCTGAATGGCAGCCCCCCAGGGACTAGGAAGGTGGCCCCATCATTGGCATGACTCACCCGAGACCTCACCTCTGCCTGGGCTGCGGCTGCCCCGACGGATGGACTGGCCCTTTCTTCTCACACATCTCTAGTTACTGGACCTGCTGGCCAGGGCTGGGACAGAAGCTCTAGGGAATTCAATCCCATCCCAACAAAGGGATCACAGATTGCAGCTGGTTGGGCAGAGCCTTGGGGTTCCAGAGGGGGGCTGGGCGGTCAGGCAAGGCCATTTTTTTCTGGGTTAGAGTGCAGACGCTCAGGACTCTGACTTGCTCTTGTGTGACCTTGGGACAGTCACTTAATCTTCTGGTATGGTATGCTGAGTCTCTTAAGAGTCCATTTAAGCCAGGTGATGGTGGCTCATGCCTATAATCCTAGCTGCTCTGGAGGCTGAGAACTGAGGACTGAAATTCAAAGCCAGTCCAAGTGGGAAAGTATATGAGACATTTTTTTTTTTTGTCAGAGGCCCATGAGACTCTTATCTTCAATTAACAACCAAAAGACAAGTGGAGCTGTGGCTCAAGTGGTAGAGCACTACTTTGAGTGATGAAGCTAAGGAACAACTGGGCACTGGTTGCTCATGCCTGTAATCTAGCCACTTAGGAGGCTGAGATCTAAGGATCGTGGTTAAAAGCCAGCTGGAGCAGGAAAGTCTATGAGACTCATCTCCAATTAACTACTGCAAAATGGAAGTGGCTATGTGGCTCAAGTGGTAGAGCGCTTGCCTTGAGCAAAGAGCTCAGGGACAGCACCAGTCCCCAGATTAAAGCCTCATAACTGACAAAAATTAAAAGAAAAAAGCTAAAGGATAGCATTCAGGCTCTGGGTTCAAGGTCCTGGACAGTGCACACATACACAACCATACACACAGACAGACAGACAGACAGACAGACAGACAGACACACACACACACACACATTTAAAGGGCTGGAAGTTTGGCTCAAATGATTAGCAAATGCAAGCCCTGAGTTCATACTCCAGTTCTGGCCCTCTAAAAAAACCCAAAACAAACAAACAAACAAAAAACCAAAGTCACCAGGCCCCAGTGGCTCATGCCTGTAATCCTAGCTACTTAGGAGTCTGAGATCTGAGAATTGTGGTTGGAAGTCAGCTTTGTGGACAACAAATCCAGGATATTCTTATTTCCAATCAACTTGCAAAAAGCTAGAAGTGGGGCTCTGGCTCAAGTGGTAGATCAGCAAGCTTGAGCAAGAAAAAGCCAACTGAGAGCACAAGGCTGAGTTCAAGTTTCACTTCTAGTATAAAATAAATAAAGAAGGATTAATGAAGAAGCAATTGACTAGCCCTGCCTATCATCTTAGCTACTTAGAAGGCTGAGATCTTAGGATCGTGGTTCAAAGGGCAGGAAAGTCAGTGAGACTCTTCTTTCCAATTAAACACCAAAAAGCCAGAAGTGGAGCTATGGCTCAAATGATAGAGCACATGTCTTGAACACAAAAGCTCAGAGACAGTGCCCAGGCCCTGAGTTCAAGCCCCAGGACTAACACATACAAAAACCAGAGGTGTTGTCATGGTTTAAGTGGTAGAGTCCCAGCTGTGAGTGAAAAAGGATAGCCTTGAATTCAAGATCTAATATTGGCACGAAGAAAACAGTAGTTCAAACCCAGATATTGGAGAAGCAATAAGACAAAGTTACAGCTTCATTTTCAGGAGGGACAAAATACTGTGTTTCAATTACCTATTGCTGTGTAATAAACCACAGCCTGACAGAATCCATTTTATTATCTACAAGTGGACTGACACCTCTTGGCTCTGCTCAGTCTGTCTATTGGTCAGTCAGTCTGTCAAGTGTTTTGTAGTTCAACCTCACCCGAGAAAAATGCAAGTTTAAGCCATGAGCTTTAGGTGATTCCGAGCTAGAGCTCTGGGAGAGCATTCCTATGACCTTGGGTTCATTCCCAGTACTGCCAAACAAAAACAAATAAATCACACCAAAACAATAACACACCCACTAGAATGGTGACAAATTTCCACATGTGTACTGTAATAATTAGGGTGGACTCTTTTTTTCCTTTTCTTTTGTGCCAGTAAAGGATGGGGGCGGGCGGGCAAGGGGCTGTGGAGCTCAAGGCCTAGGCACTGTTCCTTAGCTTTTATGTGCTCAAGGCTGACACTGTACTAATTGAGGTCCAGCCCCATGTCTGGCTTTTTTGGTGGCTAATTGAGAGATAAGAGTCTCATGGATTTTCCTGCCCCTTTGAACCATGATCCCCAGATCTCAGCCTCCTGAGTAGCTAGGATTACAGGCATGAGTCACCGGCACCTGGCAGCCAAGCTATTTGAGAAGCATTAGGAAGGTTGAGGTCTAGGCCTAATATGAGATTGTATTTGGGAAATAACAATAAGGGCTGAGAGTGTGGCACTCTTGAGAGAGAGAGAGAGAGAGAGAGAGAGAGAGAGAGAGAGAGAGAGAGAGAGAGAGAGAGAGAGAGAGAGAGAGAGAGAGAGAGAGAGGCCCTCTATGAAGGTACTGACTTGGAAGAGGAAAGGAGCAAGGAGCACACTGTTAGAGAATAGGCAAGTTCCAGATCTTGACTCTAGAAGTTACACAGCTATATGTGAATGCATTCAACATTTAACATTTAAAACACCATGTCCTCAGCTGGATGCCAGTGGCTCAGGCCTGTAAGCCTAGCTACTCAGGAGGCTGGGATATGACGATGGTGATTCAAAGCCAGGCCCAGGCAGGAAACTCCTTGAGACTCATCTCTAATTAATCAGAGAAAAAGTTGGAAGTGGCACCATGGCTTAAGTGGTAGGGTGTTAGCCTTGAGCAAAAAAGAAGCTCAGGGACAGGGGCTGGGAAGGTGGCTCAGGGTAGAGTGCTTGCCTTGCATGCATGAGTGCCTGGGTTTGACTCCTCAGCACCACATAAGCAGAAAAAGCGGGAAGGGGCGCTGTGGCTCAAGTGGTAGAGCACTAGCCTTGAGCCAAAGAGCTCAGGGATAGTGTCCAGGCCCAGAGTTCAAGCCCCAGGACCAGCAAAAAACAACACAAAGTCCTCCTCCTCCTCCTTGCCTCAAGTCTGGCTTTTTGGTGGTTAATGGGAAATGGAGTCTGGGGCTGGCTTTGAACGGTGATCTTCCAGGTTACAGCCTCCTGAGTCCCCAGAATTCCAAGTGTGAACACTGGCATCTGTCTAAGACTAACAAGTGCTTGGTAAACTGTGAAGTAGAGCTGTTGTACCTAAATGCAAAGAGACCAAGCATATTTCGCAATTAAATGGATTCCAGGGTCAGCGAAGGCAAAAGGGAAGAATTCAGCTTCCCAAATGTCTCTTTTGGCCATAAATGTTGGTGACATGGGCAGCATTACATCTGATACTCAGATATATCCTTCGGGGCATGCGTGTTCTGTGGTTGCTGAAAGTTCAGCCAAAATAAGAAACACTTGAGCATTTGGGAAAACAGGCTTAAGCAAAAGTTGTGGCTATTACATTTCCTGATAAAAGAGATAGTTTCTTTGAAAAACATTTGGTAACAGGTTACTTTTTTTCTGAATTGCCCTTCTCACTAAACAGGTTGATTATCACTGACCCAGAAAAAAATTGGCATTCTTCAGATAGTACAGAATTTTTTTTGTTGTTGTTGCTGTTTCTGGGCTTGGGGTATAACTGTGGTAAAAGGGGGTGCTTACGCCTGGGAGACCCTGGGCTTGATTCCCCAATACCACCCACAAATACATTGTCTTACGGTTAGGCTGAGAAAGTAGCTCGGTGGTACAACGCTGCCTAGCAAATAGGAGACCATAGTTTCCACACTCCAGCATTGCAAACAAATGAACAAACAAAATCCACTAAAGGCACTGAGAAGAGGGAGTGGAAGACTATTTTTACCAATTAAGAACAAAGCCATATATGCTTAGCATTAGCTAAGCCAGATGGCCCTGTATCTGCTGAGAAATTGGTGTGCCCTTAGCTGAGCATGGTGGTGCATGCCTGTAATCCCAGCATTCAGGAAGCTGAGGTAGGGGGAATTGAGAGTTCGAGGTCAGCCTGGGTTATGTTGTGAGACCTTGTCTAAAAAAACAAATAAACAAAACACCCAGAACAATAGAATGAATTGGGGGGGGGCAGTCAGCAGGAGGAGGGAGGGTGAATGGATAGGGTGAATATAGTTGAAATACCTTTATTGTTTTGCTCAGCTGTAGGGCTTGAACTCAGGGACTGAGCTCTACCACTTCGAGCCACAGTACCACTTCCAGTTTTCTGGTAGTTAATTGGAGATAAGAGTCTCTCCTACTTTCCTGCCACAGGCTTGCTTTGAACTGTGATCTTCCTATCTCAGCCTCCTGAGTAGCAAGGATTATAGGCAAATGCAGAGTTTTCTTGATCTTCCCATTTTATTCTGTCTGGCCCTTAGTCTATGTCATAGTGCCCCCTATTACCAGGCTGGGTTTCTTTCTTTCCTTCCTTCCTTCCTTTTTGTTTGTTGGTCATGGGCTTGAACCCTGGGCACTGTCCCTCAGCAATTCAACTCAAGGTGACCATTTACCACCTGAGCCATAGCACCACTTCTGGTTTTCTGGTGGTTAATTGGAGATAAGAGTCTCATAGACTTTTCTGCCTGGGCTGGCTTTTAACCATGATTCACAGATCTCAGCCTCCTGAGTAGCTAGGATTACAGGCGAGAGCCACTGGTGCTCGGTAGTCACATTTTTTTTTTTTTTTTGCCAATCCTGGGACTTGAACTCAGGGCCTGGGTACTTTTCCTGAGCTGCTTTTGTTCAAGGCTAGCACTCTACCACTTCAGCCACTTCTGGCTTTTTCTCTTTATGTGGTACTGAGGAATCGAACCCAGGGCTTCATATGTGTTGGGCAAGTACTCTACCACTAAGCCACATTCCAAGCCCCTCAGTCACTTTTATAACAAGTGCTTAAATGCTGCTTTTGTTACAAGCACTGACTCTTCATTTGGGCTTGCAAATGTCCAAAAGATAATGAAAAGCAGGAGAAACACTTGGTACCCTATGTGCATTTTGGACCTGTTTCCTTGGCTCTGAGCCCCTATATCCTGTAGTCACCTCAGATTCCCGGAAGGACAGGACTGATGGGTAAACATCTGGTGACCTCAGCTGAAAAGATTCTCACGTAACAATGACACAGCTGTGCCTGACCAGTCCCCAAATAATGAGCAACCACACCAGTCAAACAAACAAACAAACAAACAAATAAATCAATAAGAGCTGGCCACTGGTGCCTTAGGCAGTAGTCCTAGTTACTCAGAGGTTAAGAGGTTAAGAACTGAGGATCATGGTTTGAAACCAGCCTAGGCAGATAAATGTGATGTAGACTCTGACAGACAATTAACCAGCAAAAAGCCACAGGTAGAGGTATGGCTTAAGTGGAAAAGCCAAGTGAAATCTCAAGTACCAGAGAGGGGGAGGGAGAAGGAGAGGGAGAAGGAGAAGGGAAAGGGGAGGGAGAGGGAGAGGGGGGAGGGAGAGGGAGAGGGGGAGGGGGAGGTTCATTGGGAAGTTCTCAACAGAGTTTTAAATATTTGGAAAAGATTTTTTTTGTTTTGCCAGTCATGGGGCCAGAACTCTGGGCCTGGGCGCTGTCCCTCAGCTCTTCAGCTCAAGGCTAGCGCTCTACCACTGGAGCCACAGCGCCACTTCCGGCTTTTTTCTTTTTGCTTATGTGGTGCTGAGGAATTGAACCCAGGGCCTCATGCGTGCAAGGCAAGCGCTCTACCACTGAGCCACCTTCCCAGCCTCTGGAAAAGATTTTTATGGTAATATGCTAATTAGGAATTAAACATATAGAATGGCACAAAAGTGAATTAAAGTATTGAAAAGAACAAAAAAACGAACAGTTTTCAGGGCTGGAAATGTGGCTTAATGGTAGAGTGTTTGCCTAGCATGCATGAAGCCCTGGGTTCGATTTTCAGTACCACATAAACAGAAAATGCTGGAAGTGGCACTGTAGCTCAAGTGGTGGAGTACTAGCCTTGAGCAAAAGCAGCTCAGGGACAGTGCCCAGGTCCTGAGTTCAAGCCCCAGGACTGGCAAAAAGAAATAAAGAACAGTTTTGATTGACAGGAATAAGTCCATAGATACAACTCAAGTTATGAAAACAAATCCCATTATTTATTTATTTTTTTTGGGGGGGGGTCCGGTCATGGGGCCTGAACTCTGGGCCTGGGCACAGGCCCTCAGCTCTTCAGCTCAAGGCTAGAGCTCTACCACTGGAGCCACAGTGCCACTTCCAGCTTTTTCTGCTTATGTGGTGCTGAGGAATCGAACCCAGTGCCTCAGGCATGCAAGGCAACCACTCTACCACTGAGCCACCTTCCCAGCCCTCCCATTATTTATTTGCTTGATTCTTTTTTTTGTCAGTTGTGGGCCTGAACTCTGGGCCTGGGCACTGTCCTCCCTCAGTTCTTCAGCTCAAGGCTAGCCCTCTACCACTTGAGCCACAGTGCCACTTCTGGCTTTTTCTGCTTATGTGGTACTGAGGAATCAAACCTAGGGCTTCACACATGCAAGGTAAGCACTCTATCACTGAGCCACCTTCCCAGCCCCTATTTGTTTGATTCTTTAAGAAAGGGTGTTGATATGTTGCTCAGACTGAACCCAAATTCACAGACCTCCAGCTTGGGTTTTCCTGAGAGCTGGGATTACAGGTATGTACTAAAACACATTGCTTATTGGTTAGCAATCAGGCTGATATTGTGTGCCATATACTTGCTTTCAGTGACAAGCTTAAGGATAAATCTGTCTTCAGTTCTTTTTTTTCTTCTTCTTTTTCTCTGATGTTGGTACTGGGGCTTGAACTATGGGCCTGAATGCTGTCCCTTAGCTATTTCACTCAAGATTGAGCCACACCTCCACTTCCAGCTTGGTTTTGGTGGCTTAATTGTAGATATGAGTCTCATGAACATTATTTCCTGGGCTGGTTTCATAACACACTCTTCAGATTTCAGCCTTCTAAGTAGTATTACAAGCATGAGTCGTGGCTCCCAGATGTCTTAGTATTATTGCGCCCTTACACAAACCCTAAAACTCCATATTTCTCACTTGGGACTAGGAGCTGTTTTAGTTGTATAAGCCTGAAACATACACTGTGCATTGCTTCTGAGTTCTGTCCCATGTAGCTAAATATACTATAATTAATGCAAAGAGCTGTATTCATTCGGGTTGATTTGATAGAATATTGGAATTTACATTATATTATAGCTGAGTATTGCATGTTGTAGAATTTGATAGTTTTAATTTCCACTAATTGTAAAAATCACCACTATGCATAATAAAAGTGTATGTATAAGCCAGGTGCTGGTGGCTCACACTTGTAACCCTTAGCTATACAGGAGGCTGAGATCTGAGGATTTCAATTTGAAGCCAGCCTAGGTAGGAAATGCAGAGACCCTTATCTCCAATTAACCACCAGAAAACTGGAAGTGGAACTGTGGCTCAGTGGTAAGCACTAGCCTTGTGCAAAACAGCTCAGGGACAATGCCCAGGTCCTGAGTTCAAATCCTACAATTAACAACAACAACAAACAAGTATGTATAGCCGGGCACTGGTGGCTCACACTTGGAATCCTAGCTATTTGGGAGGCTAAGAGCTGAGGATCATACTTTGAAGCCTAGCCTAGGCAGGAAAGTCTGTGAGACTCATCTCCAATCAAGCACCAAAAAGACATTTATGGAGCAGTGGCTCAAGTGCTAGGGTGTTAGGATTGAACAAAAACAAATCTCAGGGACAGGGCCCAAGCCCTGAGTTTAAGCTCCAGGATCAGCATAAATAAATAAGTAAATGGAGGGGCTGGGAAGGTGGCTCAGTAGTAGAGTGCTTGCCTTGCATGCGTGAGGTCCTAGGTTCTATTCCTCAGCACCACATAAACAGAAAAAGCTGGAAGTGGCGCTATGGCTCAAGTGGTAAAGCGCTAGCCTTGAGCTGAAGAGCTGAGGGACAGCACCCAGGTCCAGAGTTTAGGCCCCATGACCAGCAATAAACAAATAAATAAATAAACAAGAGGAAGTATACACACACACACACACACACACACACACACACACACACACACACTTTTAGTATTCCTACCTCCAATTTTCCCTCCTTTTGTGCTCTGGCAGGGTGAAAATATTCATGCCACCTGGACATTACTGCCCTCTTGTGGTTGTCCAGAGCCATGCAACTAGTTGTGGCTAACGCAGTCACTGATGATGATGATAGTGATGATGATGATGATGATGATGATGATGATGATGATGATGATGATGATACTGGGGCTTGAATGCAGGGCCTGGGTACCATGTCTTAGCTTTTTTGTTCAAGTCTAGAGCTTTACCATTTGAATCATAGCTCCATTTCTGTCTTTTTGGTGGTTAATTCGAGATAAGAGTCTCATGGGCTTTCTTGCCCAGGATGGCTTTGATTGATGATCCTCAGGTCTCAGCCTTGTTATCTGTTTTACAACAAGTATTATCACACAAAAAATTACATGTAGAGCTCGGCACTGGTGGCTCATGCCTGTCATCTAACTACTTAGTGGGCTGAGATCTGAGCCATGGCAGTTTGAAGTCAGCCTGGGCAAGAAAGTCCATGAGACTCTTAGCAATAATTAACTAATTAAAAAAAAGCCAGAAGTAAGCCCCAGGACTGCACACATACAATAAAAGACTACATGTAAATTGCAGGGCATGGTATATGCTCATGGTCTTTATATATATATATATATATATATATATATATATATGTATATATGTATATATACATATACATATATATATATATATGTATATATATACTTCTGTGGGATCCAAAAAACAAACAAAAAACCCCAGCTCTGTGCAGGTTCTGGTGCATTCCCAGCCAGCATAAACTGGTTATAAACTAAATCCCTGTGGTTGGTGCCAATTTCTATATTATCCAAATTAGAAAGTCATAAAACTACTGCTATTGGAAGCCCACTTTGAAGGGGTGGCTTTTTTACTTTTCTTCCTCCCCCCCCCTTTTTTTTTTCAGCCTGGGTGATGTCCCTGAGGTCATGATGTCCCCTCATGGCTAGTTCTCTACCATTTTGAGCTGCAGCTCCACTTCAAGTCGTGGGGCTTGAACTCTGGGCTTGGGCGCTATCCCTCAGCTCTTCAGCTCAAGGCGAGCGCATTCTACCGCTTGAGTCACAGAGCCACTTCCGGTTTTTGAGTGGTTTATTGGAGATAAGAGTCTCATGGACTTTCCTGCCTGGGCTGGCTTTGAATCGTGATCATCAGATCTCAGCCTCCTGAGTAGCTAGGATTACAGGCGTGAGCCACTGGCGCCAGGCCATTTCTGTTTTTTTGAGTGGTTTTAATTGGAGGCTAAAGTCTCACAGGGACTTTCCTCCCCCAGCTCTTTGAACCATGATCTTTAGATCTCAGCCTCCTGAGGAGCTGGGATTACAGGCATGAGCCACTGGTACCCAGCCTTTTCTGCCTCTTATTCTGTCCAGAATAGTGCAACCCAAATTAAGGTCCAGTTTTAATAAATCCTCTCTGGCAAAGAATCACAGATACACAAGGGGTGGGCTATACTAATCTCCTAGGTGTCAATCTCATCAAGTTGACACTCAAGATGAACTATCTCAGCTATGCACCTGTAATCTTAACTACTAAGGAGGCTGAGATCTGTCTGATGGTCAAGGTTCAAAGCCAGCCTGGGTAGAAAAGTCCATGAGATCTCATTTTCAATTAACCAGCAAAAAGCTAGAACTTGGGGCTGGGTAGAGCTGGGTAGAGCTCAGTGGTAGAGTGTTTGCCTTGCATGCCTGAGGCCCTGGGTTCGATTCCTCAGCACCACATAAAAAAAGAAAAAAGCCAGAAGTGGCGCTGTGGCTCAAGTGGTAGAATGCTAGCCTTGAGCTGAAGAGCTGAGGGACAGCACCCAGGCCCAGAGTTCAGGCCCCATGACCGGGCCCCTCCACCCCCAATAAAAAAGCCAGAACGGGAGCTATGGATCAAATGGTAGAGTACCACCTGTGAATGGAAAAAGGCCCAAGAGAGCTAAAGGCTCTGAGTTCAAGCCTCAATACTGGTGTGCACACTCATACACATACACACACACACACACACACACACACATACAGAGTAGCTCCTAGGGCTGGGGGTGTTATAATAGCTTAGAGGTACATTGGTACAGTTTGTTAGTACTAGAAACAAAAAAGTGTAACTCCTAGAAAACCCAAAATTTTATAAGTTGATGACACTACTCAAGATAGTTGCCTTGAGACAGCCAGTTAAAGAAGAAAAGCCAAGTGCCAATGGCTCATGCCTGTAACCCTAGCTACTCAGAAAGCTGAAATCTGAGGATCACGGTTCAAAGCCAACCCAGGCAAGAAAGTCCATGAGACTCTTATCTCCAATTAACTATCAAAAAGCCAGAAATGGAGCCGTGGCTCAAGTAGTAGAGTGTCAGCCTTGAGCAAAAAAACTAAGAGAAAGAGCCCAGGCCTGAGTTCAAGCCCTAGGACAGGCAAAACAAACAAACAATGGTTTGGAGATTAGCTTCTTGGTAGAGTACTTGAACTTTTTTTTGGGGGGGGGGGGTCCAGTCGTGGGGCCTTGAACTTTGGGCCTGGGCGCCGTCCCTCAGCTCTTCAGCTCAAGGCTAGCGCTCTACCACTTGAGCCATAGTGCCACTTCCGGCCTTTTCCTTTTTGCATATATGGTGCTGAGGAATTGAACCCAGGGCCTCAGGCATGCAAGGCAAGCACTCTACCATTGAGCCACCTTCCCAGCCCCTAGAACTTTTGTTAGTAGTTTTGTTTTGTTTTTTCCTTGTAGGGCTTGAACTCTGTGCCTGGGTGCTGTCCCTCAGCTCTTCAGCTCAAGGCTAGTGAGTGCTCTACCACTTGAACCACAGCACCATTTCCATTCTTCTGGTGGTTTATTGGAGACCAGAGTCTCCATGGACTTTCCTGCATGGGCTGGCTTTGAACTGCGATCCTCAGGTCTCAGCCTCCTGAGTAGCTAGGATTACAGGTGTGAGCCACCAGTGCCTGGCTTGTTAGTAGTCTTATATGCCCTTTCTGGTCAAAACTGCAAGTGAATGTGAGAATAAAATGTATGTTATACGTTTCTCATGTTAGAGTCAAATCTGCAGTATTAAGCATAAACAAGTTTCTTCACCTCATGCACTGTCGCTTTTCTCTTCCCTTCTCTATTTTCTTTAGAGATAGAGACTCTGGAACCCTTAAAGAATATGACAGGGGCTGGGAAGGTGGCTCAGTGGTAGAGTGCTTGCCTTGCAGGTATGAGGCTCTGGGTTCGATTCCTCAGCACCACATAAGCAAAAAGAAAAAAGCCGCAAGTGGCGCTGTGGCTCAGGTGGTAGAGTGCTAGCCTTGAGCTGAAGAGCTGAGGGACAGCGCCCAGGCCCAGAGTTCAGGCCTCATGACTGGACCCCCCCCCAAAAAAAAACCCCAACAAAACAAGAATATGACAGCTGTGGCAGAGGCTCACATAATCCCGGCTACTTAGAAGGAAGAGATTGAGAGGGTTCTCCATCCTTGCCAGCCCGGGCAAAAGGTTTAAGACCCTATCTAAAAATAACTAACATTAAAAAAAAAAAAAAAGAGGATTAAAGCCAGGTGTTGCTGTCTCTGGGCTGTAATTCTAGCTACTCAGGAGGCTGAGATCTGAGCAACATGGTTTGAAGCCAGCCTGAGCAAGAAAGTCCATGAGACTCTTTTTTTTTTTTTTTTGGTCAGTCATGGGTCTTGAACTCTGGGCCTGAGCACTGTCCATCAGTTCTTCAGCTCAAGGTGAGCGCTCTACCACTTGAGCTACAGTGCCACTTCCGGTTTTCTGAGTGTTTATTGGAGATCAGAGTCTCACAGACTTTCCTGCCGGGGCTGGCTTTGAACCATAATCCTCAGATCTCAGCCTCCTGAGTAGCTAGGATTACAGGCGTGGGCCACCGGCGCCTGGCATGAGACTCTAATCTCCAATAAACTACTCAGAAAAGGCCAGCAGTGGTGCTGTGGCTCAAGGGCTAGAGCACTACCCTGGAGCACAAAGAGGCTCAGGGACAGTGCCCAGGCCCTGAGTTCAAGCCCAGGACAGGCGGGGGGGGGGGGGGGGGGGAAGAAAAAAAGATTGGGGCTGGACACTGGTAGTTACTCAAAAGGCTGAAATCTGAGAATCATAGTTTGAAAAGCCAGTCCAGAAAAGTCTGTGAGATTCTAATGTCATTAACCACTAAAAAATGCCATAAGTGGGGCTGGGAAGGTGGCTCAGTGGTAGAGCACTTGCCTCAACTGCATGAGGCCCTGGGTTCGATTCCTCAGCACCACATAGGCAGAAAAAGCTGGAAGTGGTGTGTGGCTCCAATGGTAGAGTGCTATCCTTGAGCTGAAGAGCTGAGGGACAGCGCCCATAAGTGGAGCTGTGGCTCATGTGGAGAGCATCAGCCTTGAGTGAAAAGAAGCTCAGGTACTGATCCAGGGCTGGCACCAAAAGAAAAAAGAAAAAAAGAAGATTGAGAAGTGTCTCAAAAAACCATTTGTAATCTGTTAGGAGAGATTGATTACCTGTCATAATGCTGGGATCACTCACCATGGCTACCAACTCAATGTCCAGTGCTCCTGGCAGCCTTGCAGCCTTTTGGCCCTGTGCCTCCAGTGAGATATGTGTGGTTCTCAGCCAGACACAGAGATCTGGGTTGGCATTTTCTAGCTGATTCAAGCAGGCCAGTGATGGGCCTGGTATTTTCTTTCCTAGTGCTGTTTGTCATGGCAACCTTGCAGCAGACACTCAAGACCTGAGTGGGGGCTGGGAATGTGGCTTAGTGGTAGAGTGCTTGCCTCGCATGCCTGATGCCCTGGGTTCGATTCCTCAGTACCACATGAACAGAAAAAGCTGGAAGTGGCCTCTGTGGCTCAAGTGGTAGAGCACTAGCCTTGAGCAAAAGCAGCTCAGGGACAGTGCCCAGGCCCTGAGTTCAAGCCCCAGGACTGGCAACAAAACAAAAAAAAACAAAAACCAAGTAGACCCCACGTGGCAGCACCTTCTGTCCTGAGCACTGCCCCTAGGAAACGATAAAGCAAGTATTTTTTGCTCACAGCTGTATGTCTTGAAGAGTGAGAGAGCCCCAGATATTTATTTTTGTCTTCTGTGTTCTGGGCCTGGGGGAAGGGAGAGTTATAGATGGAAATTACTATTCCATACTTAACTGCACAGCCGGCTTATGAGATTTCTGTTATAACTCACCAGGAGAAAATCCATCGAGGCACAATTAAAGGCAACAAAAGACTTTTATTAGTCGGTATAGCCCTGGAGCAGCTGCGACCTCCAAGGGGAGAGTTGTTTTCTCTCCTTTCCCTCCTTCCCACAGGTCTCGCCTCTCTCCCGGCCTGGGTCTCCACTCAGATCGGCCCAGGCTTCCCGGGCCTCACTGCAGTCCCTGCGAGGAAGACACCAGTCCAAGAAGTGCATCCTGCTCCCTGCAGCCCGCCAGCCTGCCAGTCCGTCAGTCTGCCTCTCCCTCTTCTGGCCATGCCTCTTCCCGCGCTTTTTCAAGTCTCCTTCACCGGAAATCCCGCCCCTCCACATCCGGTGGCACGCCCACTCCCCCATCCCCTTTGACACCTGGCCAGCAGGGTGGAGGGAGGGGGTGAGACGTCCTGGGGAGATCAGCCTGCCTCCCTGGTTCTCCCATTTCTTCAATCCTTCCCCCTCCTCTTATTTGGTGCTAGTACTGGGGCTTGAACTCAGGGCTTGGCTGCTGTTCCTTAGATTTTTCATTTAAGGCCAGTGCTGTACCACTTGAGCCACAGCTCCACTTTTGGCTGTTTGGTAGTTAGTTGGAGATAAGAGTGTCTTGGATTTGTCTGCCTGGGCTGGCTTTGGATTGTGACCTTCAGATATGAACCTCCTGAATGTAAGGTCTTCTCCTGGATGGTGAGCAGACTCCACCCTCCTCACTGCAAAGTCTCCGCCCACTACCTGCATTACCTAGGCAACTGGCACACCTGGAAGAAGTCACATCTGCATCTGCTGAGGTTACATCTGAATTTGATGTGGCCACACCTTTCTCTGCCCATACCCTAGATAAGTCCTATCTCAGGCCCAGACACTCTCTTTCCCAGGTCTTTCCCAGACTTGTGGAATGCCAGCCGGAATGATGAATAAACCTACCCCTTACCTGAATACCACTTGTGTGGTGTGGTTCTTACTCAGCAACCTCTTCTTTAAAAAACCTAACACTGAATAGTATTACAGGTGTGAACTACACTGCTTAGCTACTTTGAGTTTCTTTTTTTTTTTTTTTGGTCTGGTCGTGGGGCCTGAACTCTGGGCCTGGGCGCTGTCCCTCAGCTCTTCAGCTCAAGGCTAGCGCTCTACCACTTGAGCCACAGTGCCACTTCCGGCTTTTTTCTTTTTGTTTATGTGGTGCTGAGGAATCGAACCAGGGCCTCAGGCATGCAAGGCAAGCGCTCTACCACTGAGCCACCTACCTAGCCCCTGCTACCTTGAGTTTCAAATTACTTCTCCAGGGAAGGCTGCTGAGTATGCTAATTGCAGGATAATTTGAACTTTTTTTTTTTTTTTTAAACTCTGGGCCTGGGCACTGTCCCTCAGCTCTTCAGCTCAAGGCTAGCACTCTACCACTTGAGCCACAGCACCACTTCTGTTTTTTTCTGGTGTTAATTGGAAGTAAGAGTCTCACAGACTTTCCTGCTTGGGACGGCTTGGAACCATGATCCTCAGATCTCAGCCTCCTGAGTAGCTGGGATGATAGGTGTGAGCCACCAGCACCCGGCTTAACTTGAACTTTTTATCCTTGCTCTACCAAGAGAACAGGCTTTTAAACACTCCAAAGACTTCATATAACAAAAAGATCCAGCAGGGCGCTGGTGGCTTAGGCCTGTCAACCTAGCTACTCAGGAGACTGAGATCTGAGGATCATGGTTTAAAGCCAGCCCCATCAGGAAAGTCAGTGAGACTCTTATCTCCAATAAACCACTTGAAAACTGGAAGTGGCGCTGTGGCTCAAGCAGTGGAGTGCTTCTCTTGAGCTGAAGAGCACAGGCACAGAGCCCAAACCTGGAGTTCAAGCCCCACAACTGACCAAAAAAACCCCAAAACCCCAAAAGGACCTATTTGCAGTCAATCACATACCTGGATTCGAATCACATACATACATCTAACAAAACATAATCTATAACGTGTTATATGTACATATATATCAATACACACACAGACACACACACATATATACACACATGATAATCATAGATTCTTGTTCTGTTTCTCTTGGTGAATGCCAGTATAGAGGCTTGAACTCAGGGCTTTGAGCTGTTTCACTCAACTTTTTATTTTTTTGCCCATCCTGGGGCTTGAACTCAGGGCCTTGGCCCTTTCCCTGAGACTCTTGTGCTCAAGGATAGATGAGCCACAGCGACACTTCCAGCTTTTTCTGGAGGTAACAGTCTCATGGCCTTTCCTGCCCGGACTGGCTTTGAACCATGATCCACAGATCTCAACCTCCTTCATAGATTACAGGAGTGAGCCACAGGTGCCTGGCTCTCAAATTTTTGTTCAGATCTAGGACTCTACCAGTTGAGCACACCTTCAGCTGGTGATTTTAGAGGTGGAAATCTTATAGACTTTTCTGCCCTGGCCGGCTTCCAAATGCTATCCTCCAGATCTCAGCTTTCTGAGTGGCTAGGATTTACAAGCGTGAGACATTGGCGCCAGGATTCACTTTTCTTATAACGTAAAGATATTTTGCTTTCTTCACAGGATTATGATGGGCAAGAAACTGTGTATTTTGAAACCACTGAAAGCCTTATACAAATGGATTATTTCTGGGATCTTCATGCTAGTTTCTTGCTAGTCCTTCGAACAGATCAAAAGTAGGTATCAGTGAAAGGCCAGGGGACCGGAAACCTAATTGTCAAGACTCTGATAATCAGGTCGCAGGGACAGTCTTGAGCTTTCAGCACTCTGGCTGGCCAGGGTCAAAGCCAAAGGGTTTAGTTGAGCTCTGTGTCAGACCAGATTGGGGCCCAAGCTATCCTTCCAGTCAAACGTCACAAACTACGGACCGAATGAAAGGAGTCTTGAAACAGTCGGTGTCTTCTGCCAGCCGAGGAAAGGTTAGAACCAGAGAGGGAAGCTAGAGGCTGGAGAGACCGTGAGAGAGCCTGATACTCCGGAACATCACCAGAAGGCGGCAACTCTCCGTCTAGAGTGAAAGGGGCCGGAGAAAGGGGCCAATGTAAAGGATTTCAGTTCCCACAGGCAGATTCCGGGCTTGGACTGCAGTTCCGCCCGCAAACGCTAGGGGCCCCATCGCCCCGCCCTTAGCGGGAAGCTAGGACGTACCATTGTGTCTTTATAGGGGTGGACTTGGCCCAGGGGCCACTCAGGTAGAGATGAAAAGAGCCATTTACCAGGAAAGATGGTATCTATTATATACATGATTCAAGTTCTTTCGTTAATTTTTCTTCTTTTCGTCTGCTCGGATCCTGGAGTTCTCCAGAAGCAATGGGGATCTGGGCCTGCTCCTACCCCCATCATTTCTCATACTTGGTACATCCCGCCGCGGTGCGTAGGCGGGGGAGGCCTACATAAGCCTCGTCGCAGGAGGCGGGGCTGCTCAGTCCTCCAGGCGTCGGCGCTCCTCAGGCTTGGAATCTCGCTGCTCGTCGGCCTGTACGCGCGTGCGCGGACATGGCCTCCAACGGTATGTGAGGGCGCGAGGCGGCAGTGGCGCGCCGATCCAGGGCCTCATTTCCTCCTCGTCAGACTTATAATTTCCAATGGGCCCGGGGTGGTGATCGCTTGTTGGACAGCTTTTCGCCTCGCTGTGGCGGGAAGTTGGGGTGGGTGGAAGTGGGGGGGGGTTGGGGAAGTCTCTGTCGCCATTTTGTTTCGCGCCTCAGGCTCCTCGAGCTGAGCCGGAAGCCTTCTTTCTACGGTCCATTTACTCGTGGCGACTTTGGAGAGGGACGTTTCTGGCTAGTTGGGAGCGTGAGGGGAGGTGGAAGGCCTCGTCTCTATAGCCATTCCCTTCCCCCTCTTGGGCCCCACGACGGTCTGCTTTGTCGCAGTGCTGCATCCGGGCACTGGGGCGCGCGCACGCGCCTGGCTGGCCCCTCCCCCTCCCCGCGGCGCGGATCCCCCTTCCCCGCCTTGCGTCGGCCCAGCGTTTTGTTGCGAGACCCTCCGCCGACGACTTGGCGGGGGCCGGAGCCGTTGAGGGCCGCGCCCTGGTATCCCTCGGGAGGGGGCGGGGCTGTCCTGTTCCCGCCTCGTTTGCCACGCGGCCGGGGGCGGGGGCAGTAATCTAGACGGGCTGCGGGCCTAAAGCGGTAGGGGGCGGTTACGAGGAGTGACCAACGGATGGACTCCGGGGCCGGCCGGGTTCCGAGGGATTCCCGCCTAAGTTTCGATTTTTCTGCAGTAGCAACCCAAAGGAATGCTATCCAGGCCACACCTTTGCCCGATCATTTTCTTTTTTTTTTTTTTTCGTGGTTTCCTGCACGGAGATGAGCCTATCATCCTGGCTACATTGTTAATACAGCGATTAAAAAAAATAACATCTTCTGGGGCTGGGAAGGTGGCTTATTGGTAGAGCGCTTGCCTTGCATGCCTGAGGCCCTGGGTTCGATTCCTCAGCACCACATAAGCAAAAAAGAAAAAAACCAGAAGTGGCGCTTGGCTCGGGTGGTAGGGTGCTAGCCTTAAGCTGAAGAGCTGAGGGACAGCGCCCAGGCCCAGAGTTCAGGCCCCACAACTGGACCCCCCCAAAAAATACATCTTCTGGCCTGTGGATTAGTGGTAGAGTGCTTGCCTAGCATGCATGAAGCCCTGGGTTCGATTCCTCAAGTGTAGAGTGCTAGCTTTGAGCAAAGGAGCTTCAGGACAGTGCCCAGGTCTTGAGTTGAAGCCTCAAGACTGACCAAAAAAAAAAATGTCCTCTATGTCTGGTTTGCTGTGTCTCCCAGCATCCCTAAGAGAGGCTGGGTAGAGGAGAGAATAACTGCCAGCATGGATCTGGGGATGATCTCTGTCCCGGGTGATAATTTGCTTCCTGAGGAACAGCACTTCTACTACCTTTGTCATTTGTTGTGTTAGTGTCTAGGCTTTGCACTTTGGTCTTCAAGGTTGAGCACAGTGTCTTTCCTCCCCCCTTTCCCCTTTTGAGTCTTTTCCCAGGCGCCCCCCTCCCCCCTTTAACAGAGACTGCCACATTTTGAACACTGCAGGCTTGAGATCAAACCTCTGCCACTTATTGTCTAGTTGTGGGTGAGTTAGTATTTCTTTTTTATTTTTTTTATTTTTTTTTGGTCCGATTGTGGGGCCTGAACTCTGGGCCTGGGCGCTGTCCCTCAGCTCTTCAGCTCAAGGCTAGCGTTCTACCACTTGAGCCACAGCGCCACTTCCGGCTTTTTTCTTCTTGCTTATGTGGTGCTGAGGAATCGAACCCAGGGCCTCAGGCATGCAAGGCAAGCGCTCTACCACTGAGCCACCTTCCCATCCCATGAGTTAGTATTTCTTGACTTTCAGAATTTTCAGAATTTAAACCCCTAGCTGTATGAGAATACTATGTATGAGCCTTCTGTGACACAAGTCTGGGGAGGCCTAGGCAGGAGGATCCTAATTGTACTGTACACCAAAAATTTATTTCTTTTTTGGTCAGTAAATACTTGGGCAGTTCAGTGGCCTCTTGATTAGCACTGCAAAATAAACACTCCAAAGATTTGGCCTCCAGGAGCCAGTGCTTTCCCTTTATTAATTGTATGAAAACCCGATTATTTCTAGCTTACGTTTCTCAGTTAGTGTCTTATGGAAGAATTACAAAGCTTTGGGTCCCTTCCTTAGTGGCCTCAGTGCTTAAGCTGTCCCCAGTGTAACAGCTGGTGGTAATGAAGTTGTATTTTTCTTTTGCAGATTATACCCAGCAAGCAACCCAAAGGTAAGTGTTTGCAGAGGGTAAGGTAAATTTAGTGTATGTTCTTTCTTTTTGGTTTGTAAAGTGATTATTTGATTGCCCTGTTTTCTTTTTCTCTAGCTATGGGGCATACCCTACTCAGCCTGGGCAGGGCTACTCCCAGCAGAGCAATCAGCCCTATGGACAGCAGAGTTACAGTGGTTATGGCCAGTCAGCAGATACTTCAGGCTATGGTCAGAGCAGCTATGGTTCTTCTTATGGACAGACTCAGAACAGTGAGTTCCTCTTATTGAAGCCACAGTTTATGATTATGATGCATCTTGATGGATGTTATCCCTTTTCAACATTTTTACCCATCCCGCCCAACCTACCCCTTCCCTTTTCCTAATTTTGAAGATATATACTTAGTTGATTGCTAACTTACTGTGTAGTTGTTTCATACAAATGTATTATGGTTTGTAACAGCTTTATTTTTTACTTTGTTATTCAGGTTGAACCTTTTCCTATTTCACTTCTTGGCATGAAACAGGGAATGCCTAAAGGGAGAACCAAATTTAGTCTGATTATGGCATAGAAATGTTTTGTTTGAAAGTACTTAAAATCATTTGCCATAAATCAATGATATACAAGGATGAAAATAGAAAATTGGCCTTAAGGTCTATAAGTATAATCAGTGTGGGCTGTTGCATATATGATGTATGTCTATCATATGTTCAAATGTAGTTTATAACTGGGGTTGTGATTAGTGCTCTTAGAGATTGGCTTTGGGAGAACATAAATGAGAGTTAAGTTATAGCAAAGTTAGGCATTAACCTGGTTTTGGGAGAGCATGAGAGTGTGAGTGAACTTGGAGCATTAATTGTAGTGTTTAAAAAGATGTGTGATTGCCTGGTGCTGGTGGCTCACACCTGTAATCCTATAGCTACTCAGGAGGCTGAAATCTGAGGATCAGGGTTCAAAGCCAGCCTGGGCAGGAAAGTCCATGAGACTCTTATCTCCAATAAATCACTAGAAAACCAGAAGTGGTGCTGTGGCTCAAGTGGTAGAGCACTCGCCTTGAGCTGAGCCTTGAGCTGAAGAGCGCAGGGACAGTGCCCAGGCCCAGAATTCAAGGCCCATGACCGACTCAAAAAAAAAAAATGTGTGATTATGAGTTGGAGGATTAGCAGTTTCTTAGCTGAGTTTAAGTGCATTGAAAGTATATAATTTTCTTTTTTGATTATTTTCTGTTAAGTAGTTGTACAGCTAACTGGGCTATAATTCCATGAGTCAGGTGATGAGTACAATATTTCTTGGTCAAGGTTACCTCTTCCTTTTTTCTCCCCTATTCCCCGTTCCCCTGCCCCCCCCATGCCTACCTAACCTTAATGTTACGTAGTTCATTTTTTACATCACATACATTGAATATAATGATTCCATTTGCTTACCCTCTCTTTCACTGTTGCTGTGCCACTCCCCCCCTTTTGCTTACAGGAAGTATATAATTCATTGCCTGCTGTTTTTCTTTCCTTGGAACTTTTGTGATTCCCTTTCTGTGTTCTTTGTAGCAGGTTATGGAACTCAGTCAGCTCCCCAGGGGTACGGCTCCACTGGTGGGTATGGCAGTAGCCAGAGTTCCCAGTCGTCTTACGGGCAGCAGTCTTCCTACCCTGGCTATGGCCAGCAGCCAGCTCCCAGCAGCACCTCTGGAAGGTAAGGCTAGAAAGATGAAGTGTGAATTGATAGATCTCTGTTGGATAGAGAGAATGGGACAGACTGTGAGGTGAAAGGGATTTAGTTGGTGGTTATGCTAGGCGTATGATTCTCTTTTTGTTTTCTTTTCAGTTATGGTGGCAGTTCCCAGAGCAGCAGCTATGGGCAGCCCCAGAGTGGGGGCTACGGCCAACAGTCTGGCTATGGAGGACAGCAACAGAGCTATGGACAGCAGCAAAGCTCTTATAATCCCCCTCAGGGCTATGGACAACAGAACCAGTATAACAGTAGCAGTGGCGGAGGCGGAGGGGGTGGTGGAGGTAAGAAGGTGTTTGCAGCTGTTTATTTTCCTTAGGATTTGTACTTTGGCCCTTAACCTAAGTGTTGCTTTCTTATTTCCTAGCTCTCTTTATTCCTGTTGTCTTTTGTTTTCTGGCACTGTTGACCCTACTACTTCATGGTCCCCTACTTTTGGTGGGTGGGGCTCAGGATGAAGCTCAAGACTCTCTGTGTTAATAATATTAGCACATAGCCTGCTCCTAAGTTATATTCTCAGCCCTTGTTTAAAGTAGCCTTTTTTCCATACAGGCAACTATGGCCAAGATCAGTCCTCCATGAGCGGTGGTGGTGGTGGCTATGGCAATCAGGACCAGAGTGGTGGTGGCGGCGGCTACGGGGGAGGCCAACAAGACCGTGGGGGCCGAGGCAGGGGCGGTGGCGGTGGTTATAACCGCAGCAGTGGTGGCTATGAACCCAGAGGTCGTGGAGGTGGCCGTGGAGGCAGAGGCGGCATGGGGTAGGTGTCTCATGAGCCAGGGAGTATTTGGGGTGAGGAGTGTGGAGGGTTGCATGAATCCCCTGAAGCCAGTCCTTAGTGCATGGTTAGTATCCTTGTTCTCTGGGCATCTATAAAGGCTTTGACTTTGGGTAGTGATTGTTGCTACATCCCCATTACATTTTTATGAGAACTTGAGAGCCTACAATCCCATCTACACCTTGGAGTAGATAACTCGAGTATTGATGCTTTTATTTCCAAAGAAAAAGAACAGATACATAAGCACATGTGAATTGGAGTCATTGATATCCTAGGCAAGAAACATGGGAGTAAAATTTCTTTGTCTGCAAGGGAAACTGATGATTCCACTCCTGGGAACTAGAAGGGGAACTTTGTTCTGTGTACACCCATGTGTCCTCCAAGGGCGGTGGTAATGGTTGATCTCACTTAAGCTTCCAGGAATTGGCTACTTACTCTTCCCATGTTCTGTAGTCACTTGAACCCATGAACTTGATTTCCACTAATTTGACTGGTTTTGTGTGTGACTTGGTTTATATGGTCATGTGACTGATGTGTGCAGACGTTTGGGGCAAAATAGGCTTGACAGTGGTATTCCACCTATTTGCTCCACTGTCTATCTTTTCCCTGATTAGTTACTAAGCATCAGCTTGTCCAACTGCCTCTTCCCTTCCCATAGAAATTGAAGTAGTAGAACCTTAGATTTGATGTTAAAACATTTGTCAAATCTGTTGTAAATATGATTTGAAGGACCCTCCTCTTGTCTCTCTGAAAAGGGGAGGAATGTTAGTGGTATTCCTTTTTTTTTTTTCAAAGTAGGTTTTTAAAATAAATTTGTCCATGGTAAGTATTAGTGGTGGGTGGGGGCAGTATCGAAAAAGACATACAAAAGTAAGGAGAAAACTGTTGTGTGCGTGTGTTTAATGCAAAACTTTAAAAAGAAAAGCAACTGTTATGTGACTGTTAACTTGCTCTGCATTTTATGTGCCACAGGTATGAAAGGTGACATTGCAAAATACTCCGCTCTTCTCCCAGTGTAGAAGGGGTGACCCCGGGGATAGGGGATGATCAAAACAGCTCAGTAGTTAGGATAGGGCTTAGCTAAGTTTGTCTTGCTTTAAGGGGAAATTGCCTATGGTTTTGACTTTTTATATGGAATGGGGTTGGGTCTGCTTGCTGCTTTCAAAGCAAAAACCACGAAAATGTGTTCAGGGCTACCCCCAGCCTGGTGTGAAATGTTTTCTGGGTAAATTGGGGGTAGTTTTTAAACCAACTACTGGGTTGTCAACTACTTAACAACAAGAGGAAAAAACACCTGCTACGCCAGAAGAACAACCAAGGAAAATGGGTCATTTTTTTTCCAAAGGAAATAGATATACATTTCTATTATCAATCTATATACACTATATAAAGAAAAACCTTTTAAAGCAAAATCCTTAACTGTGTCTGAGAAATTGCACACATGTGTGTGACATGCTCAAAGGTCAGACAAGGGGTGGTCAGGAAGGGATGTATTTTAGTAGCCACTTGTATCTTTTTTCCAAAACACCTACCCATGTATGGGGCATGTTAAAATCAAAAAACACCCGTTTGTAGCCGTTGGAAGCTTCATGTCCTTTCTTCTAACTTGTCTTCTCCAGCGGAAGTGACCGTGGTGGCTTCAATAAATTTGGTGGTAAGTGAACAGAGTTTCCAAAATTCCCAACTCCCAGCAATGCTTTGTCTGATTGTTCATTTGCAGATGTCTTAGTGTGCTAATTTGTCAAAGGTTTTTGAAGTGTCCATAATCACCTCCAGAAGGGGGTGGGGTAGGAATGCCACCTGCTACCAGATGTGTGCTAACTTGGAGGCGGCAGGCAGGGATAAACTTGGCAGTCTGCTACCAAATTGGTTGGACCCGGGTTAATTGAGGTGTCTAATCGGCCTCTGCACAGGGATGTGCCACATCTGGCACTTAGTGGCCACCATCATGAGCAACTGGAGAGTGTGTGCTGGAACACATGATGCCAACTTGGCTTTAGGACCCTTTGCTCAGTGTATCCAAGGCTGGTGTGTGTGTATGTGAGTGTAACAACTTCCAGGTGTTTATAATTCTTGGGAGAAGGACATGGAATATGCCCTGCCCTGAGGATGGTGAAGCTGGTGTGTATTTTTTTTACATTAAGTACTGAGTGGCGTCAATGCAATTCTATCTACATTTGTACTTAACTCAGCTGGGCACATAGGTACTAGCTCTGGGAAGGAAGGTGTGGACTACTTCAATGGTTTGGGAGCATGTGTGGCTCATGGGAAATAACCAGGTCTTAACACTGCACAAACTGAATTCATGGAAAAATGTCAAATTTGAGAAGTCTCCCAGTAAGCTGGAACTTTTCTGGTTTGGTTAACTAACAAAAGGTTTCTTGATTTGTTTCAACATTTAAAGCCAAAGGCTTGGGTTCATGACTTAGGTGTCCTTGTGTATTGGTACAATATTTACATATGATATGATGAATTCAGATAAAACATTGGTCTAAGATGGTCTCTGGAAAACAAATAGAGGCTGCATTATGGAAATAAGATTTCTGGTCTGTTCCCTGGGACATGCTTTAAAAATACGATAGATATTATGTATGAGTTTTTAAATTTTATTTTCATGTGGCTTTGGGGAAACAACATGGTTTTAAGAATGGTTTCTAAAGATGAAATTTAAACATTGTTCTAAAAGGGATAAGTAATGTCTTTGGTGTTCCAAGTGGATGGATGTACATCACATTGCTGGTGGTGAGCCCATGTCTCTCTGGGGTGAGAGAACAGGGCCGAGCTCTGAGTTGGTTTGTTAATAACTTAATGGGTCATCCCCTCCCCCTTCTGTGCTGAGGACATTTCCCAGCTGGAGCTGGGGGGAGGCCGTATTTTCTGAAGTGTGGACTTAAACCTGTAGGGACTCAAGTTAAAAAGCTCTTGTGGAAAAGGGGACCTGTGTCTCCCCGGGACCTGCCTAGGATTTTCTATTCTGGCAGGCCCAGGACAGGGTTTGGAGTGAGGCTGGGAACACGTACCTGATATTTTCAAGAGCTAGAATTTGATGTTTATTTTCTGTTGTCCTTTCCTGTTGACTAACGGCTCCTTTTCCTTGTTTTTGTTTTTGTTCTTTTTTTCCCCCCCATGTTACTTAAGGCCCTCGGGATCAAGGATCTCGACATGATTCTGGTGAGTCTACTGCAATACCTAGACTTTTACCTGTTCTATGAAACTTAAAAAGGAATGAGAAAAGCAGCAGTAGAGAGGGTAAGGTGTTCAAGTAGATGCTAGAAATACTGAACAAATACTTGGGTTCCTCTCCCAGCAATTTAGTAGGTTCTGAGATTCTAAACTGTAGGTGATGGGGGATCTGGAAGGATGCTTTAGAACTGCCTTTTAAAGCAGTTTTTGAAAAATGCATGTCATTTCCAAATAGGGGAACAAAAGTCAGTGAGTGAAAGAGCTGGTTGCATCACACATGAAGAGCATTAAATAAACAACTTTTGGCTGTATTCATATTCATTTATGGGTTTTAATGTAAAAAAGGTTTCTTGGGAGGCTTGTAATTGAATGTTGGTAAACACTGTGTATGTGGTCATATGATTTTGGGCAGTGAACTTCTGAGCCCTGGATTGTGTACGAGGTTATAACATGTTTGAAGGATAGTTGTAAAGTAAACCTAACGTGGGCAATCAAATACTAAAATAGAATGGTGTGTGTTTAAGTTGTCTAACCAGCACTTAAAGTGATACTAGTTGCTTGGCCCTGAAATCCCTTCAAGTATTTCTCAAAAGTTAGAGACAATTGTTTTATTTACCTGGACTTTCCCCGCCCAAATCTTACTTTGCCTTTTTCTAATTCTGTTTCCTCCTATGTTGAACAAGCAGAACAGGATAATTCGGACAACAACACAATCTTTGTGCAGGGCCTGGGTGAGAATGTCACAATCGAGTCTGTGGCCGACTACTTCAAGCAGATTGGTATTATTAAGGTACTTGTGGAACAGAGGGGGTATGCACTTTACTCATTAATGAAAATAGGAGGCTAGGGTGAAAACAAGTCTTAATAGTTGTGGACCATAAAAGACTAGCCTGTTGCTGTTTACTAAAGGAAAGAAAAAGTGTAACAAGGAAATGTCTGAGTTGCAGTACTTACAGCTTTAATTTAGATAATCTGTAAGATGGGGGCCAGGAAGAGTGGGGGCCAAGGTTGGAGAGTGTCAGGAGTGGTACCAGATGCCTCTTTTTATCCACAAATTCTGTGTTGGTAGATTCAGTCAACCTCAGATTAAATACTTGATACAAAGCATCTATACTAAATCTCTTGAAACTGCCATTCTGAATAAGGCGGTATACATTGCATTAGATATTAATGAGTAACCTTAACCTGTGTCAAGTGCTAAGCCAGTGTCTCTGGGGATCCTCTAAAATTATTCTCTCATTTTATTTCTTCAGACAAATAAGAAAACCGGACAGCCCATGATTAACTTGTACACAGACAGGGAAACAGGCAAGCTGAAGGGAGAGGCAACAGTTTCCTTTGATGACCCACCTTCTGCTAAAGCAGCCATTGACTGGTTTGATGGTATGTATGTGAAAATGGTAGAGTGGGAAAGCAAGGAGCTGAAGAACCTAGCTATGTTTGAGCCTTTTTTTTTCTTGTAGTACCTAGCTTGAACTTCTTCGCTTGTCTTGCTTCCTAACAGCCACTTTCACTCTTGACCCATAATTCTGGTCCCCCCCCTTTTTTTTTTGGTTGGTCTTGGGGCTTGAACTCTGGGCTCCTGGGTGCTCTCTCTTCAGCTCAAGGCTAATGCTCTACCACTTGAGCCACTTCAGTTTTCTGAGTGGTTTATTGGAGATAAAAACATAATAGTCCATGGACTTTGCTGCCTAGGCTGGCTTTGTATTGAGATCCTCAGATCTCAACCTCCTGAGTACCTAGGATTACAGGCGTGGGCCACTGGGTGCCCAGCTTAGTCCTACTTTTTACTCATGATTTTATACTTTGACTTTTCTGTCTGGGCTGGGTTTGAACCATGATCATATACTTCTCAGCCTCTTGAGTGGGATTTCAGGCATGACCCACTGATGCCTGAAGATTCTTTTGAGTCTTTTTTTTTTTTTTTTTTTTTTGGTCCGGTCGTGGGGCCTGAACTCTGTGCCTGGGCGCTGTCCCTCAGCTCTTCAGCTCAAGGCTAGCGCTCTACCACTTGAGCCACAGCGCCACTTCCGGCTTTTTTCTTTTTGCTTATGTGGTGCTGAGGAATCGAACCCAGGGCCTCAGGCATGCAAGGCAAGTGCTCTACCACTGAGCCACTTTCCCAGCCCCTTGAGTCTTATTTTTATTTGTTGTAATTTTAGTTTAGTCTCAGATTATAAAGTTTCTGGAACATGTACAGTGTCTTTCGGTTTACATACAGCTAAGTCTTGGTGTGTACTTGTCTTATTTTATAGAGTTAGGGTTAAGATCTAGGCCCCTCATAACCTAACCAGCATTCTTCTATTGAATTATGTCCCCAGCCCCAAAGATTCCTTATATGTCTATTTCTTTAGGTAAAGAGTTCTCTGGGAATCCTATCAAGGTCTCATTTGCTACTCGCCGAGCAGACTTCAATCGAGGTGGTGGCAATGGTCGTGGAGGCCGAGGGCGAGGAGGTAAGGAGCTGCTTCTTTTAATATCTAATTAATTATCTGTGGTATGAAGAGGTGATATGGAAGACACATTAGCCAAAGTTGGAAGGTGCCATACTCCTTAATTGTGTTCTTACTAGGACCCATGGGCCGTGGGGGCTATGGAGGCGGAGGCAGTGGTGGCGGTGGCCGGGGAGGATTCCCCAGTGGAGGTGGTGGTGGTGGAGGACAGCAACGAGCTGGAGACTGGAAGTGTCCTAATCCGTGAGTGAAACTTCAAGTTGGTACGATGGCGGGTTATTCCAATGAAAGAATGTGAAGGGTGCTTAAGTGTGGAGTAGTTCCCCCACTTCTGTGAGACGTGCTGTTTCTAAGATCTCCACTGGGTGCATGCAACCTGGGATAATAGCCTGGAAAGTACTTGATGCCAGTACTGTGGTACTGAGCCAGTGGGTCTGATGAGCAACTTCACTGGGAAGGGCAGTGTATACTGCTTTGACAGATGGATAATTTCCATCATTACTCAGAAATTACCTGTAGTTTAAATCTTGTAAATTATTTCTAGGATTTCTATTCTTAAACTGATTGGGTTATAGGGCACTGAAATGGTGGGTAAGGGGAGACTAATGTGAGGAATAGTAGTAAAGTAGGTTTAGTTTCTGTTTTTGCTCTTCTTGAGAAGCATGTCTTGTGAATTCTGTACCTTGTCTTCTGTTTTCTTAGTACATGTGAAAACATGAACTTCTCCTGGAGAAACGAATGCAACCAGTGTAAGGCCCCTAAACCAGATGGCCCAGGAGGGGGTCCAGGGGGCTCTCATATGGGTAAGAAAGTGACAGAGCTGACCTTAAATTTTGTTCTATTTTTTGTTTTTAATACCAAAAACCTGTGCAGGAAGGGTAAGTGGAAGGTTGGAGACTGAAGGTAATGTTTCTTTTTCTTCCTAGGGGGTAACTATGGAGATGATCGCCGTGGCGGCAGAGGAGGCTATGATCGGGGTGGCTACCGAGGCCGAGGCGGAGACCGAGGGGGCTTCCGAGGGGGCCGGGGTGGTGGGGACAGAGGCGGCTTTGGCCCTGGCAAGATGGACTCTAGGTGAGTAAGGCTCTAAAGCAAAATAAAAGCAATTGAGGTCAGGAGCTTGCAGGGGTTGTTGGAGAGAGTAGTTTCTTTGGGAAGAATTGACACTAACCTTATTGGGGGAGAGAGAGAGAATTAGGGGAAATCAGTTCTCAAATTGATCACCAATGCAGAGATGAGAGATTTGTTTGGGTAGGGAGGGACTACCTAGGGTGTTTTGGGTGGAGAGGTAGACTTGTAACTTGAGCCTGACATGTTCTCTCTTTGCAGGGGTGAGCACAGACAGGATCGCAGGGATAGGCCGTATTAGCCTGGCTCCTGAAGTTCTGGAACAGCTTTTCTTCCTGTACCCAGTGTTACCTTCGTTCTTTTGTAACCTTCCAACTCGTCAGCACCCATGGATTTTTTTGTGTCGGACTGTAATTGTAACCATACCTCTGGTTCCCATTAAAAACTATGGTTTTAGTTAAAATTTCTTCCCTCCCCACCCTCACCCCTCCCCTCCACTTGCCTGGAAGATTGATGTCCAGGAAAGGAATGGTGAGGAGTTGTCTTCTGAGATACCTGATCCCGTGGAACAAAAATGAGTGTCAAATGATCTTGCTCCTGGGGAGAAAAGTACAAATGATCCTTGAGCAAGTGATGGGAAAAGGAGAGTGGAGTAGTTCCTGTATTTATAAAGAAGGGGACTTTCTGCACCTAGTGTACTAGGGTTTAGCGCTTGCATAGACAACCTGGTGTCTACAACTGGATCATTTTTCCCATTGTGCCTGTTTCCAGAGGGCCTGATAACATTCTTATTTGGGGACTTTAGGCTCTAGTCTTAATGATGTAATGATGAAGGGATGGGAAGCCCTCCTTTTAAGATGAGCGTGAAATGTTTGAATAGTCTCCCCCAACCTTAGCCTTTGCTGATCTCCAAAGGCCAACTCTTTCTTAACCTGAATCTGGAGTTTAGGGAACTTAAATCTGCTAACTACTGGATAAACATGAATTTAAATAGATAAAACTAAAAAGCTGGGTGTGGCATACATACGGTACACACCTATAGTCTCAGCACTTGGGAGGCTGAGGCAGGAGTATCTAGTGTTACAAGCAGGAGCATGACTCAAAAGACCTGAGAGAACTCATGCCTGTAATCTTAGCCACTCAGGGGGCTGAGATCTGAGGATCATGGTTCACAGCCAGCCCAGGCAGGAAAGGCCGTGAAACTACCTCCAGTAAACTACCAGAAAATCAGAAGCACTGTGGCTCAAGTGGTAGAGCACTAGCCTTGATCTGAAGAACTGAGGGACAGTGCCCAGGCCCAGAGTTTAAACCCTACGGCCGATCAAAAAATAGAGCTGGGAAGATGCTCAGTGGTAGAGCGCTTGCCTAGCATGCATTAGGCCCTGGGTTCAATTCCTCAGCACCACATAAGCAGAAAAAGCTGGAAGTGGCGCTGTGGCTCAAGGGGTAAGAGTGTTAACCTTGAGCTAAAGGACAGAGCCCAGCCCTAGAGTTCAGGCCCCATGACAGACCTGAGATGATTTTGGAACAAAAGGGTTTTTTTTTGGGGGGGGGGGGGGTCCAGTCATGGGGCCTGAACTCAGCTTGGGCACCTTTCAGCTCTTCAGCTCAAGGCTAGCGCTCTACTACTTGAAACAGTGCCACTTCGGTTTTTTTTCCTTTTGCTTATGTGGTGCTGAGGAATCGAACCCAGGGACTTGGGCATTCAAGGCAAGCACTCTACCACTGAGCCACCTTCCCAGCCCCTACAAAAGGTTTTTCTATTGTGGTTTTACCTTGCATGCTAGACAAGTGGGTATAATTGACAATTCTAGTTCCCTACCCAGCCCCATGTTTTTTTTGGGGGGGGGGTGGGCGGGGGGGGTCGTGGAAACAAGTCTAGCAGTGTAGTCTCCCAAGAGCTGAGGTTATAGGTATGTGCCACCATATGTGACAGATTGTACTTCATAAATTTTAAGATAAAACCGAAAGTATGGCTTGTGCATGCCTGAGACTTGTAGTGAAGTTCTTCAGTGCTAGGGGTAGGAATCTTAAACTGGCCAGACTGACTTCATGATCCTCAGATCTCAGTCTCCTTAGGATTACAAAGCCACTGGTACCTGGCTTAATGCACTTTAACAATGGGTTTGTTAGAAGTTACTGGCACTTTGTCCCTGTAGGAGTGTGAGTGTGACAATGAAAGTTCTCCCTGGGTGGTGGTGTGCTGGGCTGGTCACACCTAGTACACATGAGAAACCATGGGGCAGTAGAGTAGTACATTGTAAGTAGTACATTATAAGTCCTTGTACTCAAGGACTTGTTTGACAAAATGTCAAGACGAAATTTCTACCTGTTAAACAGTTGAGTTGATGTAAGAAGTGTCGGTTCCAGTTAGTAATTGTGTTCAGATCTGGGAGACGGCTGAGAAGGAAGCCTCAAGTTGAGTAAGGTGAAAGTGGGCTGGGAATGTCGCTCAGTGGTAGAGTGCTTGCCTTGCATGCATGAAGCCCTGGGTTTGATTCCTCAGCACCACATACACAGAAAAGGCCAAAGTGGTGGTGTGGCCCAAGTGGTAGAGTGCTAGCCATGAGCAAATGAGGCTTAGGGATGGTGCCCAAGCCCTGAGTTGAAGCCCCAGGACTGGCAAAAGGAAAAGCCACCTTTTGGCTTGTTTCTTTGATATATACAGTTCTGATAACTAAGGGTTTGGTTGTGGTTCCCTGATTTGTACTGCTAGAAGTGAAAGAGATTGGAAATTCTTTGTAAAACTAGATTATGGTGGCTTAGCATGAAGAATTTTCTTTTGTGATAGCAATTGGGCTTGAACTCAACCTCCAACTCTTGCTTAGCTCTTTTTACTCAAGCCACACATCTACTAGCTTTTGTTAATTTGAGATAAGATTTTCTTCAAGCCTTGGTCCTTAGATCTAGCATCCTAGGTGTAGCTAGGATTCTTGACTCACCTTAGTGCTCTGCTTTTAGTACAAAGTTCTGGTGTCCTTTAAAGGGCTTTAGTGATTGCTTGCCTTTAAAAGGGAAGTAGAGTTGCAGGTAGGTAACTGATGTTAGTCATTGGTCAGTGATACTGGGAACTCTATGCTTCTGGACATCATAAACACATTTACACTCGCATTTGCTACCCAGGCTGGCTGACCAACTAGGCTTAAGCACCCTCACTTCCGAGTAGTTGGGACCATAAGCACATGGTATTGTGCCCAACAACTATTTGAGCTTGAGGTACTGTGCTTGTTAGGTGCTCTACCATATAAACAATGTCCCTAACTGCTGAATTTTTTATTTTTCATTAAAAAAAATTTTTTTTTTTTTTGTCCAGTCGTGGGGCCTGAACTCGGCCTGGGTTCTGTCCCTCAGCTCTTCAGCTCAAGGCTAGCGCTCTACCACTTGAGCCACAGCGCCACTTCCAGTGTTTTTCTTTTTGCTTATGTGGTGCTGAGGAATGGAACCCAGGGCCTCAGGCTTGCAAGGCAAGCGCTCTACCACTGAGCCACTTTCCCAGCCCCTATTTTTCATTTTTGTCAATCATGGACTTGCACTTTGCTTGGGCGCTGTTCCTGAGCTGATCTTCAGCTCAAGGTTAGGGCTCTACCACTTGGACCACAGCACCACTTCCGGTTTTCTGGTGGTTAATTGGAGATTAGTAAAGGACTTTCCTGCCTGGGCTGGCTTTGAATAGCAATCTTCAGATCTCAGCCTCCTGAGTAGTATTACAGGCATGAGTCTGGCACCCAGCTGCTTTATTATTGTTTGGTCGTGGGGCTTTAACTCAGGGTCTGGGGGCTGTCACTGTTCCTGAGCTCTTTTGCTCGAGGCTATGCTTTATCACTGAGCCACAGCTCTACTTGTGTTTTTGTTTTTGTTTTTTTAATGGCTAATTGGAGATGAGTCTCACTGGGGCTTACCTGCTGTGAACCAGCTGTGAACTGTGATGCTCAAATCTCCATTCCTGAGTACTTAGGATTTCAGGTGTGCCACTGGCACCCAGCTCTGTGTGTGTGTGTGTTTGTGTGTATGTGTGTGCGCGCGCGTGTGATGGGCCTGGTGCTTGAGCTGGGAGCTGTCCCTGAGCTTTTTTATTTTTGTTGGTCATGGGGCTTGAACTCACGACCTGGGCACTGTCCCTGAGCTTTTCTGCTGTATCCTAGTGCTTTACCATTTTGAGCCATAGCTCCACTTCTGATTTTCTGGTGATTAATTGGAGATAAGTCTCACAGACTTTCTTGCTCTGGCTAGCTATGAAGCTTGATCCTCAGATCAGCCTGAGTAGCTGGGCTTACAGGTGAGAGGTGAGCCACTAGTGCCTACTTCCCTGAGCTTTGCTTTTTTTTTTTTGTCCAGTCCTTGGGCCGGACTTCAGGGCCTGGGCACTGTCCCTGAGCTGCTTTTGCCCAAGGCTAGCACTGTACCACATGAGCCACAGCAACACTTCCAGCCTTTTCTGTTTGTATGGTACTGAGGAATGGAACCCATGTCTGTTGTGGGTCTTGAACTTGGGGCCTGCGCACTGTTCCTGAGCTCTTGTGCTCAAGGCTAGTGCTGGATGATTTTGAACCACAGATCCACTTTTGGTTTTTGAGTGGTTAATTGGAGGTGAGAATCTTACAGGGACCTTTCTACCTGAGCTGGTTTTGAACTGCCATTTCTCAGATCTCAGCTCCTAAGTAGCTAGGTTTGCAGGTGTGAGCCACCAGCACCCAGCTCCCTGGGCTTTTTAAAACTCAAGGCTAGCATCGTACCACTTAAGCCACAGCTCCACTTCTGGCCTTTTGGTGGTTAATTGGGGGTAAAAATTCTGATGAGCTTTCCTGCCAAGGATGTTTTCAAACAGTGGTCCTCAGGTTTCTGAGTAGCCTAAGGTTATAGGCATGGGCTACTGGTGCCTAGCTTTTTCTCCCTTGGGCAGGCTACACTATGGTCCTATATTCCTCCAGCATAGCTTTTCTCTCTCTCCCTCTCCATCCCCTCCTTCCCCTCCTGCCAGTCCTAGGGCTTGAACTCAGGGCTTGGGCACTGCCCCTGAGATTTTGCTCAATGATATAGCATTCTACCACTTGAGCCATAGCACTACTTCTGGCTTTTTCTGTTTATGTGGTACTGAGAGATTGAACCTAGGGCTTCATGTATGCTAGACAAGCACTGTATCACTAAGCCATATTCCTAGCCCAAGCTTTTTTCTTGTTGAGATGAGTCTTGGCACATTCATTCTCAATCTCTGCCTCCTGAGTAGCTGGAGTGACAGGACTATAGGTATGACTAATAGTTTGCACTGTTGACACCGTAGTTGTCCTGCTTTTGGTCATTAAGATTATAGTAAATAGGAGAATGCATTGTGGGTGGGGACAGGTGCTGCAAGTCTTTGCATCCTCTTAATGTTTTGGTAAGCTCCCACAGGCCTTTCCCTCCCCCAGTCTGCATGCAAGGTCTGTCCTGGATTGCAGTAACATGTACGGGCAGGGTTCACTTTGAAGGTTGTGTATAGCATAGCATTTAATATCTGAGCCCCTGACACTGTAGACCTGATTGTTCACAATGCCATTTCATTTTTTGTTTTGTTTTTTTGGGTCCGGTCGTGGGACCTGAACTCTGGGCCTGGGCACTGTTCCTCAGCTCTTCAGCTCAAGGCTAGCGCTCTACCACTTGAGCCATAATGCCACTTCTGGCTTTTTTCTTTTTGCTTATGTGGTGCTGAGGAATCGAACCCAGGGCCTCATGTATGCAAGGCAAGCACTCTACCACTGAGCCACCTTCTCAGCCCCCATCTCATTGTTTTTAACGTTTCAGAATGCTTGCTTGCTTAGTATGTGGGAGGCCTTGGATTTGATCCCAGTACTTCCAAGATTTTTAAAAAAATTGATAGTTACATTTTTGCAACATTCAATATGAATGTTTAGTGAGGCCTGAATTTAAGTAGTAGAGGAATTACCCGGCAAGTATGAGGCTCTAAGTTCAGTCCCCAGTACTACAGGGCAAAAAAAAAAAAAAAAAAAAAAAAAAAATCTACTTTTAGCAATCATGGGATATCTGTTATTTTTTTCTTCTGTAAGGCTTGAGTCCAGGATCTCAGGTATGGGGTCCAGCACTGAGCCTACTCCAGCCTTACAATCCATTAACTGTAGTTAGACTCTGGTACATCAGCAGCATTTGTGCCTCAAACTATTCTTGGACTGGGAAATGTCCATTTTTTCCTGCTCTCCAGCCTCTAGTACCCCACTCTACTTGACTTCTGTGACCTTTTTAGACTGTTCATGTGAGAGTGCATGATTGCATGATGTCTTCTAGACATCAAGTTCTAAGTGATGATTGTCCTGGCCAAGGCTGAGTAGTATTTTGTTGTCGATGCACATGACAATTCAATGGGCACTGTACTTGCTGTATTTAAGGTTATTTTAATGGGCACTGTAGTTGCCATATTTTTCAGCAATTACAGAGTGGCAAAGAACATGGAGCTGTGGATCCTCCTTTTGACCTTCTGATTTCAATCCCTGAGGATGTGTTCCCACAAGTGTTATCACTGGCTTCTGTGGCACCTCCAAGCTTTAGGTTTTTGAGGAACTTAAGTACTGTTCCATAATGACTATTTCTGCTGTACTAGGATTCCCTTTTTGTATTTGGTGTATGACTGAGGTGATTTGGTGCCATTCGTGGTTTGGGCACTGTTCCTGAGCTTTTTTGTGCAAAATTATTCTATATTCTATCACTTGAGCCACAGCTGCACTGCTGGCTGTGTGTGTGTGTGTGTGTGTGTGTGTGTGTGTGTGTGTGAGAGAGAGAGAGAGAGAGAGAGAGAGAGAGAGAGAGAGAGAGAGAGAGAGTGAGTTAAGGTCTGGGTGCTGTTTGAGCTTTCTCCCACAAGGCTAGTGCTCTACCACTTTGAGCCATAGCACTATTTCTGGTTGTCTGGTAGTTGGAGATAAGAGTCTCACAGACTTTCCCACTCAGGCTGTCTTTGAACTGTGATCCTCGGATCTCAGCCTCCTGAGTAGCTAGGATTACAGCCCTGAACCACTGGCACCTGGATTAAAGCCTCTTTAATCTTTGTAAAACTGTTGATTTTAGACTGAAGAATTTTCACAATTTGCATGGTTTTACACTCCCTCTGCATGTAGTCCAGGGGCTCACATAGAAACAGTATAGCCTAATGCTTCTTGCTAGCAGATTTAACCATGGGATGGTTGTGGGGTGGAGGAGGGCAGCTTAGCACTTGGGGCTTTTGGAGGCAGTTGAATTAAAAATCTCCAGTATTAGGTAGGAACTGAGCGGTCAGTTGTGAACAGGAGTTTGCACGTAGAGATGGTGCCCCCTGCTGGTGGGTAGTATTGTGGTGTTAGCTCTCTGTGCCGGGGAGAAGGGTGCTGTTAAGTGGGAAACATTTGAGGACCCCCAGGTTGGAGGGAGCTCTGGCTATTGGGCGAAAGATTTGGATGTGCAGTGCCAACCTGCTTGTGCCATGGTGGGGGGGCAAACCTTTAAATCAGGGTACAAGGGTTTTGGTGGAGGGCATGAGAGCCAACTTTGAAGGAAACAGTCTTCCAGTTGGCATCCTGTGTTCCACGCCTCACCAAGGGGTGGCAGTGTTGCACACTTGGAGGTGGTACAGCTGTCTAGAACTAAGGGACCAGCATATGTGCTGGGAATGAGGACTGGGTAAGTAATAGCATTGCTGGGAGAGATGTGTGAGGAGTTTCAGTTTCTAATTCTCAGGCTCTTTGAGGTGGACTAGAATACAGGGAAGGCCAAGGAGGCCTTTACAGGCTAGATCAAAGTCTGGAGAGAGCAGGGGTGTTAGAAGATGATTGTGGGCTCCAGGCCCCAGGATCCTTTAGGCTGCTAGGCCTCCTTGGTACCTGCTGGTTGATTAATAAATATCCCTCCCCTACTCCAGGTCTGCAAGAGTTAGGTACAAAGTGTATTTAGAAGATAGCCTCAGGTGGCTCATGACTGTCATCCTAGCTACTCAGGAGGCTTAGATCTGAGGATCATGGTTCAAAGCAGCCCTGGTAGGAAAGTCTGTGAGACTCTTTTTTTTTTTTGGGTCCGGTTGTGGGACCTGAACTCTGGGCCTGAGCGCTGTCCCTCAGCTCTTCAGCTCAAGGCTAGCGCTCTACCACTTGAGCCACAGTGCCACTTCCGGCTTTTTTTCTTTTTGCTTATGTGGTACTGAGGAATTGAACCCAGGGCCTCAGGCATGCAAGGCAAGCGCTCTACCACTGAGCCACCTTCCCATTCCCAGTCTGTGAGACTTATCACCAATTAACCACCAGAAAATGAAGTGGCAAAGCCGGGCACCGGAGGTTCACGCCTGTCATCCTAGCTATTCGGGAGGCTGAGATCTAAGGATCACAGTTCAAAGCCAACCAGGGCAGGAAAGTCCATGAGACCCTTATCTGCAATAAACCACTAGAAAACCAGAAGTGGCGCTGTGACTCAAGCGGTAGAACTCTCACCTTGAGCTGAAGAGCTCAGGGACAGTGCCCAGGCCCAGAGTTCCAAGTCCCTCCACTGACAAAAGAAAAAAAAAAAAGCTTCAGGGTCATGAGTCTTTTAAACAGCCTCTGGTGAGGCTTCTTACTAGTTTCTCAGAAAACTACTCATACTTTTTTTTTTTGTCTCATCTTTCCTGTCTGCACTGGCTTTGAACAGTGATCCTCAGATGTCAGTCTGCAGGCATGAGCCACCAGTGCCCAGCTCATATTTTCTTTTGTAGACAGTAACCTAGAGAAATTGGGGGTGTGTGTGACTTAAGTGGGAGAGTACTTGTAAGAACCAGTCCAAGTTCAAGCTCCAGTTCTGCAATAGGAAACAAACATACACAGCGAAAAGTGGCATATTAAGATAAACAGGTACCAAAAGTTTTGGTTAGCATAATCTATGGACAAAATGTAACCTATAGAAAACCATTCTTCCAGAGATGAGATGGGCCAGAAAAAGGAGCATCGCAGACTTAAGAGTGCCAGTCCTAAAAGGAACCTCTGAATCATACTTGGTGGATTATGCTCATGTTCTGAGCGCAGAGGGTGCTGTCATCTCTCTTTCCTGGAAAAATGGCTGTCATTTAGGGATTTTTTTCTCTATGGAGAAATGAGAGGATTAGAGGAGCTAAGTGGCTTAGACAAACCCAAATCAAAATACTAGATCTTGATTTCATAAAGTTTTAGACATAGGCTTATTTAAAGTAGTAGAACAAGTTGATACATTCAGCATATTGCTGTTATTTTACAAGTGCAGCTACATACTGCTTTCACGTGGCCACTGTTTTAGCTACCAGGGCCAGAGGGCTGTTTTGTATAATCTCAAGAAGGGTAAGCCCATTGGGAAGAGCTGCTAAATGGTGGTCCTCAAACCATTTGGGGAGCCTGATGCCCTAGGAACTAGAACCCCTCCAACCCCTGTGTGTACCTCTGTTTTTGTGTTGGGGATGGAACCCTGGACTTTGGGCCTGCCAAGTGTGTGCTTTACCTTTGAGCCACACTCCAGCCTACTGCTGCATCTGCCAATGTAGCTTCTAACTCATCCGTGGACAGGCAAGAGGGTAGGAAACACACACAAATACATGTCATTTTTTTTTCTCATATATTATGTATCAAAGTCAAGACATGGGATGTTCTGTGTAGCTGCCAGTAGTTGAATGTGGCTGGGTGCTGGAGAGAGAGGGGAGGCCTCAGTGTTTCTCCAGATCGGCCACCAGGTAGGGCTGGATGTCCCTCAAGGCCTGGAGGAACAGCTCCTTGCACTTGAGATCCCAGGCTGGCGTGAAGCTGTAGAGTTTCCTCATCTTGGTGGGGTTGGTGGTCTCTGCCCGCACCGCCTGGTACTGCTCCTCCGTCAACACCTTGTCATCAAACAGGGCATCCAGCAGCCCGTCCACATCTGTCACGCGGGAGATGAGCGCCCTGCGGTGCTGATCCACGAAGTGGAGCCTTGAGGGTTCTGGGGTGGGGTGGGGGTGGGAGGGAAAGGGGTGAGGCCTGGTCTTGCCGTGTACTGCTTCAGCAAGTGCAGCTATGAGGCTGGGGGGGGGGGGGGGGCTCAGGCCACAGGCGTCCTCCCTCCTCCCCCTTCCCCCCAGGCCTCCAGGGAGTGATGATGAAGGGTGAAAGGGGGGAGGGAGGAGGGGGCGAGGTGTGTGTGTGTGTGGCCATGCAGGGGTGAGGTGGGAGGGGGGGACCCCTGTGGGTGAGATTGGGCATGGAACCTCACCAGGCGTGGCTGCCATCTGAAGAGAGGCCCTGATTGCAGCTGGCTGTGCACTGGGTGCTGTGAAGAGAAAAGGGGTGGGTGGCCCTGTTTTACTGCCTGGCCCCCCTGCCCCCCGCCCCTCGCTGAGGGTGGATCGTAAGGCGCCCCCCCCCCCCAGCTCGGATGGGAAGGAGGCCGGCCCGGGACGGGGTGGGGTGGGGGCGCGTGGCTCACCCCGGAGCCGGTCCCCAAGCTGCTCCGCCAGCGCCTGCATGCCCATCTCCCGGAGCACCGTGGCCGTGAGCTCGGAGCCGTAGGAGTCCAGGTAGAAGCTGACGATCTTGTCGGTGAGGTCTATGGCGTCCATGGACTGCAGCGGCCCGCGCGGGATGCGCCCGAAGCCGGGGCGCAGCGGCACCGACAGCAGCTTCAGCTTGAATCTCTTCAGCTCCTCGGCCGTCAGGTTCTCCAGGGCGTCCAGGATGGCGTCGCGCGCCGACCCCATGGCTCACCCCGGCTGCCTGCCGCTGCCTTCCGCCCCGGCCGCCCCACCAGGAAGTCTGCCCGTCTCCTCGTGCAAGGGCGGATCTGGGGCTCCCCTCCCTTCCGCACCCCCATGCCTTCCCCGCCCTCCCCTGAGTCTGAGCCGCACGGGGTGTGGGGAGGGTTTTGGTTTCTTTTTCCCCTGCAGGGCTGGGAGTTGGGGCTCCTGGGTGGCACCTGTGGCTCTGGGCGGACACGAGTGGGAGCCTGCTGGAATCCTGGAGTTCTAGATCCTCCCATCCCCGGGGCCCTCGGGTCCTCTGACAGGGCCTATGGGATCTTTTAACAGCTGGAATCAAATTGCACACCCTGATGAGAAATAAAGTGTAACAAAAAAGTGGGTAGAGCCTGGTGCTGGCGGCTCACACCTGTCATCCTAGCTACCCAGGAGGCTGAGATCTGAGGATCGTGGTTCAAAGCCATCCTGGGCAGGAAAGTCCATGAGACTCTTATCTCCAATGAAACACCAGAAAACAGGAAGTGGTGCTGTGGCTCAAGTGGTAGAACACTGGCCTTGAGCTAAAGAGCTGAGGGACAGTGCCCAGGCCCAGAGTTCAAGCACACACACACACAAACTAGAAAGATGAGCCATCCATACAAACTCTTAAGAGAGCTTCAGCTGGGTACCCCTGGCACGCCTGTAATGCTCACTACTCAGAGGAGGCTGGGATTTGAGGATCACAGTGCAAAACCAGCCAGAGCAGAAAAGTCCATGAAACTCTTAGTTCCAATTAACCATCAAAAAGCCAGAAGTGGAGCTGTGACTCAAGTGATAGAGTGCTATCCTTGAGCAAAAGAAGCTCAGGGACAGCACCCAGGCCTGGAGTCCAAGCTTGAGCTCTGGCACAGAAGACGAAATGGAACACATAGGAAAGGGAAAAAAGGGAGTTGGAGAAGGACCAATGCATTCAGATTTGACCCACAGGCCTTAGGTGGTTTCTCTTTTGAATCTCTTCTTTCTGGATAAGGTGCTCAGAGCTCTAAGCACCTTTGACTTGTAACAGAAAAAACCGTCCAGATCTGAGCCCAGACTCACCCTTGACCCCTGGATGAGAGCCAGCTAGCAGGTGCAGTTAAGGTGAGACCTCCTGGGTTTGGAGCCCCCTCCCCCCACCCCAACCCCCCCCCCCCAGCCACTCAGGCAAAGTAACTCTGATTGCTGGAGCAAGATTGCTATTCTTGTGTCAAGAAGACCCACAAATTACAGGACATAGGGCAAATTAGTTAGCCTTTCTGTGCTTCAGGGCGTCTCTTTAAGATAAGTGACAAGATGGATATGAAGCTTCAATAAGTTACAAATTGCAGGGCTGGGAAGGTGGCTCAGTGGTAGAGTGCTTGCCCAGCATGCATGAAGCCCTAGGTTCCATTCCTCAATACCATGTAAACAGACAAAAGCCAGAAATGGCACTGTGGCTCAAGTGGTAGAGTGCTAGCCTTGAGCAAAAGAAGCTCAGACCTGGAGCTCAAGCCCCAGGACTGGCAAAAATAAACAAATAAATAAAAATTGCAAAGTGCTTGGAACAGGCTTGGTACATAAAAGTCTCCAAACCTCAGTTTTCCAATCTGTGAAGTAGGTGTGTTTGTTATTGACCTTGTGTGGTTGTAGGGAGAATTCATGGGCACAATTAAAAATATGAATTCTACAATATCAATAGCATAACAGGTATTGAAAATTTTTTGTGTGGTTGGCACTGTTCTAAAAACTTGTAGGGGCACATACCTGTAATGCCAGCACTGGTGAGGCTGAGGTAGGAGGATTGAGAGAGTGAGAATAGTGAAATATTATCTCAAACAAACAAAAAACAGCATCATCGTGTGGAATCTTCATCCTCACCCAATTGTCTTGGTAATCCTAACACAAGTCCCATGATTAAGTTAATGAGAAAATCAGGGTAAGTGACTTGCCCCAGTTTACAGAACAAGGAAATGGCAGAGTCAGGATTTGAAAAGTCCTTGGTTGCCAGGACATTGATTATTTTTATCTTTGGATTGTAACTGCAGATGAAAAGTTCAACTTTCTCGGGGGATTTAGCTTGAGCTTGGGACCTTGGCATTGGACAGGACCTGATTCCCACACAGCTCTGCCTGGGGTGGGGGTGGGGGTGGGGGTGTTCTGGCCTCTCTAAGGGAGTGCTCTCTCTCCTCTCTTTCTCTCCTTCCCTCCCTGCCTCCCTCCCTCCCTCCCTCCCTCCCTTCTTCCCTTCCTTCCTTCTTTCCTTCCTTCCTTCCTTCCTTCCTTCCTTCCTTCCTTCTTTTTCTTTCTTTCTGCTAGTACTGGGGCTTGAAGTCAGGGCCTGGGTACTGCCCCTTAGCTTTATCACTCAAGTGGCACTCTACCACTTGAACCACACCTCCCTTGTTAGCTTTACACTAGCTTCTGGAATAGCCTGGATTACAAGTGTGAGCCTCTTGGCTGTGTTTTTATCTGTAATAAATTACCTATTAAAAGATTAGTTGGGAAGTGGTGCTGTGGCTCAAAGTGACAGAGTGATAGCCTTGAGCAAAAAGAACTCAGGGACAGTGCCCAGGCTATGAATTCAAGCCCCATGATGAGCTGTAGCTAGGTGTGGTGGCATACACCTGTAACCACAGAACTTGCAAGGTGGAATCAGGAGCATCATGAGCCCAGCCTGAGCTACAGAGTGAGACTCTCAAAAACAAAACAAAATGCAAAGAATTGCAAAAACAAAGCAAAATCAATTGCGAGTGCTTTTGATTTTTTTCTTTTTTTGGTTAGTCGTGGGGCTTGAACTCTGGGGCTGGGCACTATCCCTCAGTTCTTCAGCTCAAGGCAAGTGCTCTACCACTTGAGCCACAGCACCACTTCCGGTTTTCTGGTGGTTTATTGGAGATAAGAGTCTCACAGGCTTTCCTGCCCAGGCTGGCTTAGAATAGCAATCCTCAGATCTCAGCCTCCTGGGTAGCTAGGATGACAGGTGTGAGCCACCGACGCCTGGTGCTTTTGATTTTTAGAACTGAATGAAAGAAAATGGTCTTCTATCTTGAACTCAAAGAAACAGGGAGTTTGGAAAAGCCACATTGAAAAAAATGACTTGAGCAGCATGCTGGTGACTCATGCCTGTAATCCTAGCCACTCAGGAGGTTGAGAACTGAGGACTGTGGTTCAAAGCCAGCTTGAGCAGGAAAGTCCATGAAACTACTAAAAAGCTAGAAATGGTAGAAATGGTGCTGTGGCTTAAAGTGCTAGAGTGCAGGCCCTGAGCTTCAGGCCCTAAATTCAAGCCCCAGGATGGGCACAAAAAAAGAGAAAAGAACTTGAGTTTGAATCAGAGGGATAGGGGAGAGAGCCAGGCACTTTCTGGGGTTGAAAGAACATTTCAGAAGGGATGGCAAGTGCAAAGTCCCCCGGGAACAAGGAACAAGAGGAGGAACACATGATACCAACCAACAGGTCCAGACTGGGTAGTTTTGTAGGCTTCAAGACTGTGTGTGTGTGTATGTGTGTGTGTGTGTGTGTGTGTGTGTGTGTGTGTGTGTGTGTGTGTGTGTGTGTGTGCCTTTCATTCAGCCTTTTCTGCTCAAGGCAGATAGATACTCTACCATTTGAGCCACAGCAGCTCCATTTAGATCTTTTTGGGGGATGAACTGGAGAGTCTCTTGGATTTCTCTTCCCAGGCTGGCTTTGAACCACAATCCTCAGATCTTAGCCTTCTGAGTAGCTGGAATTACAGGCCTGAGTGAGCCACTAGTGTTCCACTGTCAGTGGAATGTAATGAGATATAAGCTTGAGAAACAGCTGGTGACAAGTTGGGCAGAGACTTCAAGGGAGGAAGAAGGAAGGAAGCCTGAGTGTGGATGGAGGTGGGCAGTGGGGAAGGAAGAAAAGACCTGGCTTCGGTTTTCTGTGTCTTGTGTGTGTGTGTCTCCTCCTGGCTCTTCGCTCTGGCTCCAGCTGGCCCGCAGGAGGGATCAGTAGTAGATAGACCAGAGCAGGTGGCCCTGATGTGAGATGCCTATGGTCTGACTGTCCAGCCTTTACTTTTAGAACAGTTTCCAGAAGTGATGGGAGGGGATGGGCCAGAGACTAAATATAGTCCTGGAGCCACACGCAGTCTGGGAGGGTCTGTCACTGCCCTGTCCACTGCCAGCTCCCCTGGAGGCCCTGTCCTTGCTCTGAGCCTGCTATTTGCCCCTCACTTGTCTTTGACAAAACTCTGAGACCCCTACTTAGGCCTGGTCTGGTTCTCTGGTCCAGTTTTGCCTTTTTATTATTATTATTTTTTGATTTTTGGAAGGTACTCTTGGCCAATCATCTTCTACCCAGACCGGTGAGTCCTGTGGGCCTGAAATGGTGGGGGAGAAGGAACAGAGAAAGCAGCTAAATGGAGGGCGAGGGTTGAGTCCAAAGCCTGGGTCAGGAGGCTGCAGCTTGGATAGAGGGCAGGAATAGAATTCAGGCTTATATTTAGGGTTGAAGAGGACATGGACTTGGGGTGTCTGTGGCCCAAGCTAGAATCGATTTCAGCCTTCTAGGCCCCGCTCCTCCCCGCTGGGCCTCTGGTCCAGCCTGGGGGATGTCTGTCCCTGGGCCTCCCTGACCCCGATTCCTCCTCTCCCCCTTCTCTGCCCCAGGTTCGCCATGTTGGCTGCGGCTGCCCCGGGCCTCCTGCGCCAGGAGCTGTCCTGCCCGCTGTGCCTGCAGCTGTTTGAGGCGCCGGTGACGGCCGAGTGCGGCCACAGCTTCTGCCGCGCCTGCCTGGGCCGCGCGGGAGGGGAGCCCGCGGCCGACGGCTCGGTGCCCTGCCCCAGCTGCCAGGCGCCCACGCGGCCGCAGGCGCTGAGCACCAACCAGCAGCTGGCGCGCCTGGTGGAGGGGCTGGCGCAGGTGCCGCAGGGCCTCTGCGAGGAGCACCGGGACCCGCTGAGCATCTACTGCGAGCAGGACCGCGCGCTGGTGTGCGGCGTCTGCGCCTCGCTCGGGGCGCACCGCGGCCACCGCCTGCTGCCGGCCGCCGAGGCCCACACGCGCCTCAAGGTGCGGGGAGGGGCGGGGCGGGGGTGGGTGGAGGTGGGACGACTCTGCTGGATGGACGGAGAGATCCCGACTTTGCTTTGGATTCTTTTTTCTTTTTTGTGCGGGTCCTGAGGCTGGAACAGCGCCTGGGCTCAATCCCGGAGCTTTTAGGTTACAGCTCTACCACTTGAGCCACAGCGCCACTTCCGGCCTTTTTGCTGATTACCTGGAGATCAGTCTCTCATGGGCTGGCTTCGAACCACGATCCTAGATCTCAGCTTCCTGAGTAGCTGGGATTTACGGGCGTGAGCCACCCGCGCCGCCCCGGCTTCTGCTTTGGATTCTGAGCTGCGGAGGGCGGAGCCTGACGTTACTATGGAGAAGTGGGCGGAGCCGGGGAGGAGGCGGGACATGCGGTTGCTATGGAGAAGTGGGAGGGACAGGGCGCGAGGGGCGGAGCATGCGGTTGCTATGGAGGTGTGGGCGGGGCCCGGATCAGGGGTGGAGGCTGAGTAGGGCAAGGCGGGGCCGGGCAGGAAAGTGAGCCAAGGCAGGAAAAACCCCGCCCAGGCTGCGGCTAGAATTCTGCAAAGCGCCGTTTCCGCGACGGTCCCTCCAGTTTGCCTAGAGAGATTGGGGCGCAGACTGATGAAAGTCGGGCTGATCCCAGCGGAGCTGGCTGAGCCACCGCCTGCAGTGCGATTGGGTAATCTGGGTGGTCCTGCCAGGCTGGCACGTCTGCATAGCATGAGGAAGCCGGGAACCCGGTCGTACTGCTGTGCCCGGCCAATTCACATGCACCAGTAAAGTTGCCAAGCTTGCATGAGCTTGACACCTGCGAATGGGTGTAACCCGAGGAGGGAAGGCAAGGCAAAAAGCATGCCTGGGCCTGATGTCACCGAGATCCAGTCAGGGCTGTATTCCTGGGCACCTCAATAGCCCAGGTTTGTGATCCTCAAGGGTGCCCAAGAAAAAGCACCGAGGCATGGGCAAGTGGAGACACAGACATACGTTAGCCTGCAAGCCACACCCATGTGGGTATGGGCAGATAGCCTACTACTAGCCCAAGAAAGTCTGGACATTTATTGGGCTGTAGAAGATTAAGCCACAGATGCAGAGACAGGTGGAGGCAGGGTCTGGAGGCATTGGAGTGCTCCTGGGTCCTCCTGTCCTTTCACCATCGCGGTGTGTACAGATGGAGTTTTGTTGGCATTGTGTGTTCTAGCGGAGCTGGATCACTGGATCACTGTCCAGCTCAGTCCTGGATGGTGGCGGAGCCTCCAGGAAGCCCCAAGGATTGCTACCCCTTGTCCATCTTTAGCTGAGAGAGCAGAACTCGTGAAATGGAACAGAATGTCAGCTAGCCCAATCCTCAAAACAGCTGGAAGTGGAGGTGTGGCTCAAGTGGTAGAACGCTAGCCTTGAGCACAAAAGCTCAGGGACAACACACAGGGGCTGAATTCAAGCCTTAGGACTGGCACAAAAGAGAAAGAAAGTAGCCAGGTGCTGGTGGCTCAGACCTATAATCCTAGCTACCCAGGAGGCTGAGATCTGAGGATCATGGGTCAAAGCCAGCTTGGGCAGTGAAGTCCAAGAAGCTCTTATCTCCAGTTAACCCCCAGTAAACCAGAAGTGGCACTCAATAAAAGCTCAAGGACAGAGCCCAGGCCCAAGCCTCATGACTGACAGAAAGAAAGAAAGAAAGAGAGAAAAGGAAGGAAGGAAGGTAATTTAATCAGCCTGTTCATAAGGCCTATGGTGTCTAGGGACTCAAGCTCTCCACCCCCCAGGGATGCGTTGCAAGCCCCCAGCTGCAGGTTGAATTTCTTTTCTTTTCTTTTTCCTTTTTGGTTGTGGGGCTTGAACTCAGGGCCTGGGCACTGTCTCTGAGCTTTTGCAGTCAAGGTTAGTGCGCTACCACATCGAACCATACACTTCCATTTTTCTGGTGATTAATTGGAGATGATAGTCTTAAAGAGTTTCCTGCCCTGGATGGCTTCAAACCATGATCCTTAGATCTCAGCCTCCTGAGTAGCTAGGATTGCAGATGTTAATCATTATGGCGGTGTTAATCATTATATATATATATATTTAATGTAAAATATGTAGTATATATTGTTATTTGTACTTATGATATCTAATATTTTGTTTATATTTTATTTATAGTGTAAAATTTTGTTTTAGTGTATATATAATATATACTATAGATAAAGTATACATACATATATGTGTGTGCATATATATATATGTATATAAAATTTGGCCCCCCCTTTTTTTCTGCCAGTCCTGGGGCTTGAACTCAGGGCCTGGGCACTGTCCCTGAACTTCTTTTGCTCCAGGCTAGCACTCTACCACTTGACCTACAGCACCACTTTTTCAGTGTATGTGGTACTGAGGGATTGAACCCAAGGCTTCATGCATGCTAGGCAAGCACTCTACCACTAAGCCACCTTCCCAGCCCCTGGCCCCTTATATAATAACTACTGATGATTGAACATTTCTTTATTGGTGTATATTAACGATAGAAGGGGGATTTCACAAAGTCCCCTAATTATCCCTGTTACCTTTGCTCTGTCCCCCTCCCTGCAGAGTCAGCTCCCTCAGCAGAAGCTGCAGCTGCAGGAGGCATGCATGCTCAAGGAGAAGAATGTGTCTGTGATGGAGCACCAGCTGGCAGAGGTGGAGGTGAGGACCAGCGTGGCTGAGCCTGGGAACTGGGGTCTGGGGGGGAGGAGCCCTAGAGGTAAGTACTTTTCCCGGTCGCTTGTCCCATTGCCTTTCAGGAGACAGTGCGTCAGTTCCGGAAGTCTGTTGGGGAACAGCTGGGCAAGATGCGGGTGTTTCTGGCAGCCCTGGAGGATTCTTTGAACCATGAGGCAGAACAAGTTCGGGGAGATGCTGTTGTGGCCTTGAAGAGGGAGCTGTCTGCCTTGAAGTCTTACCTGGAGCAGCTGCGGCAGATGGAGAAGGTGCTGGAGGAGGTAGCTGACAAGCCACAGACAGAATTCCTCATGGTAAGGACTCCATGTCCTCCTGCTGCTACTCCTTGGCCATGGTTCAGACTCTAGAGGCCTTGTCCCTGAGGCCTGCAGAGGGCTAGGGAGGAGCCAGGGTCTCATATCCAAGAGGTGGGCCTTGGGCTGTTATTTAGGTTGGACATTGCTTAAGAATATGAAAGCTTGCTGGGTGTTGGTGGTTCACGCCTGTAATCCTAGTTACTCAGGAGGCTGAGATCTGAGGATAGCAGTTTGAAGCCAGCCTGGGAAGGAAAGTTCTGAAGACTCTTATCTCCAATTGACCACCAGAAAACTGGAAGTGGTGCTGAGGTTCAGTGTGGTAGAGTGCTAGCCTTGGGCAAAAAGAAGCTCAGGGACAGCACCCAGGTGCTGAGTTCAAGCTCCATGATGGGGTAGGGGTGGGGGGTGGAGAGAAAGCTATTACTATTATAGGCTTATTTATTTATTTGTCAGTTTTGGGGCTAGAACTCAGGGCCTAGGCCCTCCTGTCCCTGAGCTTTTTTTTTTTTTTTTTAAATTTTGCTCAAGGCTAAGCATTCTAACACTTTCAGCTCCACTTCCAGCTTTTTTTGTGGTTTGTTAGAGATAAGAGACTCACAGACTTCCCTGCCCTGGCTAGCTTTGAATTGGGATCCTCAGCTCTCAGCCTCCTGAGATGACAGGCTGGGATTACAGGCATGAGCCACAGTGCTCTGTGGGAACCCTTTTTCTAATTCACATAATGGTAAAGGACTAGAGAGGCCTTTATTCCTGGGTTTCTTTCTTTTTTTTTCTGGTTTGTTCTGCCCCTACCTTTGGCACTGTCATCCCTAGAAGTTCCCGGAGTCCTGCTTTATCTGCCTGCTTTATCTCTATTCTGTTTCTGTCTCTCTCCAGACTTACTGTTTGGTGACCAGCAGGTGAGATCATCTTGGATCCTTTGCCCAACTTGCTCCAGTCTTCTAAGGACAAGGCCAGGATCTCCCTCCTCCTGCAGCGAGCCTTTGTACCCAAATGGGTTTGGCTTTGCTGCCATTGAAACTGAGCTGGTCCTTAGACCCTGGGACTAAGGTGGTCAGACAGACATGGTGGATCAGGAGGGTCAAGGGTCAAGGCTCTGTGCTCAGTGCTGCTGGAGAGGGAAGGGAACAGGTGGCTAAGAAGGCTGTTCAGAGGAGGGGCTCTTGCCACTGGATGGGGATTCTCTGGGGGAGCTGGGGCATGGGACAAAATGGCAGACTGAGGGTGTAGCAGTGCAGACTGTGTGTGTGTGTGTGTGTGTGTGTGTGTGTGTGTGTGTGTGTGTGTTGGTAATGGGGTTTGAATTCAGGGCCTGGGTGCTGTTCCTTAGCTTTTTCACTGAAGGCTGGTGCTCCACCACTTAAACCACATGCCCATTTCTGGCTTTTTGGTGGTTAATTGGAGATAAGACTCTCATAGATTTTCCTGCCCTGACTGGCTTCTAGTTACAGTCCTCAGATTTCAGCCTTCTGAGTAGCTAGGATAACAGGCATGAGCTACTTGTGCCTAACTTGTATTTTGTTTTTTGAGATGAAGTCTCTTTAACTTTGATTGTGTTGCCCTCAACCTCTCAATTCTCTTGCCTCTGTATCTGGAGTAGCTCAGATTACAGGCATGCATGACCACTCTAGGCATTTAAACATGGACACTATCTGTTCACTTACAGCAAATACAGCATCTCCATCTATCTCCAGAGTCCCCCCCCCCAATATTCCCAAAGTAAAATCTAATGGAAAAGTTTTAAGCAAGAGTATGATTTAGGGGTGATCCTGGAGTCTCCCCTCCCCCTCATCAGACACCTCCTCCTCCCTTCTCCATTTCTAGGCTGCAGAAGATTCTGTCAGAGTCACCTCCGCCTGCCCGTCTGGATATCCAGTTGCCTGTTATCTCAGATGACTTCAAATTCCAGGTGTGGAAGAAGATGTTCCGGGCTCTGATGCCAGGTATGGGAGGGGCTGGCTCTGCGTGAGACTGGGGCGCACAGGGGGCGGCCTCCCATCCCACTTCAGAGGGCCATTGAAGGAGATGCTCTTAGCCCTTGGCCTCCCTCTGGGTCCCCATTGCAGCCCTCTAAGTTGTCTCTTGGAGGACAATCTTCACGAACAGATGGGGGCCTGGGGGGCAGTGAGTGATGAGATGGGGTGCTATGGGCCTCAAGGGAAGATTAAACCCTGATTGACCCATTGCCTCCTTGTGTGACCCTCTCAGGAGAGGAGACAGACACAAGTCCTGTTTACTGGAGCAGGCCAGGCTGGGGGGCGGGGGAGGGCGAGGGGAGAGCTCTAGGCAGCGCCGGCCGCCCATACCACAGCTGGAAAACATCCTGCACAGCTGGGCAACACGGGTGGGTGGTTTTCACTCTTCCCTCCTTCTTTCCTTCCTTCATTGGTCATGGGGCCTGAACTGTGGGCCTGGCCACTGTCCCTCAGCTCTTCAGCTCAAAGCCAGTGCTCTACCACTTGAGCCACAGCGCCACTTCCAGCTTTTTTGTGCTTAGGTGGTGCTGAGGAATGGAACCCAGGGCCTCATGCATGTTTGGGCCTCAGGTGGGCCCAAGCCAGGAAGCTTCGGGGGGGGGGCGATGTCCCTGGACCCAGAGGTGTTTGGCCAGGGAGGCGCCTCATGGATGGACAGGGCAAGGCGGAGGGGCGATCGGGGGTGCCCAGCGGGCTCTCTCTCTCTCTCCCTCCCCGTCCCCCCCCTGCAGCCCTGGAGGAGCTGACTCTGGACCCCAGCTCTGCGCACCCCAGCCTGGTGGTGTCCCAGTCGGGCCGGCGCGTGCAGTGCGCGGAGCAGAAGGGAGCGGCGGCTGCGGGCGAGGACGAGCGGCGCTTCGACAAGACGGTGGCGGTGGTGGCGCAGCAGCGGCTGGCGGAGGGCGAGCATTACTGGGAGGTGGAGGTGGGCGACAAGCCGCGCTGGGCCCTGGGCGTGATGGCGGCCGACGCCCCGCGGCGGGGCCGGCTGCACGCGCTGCCGTCGCAGGGGCTGTGGCTGCTGGGGCTGCGCGACGGGAAGGTGCTGGAGGCGCACGTGGAGGCCAAGGAGCCGCGCGCGCTGCGCACCGAGGCGCGGCCGGCGCGCGTGGGGCTCTACCTCAGTTTCCCCGACGGCGTCCTCGCCTTCTACGACGCCAGCGACGCCGACGATCTCCAGCCGCTCTTCGCCTTCTGGGAGCGCCTGCCCGGCCCCGTCTACCCCTTCTTCGATGTGTGCTGGCACGACAAAGGGAAAAACGCCCAGCCATTGCTGCTGGTGGGGCCCGAGGGCCAGGAGGCATGACCTGGGGGTGGGGAGGGAGGAAGGGAGGAGGGAGGGCCAGGGAGGGGGGCATGGCCAGGGGTGAAGGTGGTCACCGAGGTCCCCATCCTGGGGTGGGTCCTGGGTGACCCTGAGGATCCAATCCAATCTGAAGGGATGGCAAAAATAAAGTGAGGGCTGGGAAGATGGCTCAGTGGTAGAGTGCTTGCCTTGCATGCATGAGGCCCTGGGTTCGATTCCTCAGCACCACATAAGCAGTAAAAGGTGGAAGTGGTGCTGTGGCCCAAGTGGTAGAGCGCCAGCCTTGAGCTGAAGAGCTGACGGACAGCACCCAGGCCCAGAGTTCAGACTCCATGATCGACAAAACAAATAAAAAGTGAGTCTGAGCATCGGAGGCCGGAGGATTGCAGGAGGAAACAGAGGATGATGGAGGTTGGGAAGAGGGTCAGGGGTGGCAGGAGAAGGGAGGTACATAGGTCTGTAAAATCGGGGGCCCTTTGCTTACTCCTTAAAAGTCTAGGGCAGGGCCTACTGAAGGTGATCACTTCAGTGATCTTGCAGCAAACTGCCTTTTTGTTTTTTGTTGTCAGTCCTGAGGCTTGAACTTAGGGCCTGTGCGCTGTCCCTGAGCTCTTTTTTTAGCTCAAGGCTAGCACTCTACCACTTTGAGCCACAGCTCCACGTCCGGTTATGTGGTGCTGAATTGAACCTAAGAGTCTCATGGACTTTTTTGCCTGGGTTTGCTTTGAAATTCCATCCTCAGAGCTCAGCCTCCTGAATAGATAGGATTATAAGCATGAGCCACTAGTGACTGGCTTCTGTTACTCACAGGCTAGTGATTTACCATTTGAGCCTCAGCTTCACTTCTGACTTTTTATTGGAGATAAGAGTCTCGGGATGCTCCCTTTGGCAGCACATATACTAAAAAACTGAAACAATACAGAGAAGATTAGCATGAGCCCTGTACAGGGATGACATGCGAATTCATGTAGTGTTCCATTAAAAAAAAAAAAAAAGAGTCTCATGGACTTTCCTGCTTCTGGCCGGCTTTGAACCTCAATCCTCAGATCTCAACCTCCTGAATAGCTAGGGTTACAGGTGTAAGACACCAGTGCCAGGTTTCTCTTTTATTAAAAGTTTTTTTTTTTGGGGGGGGGTACAGGGATTTGAGGTGAGTGCTTTGCCCTTGCTAGGCTGGCACTCTATCACTTGAGCCACACCTCCCACCCAACTTCCATGCTTGTTATTTTGGAGATGGAGAACAATGAACTTTTCTACTGGGCTGAGCCTCGAACCAAGATCCTCCAGACCTCAGCCTCCTGAGTAGGTAGAATTATAACCATGAGTCACCAGTGTGGATTTAAAAGACTTCTAGGCATTCTCAATCCTCTGGAGCTTTCAAGATTTGGACAGGTGGAGCTGCTTTCTACCCTAATTGGAAGGAATGCCTACCCTTCACTCTCACAGCCTGGCCTGGAGACCCCTAGCAACTGGTCCTTGGCGGGGCTGATGATGAGCCTGAGCAAATCAGGTGACAGGGACATCATGGGTGGAGTAAACAAGGCTTAAAGATCTGGCCAGTGAGAGGTGATCTGCTTGAATGTGTCTTTCTGTTGGGCTTCCACAGATAAAAGAGAAGATTCATTTCAGAAGTTGTTTCACATTAGCAAATAAAGCAATAAAGAAAACGGCCTTTTTGGTTGTAAAATCTCGCACCACTAATAAAATATTGTTCTAGTCTTGACTCTTTGTGCCTTAAACTAGTCAATAGCCTCTTTATGACCCTAATGACTCAACCTTTAGTTTTGATTCATCTAATCTTTCTTTCCTTTTCCTTTCTTGCTTTTTCTGCTCAAGGTTGCTTGAGCACGTTAGCAACACCTCCACTTCTGGCTTTTTGTTGTTGTTGTTGTTATTGATTAATTGGAGATAAGCGTCACTAAGCTCCTTCCTCAGATCTTAGCTTCTTGAGTACTTGGGATTGTAAGGATTCGCCACTAGCATCCTAGTTTTCTTAAGAACATGTGTTTAGTTTTCAGTGTGTGGTATACTCTGTGTGTGTGTGTGTGGGGGGGGGGGGACTAGCCATTCAGTGGCTCAAAACACTTATCCTGTAAGGTAAAGCCCAGAGTCTTTGGAACTTCATTTGAGCTGGCCACTACCTTGTGTGTTTCTGAAGTCTGGCCCTTCTGAACTCCTGGGGTCCCCTCACTCCCTACATCATGCAGCTGTCTTCTAAGAACCCCTTTTGTTGGGTGCCAGTGGCTAATACCTATAATCCTAGCTATTCAGGAGGCTGAGATCTGAGGATTGCAGTTCGAAGCCAGCCCAGGTAGGAATTCCATGAGACTCTTATCACCAGTTAACCACCAGAAAACAGAAAGTGGCGCTGTGGCTCTAAGTGGCAGAGCAGTAGCCTTGAGCAGAAAAACTCAGGGATGACGCCCAGGCCCTGAGTTCAAGCCCCATTCCCCCCAAAAAAAACAAAAACAAAAACAACCCCACCTCTTTTCCCTCCTGCTAATCCTTCTCTACTGGTCCTTGAAACACCACCATCTCTTCTACTTGGCCTTTTACGCCTGGGAGAGAGTCTATTACCACTCTCCACTTTGGACCAGCCAGCCCCTGTATAATGCACCACCATGGCCTCTGAGTCCTGTCTGGGGAGGGGAAAGAAGGGTGTACCAGAGCCAGCGCCTCTCCCTTAGGAAACAGGTCCTCTGAGAAGCATTTGCAAGGGAAGCTTGAATGTGGGGACAGATGTCCATGTGGAAGGAAGGGGGAAGGGCTATGGGGCTGTGATGAAGTCTGACCCAGAGTGAGTGAGAGAAGGAGGAAACAAAGGGCTTGAAGCAGCCAGGACTGCAGTGGGTGACGGCAGCAGCCAAAGCAGCCTATCCTAGGCATGTCTCCTGGGATAAGCCCTCCTTCTCCCTGCTGCTGAGCCAATGGCTGAGCTCAGCCTTCCCTGTAGCCGGTGGCAGGTGCTCTCTTCTAGCAGAAAGCTTTCTTTTTCATTATTTATTTTTAATTTTTAAAAGTGTTATTATAAAGGTGATGTATAGAGGGGTTAGAGTTACCTAAGTCAGGCAAGAAATGCATTTCTTTTTTATTTATTTATTTTTTATTGTGAAAATACCGTACAGAGGGGCTACAATTACATGAGCAAGGAAATGAGTACATTTCTTATCAAGCATTGCTGCCTCTTCCTTTGTTTCTCCTCCCCATCCCTTCCCATCTCCTCCTCCCTCCCCCCTGCACCCACCCCAGAAATACATTTCTTTTTGGACCATGTCACCCCTTCCCTCACCCTCTCCCAGTTTTTTTCCCCTCCTGTCCCCATTTCTTTTCATTTTAATTATGTGATGATGGGCTTTATTGTGGCATTTCCATGCTACATATACATTTATATATATATATATATATAATATATTTTGGTAATATTTATACACTCCTCCCTTTTTCTTTGTTTTCTTTTTGGGTCTGGTCTTGGGACCTGAACTCTGGGCCTGGGCGCTGTCCCTCAACTCTTCAGCTCAAGGCTAGCGCTCTACCACTTGAGCCACAGTGCCACTTCTGGCTTTTTTCGTTTTGCTTATGTGGTGCTGAGGAATTGAACCCAGGGCCTCATGCATGCAAGGCAAGCACTCTACCACTGAGCCACCTTCCCAGCCCCTTTCATCCCCCTTTCTTTCAACAATTTCTAATATGTGCTGTTCTTGAATTTTTTTTTTTGTGCCAGCCCTTGGGCTTGAACTCAAGACTGGGGTGCTGTCCCTGGGTTGCTTTTTATTTATGTATTAATTAATTATATTTTATTTATTTATATTTATTTTATTAATTTGTTGTTCTTGCTCCAGACTAGCACTCTACCACTTGAGAGTTACAGCTCCACTTCTGGCTTTTTGGTGGTTAATTGGGAAATAACAATCTCATGGATTCCTGGTTAGGCTGCCTTTGAACCTTAATCATCAGATCTGTACCTCTTAAGCATCTAGGATTACAGGTGTGAGCTACCAGTACCTTGCTTTTGCTTATCAATTTTTATACATGCATATGATGTATTTTGGTCATATTATTCCCCCTGACACTCCTAAAACTACTAGATTGAAGACACAGCCTACAGAATAGGCGAAATCTTTGCCAGCCATTCATCTGATAACACTCTATAAAGAAAGAGTTCAGCCGGGCGCTGGTGGCTCACGCCTGTAATCCTAGCTATTCAGGAGGCTGAGATCTGAGGATCGCGGTTCAAAGCCAGCCCGGGCAGGAGAGACCGTGAGACTCCTATCTCCAATAAACCACCAGAAAACCGGAAGTGGCGCTGTAGCTCAAGTGGTAGAGCGCTCGCCTTGAGCTGAAGAGCTGAGGGACAGCGCCCAGGCCCAGAGTTCAAGCCCCACGACCGACAAAAAAAAAAAAAAAAAAAAGAAAGAGTTCAAAAAATTAACTGTGGGCTGGGAAGGTGGCTCAGTGGTAGAGTGCTTGCATGAGGCCCTGGGTCTGATTCCTCAGCATCACATAAGCAGAAAAAGTTGGAAGTGGCACTGTAGCTCAAGTAGTAGAGTGCTAGCCTTGAGCTGAAGAGCTGAGGGACAGCGCCCAGGCCCAGAATCCAGGCCCCACAACCAACCAAAAAAAAAAAAATTAAATGCACAGAAACCAAATAATCCAATTACTAAATGAGACAAATGAACTGAATAGGCAGTTTTCAAAAGAAGAAGTACAAATGGCCAATAAATACATGAAGAAATGTTTAATGTCCTCAACTATAAATGAAATGCAAATAAAAATGATATTGAGATTCCATCTCATTTGAGCCTGACGCTTGAACTGAGACTTGCTTGGCTTTACCGAGTTTACTTGAGGCCACACCTCTAATCTGGCACTTTTCTGGTTAATTGGAGATGGAGTCTTGAGGACTTTTCTGCTGGGCTGGCTTCAAACACTTGCTCCTGTAGGTCTCAGCCTCCTGAGTAGCTGGGATTACAGGCAAGAGGCACTGGTGCTGGGCTCATACTAATCTTTTTTTTTTTTTTTTTTTTGCCAGTCATGGGGCCTGAACTCTGGGTCTGGGCGCTGTCCCTCAGCTCTTCAGCTCAAGGCTAGCGCTCTACCACTGGAGCCACAGTACCACTTCCGGCTTTTTCTGTTTATGTGGTGCTGAGGAATCGAACCCAGGGCCTCATGCTTGCAAGGAATGCACTCTACCGCTGAGCTACCTTCTCAGCCCGCTCATACTAATCTTGATGTCCATCAGCTAGAAAGCAAATAGCAACACATTCTGGTGAAGATTCAGGGAAAAAGGAATCCTCATACTCAATTAGTGGGAATATAAAGAGTCAAAGAGTGAGCCACCTAAAATTAAGATTTGGTAGAAAAGCCAGTGGTTCAAAGTCTCAGTGTACTATCCTTCATCTCTATCCCTAGATGAGCCTTTTCCTCCTCCTCCTCCTTCTCCTCCCCCCCTTTTTGCCAGTCCTGGGGCTAGAACTGTGGGCCTGGGCACTGTATCTGATCTCTTTGTGCTCAAGGCTAGCATTCTACCACTTGAGCCACAGTTCCACTTCTGGCTTTTTTGGTTATTAACTGCAGATAAGTGTCTCATGGACTTTTCTACCTGGGCTGGTTTTGAACTGCAATCCTTGATTTTGTTTTTGGTTGCTTAGTAACAGTTATCACTGCCATCATTTACTGTCTAAATCTCTCGGCCAAGGGTCTGAACCTGCCTTCAATGTGCCCATCAGGTGTTCCACCCATTCCCATCTCCTGTGTTTTTGTGGACGCTGCCCCAGGGCCGATCCCTCTCTCTGCTTACTCTTTTTTTTGCAATTTTAAATGCTAGTTTTTATTTACTGGTAATTGTGCAAAAGACACCAATTTAATACTGCACAGAAAAACAATCGTGTAAATCAAAAATTAAGCAGTAAATATGGAATAAATTTTAAACCGAGCACCATGTTCCTTCAAAACTGATATCACAGAATACAACTCCAGTCATATAATTAAAATAAATCTGGAGAACTCTCTCAGTTAATATTTAGTACCTAGAATCAAAGGCTCTATGCTTTGATGCTTTACTTTCCAGGAAAGTAGAAATAATTCTAATTTTGAGCAGTTTAATACACTCAAAATAACAAAGGAAATAACTGGTATAATTTATTCCATTTTTCAATTGGCATCATCAACTAATACAATGTTGACAAGCTGGCTGATAGAAAAATAATAATATAAGGCTAGTTATACATCCTTCTCAATTTTCTTATTCAAAAACTCAAAAGTAACATTCTTCATTTTAAAGGACTACTTTAAATTTTAAAAATCTTAAAGGCAGATACAAGAGAGTAAGCACTTTTACCACCAAAATTACTTATACATAGGAGACCTTAAGAAAAAAAAAGCAATCAAAAGGCAGTGCAATAATACTTCATACTGCTGAATCTTACATATTCTGAGGTATGTAATGAGAAGCCAAGTGAGGTGAAGCCGTCTAGCCAACTGGGACAGGACTTATAGCACCATGGATTTGCAAAGAACTACCGTATGTTGCACCAACAGGATGCCAGTTGGTAACATAGGGATAATCTGGCACAACAGGAAAGCAGGAATCAAAACCTGACAAAGGGGATTGTCCATAATGATCTGACATTACTGGATAATAGACTGTTCCATGAGGGATAGATACAGGGTCTGCATTTGGAATAATATCATTTGTTGATGCTTCTGCCTGTGTACCATCTGCTATCTCTACCTCATTGTACAAGTGAGGAGCAGTTTGGTCTACCAGAGGTGACTCAGAACAAATTTGAAGATTGTCTACATGAAGTTGCTGTGGCTGTATTTGTGGCATGTAGAACATGGAATGCCAGTAGTTGTGGTGATAGCACTGCAATCCCAGATTGAAATAATACTGTAAAACTTTTGTATCTTGAGGCAGATCACTTCCACTTGGATCACAGGAATAAGGTGGAGGTGGTGGTGGGAGATTAGAAGCTTCTCCTATCTCAAGAGGGGGAGGAGGTTGTGGTGGAGGAGGAGGTGGTGGTGGCAGAGAGGCCACAGCACCTGGCTTTCTGCTTACTCTTTAAACCACAGCATGGTCTCCACCTGCCTGTTTCAAGTTCTTTTCTGTGTTACCACACACTGTGAACATGTCTCTGTTCTCATCTTAATGTCTAGCTGCCTTTAACCTGGCTGACCTCTGACTTCCTGCTCATTTCCAGAAGCAGATCCTGAAACAGGATGCAAGTACAAAGCAGTTTATTTTTTTTGGAGGTTCAGGAGTGTAGCAACCATGGTGGAGAAGGGCACTAGAAAGCAGTCAATAAAGCTGGGTGTTGGTGATTCATGCCTATAATCCTAGCAACTCAAGAGGCTGAGATCTGAGGATTGTGGTTCAAAGCCAGCCTGGGCAGAAAATGTTGTGAGACTCTTATCTTCGATTAACTAGCAAAAAGCTACAAATGGAGGTGTGGCTCAAGTGGTAGAGTACCAACCCTGAGTTGAAAAGCTAAGGGACAGTGCCCAGGCCTTGAGTTCAAGCCCCAGTACCAGTGTGTGTTTGGGGGGGGAGGGGAAGCTGCGAATAAACATGGTCAATGGGGGGCACAATACATACCCCAGCGAAGATATGTGAGAACATTATTATTATTATTTCTGGTGGTGGAATTTGAAGTCAAGACTTTAAGTTTGCTTAGGTGGCTGGTGCTCTACCACATGAGCCAAGCTTCCAGTCTTATTCACCAGTAGAAGGTAGAGCTTGAGAGGGGCTTTCATGGTGGAATGGGGAGGGCATTAATTCTTAGGTATGGTTGATTTGATTGGGTACTGCAGCTGTCTAGAAGTTGACTTACAGGGTCTGAGGGGTGGGACCTGAGGCATAGAGGACAGGGTGCTGTTGATGGCATTCCCAGAGAGAAGATGAAGCTCAAGAGGGCTTTGTCTCCTTCTGGATCCTCAGTGTCTGGCACCTAGTAGTTGCTTCATGTATAAGGTTTAGGACCTTGGCTCAAATAGTAGAACACCTTCTGAGTGAGCCTGAGTGAGGCCTTGGGTTTAAACCACAGTACTTTTCCCCCTCATATCATTTTGGTGAATAAATGACTGAGTAAAGAATTCATTAAGTGATTTATAAAGATCTTAAATGAACCGTGGTAGATTCTGGGAATCTATTTGTTGGGTAAATGAACTTCACTTCCATGTAGAAAAAGGGAAGTGTGAAGAAACTTGGCCATTCTCTTTGTGACATTTAAGTGACCTGAGTAATTTTTTTTTTTTCCTAGTATTAGGCCTTGAACTCAGGGCTTGGGTACTGTCTCAAGGCTGGCACTCTACCACTTGAATCACAGCTCCATTTCTGGCTTTTTGGTGATTAATAGGAGATAGGTCTTAATGGCCTTTCCTTCTTTAGCTGGCTTTGAACCGAGATCCTCGGATCTCAGCCTCCTGAGTAGCGAGGATTGTAGGCGAGAGCCATTGGCGCCTGGCTCTTTGAGTGTTCAGTAAGATCATTGAGCTTCTGAATTATCCAGTTTTTGAGTCTCATTCTAGTCTTGTTTACCAGACTACCGTGTTATTGTAACCCCTCTGTATGGTATTTTCACAATAAAAAATATACATAGTCTTTCTGGGGGTGGGCATGAACCACTGGCACCTTTTTTTTTGAGAGAGAGATTAGTGATCTTCCTACCTCTACCTCCTGATTGCTGAGGTTACAGGCGTGCACCACCACACTGGGCTAATGCTACTTATTAGTCGTGTTGTTCAGAATAACCAGTTAATTTCTGCATCTATCAATGAATCAGAATTTGTCCACTCTTTTGAAATGTTTCTAAAAACTCTCCGGCTCCCTCTTATTTTCCTTACTGGGCGTCATTCTAACCCTCTTCTCAAACTCCATTTTGGTTTCAGACTCACTTTGAGACCTTCCTTTTCTCCACTCCTAAATAATTTCCATTTTTCAGATTCTGGAACAAGATCCCCAACCACGACTCTCCCCGCCCCGCTGTGGGCCCCTCTTAGGCCACACTTCCTCTGGCTCCGGGTGAGCCGGATGTTAGTGAAACCAGACCTTCTTCTTTTTAGATGCCGTCAAGATCTAGTTTCTCCTCCTCCCCTGCTGCGCTCAGCTTCAGGCCATGTTATTACTCTGCTCTCAACTGTACTTTTATTTTTCTGTGGTACTGTGGTTGGAACAACTGAGGGACAAGCACTCACTTAACAAGCACTCTACCACTCGAGCCATGCCTCCATCCTTTTTTGCTTTAGCATTTGTGTTTTGACAGTGTCTTGTGTTTTGTGCCCAGGCTGGGCTGGATTGTGATCCTCCTATTTATGCCTCTCTCATAGCTGGGATTCCAAATGTGACCTATCATGCCCATCTTATTGGTAGAGATGGGGGTGTTACGTTTTGCCCATCTGGCCTCAAACTTCCATCCTCCTGATCAGTCACCTCCTGAGTCACTGGGGATTATAGGCATGAGCCACCATGCTTCACACACACACACACACACACACACACACACACACACACACACACACACACACACACACACACACACACACACACACACGTATTTTGGTCATAGGGATTGAACTAAGGGCCTGGATGTTGTCCCTGATCTCTTTTGCTAAAGGCCAGCGCTCTACTACTTTGAGCCACAGTGCCATTTCCAGTTTTCTGGTGATAAGAGTCTCATGGCCTTTCCTGCTTGGGCTGGCTTCCAATTGCAATCCTCAGATTCTAACCTCCTGAGTAGCTAGGATTATAGGTGTGCCTGGCGCTATCTCTCTCTCTCTCTCTTTCTCTCTCTCTCTCTCTCCATATATATATCTATCATCCTGCCTCTGCCTCCTCAATGCTGGGATTAAGAGGTGTAATAGTGGCTTGTCTTTTCCCTTCCCTTCCCTTCCCTTCTCTTCCATTTTTTTCCCTTCTCTTCTCTTATTTTTCTTTCCCTTCTTTTTTCTTTTCACTTTCTCTTTGTCTCTCATTTGCACATCAGACAGTCTTGCCCAGAGCTGAAGTTTCACTTATGTATTTATTCAACCCACATTAGCTGAACTTTTTTTTTTTTACAGTCTTGGAATTTGAACTCAGGACCTTATGCTTACTAGACTGTACTATAGCACTTGAGCTACACCTAAAAACAAACGAACAGGTAAAGCACTAAAATTTCTTTTTTTTTTTTTAAAGCACTAAAATTTCTTAATGGAATGTGTTATACCCATTAAAATGGAATTATGGCTGTAGTAGAGCTAATGAGGCATACTAATGCTAATGTTATATAGCAAAACTATGATGTGCAATTAAAGCTATCACATCTTGGCAAGTCCGTAAACCACATCTGTGCAGAATTGAAGCCTGGAGTTGGTGCCAGGAGCTGCTCTATTGTGGTATTGTTTCCGCTTTCCATAATATTATCATAGCCAAGACAACTGGGAAAAGAATAGAAGTATAGTGATTTCTTAGGCCTGGCTCAACCTATCTTAGGGGCTCTGTCTGCAGGAACAACTTGTTGTGGGCTGGGGAAACACTGGTGCTTGTGTGTGTGTGTGTGTGTGTGTATGTGTGTGTGTGAGAGAGAGTGTGTGTGTGCGCGCGCGTGCACCCACACGTGCACGTGCACGCATGCACCCATGCATGCCAATATTCAAGCTTGAACTCAGGGCCTTGTGATGTTGGTTGGCTTTTTTTTTTTTTTCTCAAGGCTAATGCTCTATCACTTGAGTCACACTTGAGTCCACTTCTGGCTTCTTGTTGGTTAATTCAAGATAAGAATCTTCTGGATTTGTCTGCTGAAGCTAGCTTTGAACCACAATCCTCAGATCTTAACCTCCTGAGAATCTAGGATTATAGTTCTGAGCCATTGTTGCCTGGATGAATCTTTTGCTCTTAACATTGTGTCCATCCTGTTTACCCCTAGAAGCAGAAAAAAAAAATACACACAAAGGTTTGTGATTCTTATTCTCCACCCAGGTCATTTTCTCCTGTCGAAAGGAATTTCCCCGCCCCCCCCCCCCCCCCCCCATCGCAGGTCAAGCCCAAAGCTACTTCTGCCTTTTTTTTTTTTTTTCCTGTCCCAGGGTATGTCTATAATTTTTTTTTTTTCTCAAGGCTAGCTCTCTTTCACTTGAGCCACAGCTGTACTTCTGGCTTTTGTGTGAGTGTGTGAGGGAGGAAGTGAATAACTAGAGATAAGAGTCTCCTGGATTTTCCTGTGTGGGCTGGCTTTGAACCTTGATCCTCAGATCTCAGCTTCCTGAGTGGCTAAGATTACAGGCATGATGCTCCAGTATGAGCTCTGACAAGACAGTGGCCCTTCCCAAACAAGGTATGCAGAGCAAACACAGCCTGGTCCCAGCCCCTCTTGTAGAATGCTTCTTTCTGAGCATCATGACTTACAGGACAGGAGCAAGAACAAACGAGAAGATGGGGGTGGTTCTTCCCTAAGTAGCCCTGGTGTCTGCTACCCCATTTTCTGGGACAACATGTCTGTTTTCTTCCTCTATCATGTCCTTATACTGACCTTGGAAGAATCCTCTATGGAGAAGAAAATCAGAAGTTCCAGAAACCAGATGCTAGTGGCTCCTAGCTACGCAGGAGGCTGAGATCTAAGGATCTGGGTTTGAAGTCAGCCCGGGCAGACAAATCTGAGAGACTCCTATCTCCAACTACCTAGCAAAAAGCTGAAAGTGGAAGTATGGTTCAAGTGGTAGAGTGCTAGGCTTGAGTGAAAAAGCTAATGAAGGGCGTGGAGCCCTGAGTTCAAGTCCCAGGATTGACGTACACACAAGAACAACAAAGCCAACAGGGCTGATCGGGTTAGAAGATAGAGAGCAACACTCATCCTTCTTATTGCTTCACTTTCTAGAAACCTCTCCGGCCTTTTTCCTTCCCACATCATGCACCATGGTCTGATATCTTCCTGCAAGCTGTGGCTGAGGTCTGTGATGACTCATTTGTATCCTCCAGCTTCCAGTCTCTGGAGCCCCCTGGCTTGGCCAGCCTGCTTGTCTCTGCAGGGCCGCCACTCTTGTTTTGGCTCATGCAGCTGATGCTATCATTCACCAGTTCTTCTGGCTTCTCTTTCACAAGCAGCTGCAGGAACAGGCAGGCTTTGCTTCTGCAAAGATGGGGGGGGGGGATGGTGCAGGCAGAGGAAGATCAACCTCAGGAGGAGGTCAGGCTTTAGATCCACTGACCTCTGTCATCACAGCTATAATCCCCTCCCAAGAATCATTACCTCGGCAGCATCAAGACCCACTGAAGGTCTTCAGGGTGTGTTCCCCTCCCGGCCCCCCCTCCCTGTTTCCCTGTCACTCACTATCCTGAAAGTACAGCCTCTGTCATAGACGCTGCTCCTTCCTTCCTTCCTTCCTTCCTTCCTTCCTTCCTTCCTTCCTTCCTTCCTTCCTTCCTTCCTTCCTTCCATCCTTCCTTCCTCCATTCCACCCTTTCTCCCTTTCTCCTTCTTTCTTCTTATTGTTGGTCAGGGGGTTTTGAACTTAGGGCCTGGTCTCTGCCCCTGAGCTTTTCTTTTCCTTCAAGACTAGCACTTAACCACTTGGAGCCACAGCTCCACTACCTGCTCAGGTTGCTTTGAACCTTCAGATCTCAGCCTCCTGAGTAGCTAGGATTACAGGTATGAGCCACTGATGTCAAGCTACATTATCATCATTTCTGAGTCAAACATCATCTTCTTACCTGTTTCATCAGCTCAGCTCTCAGTTTACGGTTTGGTGAGCAGGCATTCCCTCCACCAAGTGCCTCCATCCTCAGCTAGAGTGGCTGTCTAGTAAGTCTTCCTCGTCTTCAGTTTTTGCTAAGGCTGGCTTTGAATTTCATTCCTCAGGTCTCAGATTTCTGATTAGCTAGGGTTCTAGACATAGGCCACTGGCATCGGGCTCACAAAATTGTCTTTATATAATATGTATTCAAAAATATAAAATAAGGGATGGGAAGGTGGCTCAGTGGTAGAGTGCTTGCCTTGCATGCATGAAACCCTGGGTTTGATTCTTCAGCACCACATAAGCAGAAAAAGCCAGAAGTGGCGCTGTGGCTCAAGTGGTAGAGCGTTAGCCTTGAGCTGAAGAGCTGAGGGATGGCGCCCAGACCAAGAGTTCAGGCCCCCCACGACTGGAAAAAAAATATTTATAATAAAAATATTTGTTTCTTAAATCATGTTTATAGAAAACATTTTATATACCATGTTAACAACACTAGCTTTTATAATTGCATATTTATTTACCTTTATTGAGATTTTTTTTTCATATGACTCTGTTACTGTCTAATACCTTTGCATTTCTGTCTGCAGGAGTCTCTGTAGCTTTGTGTTTGGTGCTGTCCCTTAGTCCCTTAGCTTTTTCTCTGTAGCATTTCTTTTTTTTTTTTTTTTTTTGGGTCCGGTCATGGGGCCTGAACTCTGGGCCTGGGCGTTGTCCCTCAGCTCTTCAGCTCAAGGCTAACGCTCTTCCACTTGAGCCACAGCACCACTTCCGGCTTTTTTCTTTATGTGGTGCTGAGGAATCGAACCCAGGGCCTCAGGCATGCAAGGCAAGCGCTCTACCACTGAGCCACCTTCCCAGCCCCTCTGTAGCATTTCTTGAAGGGGAGGTCTAGTGGAGATGAATTCCCTTGACTTTTTGTTTATCCAAGATTGCATGACTTTTTTTCTTTTTACTTTGTTTTGGCTAGCAATTGGCCTTGAACTCAGGGCCTCATGCTTGCTAGACAAATATTCTACTACTTAAGCTATTTTCCAGCGCATTTTTAGTTTACTTATTTGGATTTATTTAGTTAGTTTTCTTGTAGGGTCTCATGCTTTTGCCCAGAGTAGGTCTTAGAACATAATTCTCCTACCTCCACCTCTGAATAGATGGGATTATAGGTGCATACCACTATGTCCAGCTCTTGAGACCTTATTTATTTTATTTTATTATTTTTTAAAAGCAAAACACTTCAAAAGCACCAGAACTCTTTACATAGGAGCTGCCCAGAACAGCTCTGGGTCTGTAAGTGGAGTTGGAGAAATGTTGCAAAGTGTTTTTGAGAAGACCCAGAGTCCTAAGGGCATTTTGCTGGTTTTTCTTAATACTTTGGCCAACCCTAGGAACAAGTGAGTCACAAATGATAGAGTGCATGATCTTTCAGATGGTGAGTGACCTTGGTGGCGTTTGAGCCGGAGAGCACTGAGTGCAGTCCCCAGAGAAGGGCTGAGTCAAGTGCTCAATGGGCTTCCGTCCTCCCCCTCTTCCTTGAACCACTTCTCGTTTTCTGCCCTTCCAGACTTGAATGGCTTCTATGAAGGGGTTCAGTGGTGCCTGCCACCCAACTTCTTTTCTCTCAGGTTCTTGCTGCTTTTAGCCATGACTTGGAGAGTCCTCTTGTTGACAGGTACCTAGGGAATTGGGGGACCTCAGTGTGTGTGTGTGTGTGTGTAAATTTTGGGGTCTGTGAATGGAGGAAAAATAGAAGCAGATGATACAGGAGTTGGATGGGGAGAGGCAAAAGGGATGGGGGAGGATGGAAGATTCAAGAAGAAGGAGAAAGTCGAGCCTGATGAAGATGGGATGCACTGGGAAGCTTGGATGAATGACTTTCTTCACGAACTCTGCAAGGCTGTTTGGTACCCTTCGCTTCATAGATCAGGAAACAGAGGCTCAGAGAGATGAAAGGATATGCCCAGGAGTGCACAGCAAATTTATACTCTCAAGATTCCTCAGGGATCCTACCTTACTACTTTGTTTTTGTGCCAGTAGGGCTTGAACTCAGGGCCTGGGGTCAATCCCTGAGCTTTTGTGCTCAAGGCTAGTGCTCTATCACTTTGAACCCCAGTGCCATTTCTGCCTTTTTGGTGGTTAATTGGAGAGAAGAGTCTCATGGACTTTCCTGCTTGGGGCTGGCTTTGAACTGTGATCCTCAGATCTCAGCCTCCTGAGCAGATACCATTACAGGCATGAGCCATCAATGCCTGGCATTTATTTATTTATTTATTTATTTATTTATTTATTTATTTATTTATTTATTGCCAGTCATGGGCTGGAACTCTGGGCTTGGGCACTGTCCCTGAGCTCTTTTGCTGATGGCTAGTACTCTACCACTTGAGCCACAGCATCACTTCTGAAAAATTTTTTTTTTTGTGATTAGTTGGAGATAAGGGTCTTAGAGACTTTCTTGCCCAGGTTGGCTTTGAACCATAATCCTCAGATCTCAGCCTCCTGAGTAGCTAGGTTTACTGGCATGAGACATTAGAATCTGGATTTTTTTTTTTCAGTCTTGGGGCTTGAACTCTGGGCCTAGGCATTGTCCCTGAGCTCTTCAGCTCAAGGTTAGTGCTCTACCACTTGAGCCACAGCACTACTTATGGTTTTCTAATGGTTACTTGGAGATAAGAGTCTCACAGACTTTCCTGCCCAGGCTGGCTTTGAACCATGATCCTCAGATCTCCGCCTCCTGAGTAGGTAGGATTACAGGCTTGAGCCACCAGCACCCGGCTGCCTGTTTAAAATTTAATTTTACTTTATTAGCCTTCTGAGTAGCTAGGATGACAGGTGTGAGCCATTGGTGCCTGATGGTTTGGTTTCCTTTTATGCTTAGGTTGTGTGGAAACCAAGTCAAGAAGGGAAGGAAATGCTTGAGAATTGGGCAGGAAGGAAATGTTCCGAGTCTACAGGAACTTGACTGTTGAGCAAATTGGTGATAGTGATGGTGGGGAAAGAGGCCATTTGTGGGCTCAGTGGGCAGAGTGGAGTTCAGAGGGGGCATTACTACATCCCATGATGTAGCTCTGGGCCTGTGAGTCAGTTGGTTACAACCTACAAGCCATAGGCTGTAGTTGGACATTTATAAGCAGTCTGATCATAGTGAACACCATTTTGGTACTAGTACTGGGGTTTGAATTCAGGGCCCTCACATTATCCCTTCACTTTTTAATTCAAGGTTGGTGTTCTACCACTTGAACCATACCTCCACTTCCAGTTTTTTTGCTGGATAAGTGGAGATAAGAGTCTCACGGACTTCTCTGCCTGGACTGGCTTTGAACTTTGATCCGTAGATCTCAGTTTCCTGAGTAGCTAGGATTACAGGTGTGAGCCAGTAGCATCTAGCCTGTGAACACTAATGTTGAATCCCAGGATAAGTGAGGATTCCACTGTATCATTAGTAAATCTGTATTATCAAAATGCTATCCTTGCTGGGTGCCATTGGCTCACACCTGTAATCCTCCTAGCTGCTTAAGAGGCTGAGATCTAAGAATCATAGTTCAAAGTCAGCCAGGGCAGGCAAGTCTATGATACTCTTATCTCCCATCAACTACGGAAGAGCTCAAGTGGAGTTATGGCTCAAGTGGTTGAGTGCCAGCCTTGAGTGGGAAAAAGCACAATGGTCAGTCCCTGAGTTCAAGTCCCAGTACCATCAAGTTCCTTGATGATCAGTTTATGGACTTGTATTTTATCTTGTTATATAAATACCTATGTAACATATTCTGTTTGTCTCTTGGCTTGAAAAGCTTGAAGTATATCCTTTCTGGCACTCTATAGAAAAAGCGTGAAATCCCTGAGCTGGCCATCAGAGCTGGGCCTTGGAGGCAGACACCCTGGATGCTGAGTTTGGGCGAATCGGGGCAGAGGAGGGCTTACTACCTTCTTGTCTATTCTGCTTCCCTGCTTGGCCCTTACCCACTTCTCCTTCTTCTAGCCGTGGCCTTATGTCGTGGGTTCAACCTGGATGTTGAAAAGCCGATGACTTTTCAAGAGAATGCAAAGGGCTTCGGGCAGACTGTGGTCCAGTTTGAGGGGTCCCGGTAAGACTTCTGGAAGAGTCCTGTTTTTCATGTGTGTTCCTAAATGTATATAAAAAGACAAATTAGTTTTTTAATTGCTTTTCCTGAATATATAGTAATGAGACAGTGTTTTAAATTAAAAAGATGCTGAAGAGTGTATAAAAAAAAACCAACCCAGTCATTCATTCTTATCCTAGAGATGACTTTGTTTCAATCCATTGGGAATGTATTCTTTCCTTTTTCTTTCTTTCTTTCTGTCTTTCTGTCTTTCTGTCTTTCTCTTTCTGTCTTTCTGTCTTTTTCTGTCTTTCTGTCTTTCTTTTTCTTTCTTTCTGTCTTTCTGTCTTTCTTTCTTTCTTTCTTTCTTTCTTTCTGTCTTCCTTTCATTTTTTGTTTTTTGTCAGTCGTGGGCCTGAACTCTGGGCCTGGGCACTGTCCCTCAGCTCTTCAGCTCAAGGCTAGTGTTCTACCACTTGAGCCACAGCGCCACTTCCGGCTTTTTTCTTTTTTCTTATGTGGTGCTGAGGAATCGAACCCAGGGCCTTGAGCATGCAAGGCAAGTGCTCTACCACTGAGCCACCTTCCCAGCCCAGTGCTGAGGAATTGAACCCAGGGCCTCATGCATGCAAGGCAAGCGTTCTACCACTGAGCCACCTTCCCAGCCCTCTTTCTTCTTCTTCTTTTTTTTTTTAGGCTGGTCATGGGGCTTGAACTTAGGGCCTGGATACAGTCCCTGAGCTCTTTTGCTCAGGGCTATATTCTACCACTTGAGCCACAGCTCCATTCCCAGTTTTTGAATGTTTAATTAGAGATAAGAGTTTCACCAAGACTTTTCTGCTCAGAGTGGCTTTGAACTGAGATACTCAGATCTCAGTCTCCTGAGTAGCTAGGATTACAGGCATGAGCCACTGGTGCTGGCTCCATACCCCCTTCTTCCCTCTCTTTCTCTCTGTCCCTCCCTTCCACCTCCTCCTCTTTCTCTTTTTGATTCACTGCACGGGCTTACCTCAAATAGCCCAAGCTGGCCTTGAATTTGATATATCATGCCTCAGCTTCCCCAGTGCTGGCATTACAGGTGTGTACCACCCTATCCGGCTTATGGCTGCCTCTGAGCTACAATGGCTGGATAGAGTATTGTGACAGAGACTGTAAGAGTTGCAAAGTGCAAAATGTCTACCTTTACAGAAGTGTGTACAGAAATGGTATTCCCCCTCCTTTTCTTTTGTAGTTTAAAAAAGTTTTTTTTTATTTGTATTTTTTTTGTCAGTCATGGGGCTTGAACTCTGGGCCTGAGTGCTGTCCCTGTTCTCTTCAGCTCAAGGCGAGTGCTCTACTGCTTGAGCCATAGCACCACTTCTGGTTTCCTACTGGTTTATTGGAGATAAGAGTATCATGGTCTTTCCTGCCCAGCCTGGCTTTGAACCATGATCCTCAGGTCTCAGCCACCTGAGTAGTTAGGATTACAGGTGTGATCCACCGGTGCCCGGCTAAAAAGTTTTTATTTGTTTTGATCAGAAAAAAAGGACAATCTTAATGCCAACTTGTCACCTACTCATAGATTTGAACTTACAAGATTCACAACTCTGCACCTACTAACACAACTTGAAATGGATCTCCCTTTTATACCCTAAGGTTCCATGTTGAAATAAACAATTCCTTACAATAGAGGACATTGTTGCTTGGTCGTAATAAAACAAGGCCAAAGAAATTTCAACTTGGTAGCCTAACAAGTACATATATCATTGGAACAAAGTTGCAGGGATTAAAATAAAGAGGCAGGGATCAGCATAAACACCTTCTGGCTGTGTACTCTAAGATCAACTTTTGTGTATGTAAACACAAACGTCAAATGTCAAATGGGGCCGGTGAGAGAAAAGGTCAATGAAGGCCACAGACAGGTACTCATGGCTCACTCCTGTAATTCTAGCTACTTATTTTCTTTGCTCATCCTAGCTCCATTTCATGGTGATTCCCCCCAGTTTTCCCACTTCTGTCATGGCTACTTTTTCCACACCTTCAGATTTCTCTATTCCCATGTCTCCTTGTAGGGTGGTGGTTGGAGCTCCCCAGGAGATAGGGTCCACCAACCAAACAGGTGGTCTCTACCAGTGTGACGTCAGCACGGGCAGGTGTCAGCCCATCCACCTGCAGGGTGAGCTCCTGCCCCTGCCTGGGTCCCTTCCCATCTTGGGGAAGACGTGCATTGGAGGGAGGGGACTGTGGTGGGGGAGGAGGGGGGGGGTGCTGGCTCCCCAGCCTCTGCTCTGCATGCAGGTCCCGCTCTGCAGCCCTCAGGTAGGCTTGTCTCCTGATCTGGATGTTCCCTTCCCCTGCCAGGCTCCCTGTCTCCAGGTCCAGGTGACCCTACCCAGATCTTGCAGCTTCTTCTGTCTCTGAGGGTAATCCTGTGCCTCTCTATCTCCTCAGTGCCTCCAGAGGCTGTGAACATGTCCTTAGGTCTGTCCTTGGCAGCTGCCACCAACCCTGCCCAGCTCCTGGTGAGTTGCCCTGAGTCACATGAGGGTCCTGCAGGGAGGAGAGGGGATCTGGGCTACCGGAAATAGAGGAGCACGGAGGTGCTGGTAAGAAAAGGACAGGAAGTAAGGCAGCCCCTCACTGGCCCCACCCCCACCACGTCCCTGTCCCTCATTGGCCTCTCCCCTCACTGGCCCCACCCTTCATCACTGTCCCTGTCCCTCACTGGTCTCTCCCCTCACCAGCCCCGCCTCTCCATGGTCTCACCCCCATCACTGTCCATGGCTTTCATTGACCTTTCCTCTCACCGCCCCCATCCCTCAGGCCTGTGGTCCTACTGTGCATCAGATCTGCAAGGAGAACACATATGTGAATGGCTTCTGCTTCCTGTTTGGACCCAACTTGCTACAGCAGCCTGAGCGGTTCCCAGAGACCCTTAGAGGTGGGTCTCTTCTGACAGAGACCAGAGGATGGGGGTCAGGATTGTGCTACGACTCCTCATGGTCTAGGCTCAGAGGGAGGAGAGTCTTGGGAGGTGCACTTTAAGAGGAGTTCCAGCCAGATGCAGCGACGCACATATCTGCAATCTTACTTATTCTGGAGGCTGAGATGGGGGAGGATCAGGGTTTGAGGGGGGACTGAGTAAAAAAGTTCACAAGATCCCTTGTCAACAGAAAAGGCTGGGTATGGTGGCGGGTACCTGTCATCCTAGCTACACCAGAAAGTGTAAATAGGAGGAGTAGGGTCCAGACTAACTTGAGGAAAAAGGAGACCCTAGTTAAAACAAACAAACAAACAAACAAACTGGAGGCATGTCTCAAGTGGTAGAGTGCCTGCCTAGTAAATATTAGGATGTGAGTCCAACCCATAGTATTATGTCCCCAGAGAAAGGGGTGGGTGGGCGGGCACACCATTCACCTCTGTAAGGCAAGAGAAGACCAGGTTACCTGACTGCCAACTATTATTGTCTTTATAACAAATGCCACCATGGTGTTCTAGATAGCTCAGCCTTTGCAGACCTCTCCAGCTTCCTCTCATTCCTTCTACTTCAGTTTCCACTTTGCCCCAGCCCCTCTAGCTGCCTCCGGGAATCTCACCAAGTTGTCCTGGCCTCAGGATCTTTGTATTGATGATTACTCATTGTTTTTCCTCATATCTCATCTAATAGCACATTCTAATCTTCTCGCTTGGATATCACCTCTCCAAGGACCCTTTCCGGTGTGGTGCTTCTAATCATCCCACCATCTATTTCCCTACCACATATCCTTCCTTTGTTATCTCCTGTCTGTGGGCACATAGTTTCCTTCTTTCTTTTTTTTTCTTTTTGGTTGGTTGTAGGGCTTGAACCCTGGGCCTGGGCACTGTCCCTCAGCTCTTCAGCTAAAGGCTACTGCTCTACCACTTGAGCCACAGCAGCACTTCTGGTTTCCTGAGTGATTTATTGGAGATAAGAGTCTAACAGACTTTCCTCCCCAGGCTGGCTTTGAACTGCGATCCTCAGATCTCAGCCTCCTCAGTAGCTAGGATTACAGGTGTGAGCCACTGGCGCCTGGCTTCATAGTTTGTTTCTTAACTGTTCTTTGTACATCGCTATATGTCCTTGTGTCTTTGGCCCCTCAACACATTTCCTTAACAGCTTAAACAACAAGCAGTAGATCAAAAATTCAAAGTCAGGAACCTGCTTGTGGCTTTGTCTCTACCTTGGAATTCTCTCAAAAGATCAAAGCCAAGTCTGGTGCCAGTGGTTCATGCTTGAAATTCTAGCTCTTCAGGAGGCTGAGATCTGAGGATTGTGGTTTGAAGCCAGCTTGGGGCAGGAAAGTCCATAAGCCTCTTATCTCCAATAAACAACTAGTCTGAAGTGGAGCTGTGGCTCAAGGGGTAGTGTGCTAGCCTTGAGTGGAAAAAGCTAAGAGACAGCACCCAGGCTCTGAGTTCAAGCTCCAGTATGGAAACACAAAGGAAAACCAAGCACAAAAAGGAACAAAATGAGCATGAGCCTCCTGTCCATTACTCACACTTCTTGTTCTCTTCTCCAGGATGTCCTCAGCAGGAGAGTGACATTGTCTTCTTGATTGATGGTTCAGGCAGCATCCGGACACATGAGTTTCAGGAGATGAAGGAGTTTGTATCAACTGTGATGAACCAATTCACAGAGTCCAAAACCTTGGTGAGGGCCAAGGGTAGGTCTGGGAATTGTCCACAGGAAGCTGGCAAATACTTGACAACCAGACAACATTCCCTAGCATAGCCTGATAGAGAATTTTTATTTATTTTGTGTCAGTCCTGGTGCCTGAGCACTGTCCTTTAGCTTTTTTTTCAAGGCTGGTTCTCTACTACTTGAGCCACAGCTCCTCTTCCAGCTTTTTGGTAATTCATTGGAAATAAGAGTCTCACAAGCTGGACACTGATGGCTCACCCCAGTCATCCTAGGTACTCAGGAGGCTGAGATCTGAGGATTGTGATTCAAAGCCAGCCTGGGTAGGAAAGTCCATGAGACTCTTATCTCCACCAGAAAACTGGAAGTAGAGCTGTGGCTCAAAGTGGTAGAGCACTAGCCTTGAGCAAAAGAGCTCAGGGACAGTGTCCAGGCCCTGAGTTCAAGCACCATGACCAAAAAAAAAAAAAATGTCTCCTAGACTTTCCTGCTCAGTCTGGCTTTGAACCATGATCCTCAGATCCTCCTGAGTAGCTAAGATTATAGGTGTGAGCCACTGGTGTGTTGTTGTGTTCTTTCAGCTTAGCTGACAGAGGTCTGGAGTTGAAGTCCACATTGAAGTCAAGGTGCTGTGGAGAAGGATTTTGGAAAGACTCATATACAACATGCTGGGGAGGAGGAGTGATTTCTTCTGTGTAATGCCAGGTGTTCTGTTCCCAGTTCTCCTTAATGCAGTACTCTGAAGAGTTCTGGACTCATTTCACCTTCAGTGATTTCAAGAGAAACCCGAACCCGAGGTCTCTGATAAACCCAATCAAACAGCTGAGTGGTAGGACGCACACCGCCACAGCAATCCGCAAAGTAGTGTGAGTAAGGAGATGTGGACAACTGGGTTGTAAACAGTGAGGGTCCGTGAGGATCTTTGCTTTTTGAAGAGGCTAGGGGAAAGACTGTTTCTACTGGAGGGAACAAAGCTTTGAAGGAGGGACTGAGTAGAGCATGCGCATAAAGAAGCAGGTTGATTGTAAAGGGAGGCACTGGGGGGAGGCTGCAAAGATAGGTTGAGTTTGGGCTGGGAGTGCAGGCCCTGGGTATCAAGCAGGTATCAGGCACGTGTCAGGCACAGCACTGCAAGAAACACACACACACACACACACACACACACACACACTAAAAGAATGACAGGAAGCTGTTTAGATGAGGAACCAGTAGAACAGGAGATGGTGAGATGTGGTAAATATGATCAAAACAAAAGTAATGAAACCTGTTATAATTGTTTGAACGGGGGAAGAGATAGCCAGGTGCTGGTGGCTCCTGCTTATCATCTTAGCCTCTCAGGAGGCTGAGATCTGAGGATTACAGTTTGAAGCCAGCCCAGGCAGGAAAGTCTGTGAGACTCTTATCTCCAGGGAGCCAGCAAAAAGCTGGAAGTGGAGGCATGGCTCAAGAGGTCAAGTGCCAGTCATGAACAAACAAAGTTGATTGAGATGTCCTGAGTTCAAGTCCTGGTACTGGCCTTGCCTATGCTCTTGACTCTGCTGACATTCTCTAAGACCGGCAGCACTAGCTGCCTGCTCTAACCTTGCACTTGACCTTGTCTTCCTCTTTCCCACACAGAACAGAACTCTTCCAGAGCTCCAATGGGGCCCGAGAGAATGCCGTGAAGATCCTAGTTGTTATCACAGATGGAGAAAAGTTTGGTGACCCCTTGGACTATGAGCAAGTCATCCCTCAAGCTGACAGAGCGGGGATCATTCGCTATGTCATTGGGGTAGGAAATGCCGCTCTTGCCCCGGATTCTTCTAGATGCATTTTCTACCTGCAGGTAGCACAATTTAACATGTTGTGAAAGGAATGTGAAACCACGCCCCTGCTAGCTATCTCATACACACTTGTAATCATGGATCTGTCATTGCAAAAATCATGTGGCTGAAGATGGGTAATTCTAGCCAGGTACAGTGGCTCACACCTGTAATACAGGCTACTGAGGAGACTGAGATCTGAGCCTCAGGGTTAGAAGCCAGCCTGAGCTGACAAATCTGAGAGACTCATCACCTGTTAACCAGCAAAAAAGTCAAAAGTGGGGGTGTGGCTCACGTGGTAGAGCACCAGTTGTGAGCCAATTAAAAAGAAAAGCTGAGCAAGAGACTCAGGGTTCAAGCCTCAGTATGGGCACAAGAACACACACACACACACACACACACACACACACACACACACACACACACACACAAGAGTAGCAGGGTATAGCAAAATTTTGGGGAAAGGGTTTGGATACAGGAAGAGCTAAAAGGTTAAGATCATTAGTACCGAAAAATACCAGCACAAGTACATATCTTGGCCTGCAAGCAGTACGTTCATATACAGACTCCTTCCTCACCCTCTGGAAGGGGGTCAACCCACTTCCAGAAAGCTCCACAAGTGGATCCAAAGCTGTGCTTTAGCCCCTGGTCGCTCCTTGTGCAGTGCACACCCTGTCCAACTGGAGTTGGCAGGAGCGTCCTGGGGGTCTTCCATTGCATTCTTTCATTTAGCGAATCATACTTCAGATTCTTTTTCCTTAGAGTTTGCTCTGCTAATGGCTACTGCTTTCTCCACCAAGTGTCTGCTTTGCCCTTTGTTCCTTGGTACCAGGTCGGGGATGCCTTCCGCAGTGAGCGGAACAGAGAAGAACTTAACACCATTGCGTCCAAGCCTTCTCAGGATCACGTATTCCGGGTGAATAACTTTCAAGCTCTGAAGACCATTCAGAACCAACTGCAGGAAAAGATCTTTGCCATCGAAGGTGAGCCAGGCATCCATCCTTGTTCCCAGAATAACCAGGAAGACAAATCCTTCCGCTCCTCCCCGCCCCGCAATCACCTGGGTTTCCCTGGTTCTCCTTTGCAAATCTGGATGTTGATACTCAATGCTTATGTGTGGGCTCTAGGATGATAAATAACAGGTCCCATCTCAGCCTCCTTCTCTTGTCTGGCTAGCATTTAAGCATGCAGCCCCTGTCCCCATCGCTTTGTGTTTAATTGAATGCAGAAAGCATTTCTTAGGCTGGGAAGGTGGCTCAGTGGTAGAGTGCTTGCCTAGCATGTGTGAAACCCTGGGTTCGATTCCTCAGTACCACATACACAGAAAAAGCCGGAAGTGGTGCTGTGGCTCAAGTAGTAGAGTGCTAACCTTGAGCAAGAGAAGCTCAGGGACAGTGCCAAGGCCCTGAGTTCAAGGTCCAGGACTGGCAGAAAAAGAAAGAAAGAAAGAGAGAGAGAGAGAGAGAGAGAAAGAGAGAGAGAGAAAAGAAAGAAAGAGAGGAAAGAAAGGAAAGAAAGAAAAGCACATTTTTCCTCACAGGTACTCAGACAGGAAGCGCCAGCAGCTCCTTCGAGCATGAGATGTCCCAGGAAGGGTTTAGTGCTGCTGTCACCTCTGTAAGTGGCTTGTCATGAAATTGGGGAGGCGGTTCACAATGAAGAGAGAAGAGGTGCAAAGGTTTGGGGCTCTCATTGTGGTGGGTTTGTGTGTGTGTGTGTGTGTGTGTGTGTGCTGGTACATTGCTTGAACTCAGGATCTGAGCACTGTCCCTGAGCTTTTTCAGTCAAGGCTGGCACTCTACCACTGGAGCCATACAGCTCCACTTCTGACTGTTTGGTATTTCAGTGGAGAGAAGAGTCTCATGGATTTTCCTGCCTGGGCTGGCTTTGAACTGGGATCCTTGGGTCTCAGCCTCTTGAGTAGCTAGGATTACAGGCGTGAGCCACCTGCACCCAGCTAATTTTTTTTTTGGGGGGGGAGGGAGATACACATTCCTGTGTCTTCTTTTCTATCCCTCCTTTTCTTTTCCCAGGATGGTCCCTTGCTGGGTTCTGTGGGGAGCTTTGACTGGTCAGGTGGGGCTTTTCTCCACACATCCAAGGATCAAACCACCTTCATGAATGTAACCAGAGTGAATTCAGAGATGAATGATGCGTACCTGGGTAAGTGGGAAGAGCAGGGTGCTCTCCGAGTTCAGAGGCATGTAACTCGAGTGTAAGTGCTCTGAATCTTCCACAGGACTTTACACAGCAGTAAAGACAGAAATCCAAATATATCTATATCTATATTTATATATTTGCTCAAGGCTGGCATTCTACCAGTTGAGCCACACCTGTATTCTGGCTTTTCTGGCAGTTAATTAGAGCTAAGAGCCTCACCTAGACTTTTCTTTTCTTTTCTTTTCTTTTTTTTTTTGTCGGCCATGGGGCTTGAACTCTGGGCCTGGGCGCTGTCCCTCAGCTCTTCAGCTCAAGGTGAGTGCTCTACCACTTGAGCTACAGAGCCACTTCCGGTTTTCTGGTGGTTTATTGGAGATAGGAGTCTCATGGTCTCTCCTGCCCGGGCTGGCTTTGAACCGAGATCCTCAGATCTCAGCCTCCTGTGTAGTTAGGATTACAGGCGTGAGCCACCAGTGCCTGGATACAATTTGATTTCATTTCTGCTCACAAAGAGGAATACAGTTCAGGGCTCAGTGACCCCAACCTACAGGGGCATGGAGGGGTCTCCATGGTCTTTACATGAGCATGGCTGGTGGGAGAGGGCAGGGTCTGTGATGGGAAACACTCTGCTTCTTTGGGCTCTGTTTCTAGGTTATGCTTCTGCGGTCACCTCGAGGAATAAGGTGCAAAGCATAGTCCTGGGGGCGCCCCGGTACCAGCACATTGGCTTGGTGGTGTTGTTCAAGAAGGATTTTAGGGTCTGGGAGCCCGGCATGTCCATCAAAGGCAGCCAGGTAAGTGCAGCGTGCGCAGCTCAGAGATCCTGGGATGGATGGTGCCAGTTATCTTCTGTGATACAATCTTGTTTATTTATTCATTATTGCCAGTCCTGGGGCTTGAACTCAAGGCCTGGGCACTGTCCCTGAGCTTCTTTTGCTCAAGGCTAGTGCTCTACCACTTGAGCCACAGTGCCACTTCCAACTTTTTCTGTGTATGTGGTACTGAGGAATCAAACCCTGGGCTTCATGCATGTTAGGCAAGCACTCTACCACTAAGCCACATTCCCAGCCCTCTTTCTTTCTATCTATCTATCTGTCTATCTATCTATCTATCTATCTATCTATCTATCTATCTATCTATCTATCTATCTATCTATCAATTTATTTTATTTTTGTGTGTTGGTCCTGAGGCTTGAACTCACATTCTGGGTACTGTCCTTTAGCTTTTCGTGTTCAAGGCTGGTGCTCCACTATTTGAACCACACTTCCACTTCTGGCTTTTCGGTGTTTCATTGGAGATTAAAGTCTCACAATTTTTTTTTTCCTGCCTGGACTGCTTTCAAAGCAGGCATATGTGAGGCTCTGGGTTCCATCCTCAGTAAAAACACACGTGTGTGTGCATGCGACCACACATATACACAGACACAGACACAATCACTCATCAAGAATCATATAGAAGCCGAGCACCGATGGCTCACACCTGTAATCCCAGCTACTCAGGAGGCTGAGATCTGAGGATCATGGCTCAAAGCCAGCCCAGGAAGAAAAGTCCGTGAGACTCTTAGCTCCAGTTATTCACTAGAAAACGGGAAGTGTTGCTGTGGCTCAAGCAGTAGAGCGCTTGCCTTGAGCTGAAGAGCTGAGGGACAGCGCCCAAGCCCAGAGTTCAAACCCCATGACCCACAAAAAAAAAAAAAAGGATCATATAGGAAATCATATTGTCTCCAAAAGATTTCCTCTAGAGACATGGCTTTCTTTTCTTTTCCTTTCTTTCTTTCTTTCTTTTCTTTCTTTTTTTTTTTTTTTGGGTCCGGTCGTGGGGCGCTGTCCCTCAGCTCTTCAGCTCAAGGCTAGCACTCTCCCACTTGAGCCACAGCGCCACTTCCGGCTTTTTTTCTTTTTGCTTATGTGGTGCTGAGGAATGGAACCCAGGGCCTCAGGCATGCAAGGCAAGCGCTCTACCACTGAGCCACCTTCCCAGCTCCCCATTTCCAGTTTTATGATTGTTCATTGGAAATTCACAGTCTCACGGACTTCGCTGCCTGGGCTGGCTTTGAACTGCAACCCTCAGATCTTAGCTTCCTGAGTAGCTAGGATTACAGGTGTGAGCCACTGGTACCTGGCTAGGCATGTTTTCTTTTCTTTTTCTTTTTTTCCAGAGAGATCCCTGAGCTCTGATGGAGGTGGGATCTATCTTCTTGTCTCTGTCTCTTTCAGATTGGCTCCTATTTTGGGGCCTCCCTGTGCTCCGTGGACATCAGCAGAGATGGCAACACCGACCTGATCCTCATTGGGGCTCCGCATTACTATGAGCAGACACGAGGGGGCCAGGTGTCCATGTGCCCCATGCCCAGGGGGGTGAGTGGCACATGGGGCCCGGGCAGGGTGGGGGCTGGAGGGGGGGGAGGCTGGGTTGTGCTGACACTGGTTTCATTGTGCAGAGGGCTCGGTGGCGGTGTGGGTCTGTTCTCCATGGGGAGCAGGGCCATCCCTGGGGCCGCTTTGGGGCGGCCCTGACAGTGCTGGGGGATGTGAACGGGGACAAGCTGACAGATGTGGCCATTGGAGCTCCAGGGGAGCAGGAGAACCGGGGTGCCGTCTACATATTTCATGGATCACCAGAGTTGAGCATCAAACTTACCTACAGCCAGGTAAGGCCTGGTCACTATGTTGACCACAGTATTAACGGCTTGACCTTTCCCCCGGAAGTTATCAATCCCACGGCTTTCCTATTAGTTGTTCCGGTATTCTTGGAACCTTCAAGAGAACAACTCACAGCTGGGAGCTGGTGGCTCATGCCTGTCATCCTAGCTACTCAGAAGGCTGAGATCTGAGGATCACAGTTCAAAGCCAGACCAGGCAGGAAAGTCTGTGAGACTCTTATCTCTAATAAACCACCAGAAAATGGAAGTGGAGCTGTGGCTCAAAACGGTAGAGCACTAGTCTTGAGCAAAAGAGCTCAGGGATAATGCCCAGCCCTGAGTTCAAGACCTATGACCACCACCAACAAAAAGAACAACTTACCTTTCACAGGTACCACAATAACTATCCATGACATCAACCTTTTCTTTCTCCCTTCCTTCCTTCCTTCCTTCTTTCTTTCCTTCCTTCCTTCCTTCCTTCCTTCCTTCCTTCCTTCCTTCCTTCCTTCCTTCCTTCCTTCCTTCCTTCCTTCCTTCCTTCCTTCCTTCCTCTCTTTCTTTCTTTCGTCATGGGGCCTGAACTCTGGGCCTGGGCACTGTCCCTATGCTCTTCAGCTGAAGGCTAGTACTCTACCACTTGAGCATCAGCCCCACTTCCGGTTTTTCCTGCTTATTGGTGCTGAGGAATCGAACCCAGGGCCTCACGTATGCAAGGCAAGCACTCTACCACTGAACCATCTTTCCAGCCCCGCCCCCTTTCTTTCTCTTTTTTTTTTTTTGTGTCAGTTGTAGTAGGGTTTGAATTCTGGACTTGAGCTCTGTACCTTAGCTCTTAAGCTCAAGGCTAACACTCTACCACTTGAGCCACAGTGTTACTTCCAGCTTTTTCTGTTTATGTAGTGCTGAGGAATTGAACCCAGGGCCTCATGCATGCAAGGCAAGCACTCTACCACTGAGCCACCTTCCCAGCCCAACATCAAGCTTTTCTGTAATGTGCTTGGGGAGCTGTTGGCGCTTGGACTTTGTAGACACTGGGAAAGGGAATATGCCATGACTAGGCCAGTGATAGTGTGGAGAAATTCCTACTGTAGGTGGGAATGTCAGCTTAGGGAGTATCCTCAAAAAGTTAAACCCACATATTCCAGTACTCTCACTACTGTGTATATATCTAAGGAAATGAAATCATTTCATGAAGAAGATCCCTTGGGGCTGGGAATGTAGCTCAGTGGTAGAGTGCTTGCCTAGCATGCATGAAGTCCTGGGTTTGATTCCTCAGTACCACATGCACAGAAAAGGCTGGAAGTGGTGCTGTGGCTGAGGTGGTAGAGTGCTAGCCTTGATCCAAAAAAAAGAAATCCAGGGACATTGTCCAGGCCTTGAGTTCAAGCCCCAGGACTGGCAAAAAAAAAAAAAATCACACAAACACATAAAAACAAAAGATCCTGCCACAGTCCCATTTCTAAGTTAATGGACATAGCCAAGGTATGGAGTTATTCATAGATGGAAAGATGCAGGAAATTTTGTTTCCTCCCTGCTCCTTGTTTTATGCTAGTCCTGGGGCTTGAACTTAGGGCCTGAGCACTGTCCCTGATCTTTTACACTCAAAGCTGGCATTCTACTACTTGATCAACAACTACTCTTCTGGCTTTTTTTTTTTTTTGATGGTTAGTTGGAATAAGACTCTTACAGATTTTTTTCCCTGCCCTATCTGGCTTCAAACTGGAATCCTCAGATCTCAGCCTCCTGAGTAGCTAGGACTACAGGAGTGACCCACTGACACCCAGCTACCTCTTAAAAAATTCTCTTTGCCAGTCCTGGGGCTTGAATTCAGGGCCTGGGCACTGTCCCTGAACTTCTTTTGTTCAAGGTTAGCATTCTACCACTTGAGCCACAGCACTACTTCCGGTTTTTTCTGTTTATGTGGTACTGAGGAATCGAACCCACATTCCCAGCCCTTGAGATTTGTTTTAAGATTGACTTGCCCATCATCCAAAGTGAAGTTTGTGCTCTGTCTCTGTCTCTGTCTCTGTCTTTCTCTCCCCCCTTATCACATGCTAAAACTCACTCCTCATATTTAAGTGATAATTTTGGCTAGACCAATCTTGCATATTTGCAACATTTTGACTCTATAAACGAGATTTGGTTCAGACAGTATACTTTTGATTTCTTTCATATGAAAGTTTTTTCTTTCTTTAGAACATCAAGGTAAGTTCAAATATCACCTTGAGGTTGTGGTTCTAAGGTGAATAATTCATTCCTAAGTTGCTCTACTTTCTGAGAGAATTGTGGGATATGAGACTAAGTGGGTCCTAGAGGACTTGAACTTGGGTCATCCTGGATGACTGAGTCACACATTTTCCTATTGTCCTCTCCTCCTCCTCCTCCTCCTCCTCCTCCTCCTCCTCCTCCTCCTCCTCCTCCTCCTCCTCCTCCTCCTCCTCCTCCTCCTCCTCCTCCTCCTCTTCTTCCTCCTCCACCTCTTCTTCCTCCTCTTCCTCTTCCTTTTCTGCCCTTAGAGGATCACGGGCTCCCAGCTCTCCCCCAAGCTCCAGTATTTTGGTCAGGCACTGAGTGGGGGCCAGGATCTCACAATGGATGGCTTGATGGATTTGGCTGTAGGGGCCGAGGGGTACCTGCTGCTGCTCAGGTAAGAGTTCCTTTGGGAGCATGGTAGGGATTTTCCCTTGAAGGAGATTTTTCTCTGTGGTCTGACATTTTCTGATGGCCCTATGGTGTCCCCACAGAGCTCAGCCAGTATTAAGGGTCGAGGTGTCCATGGAGTTCAATCCCAGGGAAGTGGCAAGGGATGTATTTGAGTGTGGCAAAGAAGAGACCGGAAGCAAGGCTGCTGGAAAGGTCACAGTCTGTCTCCGAGTCCGCAAGAACACAAGGGATCGGCTCAGAGAAGGTGAGGCATGATGGGTAAGTCTCTAGATGAAATGACTGCTCATTTATGGCAGTTGAAGGGAAAGTTCTCTTCTCTTCACTCCTGCTGGGTAGGGAACGCAGGGGCCCCATGTTGGTGCATAAACTAGAGTCCTCCTCCACTTCCTCCTCCTTCTTCTTCTTCCTCCTTCTTCTTCCTCCTCCTCCTTGAATTGAAAAATCAAGAGAAACAACAGACAGTAGAAATAGGCCTATGGATGATTCCGAAATGAGAGAGGAAAATAGCAGCCAACTGAAATTCTAGCACAGAAAAGTGCAATGACTGAAATTAAGATTTCAGTAGAGTTATACTGGATGATGATGACCTACAGCTGTCATTTTAGCTACTCAGGAGGCTAAAATTTGGAGGGTCAAGGCTTGAAGCCAACCTAGGCCAAAAAAGTCCACAAGATTCCATCTCTAAAATAACCAGTAAAATAAATCACAGAGGCATGGCTCAAGTGGTAGAACACCAGATTAACAAGCACATTGACAGAGTCCCAATTCTGGTGAAAAAAAAAAAACCCAACTAAACACAAAAAAGAACTGAGATGCAGAAAGTTCAGGTAATACCCCCTTCCCCCTCTCCCCCAAATCATATAGTTGGAGCTCAGAAGCCTGGGCATCAAAATCCTATCTGTCAGACTTGGAAGGTAGCTCCTCACTACTAGCTCCTGTGTCTCTCCAGGGGATATCAAAAGCATCATCACGTACGACCTCATCCTGGATTCTACCCGTCTACGTGCCGTCTTCACGGATACAAACAACCATACACGCAGACACATACAAACCTTGGGACTGGCACCAAAATGTGATACCTTAAATCTACAGTTACCGGTGAGCAGGCCCCAGGCCAGGTCTCTGGGCCACGAATGGGTGGGTGGGCCTAGGCAGTGAAGGAGGACAGATAATCAGCCCTTCTTATCTTCTAGACCTGTGTTGCAGATCCTGTGATCCCCATCAGCCTGCGCCTCAACTATAGTCTGGAGGGGGTCCCCTTGGTCTATTCTGGGGGCCTCCGGCCGGTTCTGGCTGAAGATGCTCAGACAATCTTCACTGCCTCAGTGAGTCTTGAGTTGGGGTCCTACAAGAGTAAGGAGAAGAGGCTAAGATAGGTAAAGCTTTTCTTTTTTGGTTGGTCATGGGCCTTGAACCCAGGGCCTAGGCTCTGTCCCTGAGCTTTTTCATTCAACACCAGTGCTCTACTGCTTTGAGCCACAGCTCCATGTCCAATGTTCTGGTGGTTAATTGGAACTAAGAGTCTCATGGATTTCCCTGCCTGGGCTGGCTTTGAACTGTGATCCTCAGATTTCAGCCTCCTAAGTTGCTAGGATTACAGGTGTGAGCCGCTGGCACCTGGCTATTTGTGTGTGCTAGGGCTTGAACTCAGGGCCTGGTGCTGTCCCAGACTTTTTTTTTTGTTAAGGCTAGTGCTCTACCACTTGAGCCGTAGCTCCACTTCTGACTTTCTGATGGTTAATTGGAGATAAGAGTCTCATGGACTTTCCTGCTGGATTGGCTTTGAACTGTGGTCCTCAGATTTCAGCCTCCCGAGGAGCTAGGGTGACAGGCGTGAAGCACTGGTGCCTGGTGTTAAAGTTTATTTTATTCCACCCAATTTCATTCCAACTGGATTGTTTTGTGACTTCATATTCTGGCCTTTACAGTTTCCCTTTGAGAAGAATTGTGGCAATGACAATGTTTGCCAGGATGACCTCAGTGTCTCCTTCAGTTTTCTGGGGTAAGTTTCTTCTCCTGGTTGCTACTCTGTTCTTTTCCTGATCTCCAAGAGAGCTTCATGGAGTCCATTAAAAAATACAGTGTTATTTTATGTTTTGTTTTGTTGGTCGCGGGGCCTGAACTCAGGGCCTAGGAGCTGTCCCTCAGCTCTTCAACTCAAGGCTAGTGTTCTATCATTTGAGCCACAGTGCCACTTCCAGCTTTTTGTGCTTATGTGGGTGCTGAGGAATCGAACCAGGGCCTTATGCATGCAAGGCAAGCGCTCTACCACTGAGCCACCTTCCCAGCCCCACATTGTTATATACAAAGGGGTTAAGGTTACATAAGTCAGGTAAAGAGTACATTTCTTTTTGGATAATGTCACCCCTTCCTTCGCTCTCTCCCAGTTTTCTCCTCCCATCCTCACCCACAAAGTTTCATAGTTCACTTTCAACATAGTGTCCAGTGAGTACCATTGCTACATGTCTTCACCTTGGTCCCTTCATTTCTATGTTCCCCCTTACCCTCCCAAGGACACATATATGAACAAACAAAACAAAGAGGAAAGAAAATAAAAACAGCAATCCCCCCCCCCCAACTCTTGTGTTCATTTCCTGGAGTTTATTTCAGTGAATAGTATATGATCAGAGGCACACAGCCATTATGCCTTTCTGTTCCTCTCTTAAGAGTATCCTCCTTTGGTTTCACTGTGTGTGAATGCCCAGAGTCCTGTATAATCGATCATGTCCCGGTATATTTTAGATCTAGCTTCCAAATACGACTGACAGCATGCACCATTGTCTCTCTGAGCTTGGTTTATCTCACTTAACATGCTTTGTTCTAGGGCCATCCATTTCCCTGTAAATGACATCACAGTATTCCTTCTAATGGCAGAGTAAGATCCCACTGTGTATAGATACCACATTTTTTGGGTCCGCTCATGTATTATAGGGGATCTGGGCTGTTTGAGTCCCTTCTTGGGGAGGTCACGAGGTCCCTGTGGAAGCTCCATGTTTCTCCAGGTGCCTGCGTCCATTTCCACCCAAACACACTTGTCCCAGGACAGCCCTCTCTCTGGTCTTGTTGTTCCTACAGCCTGGATTCCTTGGTAGTAGGTGACCCCCGAGCCTTCAATGTGACGGTGACTGTGGGCAACGATGGTGAAGACTCGTACGCCACGCAGGTGACCTTCTACTACCCATCTGTCTTGTCCTTCCAGAATGCATTCGAAACCCAGGTAGGGAAACTCTTCTCTCCCGCCATGTGACCTGCGCCTTCCCCTATGCCACGGCAGATGGGCCAGGGGCCACAGCTGCTGACTTTGCCTTCCAGAATCAGCGCATTCTGAAATCCATGGATTGTAATCCTGAGGTCTCCATCCAAGGGCCTGGGGCCTTGAAGAGCACCACCTGTAGAGTCAAGCACCCCATCTTCCCCGGCAACTCACAGGTCAGAGCCCTCCGGCCTCCACTTTTCTTCCCAGTGCTTTTCCTCCTCAAGCATCTCTTCCTCTTCCTCCTGCACCTTCTCCACCTTCATCTCCTCTTCCCTCCCTCCCTTTCATCTTTCCTCCCTTTCTTCCCTCCCTCCCTCCCTCCCTCCCTCCCTCCCTCCCTTCCTTCCTTCCTTCCTTCCTTCCTTCCTTCCTTCCTTCCTTCCTTCCTTCCTTCCTTCCTTCCTTCCTTCCTTCCCTCTTCCCTTCTCCTTTCCATTCCCTTTCTTCTTCCTCCTCTTCCTCTTCATCTCCTCCTCCTCTTTCTCTCTTCCTCTTCTTCCTCCTCCTCCTCTTCTTTCTTTCCTCCTCCTCCTCTTCTTATTTTTCCTCTTCTTTCTCCTCTTCTTCCTCTTCCTCCTTCAAATTAGAGGTTCCTTCTTTGTAAGAAGAAAGGTGTTTTGTAAACACCTCTATTGAGATACAATTTACATCCCTTCACGCATCCATTTACAGTGATGTACAGAGGGGTTCTAGCTACGTAAGTTAGATAAAGAGTACAGTTTCTTTGTGGACAATGTCACCCCTTCCCTCACTCTCTCCCAGTTTTTCCCTCCTACTCCCACCCACACGTTGTATAGTTCATTTTCAATACAGTGTCTAGTGAGCACCACTGCTGTCTTTGTCCAGTGGCTCTTCATATAGTCACAGCTGTGCATCTGTCATCCTGACGATTGCCCTTAGTCCTCACTCTCCCAGGTCCTGGCAACCACCAATCAGCTTTGTCTTCATAGACTTGCCTATCCTGGTTTCCTCCTATAAATGCAAACATACAGTGCAAGGCCCTTTCTGAGTGGCTTCTTCCAGTTAGCATGTTTTCAAGGATCATTCATTCTTTTTTTATTGCTGAGTCGTATTCTGTTGGCTGGCTGCGTCATGCTTTATTCAGCCATTGCTTGGTGGACATTAGTGTTTCTTCTTCTCACCCTCTCTGCTTTCTCCACCTCCAGGCCACCTTTAATGTCTCATTTTATGTGGACCCTGATGCTTTCCTTGGAAACAAACTACTCTTCAAGGCCAATGTGACCAGGTACCCTGCTCCTGACCTTCCATATGCACCCTCCCCTTCAGGCCTTCGACCTTTGTCCAAGGTGGACCCTTTCCCCCTCCACAATGGTGCTCAGATCAGATCATTCATTCATTCATTCTCTCATTCATTCATTCCCTCATTCAACAACACCAAGTAAGTACCTACCTATTTGCCAGACCTTGTGCCAAGTGCTGGTGGAATGAGAGCGCCGTGGTTCTTGGAGCTTTGGAGCTTTGGAGGTTATGATTTAGTGGCCTGTATAAACAAGGAAACTGGCTAGCAGATGATAGCCACTGCTCTTGGAACTTGGTAACCAGAGAAGATTCCTGAAGGAAACGTAGTTAGAATGTGAGTCTTCCAAGAAAAGGCCTCCACAGAAGTGGGCATGAAGCCAGGAAGAAGGAATCAGGAACAAGGCCAAGCCTAGAGCCTGGCAAGATCAGCATGTGTTTAAGGCATTACTGCCTGTAATCCAGATACTTGGGAGGTGGAGGTTGAAGAATGGCCAGTTTGGAAGGCAACATGGGCCAAGTTAGTGAGATTATCCCCAAAGTAAAAGCTGGGCACCTGTGGCTCATGCCTGTCATTCTAGCTACTCAGAAGGCTGAAGTCTGAGCATTGAGATTTGAAGCCAGCCTAGGCAGGAAAGTCGTGAGACTAATTAATTACCAAAAAAAAAAAAAAAGCCAGAAGTAAAGCTGTGACTCAAGTGGTAGGGTACCAGCTTTGAGCAGAGACAGTGCCCAGGCCCTGAGTTCAAGCTCTTGACCCTGAGTTCAAGCCACACACACACACACACACACAGACACACACATATGACACACAAATAGGCTAAGCTCACATGGCAGGATGTGAGGAGATGATGGCTAGAGAGGAGTCATAGCAAAAAAAGACTGATGGGTGAGTGGTGTTAGAGAATTTGCGATTATTAGTGGTGTTAGGGAAATTGCGATTTAATCTATAAGTGTGACAAAATTATATTGTATGACAGGGGGGCTGAGGGGGCAGTTCTGAATTCAGAGGAGCAGCAAGCGGCTGCTGTAGCCATGGGAGTTAGCTATGTGGGACTGAGCTATGTCTTGGGGGACGGGTAGAGAAGAGGAGGTTTAGGATACAGAGATAACAGAACTTGGTGACTGAAAGAGGGAGAGAAGGATAGGCTGATTTCTTTCTTTCTTTTTTTTCCTTTTTGTTTTTCTTTCTTTTCTTTGTCAGTTGTGGGGCTTGAACTCAGGGCCTGGGTGCTATCTCTGAGCTTTTCTGCTCAAGGCTAGTGCTCTACCACTTGAGCCACAGCTCTACTTCTGGTTTTCTGGTGGTTCATTGGTGATAAGAGTCTCATGGACTTTCCTGCCCAGGCTGATTTGGAACTGTGACCTTAGATCTTAGCCTCCTGAGTAGCTAGGACGACAGGCGAGAGCCACCAGTGTCCAGGGAAAGGCTGATTTCTTAGATCTCAAGAGCTGGCTAAGTTCTTTCTCTCTCTCTCTCTCTCTCTCTTTTCTCTCTCTCTAGTGACAACAACATGCCTAAGACCAGCAAATCTGAATTCCAACTGGAGTTGCCTGTGAAATACGCCGTGTTCATGGTGGTCACCAGGTGCTAGGGTCTGGGCTATGACTGAGCTATCTGCATTGGGCTGGACACAGCTGGTTGAGTGTATGAGTCTGCGTGTTTACGCACTTGGCTCCTATGTGCCAGCTCTGTCCTTACACCCTCCTACAACCCCCCTCCTGTTTTCTGTCATCTTCCATCTTCCTCTTTTCTCCTTTAGCGGTGAAAGTTCTACGAAGTATTTCAACTTCACGGCCACAGAGAAGACCAGTAAGGTGATAAAGCATCAATATCAGGTAGGGAGGAGAGGATGCTGGGGAGGGGAAAAAAAATCAGACCAGGGAAGCAGAAACAATCAGGAGAGCAAGGTGCACACCCAGGGGGCATGCATGCGCGCACACAGTGTGCACCATTATATGCATAATGAACTCTTTGCACACATAATGAACTACAGAGGCTGATTCTAGGTGTTGGTGGAGGCTGAAGGCCGGAGAGTCCTGACACCATTACTTTTTCTTGGTGTAGTTCAAAAATCTGGGCCACAGGAGCCTCCCTGCCAGCGTGGTTTTCTGGGCTCCTGTTCAGCTGAATGAGGTGACTGTATGGGACCACCCCCAAGTCATCTTTGCTCAGGTGAGTCCAGTTGTGCCTCAGAAGTGGGTTCAAATCTCCCCTTGAACTCTCCTTCCTGAGATCCGTCTGTCTCCTAACGTGGATCCCTGACCCCACTTGGGTCCAGGCTGTCTCACTTTGAGGACAGATCCAGCGGCCTCATTTCTTCCCTTCCCCATGGTATTTCTTTCCTCAGAATCTCTCAAGCACCTGCCGTACTGAAGAGAGGCGTCCCACTCAATCCGACTTCCAGGCACAGCTTACGAAGACCCCCGTGGTGGTGAGAAGATGCCTGCTTGCCTCCAGCCTGGAATCCACACTTGGATCCAGTCCGCTCACTGGAGCCCCATGGGGTCTCTTCACCAAGAGTTGCTGAGCACACGTGCCACCATTTTTAGTCAATTGCCTCTCCTTTCCTTCCGTCTCCAGAACTGTTCCATTGCTGTCTGCCAGAGAATCCAGTGTGACATCCCGACCTTCAACATGGAGGAAGAATTTGAGGTGGACCTCATAGGCAATCTCTCTTTTGATTGGTATATCAAGGTATGTGACACGGCCTTCTGGCCTGGCTGGGCACAAATAGGATCCTCTGGGCTCCCAGACTTGGACATTTGCTTTTTTCTTTTTTTGTTTTGCTGCTCCTGGGGCTTGAACTCAGGGCCTAGGTTCTGTCCCTGAGTCTCTCTGTGCTCAAGGCTAACACTCTACCACTTGAGCCACAGCACCACTTCCAGCTTGTTTCTCCTTCCTCTTCCCCTTCCCCTTCCCCTTCCCCTTCCCCTTCCCCTTCCCCTTCCCCTTCTCCTTCTCCTTCTCCTTCTCCTTCTCCTTCTCCTTCTCCTTCTTCTTCTTCTTCTTCTTCTTCTTCGTGTATGTGGTATACTGAGGAATCGAACCTGGGCTTTATGCATGCTAGGCAAGCACTCTACCACTAAGCCACATTGCCAGCCCTCTGTGTTGTTTTCTACAGAAGTCTCATGGCCACCTTCTGCTGGTGAGCACAGCGGAGGTTTTGTTCAATGATTCCGAGTTTGCGCTGCTTCCAGGACAGGACATATTTGTAAAATCCCAGGTAATGGTCTCAGGCATGGAGGGGGACTCCTGGGTTTGGGGGGAGGGGAGGAGCTGGGCTGGGGAAACCATCTGAGGGTGGAGGGAGGAGCAGGTGTGAGTGTGTGTGTATGTAAAGAGTGAGGGCACACTGGGAGGTACTAATTATGGAGTTGGGTGTGATTGGAAAAACATCCAGAAATCTTTTCTCCTCCAGACTGAGACTAAAGTGGAGCTGTATGAACTTCACAACCCTGTGCCGCTCATTGTGGGCAGCTCCATCGGGGGGCTGGTGCTCCTGGCCCTTATCACTGCAGGGCTCTACAAGGTACCCATGAGTCTTCTCCCTGCCCCGCTCATCCTGTTGATGCTTCTCACTCAGAGGCGACAGCAGTTGGTTCAATTCCTAGGCCTGGTAGCTAGTTCGAGAGCAAGTCAGAGTCTCTCTGCGCCTCAGTTCCTTCAGCTGTAAAAGGATCATATTCGATTTTTTTCTTTTTGTCAGTCATGGGGCTTGCACTCAGGGCCTGGGCTCTGTCCCCAAGTTTCTTTTGCTGAAGGCTAGCGCTCTACGACTTGAGCCTCAGCAACACTTCTGGCTTTTCCTGAGTGGTTTTTTGGAGATAATAATCTCATGGACTTTCTTGCCCAGGCTGGCTTCAAACAGCGATCCTCAGATCTCAGCCTCCTGAGTTATAATCCTAAGATTATAAGCGTGAGCCACCAGCGCCTAGCTAAAAGGATAATAAAGGATAAATATATAGAAGGATAATAAACCCACTTTGTGAAGGAAATTGGATTAGTGGTGTAACTAGAATGGACCTTGGAATATAATGATTACTAGAAGAGTGATATATACATATATATATATATATATATATATATAAAACCTATATATCAATATATTTATGTACCTATAACATTTATATATAATTCCTATTATTTATTAGCTATATACAAATAAATGAGCCAGGTGCTGGTGGCAGCCCCTCATGAGACTTTTTATTGCCAATGAAACAGCAAAAAGCTGGAAGTAGAGATGGTAGAGTACCTTTTGAATGAAAAAAACCCAAGAGACAGTGCTTAGACTCTGAGTTCAAGCCCCAGTCCTGGCACACCCATACAAAAAATAATGACAATGAGATAATAAAATATACTATTAAGAACTGGGAAGGTGGCTCAGTGGTAGAGCGCTTCCCTTGCGTGCCTGTGGCCCTGGGTTTGATTCCTCAGCACCACATAAGCAAAAAGAAAAAGGCCGGAAGTGGCGCTGTGGCTCAAATGGTAGAGCGCTAGCCTTGAGCTGAAGAGCTGAGGGACAGCGCCCAGGCCCAGAGTTCAGGCCCCATGACCGGACCCAAAAAAATAAAATAAAATATTAAGTATTAATACAATGAAAATAAATAATAAATACACAATCCTGCCAGTCCTGGGGTTTGAACTCAAGGTATCATGCTTGCTAGGCAGATACAACTTGGCTCCTCACTCCTGTCTTTGATGCTTTGGTCAGTTTTGAGATAGGGTCTTGCATTTTAGCCTGGGTCAGCCTGGACTGCAATCCCCTTATTTGTGCAGCCTGTGTGGCTGAGATGGTACGCATGAACCACTTGCCCTCAGCTTTATTTTTATTGTTGAGATGGGGTTTGTCTTACTTGTTACCTCAAGATGGCCTTCCATATCTCTGAGTCTGTGACTCAGTTGGTTTTCCATGTTGCTGCCTTCCAACTAGTTGGGATTACAGGAGTGAGCCATGATACCTGGTTCTTGTTATATCTTATATTTCCTAGCCTCAACACAACAGTGATGCAATTTTTCTCACAGCCTTGCTTTCTACAGGACTTTCCTGTACTCTGCACCATTTCTTTTTCTTTTTGTCAGTTGTGGGGCTTGAACTCTGGGCCTGGGCACTGTCACTGAGCTCTTTAGCTCAAGACTAGCACTCTACCACTTTGAGCCACTTTGAGTCACTTAGAGCCACTTTTGGTTTTCTGAATCTCACAGACTTTCCTGCCCAGGCTGGCTTTGAACTGTGATCCTCTGATCTCAGTCTCCTGCACAGCTAGGATGACAGGTGTGAGCCACTGGTGCCTGGCTTCTGCACTATTTCTTTTTGCCCCTTCTCGGCCCTTTTGACTTTGACTTTCTTCCTGGTTTGTCTGACTTTTACATGTGATTACCCTCCCCGCCTCCCTTCCCCCTCCTGCTTCTTCAGCCTGACTCTCTCTCTCTCTCTCTCTGTTCTGACAGCTCGGCTTCTTCAAGCGGCAGTACAAGGACATGATGGGTGAAGCTGCTCCCCAAGAGACACCGCCCCAGTAACAAGCCTTCCATGAAGTAGCCTTTCCAGCAGCAAACTGGACTATCATGCCAGTCCCTCAGGCTGCTAGACAGACATGTCCTAGAGGAGACTGGGTGTTGAGATGGAACCTTCTCTAGCTTTCTATCCTAGAGTCTGTATGTCTGCATGTATGTCTGCGTGTGTGTGTGTGATCTGTAATTCAAGTGTCTTTTGCCTGTGGGTGTCCAACACAGTGCGTTCTCTTGGGCAGAAGGAACTTGCTCAGCTTCCCTGTGAGTGGTGAAGATGCTGGTGGACCTTTGTTTGAGGGCGGATGTAGAGGGAAGTGAGCCTGTGCTCTTTGTGGAAGGAAGTGGGGCAGTGTGTGGGCAAGCCTGCAGACAGGAGGGGCCTGTGGAGCCAGCCCTGAGTGGACCCAAGGGGTAGAACCAAGAACCCAGGAGCTGATGAGCCTCTCTGACTCAAATCAGAGTCCTGGGTCCCAGTAAAGACATCTAGTGAAGAATGAGACATCTCCCTTCTACCTAAGCATTCGTCACACTGATGATACCTTTAGCCTTTCAAAATCTTCCCATTGTACTAGAAATCAAAAGACACAGTCAGGCATCTATGAAAAACAGTCTCCTTTCCTAGCTAGTGAACTCTTCTTCTCAGGGACAGTGAGGGCTGCGTTAGATTTGATTCTCCTTCAGCAAAATTCAAGGCCATGTACAAATAGTCACACAGGTGCACACATACCCACAAGCTGTTTTACACACATGCTAGCAACTTTACCCTGTACTGTAGCTTGCATTGTTTTGGTCATTAATATGGCTCAGATCATTTCACATCAAGTCAGACTTTCTCATTCCTGTATACGACTGCATAGTATTCCATTGTGTGTATGTATCATGCTACAAATAATCAGTCTCGTGGCGGGGGGGGGGCATGTAGTTGAGGAGGTGGGAGGTACGGGATGGTAGGGGAAAAACAAAGGAGGAGGCAACAATGCTGGATAAGAAATGCACTCATTACCTTGCTCATGTAACTGTAACCCCTCTGTACAGTATTTTCACAATAAAAAACTTACTTAAAAACTAATCAGTCTCCTTTAGATATATACCTTCCAGCCTCTCACTGTGACTAAATAATACTGAATAAATAAAGTGGACAAATGTCATTTTTTATAGAGGTATAAAGATAACTTACAGTATAGGTTTCTAGAAGTTTGGGTTCTCTCTGAAGCAAATCTAAGACAAAAAACTAGAATGCGAGAGCTGGGCCCAGCCAGTGACTCATGCCTGTAATCCTACCTATTTAAGGAGTTGGGACCTTCGGATCAAGATTCAAAGCCAGCACAAGGAAGAAAGTCTGTGAGACTCTTATCTCTAATTAACCTCCACCAAAAAAAAAGGCCAGAAGTGGAGCTGTGGCTCAAGTGGTAGAGCACCAGTCTTGAGTGTAAAAGCTTAGGGACAGTGCCCAGGTCCCAAGTTCAAGCCCCAGTACCTCTTGCACATGCACAAAAATAGTTAAATACAGTAATTTGTGACAATATGGGTAGAAATAGAAGTCAGAAAGTATATACAATGGGTGTATGTACATTGAAACATCATACAAAACACCTATAAATAAGCTTTTGTATCAATTCAAGATTTTAATTTTTGTGTGCCAGTACTGAGGCTTGAATCCAGGGCCTGGATGTTATCCCTGAGCCTCTTTGTGCTCCAGGCTAGCATTCTACCACTAGCGTCACACCTCTACTTCTGGCTTTTTGGTGGTGAATGGGAGATAAAAATGTCTCAATTTTCCTATTCAGGCTGGCTTTGAACCTTGATCCTTAGATCTCAGCCTCCTGAGTAGCTAGGATCACAGGCATGAGCCATGGATATCTTGGCTGTCTGATTACGTTTTAAAAAAAATATTAAAAGCTGGGTGCCGGTGGCTCACGCCTGTAATCCTAGTTACTCAGGAGGCTGAGATCTGCAGATTGTGGTTCAAAGCCAGCCTGGGCAGGAAAGTCCATGAGACTCTTATCTCCAATTAAACCAACCAAAAACTGGAAGTGGCACTGTGGCTCAAGTGGTAGAGCGCTAGCCTTGAGCTGAAGAGCTAAGGGACAACATTCAGGCCCAGAGTTCAAGCCCCATGACCACTAGCACCACCAACAAAAGATATTAAAAACTTAAAAGCAGAAAGGCTGATAGTTAAAGCCTTCCCCTTGCCCTTGGCTTCTACTCACTTTCATGACAAACAGTGGTCAGTACATTTTCTTAGGTACTGTGCTGAGTGGCAGTGGAGAATGAGACAGAGTGACTCAGTGCTCTGCAGAAGTTCACTTGCCTGGGTAACATGCTGTCATTCACCAGTCGTTCATTCTGTGCCTCTTATTGCTGAGTCTGGGGCCATTTAGAGTTGAGGTCACAGTCTCTATGTCAAAAGAAACCTGTGGTCCCCACCCCTCACACACACTTGCTAGATTCAAGTAAGTATTCCATTATTGTTCCTTCCCACTCCCCCCTGCACACCTCTGCCTGTGACTCACCAAAGCAGACGTCACCACTTCCTTCCTAGGGCCACTCTGCTGTCTAGGAAAACTTCTGGGGTGTGATCACCTTTGAGAGTGTGCTTTCCCTGACAGCTGTGACCTTTTCCTGTTTATTTCCCAGAGTGGCTAATCCAGAGCCTGGATCATGTGACACACGGATCTCATGTGTGTGTGTGTGTGTGTGTGTGTGTGTGTGTGTGTGTGCAGACGTGGGATGGATGAGTGACTCATTGTTACACAGGCAGTCAATGAGGAAGAGCAAAAAAGAGAGAAAGGAAATCGTTGGCAGTGTCTTACAATGGCTGTATCTTGAACTCCTCCCCAGCATAGTCAGATGACTGGAGTGCTCTGGGCTTCACTTCTGCATTTGTAATACGAAGGATGATAGAAATCCCCTTTGACCAACTCTGCAGAGCTGTTGCAAGGATCCAATGAATTAAGGCAATAAACAGCCAGATGTTGGTGGCTCACACCTCTAAACTTAGTTTCTCAGGAGGCTGAGATCAGAGGATCACAGTTCAAAGCCAGTCCTGGGCAGGAAAGTCTGTGAGACTTATCTCCAATGAACCCCCAGAAAATTGGAAGTGAGCAATGGCTCAGAGTGCTAGCCTTCCACAAAAAAAGTTTGGGGACCCTGAGTTCAAGGCCCACAAGCCACTGGGGAAAAACACTTCTGAAAGTGAGGAGACATTGCACATTGGCAGTTGAGGCTGTGGAGCTGAGCAGGGCTGAGGGATCCAAGCTTAGGGCTTTTATCCATGGGTTTTTTGTTCCCTTTCCCCCACAGAAAGCAAACAGCGAGGAGACAGCCTCAAAACCATCCAGTACTACTTAGCTAAGGCAAATCAGACCTGAATTCAAGATTCAAGTGCCCACTTCTTTCTTTTTCTTTTTTCTTTTTTGCTGGCCCTGGGCTAGAACTCAGAGCCTAGGTACTATCCCTGAGTTCTTTTGCTCAAGGTTCACACTCTACTACTTTTAGCCACAGCTCCACTTCTGATTTTCTGGTGGTTCATTGGAGATAAGCACCTCAGAGACTTTCCTTCTCCAGTCTGGTTTTGAATCTCAATCCTCAGATCTCAGCCTCCTGATTAGCCTCAGGCATGAGCCACCAGCGCCCAGCTTTCAAGTGCTGGCTTCTGATCTTGTTTCTTTACCCTCACTCCATCCCTACAGGTGCCAGATCAGACTTGTCCCTCCTGCCCACCAGCTAGGAGCTTCTTCTCCAGCACCTCTGAGCTCAGGGGCAGAGTGGAAGGTTACTGGGCCAGGACAGCTGTCTTCTCTGCCCTTGGTGTCTTGCCATAAAACACCAGCTGTTCTATACTTTTCTCGTCTCATATAGTCCTTGGGGAAAACTAGCTGTCTTTTTCATTTTTTGTCAGTTGTGGGGCTTGAACTCTGAACCTGGGCACTGTCCCTGAGCTCTTCAGCTCAAGGCTAGCACTCTACCACTTGAGCCACAGTGCCACTTCTGGTTTTCTAGTGGTTTATTAGAGATAAGAGTCTCATGGACTTTCCTGCCCGGGTTGGCTTTGAACCATGATCCTCAGATCTCAGCCTCCTGAGTAGCTAGGATTACAGGCATGGGCCACTGGCGCCTGGCTAAAATGAGCTGTCTTATTTTGCCTTTACTCTGATTAGAAGTCACCTGGAGGGGTGACTTGGGCAGTAGAGTACCAGTCAGTGAATGAAAGCATCAGATCCTGAGTCTGAGTACCACGTTTATACAAAAACAACAACCATAAAGTCACCTGAAGTATCATGCATGGCAATGCAATGGGATTTTCTTCCAGACTCTTTGCCTTCTCCCAGTGGACCCAACCCTGAGGAAATGAAATAAGGAAGAGGCTAGGAGGCGGGGCGTCTTAGAAGGGTGACGTCTCTCTGGCATCTCCCCATCTGTCAGAACTGCGGCATCTCCCAGAAGAATCTGGACTATTTTTCTTTTCTCTTTGGAGAGACTTTCTGGTATAATTTCCTCCTTGGAATTCTATCTTCCCTTCCTCTTTCTGTCTGGGTCTCTCCCTCTCTTTATGTCTCTGTTTGCTGCTGGTATCTCTCTCTCTGTCTCTTTTTTCTAAAAAAATAAGTTTTTTTTAAAAATTGTGAAAATACCATACAGAAGGGTTACAATTACATGAGCAAGGTAATGAGTATATTTCTTATCAAGCATTGTTGCCTCCTCCTTTGCTTTTCCCTTACTCCCCCTGCCCTCCCATCTCCACAACTACCCCCCCCCCCAACCAAAGTTGTAAAGTTCGTTTTTCGACATAGCATCTTGTACATACATCTCAATGGGTCCACCTGTATCCCTGTTTAAACAATTTGTTTTTTCCCTTCCCCTTCCCAAATTATAGCAACATCAAATACAGTGAAAACAGGGGTTATACTGCAGGAGGGACATAGAAAGCAACAAAAAAACCACCTTATAAATATGTTAGAAACAATAGCAAGCAAGAAAAACCACTTGAGTCCTTATCTTGGGGTTCATTTTGCCTAACATCATCTTATCTGAGTTTCTCTGCTTGCCTCAGTCTGTCTCTCTTTCTCTCTCTCTCCCTACCTCCACTCCCTCCCTTCGAGTTTTTTTTTTTTTTTTTGCCAGTCTTGGGGCTTGAACTCAGGGCCTGGACACTCTCCCTGAGCTTCTTTTGCTCAAGGCTAGTGATCTACAGTCACAGCTCTATTTCTAACTTTTTTGTAATTTATTAAAGATAAGAGTCTCACAGACTTTCCTGCCCAGGCTGGCTTTGATGCGTGATCCTCACATCTCAGCCTTCTGAGTAGTTAGGATTACAGGCTTGAATCACCAGCACCCGACACCCTTAACTTTTTCAATCAAGGTTGCCATTCTACTGCTTGAACCACACTCGCATTTCCATTATTCTTCTCATTAGTTGGAGAACAGACTCTCACAGACTTTCCTGCCTATGATGGCTTCAAACTGTGATCCTCAGTTCTCAGCCTCCTAAGTAGAATTACAGGAAGGAGCCACTAGTGCCTGGCCTTTAGCTCTCTTCTTTAGCTTTAAATATTCCTCCACCTTTATGCAGCCCATATTACATTTGAGCCTTCTTCAGAGCTGCTCACCTCCAGGAGATTGTGTGCATGTTCCTTACCCTCTCGCTGTCACCGACACCTTCTGTTGCCTGAGCCAGGCTCTCCTTCATTCTTTCCTCACTTGATGGAATTCTGTGACAGAGCTAGCTCTTCTCCAGCTGCCAGGACTTCTTTCCCCTGTACATCTTTCCCCTCACATTGAGGCCTCTTCTTCCCTTGTCCTAATCTGCTGCTGTGTGGCCAGCACGAATGCTTCCCCAGGACCCACCCACCCACCCAAGGCCCATCCTTCTCCTCCCTCTTCATGCTCTTACACTGGGTACAGAACACATCTCTATCCTAGACTCTTTTTTCTGAAGTCTGCTGGCAGGCCTGGCAGGTAGGCCCCGCCCACCTGTCATCCATCCATCATGGCATAATAACACCTAAGAAGAAAACCACACATTCTTCTTTTACTTTAACTTTCCACCCTCAGTAGGAGGTGTTGACTTAAAAAAAAATCACATCCCTTCTGCAGAAAAGGGAACTGAAAACTTAAAATAAACCAAGCGAGCCAAATGAGAAACCAAGTAAAGCATTCCATTCTGGTTTTTCTCATGGCTTAACTGGCCACCCACAGCCCCCTGAGACCCCCTTCTGAATGTCCTGACTTTCAGTTAGTTCACTTTTGACTTTCAATTAAAAAAAATCTTCTTATCATTTAAAAACAAAGATATCTCCAGGTGCTAGTGGCTCATACCTGTAATCCTAGCTACTCAGGAGGCTGAAGTCTGAGGATCACAGTTCAAAGTCAGCCCAAGCAAGAAAGTCCATGAGACTCTTATCTCCAATAAACCACCAGAAAACTGGAAGGGAAGTGGAATAATGGCTAAGTAGTAGAGTACTAGCCTTGAGCCAAAGAGCTCATGGATAGCTCCCAATCCCTGAGTTCAAGCCTCATGACCTACAAAAAACAAACTAAAAAAAAAGAGAGAAAGAAAGAAAAGTAAAGGAATATTAATTGAGTTTCCAAAGCAGTGGCCCAACAGGCTGGGGACATGGCTCAAGTGGTAAAACACCTGCTTAGCAAGTGTGAGGCCCTGAGTTCAAACCCCAGTATCATCAAAGCAGTACCCAACACATCAGGAGATCTGGAAGATCAGTTCATAGCGGAAGCTGAGCATGTAATCCCAAGTTCTGGGCCTTAGGTAATCAATTAAAAAATAAGAGAAATACTTCCTGGCTGGGAATGTGGCTTAGTGGTAGAGTGCTTGCCTAGCATGCATGAAGCCCTGGGTTTGACCCCTCAGTACCTGTTTCACAGAAAAAACCTGGAAGTGATGCCGTGGCTCAAGTGGTAGAGTGCTAGCCTTGAGCAAAAGAAGCTCAGGGACAGTGTCCAGGCCCTGAGTTCAAGCCCCAGGACTGGCAAAAAACCAATAAATAGATAAAAGAAAAGAAAAAAGAAATACTTCCTAAAAACAACAACCAACACTAAAATCCTCAAAAGTAATAAAGTCTCACAATGACATTTCCATACACATAAATGCATACACATGTCCTTTGATCCTATTCTCCTCCTTTATTACCATTTCTTTTTGCCCAAAGATGTCTTTATTGAGTTTAAGTAACTACAATATATTTCACAATACAACAGTGTAGTTATACTTAGCTAAAGTCACCAACACATTTTAACCTTCACGATGACAATCATCATCATTCTAATCTACAAAGTTTATGAACTCTACAAACATTAACAGTAACCTAGATTGGGTGATATGTACATTTCTTTCTTTTTGCTTAATATCGGCTGTTCCCTCTTTCTCTCTCATGTCCTTTCTCCCATCACAGGCCTTGAGTTGCTTAGTTCACTTTCAGCAGTGTCCAGTGCAGCTGATGGGCCTCTCTGCTGTCATGTTTCACCTGCTTTCCGCGGATTCTGTGTCCCCCTGCCAGCTTCCCTCCGATGCGCATGTGTATATACCGTATATGATATTACCCCTTACACTCCCCTACTTTCCCCTTCCCTGTCCCTAATTGCTCCAGCCCTTTACTTCGGTGCCTTTTTCTCTACATCCTCAATTCCACATGTGAGGGAAAGCATGTGCCACACTTGACTTTCTGAGTCTGGCTTATTTCACAGAACATTATGATCTCCAGTTCCCTTGGTTTTCCTGTAAGCAACATAACTTCTTTTTTTTTTTTGACTGAATAAAACTTCCTTGTATACAAATATACCACATTTTCTTTATCCAGTCATCTGTGTGTGTGTGTGTGTGTGTGTGTGTGTGTGTGTGTGTGTGTGTGTGTGTGTGTGTGTGTGTGTGTGTGTGTGTGTGTGTTGCCAGTACTGGGATTGGAACGCTGGGTCTTTTGCTCTCACTTGGCTTTTTCTGCTTGGAGGCTGGCACTGTACCACTTGAGCCACATTTCCACTTATGGCATTTTGCTCATTAATTGGAGCTATGAGTCTTTTGGATTTGTGTGCCTGAGGAGGCTTCAAACTGTGATCCTCAGATCTCAGCCTCCTGAGTATCTAGGACTTCAGGAATGATTAGTGCTTAGCCTAATCATTGGCTGTTGACTGGCTTGTAGGCTGTGTCTGGAACTTGGCTATTGGTTGGGAGTCACTTTCTAGCTTTCTGAAAGAGGAGTCTGAAGGTCTCCACCTTTGCTAATTCCCTTTAAAGCTCCCACCTGGTCCTCAGGACAAAACCAAGATGTTGTAAGAGGACTTCCAGGACTCAAGATCTGCTTCCTCCTCTTGCGCCACCCCCCACCCACCCCCATCCAAGGTGACCTCATCCCCTACCACATGTCACCTCCCACTGTCATGGTTGACCACACTGACTGCACACACAGCTGTCCTGTTTCGTGCCTAGCCCACATCTGTTGGCCCCTTCTGAAACACCCTTCCCTGTGGTTTCTGGACATCATTTTCCTTTACAATTCAACAGCTGCCTCCTCTGGGGAACTTTCCTGGAGGGCCCTGAGTTTGACCTTTGCAGCAGAGGTGAGGGAACACATCTGCTCTGTAACAGCTCTTCTGGCTTTTAACCCATTAGCCTTCTGCACTGACCTCAGGGCCAGGGTTGTGTAATGAAGTATGTTCTCACCTAGCAAAGGGCTCAGACCACCAGGCCTTGAATTTGGCTTGTTGAATAAACAGTCACTGCACGAGAGAGGGAGTGAATGAATGAATGCCCGGTCTGTGCTCACCTTTTGGCCTAGAGACTTCCAGGCTAGGTGTGGAGGGTTTCCCTCAAGGCCCTGGACGGCTGGCATCAGCCCCCTCTACTCCCTGGGCTGACTGGCATTTCAAGAGAAGGGAAGCCTACTGCCAGTATGAGAGGGTAAAGGCAAGATGAGGAGTGGCATCCATCTTAGCCCAACCATGGAGGTAAGTCATCTCTGATGAGGGAATCTCTGGGCTGAATGTGTGGGCTGTCCTAGTCTCTTCTTTATCCATTTTAGTCCTGCCTGGAAGGCAGGACTCTGATCGCTGACTCAAGCTGACCACTTCCCTCCTGGCTCCAGCCCCCGTATCACCTCTCTGCTCTCATTTCTTCCTCAGTCCTTTGCAGTCCAGATGCTCAGAGCACCCACCTCTGAGCTTGACTTTCCAGCCATGAACGGGCCCTGCATAGCTCTCCTCCTGACCATGGGTGAGTCTGAGTTCTCAAGAAGGGGGACTTGGGATCCCAGCCCTACACGGCCAAGGCTGAGAGCAGGGTCAGGGTAGGGAGAGAAATTTAACATTGGAGTGCAGGGTTTGGGACCTAGTATTCATAGAGGGAGTGGATGGTAAAGAAGCCATTTGGGGAGAGGTCTTGAGATGCTTGCTGGATGAGAGGTCAGCTGACTTGATAGTCTAGAAGTTCCTTTCCTTTCCTTTCCTTTCCTTTTCTTTCCTTTCCTTTCCTTTCTTTCCCTCCCTCCATCCTTCCCCTCCCTCCATCCTTCCCCTCCCTCCCTTCCTTTGTTTCTCCCTTCCTCCCTTCCTTCCTTTTTTTACCTTCCTTCCTTCCTTCTTTCCTCCCTTCCTCCCTCCCTCTCTCCCTCTCTTTCTTCTTTTCTTCCTTCCTTCCTTTCTTCCCTTCCACCTTCCCACCCTCCCTCCCTCCCGCCTTCCCACCCTGCCTCCCTCCCTCCCTCCCTCCCTCCCTCCCTCTCTCTTTCTCTCTCTCTTTCTCTCTCTCTTTCTCTCTCTCTCTCTCTCTTTCTCTCTTTCTCTCTTTCTCTCTTTCTTTCTTTCTTTCGTGGGTGGGCCTTGAACTCAGGCCTGGGCACTGTTCCTGAGTCTTTGTGCTCAAGGCTATCACTCTACTACTTGAGCCTCAGTGCCACTTCCATTTTTGTTTTTGAGTGGTTAATTGGATAAATAGTCTCACGAGGACTTTTCTGTCTCAGTAGGAGTTGAACTGCGATCCTCAGCCCTCCTTCCTGAGTAGCTAGGATTATAGGCGTGAGCCATTGGCACCTAGCTCCATAGGTTCCTAAAGCAGGCAGAAGAAATGGATTGGTTCTGTGCCCACTCAGAGTGTCCCTGTGTTTTCCTAACTCCTTTCTCGAGAAGCCCCAGAGGAAGAGGTGGGGAGGGCTGTCTTCACAGCCTGAGTGTTGGTCTGTAGAAAAGAATGGAAAGTTGACTATAGATGGTAAGGGTGGTGAGCATTTGTGACTCATGGGAAGTAGAGAAGGAAGCCCAGGCAAGCCAGGGGACTCTGAGGGACTAGGCCTAGAAGAGCATGGGGAAGTGGAGGCCAGGGAGATGGAGCTCAGTGGGGAGGGAGGGGGAGTGGTCAGGCAACAGATGATCCTTTTCCAAAGCTCTCTTCTTGCTCCTCCCCAGGTTTGGCTGCTTGTCTGGGTTTCAACCTGGAGACAGAAAACCCAATGAGCTTTCATATGAGAAGTGCTGGGTTTGGATACAGTGTGGTGCAATATGGCAGTTCCTGGTAAGAACTAGGTGGTGAATGAGCTCCCTGTACAGAGTCCTGTGCCTCCCTAGTTCTGCAACAATAGGTTGGTGCTCTACCACTTGAGCCATGCCTCCAGCCCAGCTTTTTGCTGGGTTAATGAGAGATAAGAGTCTCCAGGACTTTATCTGCCCAGGCTGGCTTGCTGTTGAATAAATCACAGCTAACATTTATTGAGTGACTACTGAGTGCCAGCCCTTGTGACCTGAATGTTATAGGTGGACATGGAGAACATTTTCATAGCAGTCTTAGAAGGAGCCAGCCACTCAATAAACGTTTATTGAATAGCTACTATATTCATTAGGTATCTTGTAGAGACTGAAAGAGAAAACAATTCCACCTATGCAGAGTTCAAATGGTAGCTAGTCTCCATTTGAGGCTCAGGAGTTCTACTGTCTTCCCACCCCACTTTTTTTTTCTCTCAGGAGTGGGACTTGAACTCAGGACCTTGTGCTCTCATCTGACTTTTTATTTTGCTTAAGGCTGGGATGTTATCACTTGAGCCATTCCTCTGCTTTCTGCTTTTTGCTAGTAAAGAGTGTTATGGACTTTTCTGCCTGGGTTGGCTTTGAACTTTTATCCTTAGACTCCTGAGTACCTAGTTATAGATATGAGCCACCAAAGCCTGGTTTGTCTGTATCTCTGTATATGTGTGTGTGTGTGTGTGTGTGTGTGTGTGTGTGTGTAGAGAGAAGAGAGAGAGAGAGAGAGAGAGAGAGAGAGAGAGAGAGAGAGAGAGAGAGAGAGAGAGAGAGAGAGAGAGGAGGGGAGAAATAAAGAGAGTCCTGGGGCTTTGAACTCAGGGTCTGGGCACTGACTCTAACATCATCATCATCATCATTATTATTATTATTATTTGCTCAGAGCTGTACTCAGTAACTGAACAATAGCTCCACTTTTTCTTTTGGTTGTTGTGGGGCTTGAAATCAGGGCCTGGGTGCTGTCCCTGAGCTTTTTTTTTGGGGGGGGGGTCCAGTTGTGGGCCTGAACTCTGGGCCTGGGCACTGTCCCTCAGCTCTTCAGCTTAAGGTGAGTACTCTACCACTTAAGGCCACAGCGCCACTTCCTGTTTTCTGGTGGTTAATTGGTGATAAGAATCTCACGGATTCTCCTGCCTAGGGTGGCTTTGAACCTCGATCCTCAGATCTCAGCCTCCTGAGTAGCTACAATTACAGGTGTGAGTCACAATGCCTGGTTCTCTCTGCCCTTTAACAACAGTGTTCTGTCTCCCTTGTAGGGTGGTGGTTGGAGCCCCCCGGGAGATAAAAGCCACCAACCAAACAGGCGGCCTCTACCAGTGTGACTATATCACAGGCCAGTGCAAGTCCCTCCAGCTGCAGGGTGAGCCACAGCCCCTGGCTGGGTCCTGGCTCCCAGGCCCTGGGGTCAAGACTCCTGCCTGCCAGCTTCTGCTCTGTGCTGTCTGCAGACCCCTGAAGGCCTCTCACCATTACAGCCCTGCGCTTCCTCAGCTTTGCTAGGACTCAGAGATCCCTTGGCCTGCCAGGCTCTGAGTGTCTTGATTGTACCTCCCACCCAATCTCTTACACAATCTCCTCTGTCTTGGTGGTAACATGTGCTTATCTATCTCCCCAGTGCCTCCAGAGGCTGTGAACATGTCCTTAGGTCTGTCCTTGGCAGCTGGCACCAACCCATCCCAGCTCCTGGTGAGTTGCCCTGCATCACGGGAGGGTCCTAAGCGTGTGTGTGTTGTGGAGGGTGGAGTTTCTGGGATAGGAGCTCCGCAGAGGCAGCCCCTCCTAGCAGCCCCCTTTGTTGCTAGGCCTGTGGCCCCATGGTGCAGAAGGCATGCAGAGAAAACCTCCACTTGACTGGGTTCTGCTTCTTGCTGACCTCATCTTTCCTGCAGAAACAAAGGCTCCCAGCTGCCCTGCAGGGTGAGTGTTCTGGACCACCAGCTCTTCTGGGGACCTCACACCACACGTGCAATTGGGGGTGCAGTGGGGTCAGAGGTACTTTTTCAGAGTGGATAAGAGAAGGAAGGAATCTTGTCTGGCTGTGGTGGCTCCTGACTGTCATCCTAGATACTCAGGAGGCTGAGATCAGAGAAGTGACATTGAAAGCCAGCCCAGGCAGGAGAATGAATGAGACTCTTATCTCCAACGATCCAGCAAAAAGCCAAAAGTGGAGCTGTGGTTCAAGTTGTAAACTTGAGTAAAACAGCTCAATGACAACACCCAGGTCCTGAGTTCAAGCCCCAGTATTGATGTTCATGTGCACTTGCGCGTGCGCGCGCGCACACACACATCAGCACTGACTGTAATTGATGAGCAGAGCAGGTACACGGTTTTCCTGGCTGGACACCGAGGGTGTGTAGAAGAGGTGGGATCAGATTTCAGGAAAGGGGCACAATGGCTGGGGTGGAAGGAGGTGGCTTTGAGTCTCACCTCCAGATGAGAGGAGCTGTCAGTGGCTATGCAGGGTGAAGGACTTGAGTCAATTGTGGCCTCTTGTTGAGACTTGAAGAGAATGCCCTGTGTCTCAGCCAGGGGACTGGGAAGCCCTGCCCCTGACAAGGAGAGGACCCAGCTGGATTGCCTGGCGTGGATCACCACATGGGGGCTGGAGAAGGCTGTTAGGAAGAATGAATGAGTTTTCCTGGCTAGGATGTCAAGGTCCCAGGCTTTGGGGCCTGATCTTTGGAGGATTTCTTTTCCAGAGTGTCCCAAGCAGGAACAGGACATTGTGTTCCTCATTGATGGCTCAGGAAGCATCTTCCGTAAGGACTTCAACAAAATGCTCTACTTCGTGAAGGCTGTGATGAGCCAGTTCCAGGGATCCAGTGCCCAGGTGTGGCCTGGCGGGCGGGGAGACCATGCTGCAGGGCGTGGCTGGGTGGTGTTGGGGTGCTAAGGAAAGAGTCTCAGTCTTGAGCATTCTGTGGGTCTGTCAGTTCTCCTTGGTGCAGTTTTCCAGCAGTGTCAAGATACACTTCACCTTCCGGGACTTTGCCCGCAATCCCAACCCCGAGAGCTTGATGAAGTCTATATATCAGCTAAAACAGTTCACCCACACTGCCACAGCCATTGACACAGTCAGGTGAGTCCTGATCTCTCACAATCCTTCTCAAGGCACCCAGGGCTTCCACTGGGCCTCATTTGCTTCCCCTCCCCTCAGTTGAATATCCAGAGATGGAAACTCTGTGACCAGTTTACCAACTTTGCGGGAAACTGAATAGAAACTGAAGTCTCTCAGGGGAAGGGATGTGGCCACCTTCTCCAAAAGGAGAATTCCATCTCTAGACCCTCTTAAAAAATATCTTCCCTTTCTCCTTCTTCCCCATCCTCCCCCTTCTCCTCCTTCTTCCTCCCCCTCTTCTTCCTCCTCCTCCTCCTTCTGTCAGTAGTAGGGTTAAAGTCAGAGCCTGGGTGCCATCCCTGAGTTCTCTGTGTGTGTGTGTGTGCGCCTGTGTGTGTGTGTAAGATGGGGCTTGAACTCTAGGCCTGGGTGCTGTCCCTGAGCTCTTCAGCTCAAGGCTAGTGCTCTATGACTTAAGGTACAGCGCCACTTCAGGCTTTTTCTGTTTATGTGGTACTGAGGAATTGAACCCAGGGCCTTATGCGTGGGAGGCAAGACACTCTGCTGCAGAGCTACCTTCCCAGTCTTCCCTGAGCTCTTTTGCTCAAGGCTAATGCTCTAGTACTTTGAGCCACAGTGCCACTTCTGGTTTTCTGGTGCTTCATTGGAGATAAGTCTTACAGGTCCTGGGCACCCAGGGCTCACGGCTTTAATCCTAGCTAATCAGGAAGCTGAGATCTGAGGATTACTGTTCCCATCCAGACTAAGTAAGGAAGTCCGTGAGACTCTTATCTCCAATAAAGTAGTTAGAAAAGACCAGAGGTGGCACTATGGCTCAAGTGGTAGAGCACTCACTAACCTTGAGCACAAAGAGGCTCAGGGACAGCACCCAGGTCCTGAGTTCAAGCCCCAGGGCTAGCATTAAAAGCAAAAAACTGTTTCACAGGACGTTTTTTGTCCAGGCTGTCTTTGAACTATAATCTTTAGCTCTCTGCCTCCTAAGTAGCTAGGATTATAGGTGTGAGCCACCAGTGCCTAGCTTTAATTTTTTCCTGGGATTCCTAGGGCTTGAATTCAAGGCCTGGGTGCTGTCCTTGAGCTTTTTCATTCATGATCAGTGCTTTCCTACTTGAGCCACAGTTCCACTTCTAGCTGGTTTATTCTTGTTTTTGTTTTTTGATTAAGTGGAGGTAAAAGTCTTGCCGACTTTTCTGCCTGAGCTGGCTTTGAATAGGATCCTGACATCTCAGCTTCCTGAGTAGCTAGGATTATAGGTGTGAGCCACTGATGGCTGACTAGGACCCCTCCCCACCTTTTAAATTTCCTGACAGAAAGAATGTGTTCACTGCTGCAAATGGAGCCCGCAAAGATGCCACCAAGATCCTCATCGTTATCACTGATGGGTGGAAAGAAGGGGACAAAATGGAATATAAGGACGTGATCCCCAAGGCCGAGGAGGCGGGCATCTTCCGCTATGCCATCGGGGTAGGTCCTGGCAGCTCCCCCCCACCCCCCCGGCCTTTTGCAGACAACTTCCCTCCAGCTCTCTCATTTCCTGTAAAGCAGGAAGACAATTGTCGTCATCTAGAGACCCATTGTCTTTTTCTTCACCTCCTTGATAATCTCCAGGACTTTTCCCCCATTTATCTTGCAGGATGGACCCAGTAGGGGTCTTGGAAGACAGTATCACCCACATGCATAGTTCTTTGTTTTGTTTTGTTTTCTCTTTATGGGTCCTAGGTCTTCAACTGAGGTCCTGGGTGCTGTCCCTGAGGTTTTGTGCTCCAGGCTAGTGCTCTACCACTTTGAGCCACATCTCCATTTCTGGCTTTTGGTGGTTCATTGGAGATAAGAGTCTCACAGACTTTCCTGCCCAAGTTGGCTTTGAATTACGATCCTCACATCTTAGCTTCCTGAAGAGCTAGGATGACAGGTGTGAGCCACTGGTGCCTGGCTACAGGTCAGCTTTTTCCATGAATGATTTTCATGGTGAATTGGTCTCTTTTGGGAACAGGTTGGAAAGGCTTTTGAAAATGCACATTCTCAGGCAGAATTAAAAACCATTGCCTCGAGTCCTTCCCAGGAACACGTATTTCATGTGGAGAACTTCGATGCACTGAAGATGATTCAAAACAAGCTGAAAGAGAAGATCTTTGCCATTGAGGGTATGTCAGACTGGGAGCTACTGGCTTTAAATGTCCTCAGTCATCATGCTGGTCCTGGGCACTCATGCTGTAGTAAGATGCAGATTCTAAGTGTCTTCCTTGGACTTGGAAAAGCCCATCTATCTCCCTGAAGCCTCTGTCATGGTGTCTTTCCAGGTACAGAGATGGGAAGTAGCAGTTCTTTCGAATTGGAGATGGCCCAAGAAGGCTTCAGTGCGGCCTTCACACCTGTGAGTGGTCCCTTTGAGGCTGAGGATGGAGGATGAGGGAGAGGAAGGAGGAGGGGCTTGGTGGCGTGAAGGGAGAGGCAGGCTCTGTTCAGACTAGGTTGTCTTCTTACTCTGGCCTGCTCAGTTCTGATCCTTTTCTCCCAGGATGGACCGGTTCTGGGAGCTGTGGGGAGCTTTGGCTGGTCTGGAGGCGCCTTCCTGTACCCCCCTAGTGGGGCCCCCACCTTCATCAATGAGTCTCAGAAGAGTGTGGACATGAGAGACTCCTACCTAGGTGAGGAAGGCCCCGGGGGGGGGGGGGGGCTGCTGGGAAGTGGGGGAGACGCCTTGGAGCTGAGGCCCGGTTTCCTCAGGTTACTCCATGGAGCTGGCCCTGTGGAAGGGGACATGGAGTCTGGTCATGGGGGCCCCTCGGCACCAGCACACGGGGAAGGTTGTCATGTTCACCCAGGACGTGGGGCAATGGAAGCCAAATGCTGAGGTCCCCGGGACCCAGGTGGGTGTGGGTGAGATGGGGGGGGGGTGGACCTCAACGGGGCCATGTGGCTGGGTAGAGAAGGGGATGGGGTTTGGGCTCATGAGGGAGAGGCTGGGGGGGTGGGTCAGGCAGGTAAGCTCAGACTCTGCCCTCCAGATTGGCTCCTACTTTGGGGCCTCCCTGTGCTCCGTGGACATCAGCAGAGATGGCAACACCGACCTGATCCTCATTGGGGCCCCGCATTACTATGAGCAGACGCGAGGGGGCCAGGTGTCCGTGTGCCCCATGCCCAGGGGGGTGAGTGGCACATGGGGCCCGGGCAGGGTGGGGGCTGGAGGGGGGGGAGGCTGGGTTGTGCTGACACTGGTTTCATTGTGCAGAGGGCTCGGTGGCGGTGTGAGTCTGTTCTCCATGGGGAGCAGGGCCATCCCTGGGGCCGCTTTGGGGCGGCCCTGACAGTGCTGGGGGATGTGAACGGGGACAAGCTGACAGACGTGGCTATTGGAGCTCCAGGGGAGCAGGAGAACCGGGGTGCCGTCTACATATTTCACGGGACCTCAGGCCTGGACTTGGGCCCTGTACACAGCCAGGTAAGGCCCTGTGGGTGTGTTTCATGACTGCCGGCTTGCGTTTTCTCTCCTTTTTCTCACAGTCACTAGGAAAGTGAGCCCCTTTTTCCCAGCATGGTCCCTTTTGTAGCATCTTAATCCTGTGGCATTAAGAAATGACAACTTGCCAGGTGTGGGTGGCTCACGCCTATAATCCTAGTTACTCAGGAGGCTGAGATTTGAGGATTGCGGTTCAAAGCCAGCCTGGGCAGGAAAGTCCATGAGACTCTTATCTCCAATAAACCACTAGAAAACCAGAAGTGGGGCTGTGGCTCAAGTGGTGGAGCTGAAGATCTGAGAGACAGCGTCTAGGCCCAGAGTTCAAGCCCCATGACTGACAAAAGAAAAGAAAAGAAATGGCAATTTGATTGATAGATGTACTACTTTGTAGCACAATTTTATGATTCAGGAGTTTCCCATACAGGCTTTTTAATCGCCCAACAATGTACAAGCTATACAAGCCACACTTCAGCAAACCTGTTTCACTTTTCATCTTTGAGTGTGTGTGTGTGTGTGTGTGTGTGTGTGTGTGTGTGTGTGTGTGTGTGTGTGTGTGTTTGTGTGTGTGTAGGTATTGGAGCTTGAACTCAGGGCCTCATACTCTCAAATTAGCTTTTTCTCTCTCTCTCTCAAGGCTGAGCCACAGCTTTACTTTTGAGCCACAGCTTTACTTCCATAGCAAATAGATTTTCCAGATGAAATTTGACCAGTCCAGGATTAGGGATGGTCATTTCTGACTCCTAACCCAGTGCTCAGTCTCTCAGTGGTTTCCTGTTGCTCATAAGTTTAAGTCTCATGGAGTCTGTCCTCTTATCCCTGGATGGTGCATGATTTTTATCCCATTCTTGAAATCTGTGAACTTGGAGTCTGTCCTCTTATCCCTGGATGGTGCATGATTTTTATCCTATTCTTGAAATATGTGAACTACACATCTAGGAGGCTGGTAGCTCATGCCTGTAATCCTAGCTACTCAGAAGGTTGAGATCTGAGGATTGAGGCTTGAAGCCAGCTGAGGCAGGAAAGTATGCAATTAATTACCAAAAAAAAAAAAAAAAAAAAGCAGGAAGTAGAGCTGTGACTCAAATGTAGAGTGCTAGCCTTGAGCAAAACAGTTAAGTGAGAGTATGAGACTCAGAGTTCAAGCCCCAGCACTTTCTCTCTCTCTCTCTTTCTCTCTCTCTCTCTCTCTCTCTCTCTCTCACACACACACACACGAACATGCACACACATATGCACGCACAATACACTCATGCAAGTGCATATACATATGAATATCTAAATAGATTTTTTTCCAAATTAACAAGAGCCAAAGAATATATATATATATAATATATATAATATATATATATATATTTTACTGTAGTGGAGATGTATGAAGGGGTTACAGTTACTTGAGTCAGGTATTGAGTACATTTCTTTTTGAACAGTGTCACCACTTCCCTCATTTTCTCCGAGTTTTTCCCCTCCTGGCCCTCCTCTCCTCCTCCCGAGTTGTACAGTTCATTTTCTTTCCTTCCTTATTTTTCTTCCTTTCTTTTTTTCTCTTTCTTCCTTTCTGTTTTCTTTCTCCCTTCCCTTTCTCCTTCCCTCCTTTTTCTATCATCTCTCTTTCTTTCTCTTTCTTCTTTCTTTCTCTTCCTTTTTCTTTCTTTCTCTCCCTTCCTTCCTTCCTTCCTTCCTTCCTTCCTTCCTTCCTTCCTTCCTTTCTTTCTTTCTTTCTTTCTTTCTTTCTTTCTTTCTTTCTTTCTTTCTTTCTTTCCTTCTTTCTTTCCTTCTTTCTCTCTTTCCTTCTTTCTCTCTTTCCTTCTTCTTTTTTGCTGGTCCTGGGGCTTAACGTCAGAGTCTGGGCACTGTCCCTGAGCCTTTTTGTGTTCAAGGCTAGTGCTCTACTACTTGAGCTACAGCACCACCTCTGGCTTTTTGAGTAGTGTATTGGAGTTAACAGTCTCACTGGGACTTTACTGCCCAGGCTAGTTTGAACCGAGATCCTCAGGTCTCAGCTTCCTGAGTAGCTAGGATTACAGGCATGAGCCACTGATACCTGACATATAATTCATTTTTAGCACAGTGTCTAGTGTCTAGTATCACTGCTGAATCACATCTATATTCACAAATACACACACACATATATCTGAGCTGGACATCAACTTCTCATGCCTATGCTTATAATCCTAACTACTCAGGAGGCCGAGACCTGAGAATCATGGTTCAAAACCAGACAAAGCTGGAAGACTCTTATTTCTAGTTAACCAGCAAAAAGCTGGAAGTGGCTTGTGTAGTTCAGTTGGTAGAGCACCAGTCTTGGTACTCTCATCAGTATCTTCTCCTCATCCCCGCTCACCCTTTCTCCTGGTCAGAGGATCCCGGCCTCCCAGCTCTCCTCCAGTCTCCAGTATTTTGGGCAGTCGCTAAGTGGGGGTCAGGACCTCACCCGGGATGGACTGGTGGACCTGGCCGTGGGGTCCCAGGGCCAAGTGCTGCTGCTCAGGTGAGAACCTTTCTCAGCTCCTCCTCCTCGGTCCTGGGTCTGGGTGAGGGCCCCGGGCCTCCCCACGTCAGGCTAGTGTTCCCAGGGAGTAGCCAGCACATTGTCTCAGCCCAGTGTCTGCCCACAGGAGCCGACCTGTCCTCCAAGTGGCGGCAGACATCCGATTCTCATCTGCAGAGATCGCCAGGACTGTGTTTGAGTGTCAGGAGAAGGTGGCTTCTGTCCAGGCACTGGGCCATGCCAATGTCTGCCTTCACATTTCTGAAAATTCTAAGCACCAACTAGGTGAGTGACCCAGGACCTTTCCCCCTCCCCTGCATCTGGAACCTTCTAGCCCAGGACTTCCTGTTAGATCACCTGTTTTTGTCCCCCCCCCCCCCCCGGCATTCCCAGTGCTTCTCATATTCTGCTTTCCCTTCCTTACAGGTAACCTTCTAAGCTCTGTGACCTTTGACCTGGCCCTGGATCCTGGCCGGCCAATTCCCCGGGCCATCTTCAAGGACTCAAACACCCGGCTTCTGAGGTGGACTCAAGTGCTTGGCTTGAACCAGCATTGTAAACAAGTGCAATTACTCCTCCCGGTAAGAGGGCCTCCTATGGACACAGATAGGGGTGTGGGTGGGCATCATTGGTTAGGGGTTGGGGTGAGGGGGCAGGCAGCAGTCTGGCCAGAGAAAAGAACAGGGTGTGTTCTGTTCCCTGGAGCTCAGCCCCAGCACAGGGCCTAGCATGCAGGTGGTGCTGGACATGTGTTAATTGGATGAGTGAATGAATGAAGGAGTCTGGTTACAAGGGCCAGAGGTGACACAGCTGGGTTTTGGGAAAGAGAATAGGGCTGTTTGAGAGAGCTCTGTGGCTCTAGGCTGATCCAGGCTTTATAGAGCATGTACTTGTGTCTCTGCTCTCTGGAGACAGGCTCTATCCTAGAAGCCGGAGACAAAGAAGGAACAACACAAAACCACCCATCCCTCCCAATAAGTTTGGAGGTAACAGATGTTAGGTGGTAGTAAAGGCTCAGAGGAAAGAGCAGGCCAGGGCTGGCGGGCGTCTGGGTACAGTGTGAGGTAGTGTTTGGGCAAAGTGAGGGGTCTGCGGGGGAAGTGGGCAGGTTCTGTGGGACAGGCTGAAAAATGCTCCTTGATATCAGAGTTGTCATCATCCCCCCTTACAGATGGGTAGACTGGACACAGATTTCCTTAACACTTCTTTTCCATGTCTACCCTCTAGGACTGTGTGGAAGACGCCATAACCCCCATCACCTTGCGCCTCAACTTCTCCCTAGTGGGCCTGCCCATCAGTTCCTTCAGAGACCTCAGTCCTGTGCTGGATAAGGAGGCCCAGACCTACTTCACGGCCTATGTGAGTTGGGTCTCTGTGGTGGTTGGGGGGCAGGGGGAGCTCTCCCAAGATCTCCAGAAAACCCTTCTCTGCCTTTCTCTCAGCTCCCCTTTGAGAAGAACTGTGGAGCTGACCACATCTGCCAGGATGACCTTGATGTCACCTTCAACTTTGCAGGGTGAACTTGGAAGCCCTAATGCCTCCTTCCCTGTCTATCTAATACCCCTCACCCCCACATACCCCATGGGACACCCCTATACCATGTATGCCCTCAGTCACAGAATCATCTGGTCTTCCCAACCCAACATGCAGCCTGGAGACCCTGGTGGTGGGGAACAACCTGGACCTAAATGTCGAGGTGACAGTGTCCAACGATGGCGAGGATTCCTATGGGACCACGGTTACCTTTGTCTACCCAGCAGGGCTTTCCTATCGGCGAGTGACTGGCAGCCAGGTGCTTCTCCCTGGGAAAGAGTGAAGCCAGTGGGCTGGATGCTAGCACAGACCTGCATTAGGCCCACCGCTCAGGCTGGGATGCCATGGCTCATCAGCCTCTAATAGGCCACCAGGGCTGGGCTGGGCTGAGCTGTCTGGGAGGGCTGGCGTTGTCTCATGCACTTCACTTTGGGCATTTAAAGACATGCCTATCAGAAATGAGTTCCTAGCTGGGTACCAGTGGTTCATGCCTGTCATCCTAGCTACTCAGGAGGCTGAGATTTGAGGATTGTGATTGAAAGCCAGCCTGGGTAGAAACAAAAAGTGTGAGATTCTTGCTGCCCCATTAACCAGCCAAAAGCTGAGAGTGGAGGTTTGGCCTATGTGGTAGAGTTGCTAGCCCAAATCGGGATTTGGGGGGAAGAGAAAGCTGAGGGACAGTGGCCAGGCCCTGAGTTTGAGCCCCAGACAAAGAAGGATCATCTTCAGGGGGGTTCCAGGACAGTATTTTGTGCTGCTGAGTCTCTCTGAATCCTCAATAACTAGTCATCAGTGCTGTTCCGCTTGCCTTTGCTCAAGACCTCGCTGCAGCAGCGTCCTCTCACCCTGACCTGTGACAGCGTCCAGACCAAGGACCAGCACCTGAGGAGCACCAGCTGCCGCCTCAGCCATGTGATCTTCCACGGGGGCACAAAGGTCAGCCTGGCACAAATGTCTACCCCTCCTGCCTGGCCCTTCCTGCCTGGCCCCTCCCTGATCTCCTCCTTTTTCCCTGTTACTCAGATTTCCTTCTTGGCTACTTTTGATGTCTCCCCCAAAGCTGTGTTGGGCAACAGAGTACTTTTGACAGCCAATGTGAGCAGGTGAGCCTGGCAAAGATCCAGGGGGTGCCCCCTTCTTCCTGTGTCCCCCTGCCAGGGTGTCACAGTCCAGCCTGGCCTTCTGGGGCCCTGGTGCACGTGGCTTTCCTCTTTTTCCAGTGACAACAACTCACCTGGGGCTAACAGGTCCTCCTTCCAGCTGGAGCTCCCTGTGAAGTATGCAGTCTACACTGTGCTCAGCAGGTATCTCCTGGTGCCCTTGGGGCCACCAACCACTCTTCTCCTCCATCCTAACCAGGGCAGGAGTGTGTGTGTGTGTGTGTGTGTGTGTGTGTGTGTGTGTGTGTGTGTGTCAGTGTGTGTGTGTGTGTGTGTGTGTGTGTGTGTGTGTGTGTGTGTGTCCGTACTGGGATTGAACTTGAGATTTGTGCTATTACTTAGCTTCCCCCCACTTTTTTGTTGTTGTTTTGTTCAAGGCTGGTGCTCTGCCACTTGAGTCATACCTCCACATCCTGTAGAACCATCTTTTTTTTTGTTGGTCATGGAGCTTGAACTCAGGGCCTGGGTGATATCCCTGAGCTCAAGGTCAGCACAATGCCAGCCCAGGCTGGCTTTGAACTGCAATCCTCAGATCTCAGACTCCTGAGTAGCTAGGATTATAGCCATGAGCTACCAGGACCTAGTGTGTATGTATAAATATATACATATATATTATATATAAATAGATATGTATAGATATAGACATAGAGATAAAGATACCTATATCTATCTATATACATATATATATATATATACATATATATATAGGTATACACACATATAGTCTTTTTGGTAATGGGGGTCAAATCCAGGACATTGCCACTGAGCTACCAGCCCTTCTAGAGTCTTTATCAGGCCAGCTCAGCCACAGACCTCAGTTCCCATCACCCCAAGGCCCCACTGACTCCCCGTGTCCCATGGTATCAGAGCCAGACTCTCCTCAAGACACCTCCCCATGACTTCAAATTCACTCTCACCTCTTTTCTCTCCAGCCAGGAAGAGTCCACCAAATACCTCAACTTCTCAGCCTCAGAGCAGGCGCAGAGCAGCATGGTGAAGCATGGATACCAGGCAGGTGGTGGCATCTCACAGCTCAGGCTGAGTGGGGACCAAGACACTGGACATCAGGCTGGGCTAGGAGCCTGACAGAGGGCTCTGTCTTGCCTTCCTCGCAGGGGCATAACCTGGGACAGAGGGATCTGCCCGTGAGGATCGACTTCTGGGTGCCTGTGGAAGTGGGCGGAGCAGCTGTGTGGACACAAGTGGAGCTCTTACACCCCCAGGTACTCAAGACTGCGTGTGGCCCTGACTGGGCATCTTTTTATCCTAGGTTCCCTGCCCCATATCCATCATGGATTCCTGAGATCCCAACGGAGACATTATTCTCTCCATTTCTTTTTTCTAGAACCCATCCATCCAGTGCTCTTCAGAGAGACTAGTTCCCGTGCAGTCTAACTTCCTGACTCGCATGCAGGAAGATCCTGTGCTGGTGAGGGGGGCTCTGGGCTGTCCCCCATCTCAGGTCACACGTTGAGGGCTTTCATTCAGGAAAGGCTTGACAGCAGGTGGACACTCACGGAAGAGCGGCCTTCTATTCACCCGTGGCTGCTGCTTCCCGTCCATCTCACCGTTTCATGCTGTTTCCTACCTTCACACTCACCTTCCTCTGGTTGGTCCACCATGACTTCTCTGTCTCCAGGACTGCTCCATTGCAGAGTGTCTGAGGTTCCACTGTGACATCCCCTCCTTCAGCATCCAGGAGGAGCTGGACTTTGTCCTGCAGGGCAACCTCAGCTTTGACTGGGTCAGTCAGGTGTGTACACCTCCTCCCTGATCCACGTGGGGCCATCCTCAAGCCAGGATGGTCCTGGAGCTCCCTGCTTGGTCTCCTAGATCCTGTTCCCCAGCTCCTCTCTCCCCCTTGGCAGACATTGCAGAAGAAGGTGTTGGTCATGACGGTGGCTGAGATCACGTTTGACACGTCTGTGTATTCCCAGCTCCCAGGACAGGAGGCGTTTTTGAAGGCCCAGGTAGTTAGTGCCTGCGTGGTGGGCAATGCCCAGGCTAGTGAGGGGCTCCTGCTGTGTGGTGCTGATTGGGGGATTCTCAGACCCAGAGGTAGGAGGTGGAGGCGGGCACCTGGCAGGACAGTTGTCCCTAAATGGATGAATGCTTTTGCATCTCAGCCCTGGAGGAGGGCCTGGGAGGAGAGGAAGGGAGGGACCTAAAGACTGGGCTCCTGGGGAAGCTGACCTGTCAAGAGGCCTGACCCTCCCTGATGGTTTCACCTCCCATCAGATGAAGACAGTGCTGGAGAAATATGAAGTGCCCAACCCTATTCCCTTTATTGTGGGCAGTTCTGTGGGTGGCCTGCTGCTACTGGCTCTCATCACAGCCATCCTGTACAAGGTGAGTGTTTAGCCCGCTTCAAACCCCAGGCTGGGATCCTACTCTTTCTACTGGAAACAAAGAGGTGATTTGGGAGTCTAATATACGTCCTGGGTCACTTCCTGTGGAAAAATCCCTCCCCCTTCCAAGGTCACTTCCTGTGAGGATGTTCTTTCTCCTTGCAAAGTCACTTCCTGTGAGAAAATTGGTCCCCCTTCCAAAATCCTTCCTCCTTCCAAGGTCACTTCCTGGGAGGATCTTTGTTCTACTAACAAAGTCACTGCCTGTGAGAAACACCCTATTCCTTCGAAGGTCCCCAGTCTCCAGTTATATGTCTCTCTCCCTTTCCCCCTACTCTGTGTGTGTGTGTGTGTGTGTGTGTGTGTGTGTGTGTGTTTATCCTAACCTGGATCTCAGACTTCTTTTCACCTCTCCCCCTTTTCCACCAACTTCTCCCTCTGTGTGGTCATGTTCCTCCTACTGCAGACACAATAGAATGCAGTCCCAGAATTCAATATGGAGCCACACCAGGTTGATGCTTTCTTTGTATCTTTCTGTGATGACTCACTTGCTGGCCATGGAATCTGAGAGTATGTATAGGCTCCTAGTGCTGGGAACATAGCCAAGGTTCTAGAAATGGTGATAGCTCGTTTTCTCTATGTAACCTCTTTTCTCTTGTATTGGACCTTCTGATTTTCTTTTGTTCTTTTGAAATACATTTATTTCTGGTGCCATTACTGGAGCTTGGATTCAGGGCCTGGCATTCTCCCTTAACTGATCCCATTCAGGGCTGGCACTCTGCCACTTGAACCATGCTCCCATTTCTGGCTTTATTTAATTTTTTCCTAGTAGTTAATTGTAGATAAAAGTCTCTTAGATTTTTCTGCCCAGGCTGGCTTCCAACTCAGCCTCCTGAGTAACTAGGATTACAGGTGTGAGTCTTGGGTGCCTGGTGTCTGGTCTTCCCTTGATTTTCTTCTTCCTCTCCACAGGTGGGCTTCTTCAAACGTCAGTACAAGGCCTTGATGGAGGAAGCAAATGGACAGCAAAAGGCTGCTTCAGAAAATGGGGTAGCAGAGGCTATCCCAGAAAATGGGGTAGCAGAGGCTATCCCGGAAAATGGGGTAGCAGACACGTAGTCTTCTCAGGGAGAAGCCACCCTCTTCTCCTTTGTACCTGCTCCCCTGAGAGCTTTTCTGGTCCTCTTCCTGTCACCTAAATCAGGGAAGGAGCACTCCACCAGAGGAGCTGGGATTAGGCTGTGTCTGCTCTTTGGGAAGATCCATTGTCTTGTCAAAGCTGCAACTGGAGGCTTGGGACAGGACCCAGCCACGGCCTGGAGAACTTACTTTGGAATTTCTATCTGGAAAACTTTAGACCTGAGGCTCCCTTCCTCCCCTAGGCTGTGATTTTCCAGATAGAGACCTGAGGAAGCCACTGGTCCCAACATACTTTCAATGGCTTCTTCATCCTCTCATGTGGATCAGGTGGGATGTCTACAGCTTGAAGTTTGGTCTCTAGAAGATGGGTTTCAAGGCACATTGTGTAAGCTGCTTGGTACCTTCTTAGCCTCCTCATGTCTAGAAAAATCTGGTCAGCATCAGCTTCTCACTGCTTTTGGGAGTCGTGGTTCAGATTTCTTGAACTGGAGTGAATTGTCAGCACACTGGAGTTTGTGAAGCAGGATCCAGCACAGAACAGCATTGGACAGGCAGTCTCTTTCCTCTACAAGGTATTGGCCCTAGAATTCTGCAGCTCATCCAGCTTCAGGTCAAAAAAGGCCCAGATGCCTCTGATTTTTGAGACTTCAAAGGTAGTAAATAAAGACATGCCAGAAGATGACTGTGGAAAAAAAAAACCTTTGTATTTGAAATGTTTGCCTTAATAAATTTAAAACATGCACAGAAAGACGTTTGTGTCTTCACTGGGAAATAAGTCAAAGATCTGAAACTAGCTGGGTGCTGGTGTCTCAGGAGTAATCTTATCTGCTCAGGAGGCTAAGATCTGAGGATCATGGTTTGAAGCTGCCTGAGCAAGAAGGTCCATGAGATTCTTATCTTCAATAAACTAGTAACAAAACCAAACAGCAAAAAGCAAACTAGAGTAAAGCCAGAAGTGGTACAGCATTAGCCTTGAGTAAAAAGAAGCTCAGGGAGAGCACTCAGGCTCGGAGTTCAAGCCCCAGGACTGGCACACAAAAAAAACAAAAAGAAAAATCTGAAACTAAGACCTTTTGTTTTGTTCTGGTCACACATGACAGGCCACTGGAGGACAGAGGGGCTGAGAAAAGTACTTCCTTATACCTCACCTGTCCCAATTATACATCACCTGTTCCAATCGTCCTGTCCTTCGGGGGTACTAGCCCGGAACTGTTTGAACTCGCAAAACAAGTTATGTGCTAAAACTTCCTGCTGACCCTGGCCATATAAACCCTGCTACAACCAGACTCTATGCAACTTCTCTGATCCTGACCAGGAAGTTCATCCGGGAGCGAACTCCAATAAACTTTCCTTTCTTCACCTTTTCCTCCTCCTGCGTGTTCTTTCCTCGCCTAAAACCTTATAACACACAGACAAAAAAGTTATCCATAGTAAGAGAAAGAAGCCAAGTTCTGTAAGACAAATAGCTCGGGACGTTGGGGTCTCATTTAGAAATAAGGACACCAATTTCAAAGGAACTTGGCAAGGCAAAATTTACTTCTGCAGAAAGGTGTGACTTCAGCCAAAATTCTGGCAAACAAGCACCCAGAGCAGGCAGGCTGCTCCCTTTTTATCTCTAACCCAGCAGGCCCCACCCCTCTGCTCCCATTGGCTGATCTCAGGTTCACCATCTGCCAAAGGATGTGCCTTAACAATGCAACTAAATGTCAAGGAGTTTCTAACAGGATATCTTAATTAAAGTGATCAGGAAAAGTATGTATGTAACTGAAATGTATTAAACAAGAGGCCATGCCACCTGACCAAAGCAGAAACCCCTAAGAAAAAACAATTCTCTCAAGACTGACAGGAAGCAACTACTTTCAAAGAGAAGGGGCGTCTCTCCCATATGGACTGCATGCTTTTGCTCATCTGGGGGAACTAGACCTAGATTTGGGTCATTTCTTTTCTGTGTTCACTTGAGATTTAGTTTTTGCAAGGGTTGGTGGTAGTGGATGTGTGAACAGAGGCTGGGTTGTCAAAGAAGTTGACTTCATCATCAGTCATCAGAAGCGAGGTCATCAAGGTCATCAAGGTCAGGAAGAGTCACCTTACTGCATCTGGTCTCAACAGTGGCTCACCATAGCTTCACCACCATGTGTGAACACTTTCAAACATGTATACTTCGAGCCTGCCTGGCACAGACTGGCCTTAAGTCACCACAGTATGTGACAGTAGAGCGGGAGTAGGCAATGAGAAGTACATATATCGGTGGCATCATCTACTCATGCGTGTCATGTCTATCCTTTTATGGAAATTCTTTGCTTGTCCTTCAAAATTTACATGTGTGGGGGCTGGGAAGGTAGCTCCATGGTAGAGTGCTTGCCTTGCATGCAAGAGGCCCTGGGTTCAATTCCTCAGCACCACATAGGCAGAAAAAGCCAGAAGTGGTGCTTGTGGCTCAAGTGGTAGAGTGCTAGCCTTGAGCTGAAGAACTGAGGGATAGTGCCCAGGCCCAGAGTTCAGGCCCCACAACCGACAAAAAAATAAACAATAAAAAAATTTAAATATGTGTGTGTGTGTGTGTGTGTGTGTGTGTGTGTGTGTGTGTACTGGGGTTTCACCTCAGGGCCTGAGTGCTGTTCCTGAGCTTTTGCTTTTTTTTTTTTTTGTCAGTCCTGGGACTTGAACTCAAGGCCTGGGCACTGTCTCTGAGCTCTTTTGCTCAAGGCTAGCACTCTACCACTTTTGAGCCACAACACTACTTCCAGTTTTCTGGTGGTCAGTTGGAGATAAGAGTCTCACAGACTTTACTGAACTATGATCCTCAGATCTCATACCTCCTGAGTAGCTAGCTAGGATTACAGATGTGAGCCATCAGTGCTTGGCTTTCTTGAACTTTTTTTGCTCAAGGCTACTTCTTTACCACGAGAGCCATAGCTCCATTTTTGACATTTTTGGTGGTTCACTGGAGATAATTTTCCTGTCTGGGTTGGCTTCAAACCCTAATCCTCAGATAACAGCCTGTGGAATTGCTAGGATTAAAGGTGTGAACCGCACATACCTGGCTTAAAATTTACAGGATCATGATGATGATTCACCTAGTATAAATTTATATTGCAATAAAAACAGCTCCTGGATTTATTGACTTCCTAGTCCCGCCTGTTGGGTTGGCAGGATCAGAGCAAATGTAGCCTAGGCTGGCCTTGAAAGTTGTGATCCTTTTGCCTCCACCCCCCATTCCCCCCTCTCCTGCCCCCCCTTCTTCCTCCCCCCCCCAATGCTGGGATTATAGGCATACTCCACATTGCCTGCTAGAGTTGATGGCTCTCATCAGGTACCGAGTCTGATGGGGCCTACTGAGGATACCCAATTTGAGGAACATCTGGGGCAGTGAATCTTAATCCCTTTCACCCTTATTTCTTTCTGAAACGGAGTGGGAAAACACTTGCTGAGTCAAGTGACAATACAACTGAGACAAAGTTGGAAATGTTCAGTTTTGGTGGAATCAGCAAAATGTTGGCCTCAAGTACTACTCATTGAAGGAAGTCCAAAATAAAAGATAACGTATGAAATGCGATATCATGGAAGACTGTGTCTAAAAGTCAAGAAATGATGAATATGGAAGGTATATATATATATATATATATATATATGCACACACACACACACACATATATATGTGTATATATATATATATATGCACACACACACACACACATATATATATGTGCACTGAAGAGAATTTTGTTAATAATGGAAACTTTATTTATTTTTGTCGGGTGTGGCTTTTTTTTTTGGGGGGGGGAGTCTGGTCATGGGGCCTGAACTCTGGGCCTGGGCACTGTCCCTCAGCTCTTCAGCTCAAGGCTAGCGCTCTTCCACTTGAGCCACAGTGCCACTTCCACCTTTTTTCTTTTTGCTTATGTGGGCCTCATGCATGCAAGGCAAGTGCTCTACCACTGAGCCACCTTCCCAGCCCCTGAAGAGAATTTTTTAAATTACCTTATTGCTGAATGCTGGTGGCTCACGCCTGTAATCCTAGCTACTCAGGAAGCTGAGATCTGAGAATCATGGTTTGAAGTTAGCCTGGGCAAGAAAGATCTTACGACTTTTATCTCTAATTAAGCACGCGCGCGCACACACACACACACACACACACACACACACACACAGCCAGAGTGGAGTGCTAACCTTAAACAAAAAATGTTCAGGGTCAGCACCCAAGACCTGCATTTAATCCTCAGGCCCAGCATTAAAAAAAAATAAAGACTTTGTGGTTCCAAACCCAGAGAGAAGTTCACAGAGGCACAGAATGGTTGGCCACCTGCTTCCTGTACAGGGAATGAAGGTTGCTGCTCACTTGCCTACATGAAGCTTCTCAGAGGAGCCTCAAATTCTACCCTGGGCTGAATTCTCTTCAAGAGCATCATTGGTTTATCCAAATTAATTTTTGTAATCCATTAAATTTTAACACTGTTCGGAAAACTCTTTTTTTTTTTTTTTTTTTTTGGCGGTCGTGGGGCTTGAACTCTGGGCGTGAGCACTATCCCTCAGCTCTTCAGCTCAAGGCGACCACTTTACCACTTGAGCTACAACACCACTTTTGGTTTTCTGGTGGTTTATTGGAGAAAAGAGATTCATGGACTTTCCTGCCTGGGCTGGCTTTGAACCGCAATCTTCAGATCTCAGCCTCCTGACTAGCTAGGATACAGGTGTGAATCACCAGCACCCGGCTAGGAAAACTTTTTTTTTTGCTGGTCCTGGGGCTTGAACTCAGGGCATGGGTGCTGTCCATAGTTGTTGTTTTCCTGCTCAAGGCTGTTGTTCTACCACTTGAATCACACCTCCACTTCCAGGTTTTCCTGGTTAATTGAAGATAAGAATCTCATGGATTTTCCTGCCAGGACTGGCTTTGAACCTCGATCCTCAAATTTCAGCCTCCTGAGTAGCTAGGATCATAGGCATGAGCTACTGGTGCCCAACCTCCAGCGTGTTCTGATTTACCCAAACCTTCTTCCTCACTGAGCCCCGCCTCCTGCCTGGTGAGTCATTATTTTACCCTCCTACCCCCAGCCCCGAGGAGCCTCAGCACCCCTCCACTTCCCTCCAATGTGCTACTCCGTGATGGCCTTACCCTTGGGAGTTATGGTCCTCCTGGGCGGTGAGTGGAGTCCCAGGGCTGGGAGGAAGCTGGGGGGAATGTGTGTGTGGAGGGGGAGGGGGCTCTGTCTGATGGGTTAGCTGTTGGGAGTCTCAGGAGCAGCTGAAGGTAGAGTCTGGCTTGAGATGAAGAATGGCTTGGTAATTTGGGGTGCTGTGACCCAAACACAGGTGAGGGGAGATGGGCTCTGTGGGGATGAACTGTTTCTCCAAATGCCAGGGTTTTCCAGGGCTTCTCTCCCTCTTTTCACAGAGGCCCTGGTGTGGATGCTGTGTGTGTGAGAAATGGGCTCAGGCAACTCCCTAGGAGGGAAAGGCTATACATTCCAACCAAGGAGGGAGAAAAGTTAGATACCCCTTTCTGGGCTGTGATTTATCCCCGTTAGGTAAAGCTCCCCCATTGTGATCAAGAGAATAGTCCAGAATCTGAAAATTCTGTCAAGACCATATTCATGTATCACTTAAGAATCAGATTGTGCTGAGTGCTGGTGGCTCATACCTGTCATCCCTAGCTACTCAGGAGGCTGAGATCTGAGGATTGTAGTTCAAAGCCAACCTGGGCAGGAAAGTCTGTGAGACTCTTATCTCCAATTAACCATCAAAAAGCTAGAAATGGAGCTCAAGTGGTAGCGTGCTAGTCTTGAGTGAAAAAGCTCAAGGACAGTGCCCAGCCCCTGATTTCAAGCTCTAGGATTGGCATAAAGAAAAAAAAAAAAGAGGAAATGAGGACATCCATAATTGAAAACAGTTAATTGCAGATTCTCCGCTGTTGTCCTCTTTGTTTGAGGATTCCTTCCTTCCTCATATTCTCACCAGCATTTGTTATTTCTTTTTCTTTTTCTTTCTGCCAGTCCTGGGCTTGAACTCAGGGTCTGAGCGCTGTGCCTGAGCCTCTTTGTGTTCATGGCTAGCACTCTACCACTTCTGGCTTTTTTTTTTTTTCTGAGTAGTTTATTGGAGACGAGAGTTTCACGGACTTTCCTGTCCAGGCTGACTTCAAACCGTGATCCTTAGATCTCAGCCTCCTGAGCAGCTAGGATTACAGGTGTGAGCCACTGGCGCCTGGCTTATTATTTATTTTCTTGATGATGGCCATTATGACTTGGATTAGATAAAATCTCAATGTAGTTTTGATTTGAATTCTCTCTCTTTCTTTTTTTGTCAGTCATGGGGCTTGAACTCAGGGCATGGGTGCTGTCCCTGAGCTCCTTTGCTCTACGCTAACACACTACCACACTGAGCCACAGCTCTAGTTTTGGTTTTCTGGTAGTTAATTGGAGAAAAGAATCTCATGGATTTTTCTGCCTGGGCTGGCTTTGAACTCCAATCCTCAGATCTCAGCTTCCTGAGTAGCTATGATTACAGACAAGAGCTACGTTTGCTTGGTGTGTCTATTGTGTTTATTTTTCTTGCCTTATTGCTCTGGCTAGGAATTCTAGCACTTTTGAATAAGAGTGGAGAGAGCAGATGCCCTTGTCTTTATTCACTGGAGAGAAAGTGGCCACAAATTTCCCCCACATAGTACATTGTTATCATATAAAGCCTTTGTTATGTTAAGGTACCTTCCTCCTATTCCTATTTTCTTTAGGACTAAAGAGATGCTTTAGGTGTGTGAGTATGTGTGTGTGTGCACTTGTGTGTACATGCCCACATGCTCATGCTCATCCTGGAGCTTGAACTCAAGGCCTATGTGCTGTCCCTGAGATTCTTTTTCTCAAGGCTAGTATTCTACCACTTAAGCTACTGCACTACTTCTGCCTTTTTCTGAAAAATTTATTGGAGATAAGAGTCGCATGGACTTTTCTTCCCTGGCTGGCTTTGAACAGTGACCCTCAGATTGCAGCCTCCTGAGTAGCTAGGATTACAGGCATGAGTTACTATCACCTGGTTAAGGGGTGCTAATTTTTTAAAGAACGTTTGTGTATCATTGATATGATCATATGATTTTTGTCCTTTTTCCTTCTTATATACTGTGTTTCATATATATATATATATATATATATATGGTCATGGAGTTGAACTCTGGGCCTGGGTGATGTCCCTCAGCTCTTCAGCTCAAGGCTAGTGCTCTAGCACTTGAGCCACAGTGCCATTTCCAGTTTTGTGAGAGGTTTATTGGAGATAAGAGTCTCATGGACTTTTCTGCCCAGGCTAGATTTGAACCTGGATCCTCAGCTCTCAGCCTCCTGAGTAGCTAGAATTACAGGCGTGAGCCACAAGTGCTTGGCTATGTGTTACATTTATTGACTTTTGTATGTTGAACTATCCTTGCATTCCTGGAAGGAAGCTCATCAGAGTGTAGGATATTGTTAATATATTACTGAATCTATTGTCCAAGTATTGGGAGAAAATTATTGGGAGTTCCTCCCCCCATGCTTTTTTTTTTCTTCATTTTTTGTTGTTGTTATTATGTGCTTACCTGGTTTTGATATTATGATAATACTGGCTACACAGAATGAGTTTGGTAGTTTTCTTTCCCTTTGTGTTTTATGGAATGTTTGAAGATCATTGGTGTTAGTTTCTTTCTGAAGGTAAGATGGAATTCAGTAGTGAGGTGTCTGATTGTTTTGGGGGGAGGGAGATGGATGGGAGCATCATTAAGTACAGTGGCAGGAGAGGGCTTGGCTGTCCCAGGCAGATGAGAACCCAAGCTAGAGGACCAAAAAGCCAGGGACCAGAGAGGATGGAGTTTCTCAAATCACCTCCAACTCTCATTTCTTTATTTTGCAGCCCTGGCTTCTTGTCATGGATTTAACCTGGATGTGAAGGAACCCATAGTGTTCAGAGATGATGAAGCCAGCTTTGGGCAGACTGTGGTGCAGTTTGGTGGATCTCGGTAGGCCCATGCTTATTCCTCCACTTACCCCTGTAGGGTCTGTGGCGAGGGAGCTACTGGTGGTGGTACCCCAAGAGGTGTCCTAGGGGAAAGATAGCTAGGCTGAGAAGTCTTTCCCTGTCTCTTCTGAGGTCCCTGACATCACCACATATCATTAAAGATCCCAGGAAGGACCACAAAACCTTAAGGAAGACCCAGCCTTGAAAGGGAGATCTTGAAAGGGGTGGCATCTTGGCAGGTAACCTGAGGAGTTGCACAGCTACAGGAAATAATTCCATTTAACTTCAGGTGAATGTTTCCTGGTGGTTCAAAATGATAGCATCTCAGAAACACCACATGCATACCCATGAATGGGCAGCATCAATTATGGTTTCAAATATACCTATTTGGAGAGTAAAGATTTTTTTCAAAAGACCAGAAGCTTGATAAACCCTAACATATACATTTATGTACCTATGCTGGAAAACAAAGCCCAGTATGGTTCTTGGCACATGTGGGTGAAACTCTAGCCTTGAACAGGAAGGCCAGAGCTTCCTTTATCTTGCTTCCTTATTGCCAGATGAGAAAAAAACCTTAGCCCCAAAGCAGCCATATTCCCAGCCCCCCTTCATCTGTGTGTCACAATTGTTTCTCCAGATTGGTGGTGGGAGCTCCCTTGCAGGTGATGGCAGTCAACCAAACGGGACAGTTGTACGACTGTGTGCCAGCCACTGGCACGTGCCAACCCATCTTGCTGCAGAGTGAGTAATGTGGTCTAGGTCTTGGGTTCCTCTGCTGTCCCAGATCCCCACCCCCACCCCGTCCAGCTACCAGCAAGACTCTCCCCAGCTGCCCTGCAAGGTGGTTGTGCCATTGAGTGCAAGCATGTGTATCTACCCTCTCTCAGTACCCCCAGGGTTCGTGAACATGTCCTTGGGTTTTTCCTTGGCCACTTCCATTGACCAGTCCCAGGTGCTGGTAAGTTGCCTGGGTTACACGAGGGATATTTAGGGCACAGCAGGGGCTGGAATAGGCCTGGGGGGGCACAGAGGAGGAGGAGATGCACTGCCCCCCACCTTGCTCTGTTCCCAGGCCTGTGGTCCAACGGTGCATAGAACTTGTGAGGAGAACACATATGCAAAAGGCTTTTGTCTCCTGTTGAACTCCCGCTTGCAGATCACCAGGACATTTCCAGATGCCCTCCCAGGTAGGTCCCTGGGAGAAAGAGATTCTCTAGGGAACACACACTAGACTTCTTTTCATCACTTTGGTTCTTGTTCCCTTCCTGGAGTACTGGTTGTGGTTATGCAGCTTCAGCCAGACCTCAGGCCCTGCATGGTCTGGCCTGGTGAGGAGGCTGGAGCTCTCTGCTAGCTGAAGGATGAATGTCTTGTTGGGCAGAGAAGAGCCTGGGTAATAGTTTAGGGGAGAGAGGGTCTCACAGTTGCCAACACTCATAAGGATACTTCATGAGCTTTTGAGGAAATTCAACCTTCGATGGCGTGGACCTGGAGAAAGAAGGCTGTATGGACAAGGAGACCATTCCCAACAGCTCAACAGCTAAGCTGTCAGGCTGCTCTGGGCTAACTCTCTCACCTTTCATGGAGTGGCAAACTGTGATGCCCAGTTACCTCAGTGTTGATGTCTTCCATTGAAAATTTGGCCTGGGGTCACTGCAGTGGCATCTCCCAGAGGCACACTGCATAATGGGGGTGTTCAAGTTCAAGTGTGCTCCTTGTCCATGGGCAATGGTTTTCTCATTAGTAAAATGGGGATTCATAATTGTAATGGTCATAGAGATGAAAGGATGGAATGTACATAGAGTGCTTAGAGCCTTGCCTGTCACGTGACACGGGCTGGTTCTTATGACCGAACTTCCAGCTGAGGGGTGTGAATTTGGACAGAGAAGCTGCAGACAAACTGCTCGTGTGCTGGCTGTAAGGGGATCCCATGTACTAGGTGTGAGAAGTCATATAAAGAGATGCTGGCAGGCTGCAACATCCTGGGTTCAATCCCCAGTACCACAAAAAGAAAAGATAAACAAAAATACAGTTAAAAGAAAAAGACACGCTAGGGACCCCACAGGATGCTGACCAAGAACAATGCCTTAGACCAGAGAGACCATGAAACCAGGCACAAAGGGCTCTTAGTAAAAGTTGGAGTAGCAGAAGAAATATCCCCAGACTTTATCATGACCACAAAGTGTCTACAGCAAATAGAGAGAATAGAGGAGGAGAATGCAGGAAGGCCCAGGGTTCTTGGGAGAATCAATGTCCAGTGTGAGATATCTGTCTCGACAAGGCAGGTGATATGACATTCAGACATGAGCTAGTAAACATCTTCTCTGCAACTGACAATGTGAAGTGAACATAGGAATGTGAATCAGGTGAATCAGGTGGTGCAGGTGTGGGGACAGGTTGGAAAAATTCGGTCCTCTGAACATAAGCTAAACACCAGGAACTGCTAGGTGCCTGGTGGCCTTCACCTCATTGCAGTCTCCTGGTGTTGCTGTGGGGTGGGAAGGATGATTTCATCCATCAGATGAGGAAACTGAAGCTCAGAGAGACCAGGGCCCATTGATAGAGACAGCATCCGGAGCTTGAGCCAACCTTGCCTACTTGTCTTAGTCCTTTTAAAAAGATACTCAGCTCCATGCTGTTGGAAGCCCACTGGATGTAACAAAAAGAACAGGGAATGAGAATAGACGTTGTGAGAGGGCTTGCCACACACGTGGTGATTTCATGATACAGCTGGAAAAGTGTTCACTAAGGGATGCAGGTGCCAGTGGCTCATGCCTATATTTCTAGCTACTCAGGAGGCTGGGACCTAGGACTGACTGTGGTTCAGGGCCCAGTCCAGGCAGGAAAATCCTCAAGACTTTGTCTCCAAAATAACCAGTAAAAAGTCATGTTGGGAAATGAACTCCAGGAAATGGAAACAAGAGCTTTGTTTTTGTTTTTGTTTGTTTTCCTTTCTTTGTGTCATTTTTGTTCATTCATCTGTCTTTGGGAGGGGAAGGGGAAGGGCACAGAAATGGAGGGACAAAGGGTGAACAAATGCAGCAGTGTTACTCACTGGATATTATATTGAAAATGAACTGTACAACTTGTGGATGGGAAGAACTAGGTGAGATGGAGGGAAGGGGTGACATTATCCAGAAAGAAATATACTCATTACCTGACCTATGTAACTGTACCCCTTCTGTATATTACCTTTATCACAAAAGAAAAGTTGTGCTGGAGGTGTGGCTCACATGGTAGAGCACCAGCCAAGCAAGCAGGCAAGCTGAGCAGGTATTAGGCCTGAGTTTACACCCAGTACCAAAAGGGGATTTATGTAGGTTTGATTTAGGCCATGGTTGTTGTTATTCTTGTTGCTGCTGTGGTTGGTGGTGGTCATGGGGCTTGAACTCAGGCCTAGGTGCTGTTCCTGAGCTTTTCTGCTCAAGGCTATTGCTTTCTACCACTTAAGTCAACGCTCCAATTTCACCTTTTTGCTGTTGAGCTGAAGATCAGAGTCTCATAGACTTTCCTGTACATGCTGACTTAGAACTTGGATCCTCAGATCTCATCCTCCTGAGTAGCTACGATTACAGGCCTGAGTTACCAGGGCCTGGTTTACACATTACTAGTTTGATCCTTGCAACAATCCAATGCAGTAGGCCCTATTATCTTCATTTTACACATGAGAAACCTGAAGCCTGGAGAAATTAAATCTCTTGCCCAAATTCACCAACCAGTGAGTGGCAGCACTGTGGTTCTAGGTCAAGCACTTTGTTAAACTGCCTCCTGTGAGCTCTCTGAACCCTGTAACAGTTAGTTTCTTAAGTATTCATTGACAGAATGAGCTGGGAGCCCATTTGGCCTCGTCCTCTACTTCCTCCTTTCTTGTTCCAGGACATGGGGGAGGGTGGGAGTTACTCAGAGCACTGGAGGTGAATGACACCTCCAGGCTGCCATCCATGCATCTCCATCGCCTTCACCCTCCACTGCAGACTGTCCACACAACGAGATGGACATTGTCTTCCTGATCGATGGCTCTGGCAGCATAGAGCCCAGTGACTTTAGCCAGATGAAGGACTTTGTCAGAGCTGTGATGGACCAGTTCCAGGGTACCAACACCATGGTGAGTGCCAGGCTCAAGGCTTGGGAGTGGGGCAGATGTGGGAGGGGCTTGGCCCATGATAGGCTGGAGCTCAAAGTCGAGGGCTCAGGGCGGGGCGCAGGGTGGGGCCAGTCTGACCCCTGACCTAGGAGCTTCTCACAAGGCATTTCTTGTGTCTCCATATGTCACCTGCTGTTTGAAAACATTGAAAGGATTTCAAATTAATTTTGCTATGAAGTCTCAGAGTAACTCAGTCAAATGAATGATTTCTTTCTTTTTGTTGTGTGGGTGGCAAGTCCAGGATTTGAACTCAGGGCCTCACTCTTGCTAGGCAACTACTCTGCCAGATGAGGCATATTATGTTTCTTCATATTTTCTATATAATAGGGACTTAAAAAAAACTGGGGGTTGGGAAGGTGGCTCAGTGGTAGAGTGCTCGCCTTGCATGCATGAGGCCATGGGTTTGATTCCTCAGCACCACATAAGCAGAAAAAGCCGGAAGTGGTGCTGTGGCTCAAGTGGTAGAGCGCTAGCCTTGAGCTGAAGAGCTGAAAGACAGTGCCCAGGCCCAGATTTCAGGCCCCATGACTGACAAACAACAACAACAACAATAACAAACAAAACTGGTGCTGGGAATTGAGGCTCACATCTATAGTCCTAGCCACTTAGGAGGCTGCAATCTGAGGACTGAGGGTTGAAACCAGCACAGGAGGTTGGAGGCATGGTTCAGGTAGTAAAGCACTCACAAATGAGTGAAAAGTGTCAGGTACTGAGTTTGAGTCCCAGTCTTGGACAGCAAAACAAAACAAAAAAACCTATAGAAAAGAAAAAAAAATGGCCCAAGCAGGAACATCTGTGAGACTCATCTGCAGTTAATCAGGAAAAGAGCTGGAAGTGGAGCTGTGGCTCAAGTGATAGAGCACCAGCCTTGAGCAGAAAAAAAGATGCATTTTTATTACTGTGTATCAGTTTTACAAAGTAACTTATTACGATCAAACCCATGTCACTCATATATACACATAATATGATTATATTCACCTCCTTTATTGCCTTTATTATTTCTTCACCTCTTTTGCTCCTTCACATGCTTATTATCCTCCCTTTTACTTTTGCAAATTCAGGACATTTACCTTATAATTTTCTAGCAACTAATTCATATGTGTATGCAAATTCTTGGGAAGTAAGGAAGTGACACAACTTGATTTCATGTTGCACAGACCCTTGGTTTGTTCCCTAGTTCTGAATAATAGTAGCAATAATAATAATAAGGGGCTGGGAAGGTGGCTCAGTGGTAGAGCGCTTGCCTTGCATGCATGAGGTCCTGGGTTCAATTCCTCAGCACCACATAAGCAGAAAAAAACAGCCGGAAGTGGCACTGTGGCTCAAGTGGTAGAGCGCTAGCCTTGAGCTGAAGAGCTGAGGGACAGCACCCAGGCCCAGAGTTCAGGCCCCATGACCGGACCAAAAAAATAATAATAATAAAAGTTGTAGTAGTAGTACACTTTCAAAAGCTAGACAGGATGGTTCCTGCCTGTAATCCTAGTTCACTAGGAGGGTAAGATTAGGAGGATCCAAGTTCAATGCCAGTCTGGACAAAAACAGTTTCAAAGATGCTTGTTTCTCCCAATCAAAAGTTAGGCCTGATGGCATGTACCTGTCATCCCAGCTAAGTGGGAAAACAGAAATAGGATTGCAGTCTGGGCTAGCCCAGGCAAAAAAAGTGAGATCTTGTGTGAAAAATAATGAAAGCAAAAAGGACTGGTGCTGCTGATAGAGCACTTGCTCAGCAGCTTGCAAAAACAAACACAAAACCCTGTCGAGTGCCAGGCCCTCCCTCTTGGCCCTTCCAGTTCTCTCTGATGCAGTACTCCAACATCCTGAAGACCCACTTCACCTTCACGAAATTCCGCACCAGCGTGAGCCCTCAGAGCCTGGTGGACCCCATTGTACAGTTGAGTGGCCTGACGTTCACAGCCACGGGCATCCTCAAAGTGGTGTAAGTTCTCTTCCTCTCATACCACTGCTCCACCTTCTTCTTCCCCCATCCCCTTCTCAGGGAGGCAGGAGAATGCTTAAAGGGGCTGAGTGTGGTATAGCATGCCTGGAATCCCAGCTACATGGATATTGACATGGAAGGGCTATGGTCTGATGCTGACCTCCCCCTTTTTGCCTGAGACCTTATCTGAAAAACAAAACAAAACAAAAAAAGGGGGAAGGGGCTGAAAGTGTGGCTCAAGTGGTGAAGCAGTTACCTAGCAAGCACAGGACTCTGAGTTCAAATCTCAATACCATCAAAAAAAAAAAAAAAAAAAGAAAGAAAATATGAGGGCTAAGGAGGAGGGTGGGGAAGGTCTTTCATATTGGGCAGTTAGAAAGCTTCCAGTATTATATTTATACTCGGTGTTGGTAGCTCACACCTGTAATCCTAGGTACTTGAGAGGCTGAGATCTGAGGATCAGGGTTCAAAACCAGCCTGGGCAGGAAGGTCTGTGAGACTCTGATCTCCAGTTGACCACCAAAAAGCTGGAAGTGGAGCTATGGCTCAAATAGTAGAGGGCTAGCCTTGAACAAAGAGCTTAGAGCCAGCATTCAGCCCCTGAGTTTAAGCACCAGGACTGGCAATCTCACACATGTGTGCACGCACGTGTGCACACACACACACAGTGTTGTATTTGCTATGTTGTTAGTGTGTGTGTTGGAGTTTATAGGGCTAGATGAACATATTGATACATTGTAGCCCATTATTACAGCTATCATTTAATTAATGCTCTTCTGGAAGCCTGCCACAGACACATAGTGTCTAATCTTCCAAATAACTGGATACCATTTGTTTGAATTATCTCCTGTTGCTTAACACTCCCTTGCCAAATTTAGTAGTTTAAACAACTGTTGTCATTTTTGCATAGTCCCAGGGTGGGACTGGTGAGCCCTGCTGTTCTTACACAGGACACTGATCCCCAGGGCAGGACACTGAGTCCTTCATCCATTTGTCTGGAATCTGGGAAGAGCTGGCTAGCAGGGCTCAGCGGGGGTGGCTGGGCCTGTGTCTCAGTAACTGAAGATGGTGGAACCATTTTCTTTTCCTCCTCCTCCTCTTCTTCCTCCTCCTCCTCTTATTCTTCCTCCTCCTCCTCCTATGGCTCCTCCTCCTCCTCCTCCTTTTCTTCCTCCTCCTTCCTCTTCCCTTCCCCCTCCCACCTTTTTCTTCCTTCCTTCTCCTCTTCCCTCCCCCTCTCCCCCTTCCCCTCCTTTTTCTTCCTTCTCCTCCCCTTCTTCCTCCTTCTGTTTTTAAAACTCAAGATCTTATGCTTGCCAGGCAGGTATTCCAACCCTAAGCCTCACCCCCCAGCTCTCAGACTCAATCATTTTCTTTATGGGGCCGATAGAGTCTGGCCCATCCTGGTAGCAGAACGTCCTGACTTCTCAGGGGAGTTCCCAGCGAGGGCAACAAAGGCCTTGCAGAGTGCATTGTATCTGAGTGGCATCTTTTCCCTTTCTCTCCTGGCAGGAAGGAGTTATTTCACAGCAAGAATGGGGCTCGTGAAAGTGCCAAGAAGATCCTCATTGTCATCACAGATGGACAGAAGTACAGAGACCCTCTGGACTACCATGATGTCATTCCCCAGGCAGAGGAAGCGGGCATTACCCGCTACGCCATCGGGGTACGGGCCTCTTCCTCATGGCTCTTCCTGACTTGGCTCACACCTAGGCCGGTGAGGGACTGGGCAGAATCCTCCTCTCCCTCGGCCATCTTTCTACTGCAGGTGGGGGACGCCTTCCAGGATCCCAGTGCCCGGCAGGAGCTGGACACCATCAGCTCAGCACCCTCTCAGGACCATGTGATCAAAGTGGGCAACTTCTCGGCACTCAGAAGCATCCAGAAGCAGCTACAGGAGAAGATCTTTGCAGTCGAGGGTAAATGGGAAGGATTACCTTTTTTTTTTTTTTTTTGTAGGTCCTGTGGCTTGAACTCTAGGCCTGGGCTCTGTCTCTGCGTTCTTCAGCTCAAGGCGAGTGCTCTACTGCTTGAGCCACAGAGCCACTTCTGGTTTTCTGGTGTTTTTTTTTTTTTTTTTTGTCGGTCATGGGGCTTGAACTCTGGGCCTGGGCGCTGTCCCTCAGCTCTTCAGCTCAAGGCGAGCGCTCTGCCACTTGAGCTACAGCGCCACTTCCGGTTTTCTGGTGGTTTATTGGAGATAGGAGTCTCACGGTCTCTCCTGCCCGGGCTGGCTTTGAACCGTGATCCTCAGATCTTAGCCTCCTGAGTAGCTAGGATTACAGGCGTGAGCCACCAGCGCCCGGCTTCTGGTGGTTTATTGGAAATAAGAGTCTGATAGACTTTCCTGCCCAGGCTGGCTTTGAACCTCGATCCTCAGATCTCAGACTCCTGAGTAGCTAGGATTATAGGCGTGAGCCACCAACGCCCAGAAGGATTACCTTTTAAGGGGTCTCTATCCAATTGTCCCCTGGAGCTCTGACAGTCCATTCTTTTTCTTTGCTTTGCTTTATTTTCTCTTATTTTATTTTGAGGTAGGTGGTCCTGGGGCTTGAACTCAGGGCCTAGACATTGTCAGTTACCTTTTTCTACTGGAGGCTGGCATCCTACCACTTGAGCCACATCTCCACTTCCAGCTTTTTGGTGGTTCCTTGGGAGATAAGAGTCTCACACCGACTTTCTGCCCTGGCTGGTTTCAAACCACCATCTTTAGATCTCAGCCTCCTGAGGTGTTAAGATCACAGGCATGAGCCACCAGTGTCCAGCTTAGTCCATCTTTTTCAAAAGTCAGCCAAACATCATTCCTCAGAACCTGCCCTGTCCCCTGTGTTTTCTTTCTACTCTATGCCTTCAGGGTCTCCTGGCGTTGGAGAGCCTAACTGATCTGTTTCCCCACAGGAACCAGGTCGAGAAAGAGCAGCAACTTTCACCACGAGATGTCTCAAGAAGGCTTCAGCTCAGTATTCACAGTGGTGAGTGCATGACCACCAGGCCAGGAGATGGAGTTGGGTCCCCCTTCCTTGTCTGATTAGGGAGACATACCAGATGGGATTTTAGGTGCTGGGGTGGGGGGTAGAATAGAGAAGACTCGGGCTCCTCTCTCATGGAATATGTGTTCTAGTGGATGGAGGTCATAAACAGTAGAAATTCAGAGTGTATTGAGTGTTGGAATATATATGGCTAGATGATGAGAAGGAGCCAGGAAAAGGGGGAAAGGGGAATCTAAGGAAAGATTTGCTCTAAATAGAGGAGAAAGCAAATGCAAAGATCCTGAGGCAGAAATAAGGTTACTATGCTAAAGATAAAGAAGGGCATGGTGGGATCAGAGGAAGGAGAGGGCTGGGCAGTGGGAGGGTCCGGGTCACACCGTTTAGACAGATGACAAGGCTGGGCTGAAAGCAGATGGAGGCTCAAGGTATCTGGAGTGATTTGCTTCAAAATAACTGAAGAATGGGAAGGAGTGAGGCACGCTAGACAGGAACTGATCACTGAAGTTAGGTCATGGGCCCTTGGCTATTTACCAGAGATTTCCTTTCTTCCTTTCCCTCCCTCCCTCCCTCCCTCCCTCCCTCCCTCCCTCCCTCCCTCCCTCCCTTCCTTCCTTCCTTCCTTCCTTCCTTCCTTCCTTCCTTCCTTCCTTCCTTCCTTCCTTCCTTCCTTCCTTCCTGTCTCTGTCTGAATCTCCCTCTCTTTCTCTCTCTTTTGGTCACTCTCTCTTTCCTTTGCTTATTTCTAAGTTCTATGCAATCAAATAGAGCAACAAACAAAGTGTGCATGGGAGAAAATAAATAAGTATGCCTCTCTGAAGATGGTGGGGAGTCACCTCACAGAGGGGTGACTTTGAGGTTGACCCTTCCTTCCAGAGCGGCACCAAGGGCAGAAGGGGGTGATGGGAGGTTGGGCTGAAGTCTAGATGTCATGGTAGGAACTGAGCAATGTTCTTCCATCATTGCTGCCCCTTCCTGTGGGTTTGAGGAAGCCCATAGTTTCCAGGAAGGAAAAGGCAGAACAGAGGGCAGCAGGACAGGCAGGGTGCAGAGGAGAGGGGCAGAGAGGATGGACCCAGGATGCACCCAGGGATGCTAAGAGTCAAGGTCTGGAGGAAGAATGAAGCCTAGAGAAAAGAAAAGTCAACATGATGAGAGGTGCAGGGTGCTGGTGACTCATACCTGTAATCCCAGCTACTTGGGAGGCTGAGATCTGAGGCTCGGGGTTCAAAGCCAGCCAAAGCAGGAAAGCCCATGAGACTCACAGCTCCAATTAACCAGCAAAAGCCACAAGTGGGCTTGTGGCTCAAATGGTAGAACATCTCCTTGAATGAAAACACACAACACACACAATCACACAATCATGAGAGATGCTGGAGACCTGGCCTGTTGGGGACAGGCTTGGGTTTGGGCTCAGTTCTGGAATCCTTTCCTTCCAGGATGGACTGGTTCTGGGAGCTGTGGGGAGCTTTGGCTGGTCTGGGGGCGCCTTCCTGTACCCCTCCACCAGGGCCCCCACCTTCATCAGCGAGTCTCAGAAGAGTGTGGACATGAGAGACTCCTACCTAGGTGAGGAAGGCCCCGGGGGGGCTGCTGGGAAGTGGGGGAGACGCCTTGGAGCTGAGGCCCGGTTTCCTCAGGTTACTCCATGGAGCTGGCCCTGTGGAAGGGGACATGGAATCTGGTCATGGGGGCCCCTCGGCACCAGCACACGGGGAAGGTTGTCATGTTCACCCAGGACGTGGGGCAATGGAAGCCAAATGCTGAGGTCCCCGGGACCCAGGTGGGTGTGGGTGAGATGGGGGGGGGTGGACCTCAAGGGGGCCATGTGGCTGGGTAGAGAAGGGGATGGGGTTTGGGCTCATGAGGGAGAGGCAGGGGGGGTCAGGCAGGTGAGCTCGGACTCTGCCCTCCAGATTGGCTCCTACTTTGGGGCCTCCCTGTGCTCCGTGGACGTCAGCAGAGATGGCAACACCGACCTGATCCTCATTGGGGCCCCGCATTACTATGAGCAGATGCGAGGGGGCCAGGTGTCCGTGTGCCCCATGCCCAGGGGGGTGAGTGGCACATGGGGCCCGGGCAGGGTGGGGGCTGGAGGGGGGGGAGGCTGGGTTGTGCTGACACTGGTTTCATTGTGCAGAGGGCTCGGTGGCGGTGTGGGTCTGTTCTCCATGGGGAGCAGGGCCATCCCTGGGGCCGCTTTGGGGCGGCCCTGACAGTGCTGGGGGACGTGAACGGGGACAAGCTGACAGACGTGGCCATTGGAGCTCCAGGAGAGCAGGAGAACCGGGGTGCGGTCTACATATTTCACGGGACCTCAGGCCTGGTTGTGGGCCCTGTACACAGCCAGGTAAGGCCCTATCTGCAGCTCTTACCCTGTCACTGAACGCAGCCTCCTGTACTTTATGTCCTGAAATTTCCCCAGCCTCCAATAGGCACAAAGCTTCTCCTTTCTTCTTTGGTTCCAAAGGTCCTTGAATGTTTTGTGCACATTAAAGAAGTGGGTAAAGAGTTGGTGTAGAGAGGTCAGACCCCACATTTCATCCCTGGTTGTGGCAGCCATGATTAGACATGTGCCAGAGACTGACTTTGCCTCTTTCAGCTCATTCCTTATTATGAGACATAGAAATGATCAAACTGAATGCATAGGCTGTGTGTGAAAACCACCATAGCAAGTACTCTGATCCTAAAATACTTATGAGCAAGCAAGCCCAGCAAATGAACAAGTGACTCTATTATATTCCTATCATTGTTCCTTCCCTTGCTCCATTCCCTCCTTCCTTTCCTCCCTCCCTCCCTCCCTTCCTCCTCCCTCCCTCCCTCCCTCCCTCCCTTCCTTCCTTCCTTCCTTCCTTCCTTCCTTCCTTCCTTCCTTCCTTCCTTCCTTCCTTCCTTCCTTCCTTCCTTCCTTCCTTCCTTCCTGCCTTCCTGCCTTCCTGCCTTCCTTCCTTTCTTCTGATGGCAATGGGTCTTGAATCAGGACTTCCTGCTCTCACTTGGCTTTTTTGTTCAAGGCTCTACCATATGAGACACAGTTCCACTTCCAATTCTTTGCTGGATGATTGAAGATAAGAGTCCCCCTGACTTTTCTATTCAGCTGTCTTTGAGCTGAGATCCTCAGATCTCAACCTCCTGAGTAGCTAGGATTGCTGAATGAACCACTAGTACCTGGCTTTTCTTTCTTTATTAATCTACTCTGTCATGGGGAGTGGGACCATGAGGTGGATGGGAGGGTCCCCCCAAAGTTGCCCTGCTGTTTCTCTGACTTTCTTGTACCCCATGGCTCTTTCCCAATGTCTCTATCCATACCTGCACTCCCTGCAACCTGTTTTCAAACCTTTCTTCTCAATGCATTATGGTCCTGACTTCCACATTTCTTACCCTCTCTGGCCAGAGGATCCCTGGCTCCCAGTTCTCCTCCAAGCTCCAGTATTTTGGGCAGTCACTAAGTGGAGGCCAGGACCTCAACCAAGACGGACTGGTGGACCTGGCCGTTGGGGCCCAAGGACATGCGGTGCTGCTCAGGTGACATTTCCCCACACTCCACCCTTGCCCGCCTCCTGCCTGCCTCACCAGCACCATGTCCACCCTTGTACTCCCAGTGGCCTTCCACAGCCTCTGTCTATACCCTTCAGGAGTCTACCTGTGCTGAAAGTCGGGGTATCCATGCAGTTTGCCCCTGTGGAGGTGGCGAAGGCTGTGTATCAGTGCTGGGAAGAGGTGTTCCCCTCTCTGGAAGCTGGGGAGGTTACGATTTGTCTCACTATCCACAAGGGCTCATTTGACCACTTAGGTGAGTTCCCTCCCTGAGGCTGGACCTCGCCTCTTGAGAGGACCCCTCCAAGTCCATCCTCAAGAAAAAGTGGACCCCACTTCTCCTGCCCCAGCCACAATCTTCCTCCAACACAGCATCTGCCCTCCAACTTCCACCAAAGAAAAGAGATTCAGCCCGGCCCTAGTGGCTCCTGCCTGTCATCCTAGCTACTCAGGAGGCTGTGATCTGACTATCTCCCTTCAAAGCTAGCCTGGGCAGGAAAGTCCATGAGATTCTTACCTCTAATTAACCAGCAAAAATGACAGAAGTGGAGCTATAGCTCAAGTGCTAAAGTGGCAAAGTGCCAGCCTTGAGCAGAAAAATGTAGGGACAGTGCCCAGGCCCTGAGTTCAAGCAAAAGAGGTCGGGGGAGAAAGAAAGTAGAAAGAGAGAGACAGAGAGACAGAGGAGATGCTGAGTGGTTTCCCTGTCTCTCCTTTTTTTTTGGTGGGCTGTGAGACTTGAACTCTGGGCCTGGGCACTGTTCCGCATCTCTTCAGCTCAAAGCTAGTACTCTATCCTTGAGCCACAGCCCCACTTCTGGTTTTCTGAGTGGTTTATAGGAGATAAGAGTCTCATAGAATTTCCTGCCTGAGCTGGCTTTGAGCCTCGATCCTCAGATTTCAGCCTAGGATTACAGGCATGAGCCACTGGTGTCCGGCTCCCCTGTCTCTTCTTATACCTTCCACCCTGTATCCACAGAGGAAATGTGGTTCTACAATGCAAATCTAGACTCCTTGCCTGCTCCTTCACTAAATGGCTCCCCTTGCATTCGGAAAGACCCAAACCCTTTCCCACAGTGCATCTGCACTTTGACCTCTGGATATCTTCTTTCTTCCTCCCTTGGTATATTTCTGCACGTATGCTAGTCTCCCTGTTCTTGATCTCTCCAGTCTGAAATGTTCTCCTCTTCCTATTCTTCCTCCTTATCCTAGTTGGCCAAGACTGCATTAGCATACCTAGAAGACCCTACCTTGTAACTGGGGCTTGAACTAAGGGCCTAAGTGCTTTCCCTGGACTGTTTTGTTTAAGGCTAATGCTCTACCACTTGAGTCACCATTTCACTTCCAGATTTCTTGACATTTAATTGGAGATAAAGCTTTCCTGACCAGACTGGCTTTGAACCTCAGTCCTCAGGTCTCAGCCTCCTGAGTAGCTAGGATTACAGGGTTGAGCCATTGACACCTGCTTACCCTGCAAGTTCCTGAGGGCAGGGAACAAGGGACACATTTTTCTGTCTTCTCCACGTGTATTCCCAACAGTGTAGATCCTAGCTCTTTGGATGTGAATAGCAAATCTTTATTGCATGATCAAGTGAGACTTAACAGTTTTTTTTTGTCATGAGGTTTGAACTCAGGACCTGGGCACTGTCCTTGAGCTCTTTTGCTCAAGGCTAATGCACTACCATTTTGAGCCACAGCTCTACTTCCTGTTTTTCTGGTGGTTAATTGGAGAGAAGGGTCTTACAGAGCTGGGTGCTGGTGACTCACGCCTGTAATCCTAGATACTCAGGAGGTTGAGATCTGAGGATCCCGGTTCAAAGCCAGCCCAGGCAGGAAAGTCCATGAGACTCGTATCTCCAATTAACCACCAGAAAACTGGAAGTAGCTCTCTGGCTCAAGTGGTAGAGTGCTTGCTTTGAGCTGAAGAGCTGAATGACAGTGCCCTGGCCCAGAATTCAAGCCCCATGACTGACCAAAAAAAAAAAGAGAGAGAGAGAGAGAATTTCCTGTCCAGACTTTGAGATCCTTCTCAGCCTTCTGAGTAGATGAGATTACAGGTGTGAACCATCAGCTTTACATGATCAAATTAAAGCAAACAGCATTCTAGATTCACTCTACCTTCCTACTTTGCATTCCTCCTTCTACCATAGATGCTATCCAGAGCTCTATCAGATATGATCTGGCATTGGACCCAGGCCGTCTGATTCCTCGTGCTATTTTTCATGAGACCAAGAACTGGACTTTGAGTCGGAGGAAGATCCTGGGGCTTGGGAATCACTGTGAAAGTGTGAAGCTGCTTCTGCCAGTGAGAACTTTGGGTTTTGGGAAAGGGGAGAGAGTGGAGGAAACGGAGACTAGCTTGCAGAATCCCTGCTCCCTGTTCTCTGCCAGGTGAAGTGGGCAGAGTGAAAATCAGGGGGGCTGGAGAGAGGACGGATGGGGGGGATGAGGTGGGGGCAGAAAGGAGAAAACCCTGGCCACATAGTTTGGGTGTGTGGTAGAGGAGATGGCCTGGAAATGGAGAATAAGGTTAATGTGTTCAGGGAAACCTATTGTCCCCCCCAGGACTGTGTGGAGGATGCAGGGAGCCCCATCATCTTGCGCCTTAACTTCTCCCTGCTGGAAGAACCTAGCTCATCCTGGAATCTTCGCCCTGTGCTGGCTATGGACTCACAAGACCTCTTCACTGCTTCTGTAAGTCTTTCAATGATGTCCCATGGATGCGAACCCTTCCATTGGGTCCCCAGGGGCTTAAGAGCCCATCATCAATCCCGGTTGCCTGGCAACCAAGACCCAGCCTAGCTTGGAACCTTGCCCACCTCCATCTCTGCTCACTTTCCCCAACATAAAGCCTCTACCTCACGTTCTAGATCCTTCCATACTTTCCTCAGGCCTGCCTCTGAGCTTCTACAGGAAGCAGGTATCTTGGCTTGTCTTCATCTATATTTGTGGTACAACAGTCACATCTAATTCATCTGTAGTGGTCATGTTTCTCCAAATTGCCACTCAGGCCAAAACTCTGACCAATCCTGGAGTTTCATTGCATCTGCTACCTATTGTTCCTCTAGGAACTAGATTTGGCATGACTCAACTTTATTCTATTTGAAGCTAAGGATCTTACCTACTGGAGTGAGAATTCAGAGCCTCATCCTTGCTAGCCAAGTGCTCTATACACTTGAGTCACACCACCAGCCCTTTTTGCTTCATTGTTCCAATAGGGTTTTGCTTTTGCCCCACATCCAGTCTCAGGCTGTTTCTTACCTTTATCTTCCCACTCCTGGAGCTGAGATGATAGGTAGCCACCACCACATCTGGCTGGCTTGCTTGTTGAGAAGGGAGTCTCACTAACGTTTTTGCTTGGGCTAGCCTTGAACTTCCATCCTTCCAGTCGCTGCCTCCGGTGTCTTATCTTTCTTTTCTCTTCCAACCTGCAACCCTCACCTCATGCATGGCCAGTTTCTAGCTGAGTGCTGGGTGCAGAGTCTCGGGAATCAGCCATGGGGATACACGCTCTTAAGGAGGGGAGGGGAGAAAGATGGAGAGCTGGGATGAGAAGATCGCATCTGTTTTGCTGCAGCTACCTTTTGAGAAGACCTGTGGCCAAGACCTCTGTGAAGGTGACCTGAGGGTCAACTTCAGCTTCTCAGGGTAATAACTCTCTCTTCTTTCATATCCAGATGTGGGGTCCCTCATTCATAAAGGATGAGACTGCGTGTGACTCTCCTTGGCCTTCTAGCATGATTGTGTGTGTGTGTGCACGTGTGTGCTGGCTTGAACTCAGGGCCTGGGCACTGTCTCTGAGCTTCTTTTCTGCTCAAGGCTAGTGCTCTACCACTTGAGCCAGAGCTCTACATCAGCTTTTTTTTGGTGAGTCTCACGCCTGGGCGGGGGGGGGGGGGATGGTTCCTTTCCAAGCTAACTTCAAACTGTGATCCTCAGATCTCAGCCTCCTGAGTAGCTAGGATTACAGGCGTGAGCCAGCTGGCTCAATGGTTTTGACCATTGTCAAATGTCAGCACAGGGTTCACGAGCTCCTGTCATCCTGCTCTTGATCCAGTGGCAGCATGACGTCACACAGTGTCCAGTGACATCACACCGCCTGTCCTGTGCTTCCCCTCAGCCTGCAGACTCTGATAGTGGGGAGCTTCCCCGAGCTCAGCCTCACGGTGACTGTGTGGAATGAAGGAGAGGATTCTTATGAAACAGTGATCACTTTCTACTACCCAGCAGGGCTGGCCTACCGAAGGGCATCAGGAATACAGGTAAACAAATACTTTGGGCTTAAATGGCTCCAGGCCTTGTATTGGTGCATTTACTGTTGCCAAAATACCACCGACTGAGAGAGTTAGGAAGAAAGAAGGTTTACCTTGGCTCACTATTTTGGAGGTACAAGGTCAAGGGTCTGCATCTGGTCCTCACCTTCTTGCTGGCAGAGTCTCAAAGCTGACCAGAGACGAAAAGTACACATGTTAATTTAGTCTCTCTTCTTCCTATAAATCCACCAGGCAATACTTCATACTGTACAGAGTGAGGTAGGGATCCAATCTCTTTCTCTCTCTTTTTCTCTCTTTCTCTTTTTTTCTTTGTGATAGAGTCCAGTTTTCCCAGAACCATTTAATGAAAATCTTCCTCTCTCCTACTGCTCTGCTTTCAACTCTTATTTTTATTTTATTCATTTCTATTTTATTATTTTTAAAAATGGAGGGTGGGGTTGGTTGTGGGTCTTGAATTAAGGGCCTGTGTGCTATCTCTGAGCTTTTTCGTTCAAGGCTAGTGCTCTACCACTTTGAGACACAGTGCTGCTTCCAGTTTTCTGGTGGATAATTTGAGATAAGAAGCTCATGGACTTTCCTGCCTTGGCTGGCTTTGAACTGTGATCCTCAGATCTCAGTCTCCTGACTAGCTAGGATTATAGGCATGAGCCTGGCTTAATTGTTCTTTTGTCAGTCATGGGTCTTGAACTCAGGGCCTGTGTGCTGTCCCTTAGCTTTTTATGCTCAAGGCTAGTAGGCTGCTACTTTGAGCCATAACTTCATTTCTGGTTTGGTGGGTAACTGGAGATAAAGTCTTATGGAGTTCCTGCCCAGGCTGGCTTTGAACCACAATCCCCAAATCTCAGCCTCCTGAATAGCTAGGATTACAGGCATGAGCTATGAGCTACCTACCAGTGCCCAGCTTTTGAGTCGTGGTGGTGGTGGTGTGTGTATGGTGTGTGTGTGTGTGTGTGTGTGTGTGTGTGTGTGTGTGTGTATGTGTGTGTGTGTGAATACTGGGGCTTGAATTCAGGGCCTGGGACTCCCCTTGACTTTTTTCACTCATGGCTGGATCTCCACCACTGGAACCACTCTTCTAATTCTGGCATTTTGGCTGGTTAAGAGTCTTGCAGATGTATCTACTTGGACTGGTTTTGAACCTTGATCCTCAGATCTATCTCAGCCTCCTGATCAGCTTCAATTATAGGCTTGCCACAACTCTTAGATAAACATGCAGATAACCTTTTTATAACCTCCTTTATCAGAAGGAACCTCATCATCGCCCACTGCGCCTGGCATGTGAGGAAAAGCCCACCCAGAATGAGAGCCTGAGGAGCAGCAGCTGTAACATCAACCACCCCATCTTTCGAGAAGGTGCTAAGGTCAGTGCTGCCCAAGTCCTCACTCTTCTCCCTTGTCCCAACCCATCCCTTCTCTCACTCCTTCAAGACCTTCCCTATCCCCACTCTTTCTCTTTCTTCTCTCAGGGCACCTTTATAATCACATTTGACGTCTCTTATGAGGCCACTCTGGGAGACAGATTGCTTGTGAGGGCCAATGCAAGCAGGTAAGCACGGGCCAGCTGTGATGTGTTGCTCACTCTCCATCTAATGCCCCCAGCATGGGTCTCCTGAACATTCCCTCTTCTCTTCTTTTCCAGCAAGAACAATAAGCCTGCAACCAATAATACCTCCTTCCAGCTGGAGCTCCCGGTGAAATACACGGTGTACACAGTGATCAGCAGGTGCTTCATCCTAGCCCACCCCTTGGGGTCTCTGATCTTCCTCCAGGCCCACGTTGCTCTTCTGATGCTAGACAGTGAACTCAAGTTTGTTTACTGTAATGAAGTATCTGAGGCAGGATGCTTATGAAGAAATGAGGCTCATGTAATTCACGGTTTTGGAGACAGGAGGCATAGTGCAGAATCTTTCCAGAGCCCCCCTTGGTGACATTATCTTATGATAGAGGACAACATAGTGGTGGGAATAGGTGTCATCAGAAGGTGAGATCACACAGGGAGACAGGAAGCTGGGGGAGCAAGGGGCGGGGCTGGCCTTGCAGTTTCTCACTAGGCTCCACCTCTTAAAGGTCCCATCACCTCCCAGCATCACCACACCAAACAGCCAAGCTCCCATCACACCACCCCTTGGAGAGCAAACTCAAACCATGTCCAAACTATAATAGTATCAAAGCCATCCCTGTTTCCTCCCATGGAATTGCTTACAGGCACAACTAGCTAGACATTTTACACCATGCCCTGATGGAACTATATAATTCTTGCTGCTTCTCTGGTCTGCTGGTGGGACACACACACACACACACACACACACACACACACACACACACATGCATGTGCACACATGCACGCATGTGTGAATGCATGTGCGCATGCGCACGCATGCCTGTCACAGTGTACATGTCCTTCCTCTTCTTCCTTAAAACTTTAGGCTTCTTTTAACATGTGTCCAACCTTTTCCCCTGGGCTCAGCAGGAATATATGAATGCAAAGCTACTAGATTGAGATGGAGGCTCTTCTCTGCACTCAGAACTGTGGAGCTTGTGCCAGACAGGCGATTATGGTCTGTTATGGAACAGAAGGGGAGGAAAGCATGGAGGAAGGAAGAAGTGTGAGACACTGCTGCAGAAGGTTCCTAAGAGCCCCGGGCCAAGGCAGGCGACTGGAGAGCCAGGCCCTATAGGAAAATATCTAAACATGATTAGAAGTAAGGTTTAAGCTGGGCCTTTGGGTGAAAATTCCTAGAAGTGGAGCAGGGACATTTCAGGCAGACAAAAGAGATCAAGCAAAGACCCAGCGGTAGAGAAGAGTGAGGAGTAGGTATGTCTTGAAGAGCTGATCGTTCCAGGTGACTGGAGCAAAGGACACTAGGGGTGGGAGGGGGAAAGGTGCTAAAGTATTGGGGGACCACTGCTATTTCCTTGGATCATAGGTGAAGCCCTCACTGGAGATGGTCTCAGGAGTATTTTTTATCAACTCACCTTCTCTCTAGGCAGGAAGACTCCACTAAGTATTTCAACTTTTCATCTCTGGATAAGAAGAGCAGGAAAGAGGCCAAACATGGATATCGTGTAAGAGGCTAGGGATTATTCATGTCTGCCTCAAGTCAAGCTGGAGACAGAGGCCCGTGGGAAGGAAAGAAGAGAGGCTTGGGATTGGGCTGGGGATGGCAGTCATGGTTGGTCTTGATGGTCTGCAGGTGAATAACTTGAGCCAACGAGATCTGGCCATCAGCGTCACCTTCCGGGTTCCCGTCCTGTTGAACAGTGTGGCTGTCTGGGAAGTGGCTGTGAAGGCCCCTGCACAGGTGTTGCTCCTTCCCCCGATCCAGCATCTCATCCTGTGGTGCTGCCCTGACTCCTATCAGGGGCATGGGTATTCTTGTGTAGTTAAGGATTGTTCTCTGCCTGTCTATCTCCCCCCCCACACCCACCGGCCCTCAATCCATCTATCTCCCCCCTCCCTCCCTCTCTCTCCCTAGAGTTTCCCCTGTGTGTCAGAGAGGGAACTTCCTCAACATCCTGACTTCTTGACTCAGATTGCAACAAATTCTGTACTGGTAAGAATGACCCCAAGGACCCAGGGCACATTAGGACATTCGGAGGGGTGGGGATGGGGGGCAGGGGAGGCCAGGCACTGGTGGCTCATGCTTGTAATCCTAGCTACTCAGGAGGTTGAGATCTAAGGATCATGGTTAGAAGCCAGCTTGGACAGGAAAGCCTGTGAGACTCTTAATCTCCAATGAACCACCAGAAAACTGCAAGTGGCACTGTAGCTCAAAGTGGTAGAGTGCTAGCTTTGAGTGAAAAAGCTTCAGAGACAGCATCCAGGCCCTGGGTTCAAGTCTCACAACCGATAAAACAAAACAAAAAAAAAAACCTTCTGGATTTTCAGCATTATGCAATCATCTTGTGATTGTTCACCAGTTTCCCTACTGGAATCAGCAGGCTTTATGTTCTGTGCCAGATCCTCCCTCTGGTCCACCATGGCTTCTCTGTCCCCAGGACTGCTCCATTGCGGAGTGTGTGATGTTCCGTTGTGACATCCCTTCCTTCGGCATCCAGGAGGAGCTGGAATTTGTCCTGCAGGGCAACCTCAGCTTTGACTGGGTCAGTCAGGTGTGTACACCTTGGCCCTGATCCACGTGGGGCCATCCTCAAGCCAGGATGGTCCTGGAGCTCCCTGCTTGGTCCCACAACATCCAGTTCCCCAGCTCCTCTCTCCTCCTTGGCAGACATTGCAGAAGAAGGTGTTGGTCATGTCGGTGGCTGAGATCACGTTTGACACGTCTGTGTATTCCCAGCTCCCAGGACAGGAGGCGTTTTTGAAGGCCCAGGTAGTTAGTGCCTGTGTGGTGGGCAATGCCCAGGCTGGTGAGGGGCTCCAGATGTGTGGTGCTGATTGGGGGATTCTCAGACCCAGAGGTAGGAGGTGGGAGGCAGGCACCTGGCGGGACCTAAATGGATGAATGCTTTTGCATCTCAGCCCTGGAGGAGGGCCAGGGAGGAGAGGAAGGGAAGGGCCTAAAGGCTGGGCACTTGGGAAAGCTGAGCTGTCAAGAGGTCTGATGTTTTTGGCCTCCAACTCAGATGGAGACAGTGCTAGAAGAAGTTAAGGTCTATGATCCCATGTTCCTCATGGTGGGCAGCTCCGTGGGCGGGCTGCTGCTACTGGCCCTCATCACAGCTGCCCTGTACAAGGTGAGTGTTTTAGCCCACTCCCAACCCCACCCGCATCCAACCCCAGCCCTGCCACACGCAGGAGAGGAGAGGCGGGGAACACCATCTATGATGTCAGGCAGGCTGAAGTACCCCCAGTTTTCTTTTTCTGCCAGTGCTGGCACTTAAACTCAGAGCCTGGATACTTCCACTTGAGCCATTTCCGGCTTTGTGGTGGCTCACTGGAGATAAGAGTCTCACAGGCTTTTCTGCCCACATTGGCTTCACACCCTGAGCCTTAGTCCTCAGCTTCCTAAGTAGCTAAGATTATAGGCGTGAGCCACTGAAGCTGGCTAAAGTATGTATTTGCCTCTTTTACTTCCAACTTAATGCTCAGCAAGTTACTTGATTTCTCTCTGAATCAATTTCTCTTTTTTGAAGGGGCAAATAAGAATTACTGTGTCGAGGATTTAGCTAAGTGGAAGAGCAGCTGCCTGGCAAATGCAAGGCCTTGAGTTTGGTCCTCAGCTGTGGCAAAACAAACTTCAAAGATTGGCTGAAATGTGACAGTAACTCAGCCAAGGAAACCTGTCTGTCTATGGAAGTTCTGCTTTTCTCTTTTTAGGGATTGAGGGTATAACTATTGAACCATGCATGACACACAGTAGGTCTCAGAGTGTCTCAGTGAACATTCTGATGACACACTAAGCTAGTGCAGTTCCCTCCCCTTCCTCTCCTTTAGCATCTTCCTGCTCTCTTACCCTACATTTCTCCTTGACTTCCTTTCATAGTTTGGTTTCTTCAGACGTCATTACAAAGAAATGCTGGATGTCAAGACAGAAGACTCAGCTTCATGCACTGGAGATGATGTTAGTTGTGAGGAGGTCCCAAATCTGCCTTCTTCCTGATGGTCTATTTTCCTGTTTATCTCTACCTCTGGGGCTGGTCTTTTTCTCTCCCTTTGAATCTACTTCTATTGAGAACAACTTTTTCATAGATCTGGACTGGTCTGAACAATCTCTCATGCTCAAGGAGTTAAACGACTGCTGTGTTTGTGTCTGTGAGTCAGACTTCCTCAGTGACGAGACGTGTATGTCAGTATAGGTGTTCATATGTGACAGAACTGTCACACAATGCTTTACAATACATTTTCCTTGTCTGGAAAAGCTTGAACACAGGGATCTGAGCACTGCTCTAGGAAAGAGTTGGAGGAATCTACTTGTGGGTTGGAAGAAAGTAAGAAAAGTCCTCTCTACTTTCTCATACTTGGTGGGGCTAGAGCACATCTTTTCTTGCTGATGCAGTAAGTGGGGGGGAGAGAGATCAAAAAAGTGTATGTGTGTAGGGGGTGAATGTGAATGATGTGGCACACCAGTCCTAGGATGTGAACAGAATACCCAGAGCTTATTTGAATTAGTGCCCTCCCCCGACCCCCAATCTTTTTCTTATGCCAGTACTGGGGCTTGGGTGCTGTCCCTTAGCTTTTCCACGCAAAGCTAGAGCTTTGCCACTTGAGCCACAGCTGCACTTCTGGCTTTTTTGCTGGTTAAGTGCAAATAAGAGTTTCACAGACGTTTCTGTCTGGGCTAGCTTTGAAGCTAGATCCTCAGGTCTAGTCTCCTTCTTGAGTAGCTGGGTTTATAGGCATGTGCCACTGGCGCCCAGATTAAATGAGGCTCCCAGAAGCCAGGCAGGAGAACCAGGCTTTTAGAAAGGAGCTGGTGATTCCCAAACTAATAGAGTCATAGGTGTACGCCTATGAAGTCTTGCTACTTCTCTGAAAGAGGAATCTGAGATTCTCAGGAACTGACAGGCTTAAGTCACTCAGCGTCGGTGAAAGCCCAGGGAGAGTCCATTGTTAACGGAGGGAGCCAGGCCCGCCCACCGGCCGGGGATCTGCCCCTCCACATCCCGGCCAGGAGAAGACGGTCTCGGTGCCCCCGCCCCGCGCGCATGCCCCGCGCGCATGCGCCGCGCCGCGCCGGGCCCCGCCCGACCCCTGGGAGGCGCCAGAGCACACGAAGCGTCCACCTCTTTATTGGGCTGGAGACTGGCGGCGGGATCTCAGGGATACTCGTAGCCGGTGGGCAAGGGGTTGACACGGGGGTTGTGGAAGAGCGTGTGGTTGCCGTCTCCCCAGGCGTAGCGCTGCGGAGAAGGGGGACGGACAGCGAGGGGTCGGCGTCCATCTACCCCCAACCCGAGCTCCGCACCCACCTGCCCGCGCGTCCCCGCGCCCCGCCCCCGCGCGCGTCCCCGCGCCCCGTCCCCGCGCGTCCCCGCGCCCCGCCCCCGCGCGTCCCCGCGCCCCGCCCCCGCGCGTCCCCGCGCCCCGTCCCCGCGCGCGCGCGCCCCGCCCCCGCGCGTCCCCGCGCCCCGCCCCCGCGCCCCGTCCCCGCGCGCGCGCGCGCGCGCGTACCTTGGTGCGGATACGCAGGTGGTGGTAGGGGATGAACTCGGGGCGTCCGTGGTGGCCCCCGTGCAGCCAGCAGTTGAGGGAACACAGGGCCACACTGGGCAGTGCCAGCAGGAAGGTCAGGAAGCGCCAGGTATTGGCTGCGCGGGAGGAAAAGCAAGGGAGAAGTTGGCAGCCATCGGTCTGCAGGACTGGGGACGTTTGTGTGCGCGCATGCGCCAGTCCTGGGCCTGAACTCAGGGTCTGGGGCCGCTGTCCCTGAGCTTCAGTGCTCAAGACGGGCTGGCACTCTACCGCTGGAGCCACACAGTTCCGCTTCTGATGTTATTTATTTATTTATCTATTTGGTGGTTAATTGGGAACAAGAGCCCCAGGGATTCTTCTACTCCGGCTGGCTCAGATCTCAGCCCACTGAGTAGGATCACACGAGTGAGCTACCGGCACCCAGCTAGGACAGAGGGGACTTGCCAGTGGGTGAGGGGGCCACACTCATGGGAAGGCAAAAAGGGGTGAGGGAACAGATAGACAAAGCCAGTGAGTCACAGGATCAATCCCCAGCCCTCACTCACCTCCAGCCCCGCCATGGTCGCCCTTGGCTGCGCTGGCCAGGCCTCGGCTCAAGGACCTCAGAGGCAGAGCCATTGCGGTGAAGCTATGAGGGCTCTGCCCTTTCGCTCTCCTTCACCCAGACCTTGCCCCCCCCCTCCTTCTTGAGCCAATCACCTGCTGAGTGCACAATGTGGATGGCTATTTTTAGGGGGAGGGGGATATGTTCTATATTTAAAATGGGGCCTGGCTAGCCGGAGGTCCTCTCCAGAAACACTGCACTGTGCCTTTTATTCCAGTAGGGGAATATTTAAAGTACACTTGGCAATTATTTTTAATAGTTGTGGGTTAACTATCTTATTTAAGTCTCTATTCCCAGTGACTGGAGCACTGGCTTATGCACCCAGAACCTTTCGCTCAGGTCATCTGTACCTTTCTAAGCTGATTGTGGTGGTTTTTGTTTTTCCTGCAATTAGGTTCAACCCAAGCACTAAGCTACCTCCCTTGTCAGGGTCTTGATACATAGCTCAAGCTGACCTTGAACTTGAAACCCTCCTGCCTCAGCCTCCGAAATGTGGAGCTTACTGGGGTATAGAACCATGCCTGGCTTGGTTTTGTCTTAATTCCCTCTGTGTAGAGACAGTGCAGTCTTTGTACCCAGCACTGTTTTTTTTTTTTAAATATAATTCTATTGTTATTATTAAGGTGTTGTAGAGACGGTTTACCATTTCCCATCACTGTTTTAATAAGCTCTTTCTCTCTTTCACAGTTAGCTAGTTGAATTGCTGGGAAAGCTTCGGGTTTCTAGCTCAGTTTGTTCTTTACTATGGGAAAACTGAAGAACAAACCCACTAGTGTGCAGTAAGCCAAGCTTTTCAGACACAGTGTAGACAGACCACTCCGTGTGTTTCTCTCTGCTTCTTCCTTGATATATTATATACTATGACCACATTTCCCAAAACAAATGGCAATCACATCGAGTAGCCTATTAACTGTAAAGTTTGTTTATGAGTCCCACTAGGACAGAATGAACATCTGAGATTGGAACTGTCCCAAGACAATTCCATGATGGTAAAGGCCGTGCGGACTGGAGATTCAGAGAGGATGGGTTGGAGCCAGCCATGATGACAGGCTTATCCCTCTGCTCTTGGAACAACTTAGGAACTTATGGCGGACAGCACATTATTCTAGGTGTCATCTGTCCAACAGATCTGTAAGAGAAAAACTTTTAACTGTTTATTGGAGGCCAATCACGCAGGAGCTCGCCAGGCATGCACGCCAGCCTCAGTTATGAGGAGCTCTATTTCCGGCCCGCATTGCTGATTTATTCATCCCCCGTCCCCGTCCCCCAAGCCGTCCCCCAAGCCGCCCTCACCACTCCGATTCCCTCCCTGCAAGGGGCGAGGTGGTCAGAGCAGCGAGCGCCCCCAGGCCTGACACTAGGGAAAGGGTTAGCTCTGAGCGCACCCCGTGACTACTCCATGTCGGTGAAGGCTTGCCCCGCCGCCTGGATCCAGTTGCATCACCCGCAAGAGTGACAACTCTGCGGGGTGGGGCAGGGCGGGGCGGGCTGAAGGGTAGAGTCCGCGCATGCGCATGTCCCACCTCCTTTCTCTACACTAGTGGATTCTTGCTGCGCTGGAAACCGGACTGAAACAAAGGGACCCGCTGAGAGCCGGACGACTCTGCCCCCTAACGGCCGGAGGCCGTGCGCGTTTCCAGGTGGAAAGCGTGGGAAAAGGAAGCTTAGGTGGAAAGACCCAAACTTCTGGCACAGAATTTAAGAACACACACACACACACACAGAGCATCACATTATCACGACTACGGAGTATTCTGGTGTCCTCTGAAGTTTTGCACTAGAGATCAGTGCCTCACCCCGTCCCAGCTCTGCCAGCCACACTTTTGCCCTGGCACGGGAAGCAGACCACATCTGGAGAGATCTGAGTTTTGCCACCAGCTCCAAGTAGCTTTGGGCCATTTACGTCCCTCTCTGAACTCAGCAGGCCTTGTAAAATTAGGAGTTCAACCATATGATATTAAAAAAAAAGCAATTTTCACAGGGTGGAACAAAATAACACAGAATATTGAAACAGTAGAATACTATATGATACTAAAAAACAAATTGCTCCAGCCACATGCAGGTGCTGGGGAAAACCTTGCAAATACTGTCATAGAAACAAGAACAGAATGTGTTCAGTCAATTCCGTTTCTATAAGATTCAAAAATCAAACATCCTTTAAAATTCTTCAAATGGTTAAACACATTAACACATTCCAGTCTTTTCACTCCTATATACTCAAGAGAAATTAAAAAACAAAAACCATACTCCAGGTTGGAAGGGTGCAGGAACTCTCAGTGCCTATCCAGCTGTTCCCTACTGAGGATTACAGTGCCCAGCCTGCCACTGGACTGGTCTGAAGTTCCCACTGTCTAGGCCACTGAATGGAAGGGAACAACCACCTTTTTTTTTTTTTTTTTTTTGCCACTCCTGGGGCTTGAACTAAAGGCCTGAGCACTGTTCCTGAGCGTCTTTTGCTCAAAGCTAGTAGTGCTTTACACCTTGAGCCACAGCACCACTTCCAGCCTTTTTTGTTTATGTGGTACTGAGGAATTGAACCCAGAGCTTCATACATGCAAGGCAAGAAATCTACCACTAAGCCCATTCCCAGCCCCAACCATCCATTCTTGAGCTGTTTGTCTGCAGAACTTCAGGAAAATGGAAAGTTGATGGAAAATACACTTGTACGTGAATATTCTTAGCACTATTCATAATAGCTCCAGAGTGGAAATAATCATGCTACCATTTGGATATAGAATGTTCATGAGTCTCCTGTATTGGGGGCTTGTTTGTAAAGTGGTAGACCACCTGTTTAGGGAACACAAAGCCCTGAAGTTCTTTTGGGAAGTGATTAGGTCCTGAGGGCTCTCACCCAATGAATGGATTAACCCCTGGATGGGTTTATCATATGATGGTGGGAGGTGATGAAAGGAAGGAGGTAGCCTGTTGGAATAGGTCACTTGGGGTGTGTCCTGGAATGATATATCTTGTCCTCAGCCCCTTCTCGTCCTCTGCTTCCTGGCTACCTGGATATGAGTTGTTACTGCGCTGCTACACCTTCCCTGTGATGTTGGATGTAAGAAGAAGAAGAAGAAAAAAGGTCTTTCCTCCTTCAAGATTTTTTTTTTTTTTTGGTCGGTTGTGGGGCTTGAACTCTAGATTTGGGTGCTGACCCTGTGCTCTTCAGCTCAAGGCAAGTGCCCTCCCACTTGAGCCACAGTGCCACTTCCGGTTTTCCAGTGGTTTTCCTGTCCGGGCTGTGATCCTCAGATCTCAGCCTCCTGAGTAGCTAAGATTACAGGCGTGAGCCACCAGTGCCTGCCCTCCCTCAAGATTTTTTTTTGGCGGGGTCTGGTTGTGGGGCCTGAACTCTGGGCGCTGTCCCTCAGCTCTTCAGCTCAAGGCTAGTGTTCTACCACTTGAGCCACAGCACCACTTCCAGCTTTTTTCTTTTTGCTTATGTGGTGCTGAGGAATCGAACCCAGGGCCTCATGCATGCAAGGCAAGCGCTCTACCACTGAACTACCTTCCCAGCCCCCTCCCTAAAGATTTTTAACTCAGGTATTTTGTCACAGGAAGGAAAAACCTAATACAACTCACTTTGGTGCTCTCTCAGCTCACTTTCTCAGTGTGCTGTCTCAGGCCTAATGACTATTCACAGGCTTGCACAGTGAGGCTGCTTCTGCTCACATCTCAGGGGACAGGGAAGGCTGGGCAAACACCTGCTGGTCAAACCCCTCCCTCCTGCTTCCCTTCTGGTCAGGATCTATTTTCTGCAATTGGAGAGGAGATAGAGCCCAGGCATTCCTGTTCTAATGGGAGAGGTTAGCATCCATCTCTTTAAAGTAACTGTGCAAACCTATGTGGCTCCCAAGTCCACCCTTACCACCTATGTAACACCTATTTGCAGTTTCAGATTTTGCAGGAGTGATAACACTCTGCATTGACTCGATGGGACCACGAGTAAGCAGAAAAACAAAATCTGATTATAGCCATTATTTATTGAGTGCTGCCTTTACATGCTGGGCTGTGGCTTCCAACTCAAAATTGGGTTGTATTCTTTAAAGTGCTGTTGATAGGAGCCTATCAGGAGCCCTTTCCTTGTCAATGAAGGAATGCCCAGGGGCATTTGCTGCTCCTCAGTTGAAGAGACAGTGCATTAGATGTCACCAGATGAGACTTCTTTTCCAATGCCAGCATTATTCACGGTTACTGGTCCTGACTCCATCACTTTCACAGGACAAGCTACCCCAGGGCTCTAACCTCAGAGGAGCTGGTGCATGAGTTGCCACAGTGCTTTCTGAAACTACCATCACAGGCCTTCTAGACCTGAGGGAGAGAGGAACTGAGGTTTGCAGAGTCACCCCCAATTCAGGTGCTTCAGGAAGACAGGTGTATCCATGGGGTCTTTGCCACAACCTGGTGAGGTAGCTTATGTCCATTTACAGATGAAGAAACCCGAGGCCCAGAAGAGGCAAAGTCACACAGCTAGGAAGAGACAAGCCTGGACACTCCTAGAAGCTGAGGTGGGAACACTTGATATTCCTCTTCAGCCTCAACTTTGTGGGGGTACAGTAAGCCTGAGGAAAAATGGCCAAATAGGACCAGGGGGAGGCCCAAAGAACAAAATGGATTAATGGTGAAGGACTGTCCTTCAGACAACTCACTCTTCAGCCTCAAAAGGGCTAGTCTGTGCCTCTTTCAATCACACAGACAGGTGTGTGGCATAGCCTCATACCTTGGCCTCTATTCTCAAAGATTCAGTGGTGTTTTGGGAACCCTCTCTATGGTTCCCACATATATGAGGTTTCACCAGTAGAAACACATTGTGTGGACAGCCCTCCTCCAGAGTGAAGGGTCATTCATGTTCAGACCCTAATAGTCATTCTTTACTGTATTGACAGGAAAAAAACCAAAAACTGGGGAGGGACACTGTGAGAGAAGAGACAAAGGGCAGATGACAAGTCTTAGGCTTTTGCTCTGTCTAGAAATGCCATAAAGTGTTTCCTGAGCTCAGCAGACCAGGCTCCTGGTCCTTTGCTTTGGCCCTGGGTTCCATCATCTTAGCTTCAACAGTAGAGGTGGGGCCATCTTGACAACTTCCATGATAAGCCCAAGTTCAAATACTCTGCTACCCTCTGCCAGGGCATTGCTTCCTTGCTGTCCCCTCTGAATGTCAGGAATGCCCACCTCCAACCTCCTGCCTCTGCAGGCCTCACAAGAACCCATGGGCTCTAATCTCATTTCTCCAGCAAGAAATAGCTGTTGCTTTAGGCTATGAAGACACTTGCTCATCAGTTGCAGATGTCCTATATCCCCTACGCCAAGAGTGGATACCTCTAACCTCCAGCAAACTCTGCAGCTGGTAGACACGTGCTATAGCCTCACCGTACAGGCTTTAAAAAAAATCTGGAATTTCAAAGCAGTGATCATAGATTTAGTGTTGAGTCCTGCCTGGGAAAGATGCAGAGGCTTTCCAGCATCCCAACATCATTCTAAATCAACAGCCCCAGAGGAGAGGGGACCAGAAAGGAGGTTTGCTTAGAGATCCTGGTCCTCTTGAGGACTGGATCAAAAGTGGAGCTGAAACTTGATCTAATATTGAAACCAGGATATTAGCAGACACTGACACCCTGGTGTGTCCATTGGTGCTGGCCCAGGTTAGGGCTGTGGGCAAAGGGTACACTGTAAAGGCAGACCTGGGGTTTGCTACTTTGGATCACCTTATGGATAAGCAGGTGAAAAACTCTGGCTGAGACTTGTCATACTTGCTGCTAATGTAAGTCTTCTGGCCTGTGTGAATATTAGTAGTGCAGCAGATTTGAACTGCCCACAAAACTCCTGTTGCAGTCAGGGCATCAACGGGCTTCCCATCCATGTGTAAATATTAGTGTTTAAGGAGTCTGAGGCTATGGTAGAAGGTTTGCTCACATTCAGGACCTGTTCAGGGTTGTTCACCCAGGTGGATGCCCTGGTATTCGGGCTCACTAAAGCTAGGACAATATTTAGGACCTCTGGAGGGCCAGTGTTCCATTGTGGATACGCTAGTGTGAACTTTTGAAGTTCTTGACACATTGGCAGCAATCACGGGGCTTCTCACCAGTGTGGGAACACTAGTACTGGAGTAGGTAGGAGCTGTGCTCAAAGCTGTCCCCACCAAGCACAGAGATAAGGAGGCTTCTCACATCTGTGCAAACACAGGTGCTTCAACAGATTAGGGCTAAGGTTAAACTCTTGCCACAGTTCCCACAGTGGTCAGGCTTCTTGCTGGTGTGCACCAGCTGACATTTAACCAAGTCAGCCACAGCTGCAGAGCTGTGGTCACAGGCCTCCCCATACTTGATGCACTCATGAGGTTGGATGAGATTTGGAGCTAAGGTTGAAGCAAGACCCATTTTGGGAAGGGTCTTTCACCAGTGTGTACCTGATGGTGCTTAGCCAGACCTATGTCAGACTTTGAGCAATGGTTAAGAATTGGCCTCACTGCAGTTGCTTTGATGGTAGATGAAGTCTGGGAGACAGGCTGTATAGTCAGCACACAATTCCAGCACATGGAAGACTCTGGGAACTGCAGGATAGCTGGTCTTGGCTGGGGCCTACATAGACGCTGTAAGCTTTGGCAATACTTCCTGGGAGGTTGGCTGGCCGGTGCTATACTTAGGCCACACCACTCAGGTGGCACAACTTTACAATGCAGGGATGAGCTGGAGACTCTTGGAAATCCTGATGTCTCTTTTTCTCGCAGCTCTGCCCCTGTCAGGGATGCTTTCCCAGTTACTTCTGCCACGACTGGAGAGAACCTCGCTTCCTAGATACCAGCTACTCAAGTTCTCAAGTATAGACAGAACGAGGGACAGACTTGGACCAAGAGGTTAGCACCGGAAACGGAAAGGTCCTCAGACCCCTGCCGTTCTAGAAAGTAGCGGCGACCGTTTTCAGTAGGTTCAACCCTGTCATTCTGAGAGTTCTTTATCAGCAGCTGCTGTTAGGGAACTTGCCAGTTTTCAGGCCGAGGCTTCTGGGAGTCTGTCTGTCGGCCTGGACTTCGGGGACCTCCCCATCATCCCTTGGGGGAATAGCCACGCTTGACTGGAAGAGGAAAGGGCTAGATGGGGGGCGGAACAGGCAAGTCATCCGAAGCAGCACCGCAGGCCGACGCCCTGGTCGGGCCTTGGGAGGCGTCAGTCCACGTCGAGGCCCTGGGAAGTTTCCCACCCGTCCTAACAATTTAGGCGTGTTAGGCCGGATGCTGACTACATAATCCCACCTTAGGCTTGCACAACGACTAGATAAGGACCATTCAAAGTTCCGGGATCCAGGGCTAACAGCGGCGGCGCTATTTAAGAAGAAGCAACCGCTAGAAGCCGCCAGGCCACTCCCCTCCGCTCCAGTTCCGCATCCTCACAGAGAAGCGGCCGGGGCGCGGGGCGGAGCCGGAGGCCCGAGCCAAGATGGCGGCGGCGAAACCAACCCTCACCGACTCGCTCTCGTTCTGCCTCGCGCAGCTCACAGCGGCCGCCGGGGAGGGTCCGAGTCGGGCCAAGGACTCCACTACCAACGAGACGCCCCTGGGCCGCGCGCTCTTAGCTCTTCGCACGCGCCACATCAAGTCAGCCGGGGGAATCGAGCACTTCCGGGCGCGCGGCGGGCTCCGCCCACTTCTCGCGCTGCTACGGCGAGCGGCGGCCGCGGACCACGCCCCGTCCCCGGCAGAACCCGGCTCCGCCCCCTCGCCGACGGAGGCCGCTGTTGCTGCTGGTCCCGCCCCTTCCGCTGGCCCCGCCCACTCCGCTATGTCCTCGCCGACGCCTTCGCCGCCAGTGCGCCTGCGCAAGACTCTGGACTTGGCGCTCAGCATCCTAGCCAACTGCTGCACGGAAGGGGCGTGCCGAGCTGAAGTGCGCAGACTCGGAGGCATTCTCCCTTTGGGTAAGTGCTCCGCCCCCATTCCTAGAAAGGTTCCATGCCCGCCCCTCCCTCCCAGTCTGGATCTGTCTGGGAGTTCTTTGTCATCGTCTGGGATCTCGAGCGAGCGTGGTGACGGCAACGTGCAGCCACCTCTCAGGGCGGCACATTCCCCATGACGTCACTGCTGTCCAAGCCTTCCCCATCCAGATCATTACAGCCATTATCTAGGTATTGGCACCTCCCTGCATCTGGGCAGGTAGAGCTCACAGGGCTGTTTGATGAACTTTCGGATCCTTATCCTCTATTATGAATGTTCATAAGCAGACACTCAATGCCTATTTTTTATATAGATCTGTGCAAAACCCCACTTGGATGAGCTGCAGGCCAGGGAGTGTAGTAGTTTCAAAAAGTTCAGATAATGATGCTGTGGGCCATATCCCTCCAAGATAGAATCCCTTATGAAATGAGATAATACTAGCAACGTTGCAAAATTGGAATGGGGCTAAAATAAAATACAAATAGAGCATGCACAAGTTCTAAGCAGAGAGCTGGAAATTTTGAGTTACTGAAAAACTTGCACAGTAAGGACAAATTCCAACAAAAGATAGGCTTTTTTAGCGGGGCATTGGTGGTTCATGCCTGCAATTCTAGTTACTCGGGAGTGTATGATCTGAGGATCACTGTTCCAAGCCAGCTAGGGTAGGAAAGTCCATGAGACTCTGATCTCCAACTAACAACCAAAAAGCAAGTGCAGCTGTGGCTCAAGTGGTAGAATGATAGCCTTGAGCACAAAAGCTCAGGGACAGTGCCCAGGCCCAGACTTCAAGCCCCAGGACCAGTGCACACAAAATTGCCTATCAAAAATTGGTGCCCAGTACATTGCCTGCCCTCTGAAATTATGCATTTTGAAAAAAAAACCTTAAATGAAATATGAACATATTTAACACTTTACATTAAAATACATCTGAACTATATTTGGCACATTTCCAAGTCAATAATAATTTTTTGTACCCCTCTGGGACTTGAATTCAGGGCCTTGGTGCTGTCTCTGAGCTTCTTTTGCTCAAGACTAGCACTCTATCACTTGAGCCATAGCTCTACGTCTGGCTTTTTGGTAGTTAAATAGAGATAAGAGACTTTCCTGCCCAGGTTGAACCATGGTCCTTGGATCTCAGCCTCCTGAGTAGCTAGGATTATAGGTATGAACTGTTGGGACCTGGCTTTAAATTATGGTTTTACTTGTGTTTAACCAACCTCATTCTTTGTGTGTGTGTGTGTGTGTGTGTGTGTGTGTGTGTGTATGTGTGTATAATGGGGCTTGAACTCAGGGCCTCAGGCTCTCACTTGGCTTTTTTGCTCAAGGCTGATGCTCTACATTTGAGCCATACCTCCGCTTCTGACTTAAAAAAAATTTTTTTTTTTAATTGGAGATAAGAGTCCCATGGGCTTTTCTGCCTAGGTTGGCTTCAAAGTGAGATCATCAGATCTCAGCCTCCCGAGTAGCTAGAATTACAGGTGTGAGCCACCTGCACCTGGCCCTGGCCTTATTCCCTTTTTAAAGCCCCGTGTGAGCCAGGCACTGGTGGCTCATGCCTGTAATCCTAGCTACTCAGGAGGCTGAGATCTGAGGGTCAAGGTTTGAAGCCAACCTGGGCAGGAAACTCCATGAAACTCTTATTTCCAATAAACTACTCAAAAAAACCCCCAAGACTGTAAGTAGTGCTGTGGCTCAAGTGGTAGAGTGCTTATCTTGAGCAAATGGGACAGTTCCCAGGCCCAGAGTTCAAACCCCAAGACCGGCAAAAACAAAAACAAATGCAAACAAAAACCCTATGTGCTTTCACATTTAACTCTTTACGCCTTGGTCAGGCATTTGAGGCCCTTCCTGAGGTCAGAGGAGGCATTCCCTTTTGCAAAGTTTTTGCAAAGACTGCCTCCAATTCCTTTAACATCCTTGCCTATCATCCTTCTAGCAATCACCCACCTGCTGAGCAGCTAGACCCTGCTCACAGGTTAGCATTTTCTGAAAGCCATTCCTGCCCCTCTAGGTACATTCTTGAGGTGATTTATAAGGGGGGGGGGTGGGGTTTAGAACCCTTAAGAGACTAAACTCCTCTTGCAGTGACCATTCTTCAGTGCGTGAAGACAGACAGCATCCAGAATCGAACTGCTCGTGCACTGGGGAACTTAGCCATAGAACCCGAGAGCTGTGGGGACATCCACTCTGCAGGTAAGAAGGCCATGAGCATGGGCTTGAGATGGGAGGAGGGCTTCCGTATGCCCTTGCTTACTCTCTGTCCTTCCCTTTCCTCTCCAGGTGCTGTTCCTTTACTCGTTGAGAGTCTGACAGCCTGCCAGGACTCACAGTGCCTGCAGAGTGTGGTGCGAGCCCTCCGCAACCTGGCAGACTCCCCCCAGCACCGCCTGGCCCTGGCACAGCAAGGAGCCATCCGCCCACTGGCTGAACTCCTGGCTGCTGCTCCGGATCCTGCCCTGACCTGGGGCCTGGTCCGCGCCCTCTTGGAACTCAGCCGAGGTTGTTCACGGGCCTGTGCCGAGCAGCTCAGCCTGGGTGGAGGACTGGGTCCCCTTGTCAACCTGGCTTCTCACCCCAAACGGGCAATACGTGAGGCAGCCATCTTGATCCTCGCCAACCTGTGTGCCCAGGGCCTAGTACGGCCTGCTTTGGGCAATGCCGGTGGGGTGGAGGTGTTACTTGGTGAACTCCGACGGCGCCGGAGCCCTACTGGGGCCAACCCAGCTTCCCAGCAGCCTTTGGTGCGAGCTGTATGTCTCCTGTGTCGGGAGGCCATCAACCGGGCCCGGCTGCGGGATGCTGGAGGTTTAGAGCTGCTGATGGGTCTGCTGCGGGACCCTCGTGCCAGCGCCTGGCATCCACGCGTTGTGGCCGCCCTTGTGGGCTTCCTTTACGACACTGGGGCCCTAGGCAGGCTGCAGGCTCTGGGACTTGTACCTCTTTTGGCTGGACAGCTGTGTGGTGAGGGTGGAGATGAGGAAGAAGAAGGGAGAGAAGCAGCTTCCTGGGACTTTCCTGAGGAACGGACGCCTGAGCGGGCGGAGGCAGGAAGCTTCCTCAGCCTCAGGTATGTCCTTGCCTTAGAGTCTGGGAGGGTAGGCGTGAACTTTGGGGAGTCTATCTGCTCTGATGCTCTTCCCTACCCACCCCCTGTGTTATGACTTACCGAGACTAATTAACTCTGAGTCCTGATTTCTTATTTTTCCACTTTCTAGTCCCCCTTAGGCATAACTTACCCTCCCTCTGGTCTGCCTATTTTTGGTTGGTTGTGGGGCTTGAACTCTTGAGCTCTTCAGCTCAAGGCGAGTACTCCATCACTTGAGCCACAGCACCACTTCCGGTTTTCTGGTGGTTTATTGGAGATAAGAGTCTCATGGGCTTTTCTGCCTGGGCTGGCTTTGAACCACAATCCTCAGATCTCAGCCTCCTGAGTAGCTAGGATTACAGGTGTGAGCCACCGGTGATCAGCTTGGTCTGTCTGTTGACATTGCCTCTGCCCCCTCAACCTTGACCTCTGGGCTCTAGACAAGTTCAGGAGAATCTTTTTTTTTCTTTTTTCTTTTTTTTTTTTTGGAGGGGGGGTTCTGGTTATGGGGCCTGAACTCTGGGCCTGGGCGCTGTCCCTCAGCTCTTCAGCTCAAGGCTAGCACTCTACCACTTGAGCCACAGTGCCACTTCCGGCTTTTTTTTTCTTTTTGCTTATGTGGTGCTCTTCCAGTCACAGTGAGGGCTTTGATCAGCGTCCTGTTTAAACTCTCAAGCCAGGTGCTGGTGGGTCACACCTGTAATCCTAGTTACTCAGGAGGCTGAGATCTGATCTGAGGATTGCCAGCCTGAGCAGGAAAATCTCTGAGACTCTTATCTCCAATTAACCAGCAAAAAGCTGGAGGTAGAATTGTGGCTTGAGCAGTTGAGCAAAAAACAAAAAAAGGCTCAGAGACAGCCTCAGGCTCTGAATTCAAGCCCTAGGACTGGCACAAACAGCAACAACCAAAAACCCCACTTCAACTCTCAAAGGGCTGGAGGCATGACTCAGCAGGAGAGCACCTGCTTAAGCAAGTGTGAGGCTCTAAGTTCAAATCCCAGTATTGCCAAAAAAAGAAAAATCAAACACCTTCCGTTTCTCTGTCCCCCACTTAGGTTTTTCCCTATCTGCCCTATATCTATCCTCTGTTTGTATCCGCTGCAGGTCCTGGCTGATTTCTGAAGGCTACACTTCGGGGTCTGGTGACATCTCTCCAGACTGGTCTCCAGAGCATTGTACGCTGCCGGAGGCCCGGGAGCAGACCAGTGCCACCCCTAGCCCAGCCTCAAACTCAACCTGCACGCCCCGCACACTGCGTACACCACGCACATTGCGCACACCGGGCCGCAGCCCTGTGGCTGCCGCCGAAGAGCCTTGGGGCCGAGAGGGGCCAGCGCTGTTGCTGCTGTCACGCTTCTCCCAGGCTCCAGACCCGAGTGGAGCACTAGTGACCGGGCCGGCGTTATGTGGCCTGCTGGCCTATGTGACAGGTGCACCAGGCCCGCCGAGCCCACGTGCATTGCGCATCCTGGCCCGCCTCACCTGCAACCCTGCCTGCCTTGAGGCCTTTGTGCGCAGCTATGGTGCGGCCCTGCTGCGTGCCTGGCTGGTGCTGGGTGTGGCACCAGATGACTGGCCTTCGCCCCGTTCCAGGACTGTGCGCAGAAGCCAGCACCGAGAACTAGGTACATGCTCCTGTCTCTCTGGCTATGCAAGAATGGGCATCTTTTTCCTGTGCCTTCTATGGGTCTAGATTCTTGATATCCTGTACACCTGGCCTGACTTCCTGTTCACCTTGCCCTCCAGAACACTAAGGAATTCAAGTTACCGGGTGTTGGGTCAGGAACTCTTTTCTGCTCACTAACTCAGCATGCAGAGAGAATTGTTCTGTATCCTTTGTCCAAATCTAGAGTTCTGCCTGTCTGCCTCTGTGTGTGTGTGTGTGTGTGTGTGTGTGTGTGTGTGTGTGTGTGTGTGTCCTCAAATTTTGTGCTAGTGCTCATTGGAGCCACAGCTCCACTTCTGGCTTTTTGGTGGAGATAAAAGTCTCACAGACTTTGCTGTCTAAGCTGGCTTTGAGTGTGTGTGTGTGTGTGTGTGTGTGTGTGTGTGTGTGTGTGTGTGTGTGTCCTCAAATTTTGTGCTAGTGCTCATTGGAGCCACAGCTCCACTTCTGGCTTTTTGGTGGAGATAAAAGTCTCACAGACTTTCTGTCTAAGCTGGCTTTGAACCATGATCCTCAGATCTCAGCCTCCTGAATAGCTAGGATTCTGAGTGTGAGCCACCAGCATCTAGCTGTCTGCATGTTTTTTTAACCCACTGTACTCTTGTTCTACCTTGTCCTGGCTTCCATTCTGGGTACCTTAACCCAGACACCCTGCCCTTCCAGGCCTTAAACCATGTTGGCCATTTCTGCCCTGTGTTCTTGTCTCCTGCCTACAGTACTGTAGGATGGAGTGGGAGGTCCCCGGAGGTGCACCTGACCTTCCTAACTCCAGCTCTTGATCTCTGGTTCCTAGAATCCTAGCCCCATCTTTCCAGGCCTGGCAGTCACCCCTACTTTCTGGGCCTTTGTTTCTTGCCCTGAGGTTTAATCCCCACCCCCCCTTCTTTGTAAAAGTCAAATAGCCTGTGCTACCCATCCCAGCTCCCAAGCTGACCTGCTCTGACCCATCGCACAGGTGAGATGCTGCTGCAGAACCTGACTGTACAGGCCGAGTCGCCCTTTGGGGTTGGCGCTCTTACCCACCTGTTGCTGTCTGGGAGCCCTGAGGACCGTGTCGCCTGCGCACTGACCCTGCCCTTCATCTGTCGGTGAGGGGGGTGAGGGTGGCCTTGTGGAGGGGAGGCCAGGCGGGCAGGGTTGATACTCCACCGCTGTCTCTTGGCTTCTGCTGACAGACTCCTTTCCCTTGTAGGAAACCTGCTCTGTGGCGCCGGCTCCTTCTGGACCAGGGTGGCCTCCGTCTCCTACTTATGGCCCTCACTCGGCCAGCCCCACACCCGCTTTTCCTCTTCTTTGCTGCAGACTCCCTTTCCTGCCTACAAGGCCTGGTGTCTCCCGTGATGAGCCCAGTCTCTTCCCCTACAGTCGCCGTGGACCAGGACTCACCCTCCCCTTGCCACTATAAGCCTCTGTTGGGCCCAGCTCCCAACCCGGGTCCTGACCTGCATTTCCTCCTGGACTCCGGCCTCCGGCTCCCTGCTCAGCGCGCTGCCTCGGCCACCGCCTCCCCTTTCTTCCGGGCCCTGCTATCTGGCAGTTTTGCCGAAGCCCAGATGGACCTGGTGCCACTGCGAGGCCTGTCTCCCGGTGCAGCCTGGCCCGTCCTGCATCATTTGCATGGATGTCGGGGCTGTGGGGCTGCCTTGGGGCCCGTGCCCCCACCAGGCCAGCCCCTCTTGGGCTCAGAGGCTGAGGAGGCCCTGGAGGCCGCTGGCCGTTTCTTGCTGCCTGGGCTGGAGGAGGAGCTGGAAGAGGCTGTTGGCCGCATCCATCTAGGTCCCCAGAGTGACCCAGAGTCAGTGGGTGAAGTGTTCCGCCTGGGCCGGCCCCGACTGGCAGTCCACTGTGTGCGCTGGACCCTGGGGCCAGGGCAGTGTCCGAGGAAGCGGGCCCTGGCCCTTGTGGGGCTGGTGGAGGCAGTGGGTGAAGAGGCTGGGCCCCTAACGGAGGCTTTCTTGGCCGTGGTGATGGGGACCGAGTCAGGGGGCAAGGGTCCCACCCTTGATTGTCAGTGTTCCTCTGAAGAGGGCCCTAGAACAGGCTGGTTATGAAACCCATTCAGAAGCTGCACGGATGTCACCTTCAAGGAATGAAAAGAGACAGAACTGGATCCCAGGGTGATAGTCTGAAGACTTTAATACTACAATGTCAAGGCCTCCAGGGTCTGGGCAGGGGGCAGTGGAGAAGAACAGCCCAGGGCTCCAGGTACTTGGCCTAACCCAGCTCTATGGAATTGAAATTAAAACCCTTGGAGTTGGCTGTCCCTGGTGTGTGATGTTTCTGACTTCTTCCCTGTGGGAGTCCTCTCACCTCTCCCCAGCCAGGCAGGGATTTATCCATACAGGGCAGCCTTGGCATGTGAGTTTAATAAGTACTTGTCTATTGGTTCCTGGAGCCCTGGGGTGTGTGTGTGTGTGGAGGTCCCAGGCTTCTCCCTTGGGTCCTGGGGGGAAGTCTCCTTCCTACCCACAGTCACTCAGCAGGACACAGCCTTGGTCAGGAATGAGAGGACTACTGAGTGTTAGGGATATGTAGCTGACGCCTTGCTCTTCTGTCCTGTACCCCTCTGGGGCTATGTTTCTTAATGCTGTCGGTCTGAGGGAGCACTTGATACATTCCTTGGAGGTTCAAAGGGCCTGTCTTAGTCAAATCCAGAGAGAGCCATAGCCCTTGCCAGCCTTCAGGTAAAGGAAGGGCTCACATAGCTTTGATCTCCAAAGCAGGTCTACCTCACCTGGCCTCCTTGATCGCTCAGGTAGCAGCCTGACTTTGAGGAAGAGTCCTGCAACTTGCCAGGGTCTATGTTGGGGAACAAAAGTTGGCACTTGCTGCCACTGTCTTAAAAACTTCTGATGGACTGGGGGATATCCTGGGCTTCAGTAATTAAAAAAAAAAAAAAAAAAAAAAAAAAAGCTTGCCAGGTGACAGTGGCGGCTCACATCTGTAATTCTAGCTACTCAGGAGACTGAGGTCTGAGGATCATGTTTTGAAGCCAGCCCAGGCAGGAAAGCCTGTGAAACTCTTTATCTCCAATTGATCACCAAAAAGCCAGAAGTGGAGCTGTGGCTCAAGTGGTAGAGTGCTAGCCTTTAGGACAAAAACTCAGGGACAGTGCGTAGGCCCTGAGTCTGAGCCCTAAGACTGGCACAAAATAAATTTAAAAAGCTGCCCACATTACGGACATTCCTGTTGGGGTCCCACAGCCAAGGGCTTAAATCTGTCTACCAGAGTGAGTATATGTCTGTCTCTGCCCATCTCAGAATGTCATGTTTTCACCCTGATTTCTCAGAGTGGTTTGTTACTATGGCTGGATCCCTGTCTGGCTTTCTTCTCTCCGCTCAGTATGTTGAATAAAACTATTATGGAACTCTCTTGGGCTGTCTCAGTGGTGGGGAAAGGCTTTGTTTCCTGGGCTGGCTGGGGTTTGGCTGCCTGGGACTGCTGTCTGCCTGGGGCTTGGGCCTGGGCTTTGCTGTCCTTGTTCTAGTTGTGTGAATGTCCAGATCTTAGAGTGGGTGGGTAGGTTCACCATGTCTGTCCAGTCTGTCTGGGAGAGATGCCTTTGTGTCTACTATGTACTCCCTCTGGGGATTTCTCTCTGGTTGTCTGCCAGGGTCTCCAGCCCACAGGCTTTGAATCTGGGACATGACAATTCCTTGGAACAGTCTCTCCTGTCCCCAACATTAAAAAAAAAATCAGGGACACTGTCTCTCTCAAGAATGGCCTGGGTGGGACAGGGCTCTGTCTAAGATTGGAGGAGTTTTTTTGTTTTTTGTTTTGGTATGGGGGGGCGGAGGGGCGCTCACAGGCAGGGAGGGGCTCTGGAGCTGGGCCTGGGAAAGCCATAACAGACTCTGGCTCTGGCCTCTTGGGGCTCCTTGCAGCGCAGGCCGGGGTGTGGCCGCCACTGGGCAAGCCAGCAGCAAGCGAGCTAGGTTTGGGGTGGGCCCTGGTACTCTCTTTCTTCCACGCCCCCACCCCCGGGTTCCTTCGTTCATCCCCCACCCCCACCCCACCCCATCCCATCCCAGCGGGTCCCCGCTTCCATACATGGTCACGGCCCCGGCTCCCAGCTCCCGGACGTCCCCCGCCCCCGCCCCGCCGGACACGGCCCCCGCCCTGCTCGCCCCGCGCGCAGCCCGCCCGCGCCCCGCCATGGAGGACCTGGGTGAGTGGGGCCCGGGCCGCGGGTCCCCCCAGACCCTCACCACTTCCCCCACGCCTCCTCCCCATCCCGGACTTCGCTCGCCCGCCCCTGCTTCTGTCTCTGCCTCCTCTCCCGAATCCACGTCCCCCCTTCCTGCCTCTCCTTTCCTGCCTTTCCTGGGCTGGCCGTTCCTTCCCTTCGTCTCCTCCATCGCTCCTCCAGCCTTGGCTTTGGCAGATGTCCCCCCACCCCCACCCCCCTGGGCGCTTGGGTTCCGAGGCTTTGGGAAGGGAAGGGTTAAAGGGGCCATAGATCTGGCAATTGGGCTACTAGCCCAAAGTGGAGAGAGTTTATGGCATCAAGTTTTGGGGCTGGGGCGGGGGGGGGGGGGCGGGAACGACAAGCTTGAGGGCCCAGGGGTGGGGAATGAAAGAGTTAAAAGTTCCAGGTAGAGTGGAAGCCAAGTCCTGGGGGGCAGGAAAGAGACTATAATAAGGAGTGCCAAGATGCCAGAGAGAGGTAACGGGCTCCACCAAGATGCTCTCAGAGACAAGAGGTTCTGGGAGAGAAAGGGTTCAAGGCCCTGGGGTGGGGAGGGAAGGGGAGAAGGAGGGCCTAGGCTGAACTTGGACTTGGACAGAAGAGGTTCCGGCGCCCTGCAGCAGGGGGCGCTCGTCAGCAAGGGTACCTGGAGCTGGGACCCTGGGGGAAAGAAGCTAATCAGAAGGCCAAGGGCTGGCAGACTCACCCGGGAGGAATACAGGGTGGGACTGAGTGGGTCTGGGAAGTGGGCCAGGCCTGGCCAGAGCCTGTTTAGAGAGAGGGAGGAATTAGTGAGTGTGGCAGAGACAGCATCCAATCAGGAAGCTGGGTGCCAGGCACACAGCCAATTGAGCAATTTGAAGTGGATATAACATTGGCTTCAATAAAGAGCCCATTTCGATTGTATATCGGGAAAGATGGAGTGAATTAAAAAAAAAAAGTCAGGTGCCTGGGTTTGGACTTGACTGACTTCCAGAATGAGCCCGTGGGGATGTCTGGTCATAAATATTTTCTCCCTATCATCCCACCTCTCTGGGCTTAATTCGGCCCTGTGTTTCTTTAAGCTTCTTGATGTCTCTTACGATCTTAGCTTCTGCCCTTTGCATTGGAAACCATGACCCTCTAATCTCTTCAGGCCCTATCTCTGCCCTAACATTGATCCCCTAAATCTCACTCTGAGGGCCTCTCCTTGCAGATGCTCTGCTCTCTGACCTGGAGACCACCACCTCACACATGCCAAGGTCAGGGGCTCCAAAAGAGCGCCCCTCAGAGCCACTCACACCTCCCCCACCCTATGGCCACCAGCCACAGGTGAGATCAGATACTAAGGCCTGGGGCAGCTGTGAAGGCCAGGGTTGGCTTGGGCTAGGGGAATCTGAACCTGGGTGGTGTCACAGTACAGGTGTGTCATTCTAGACACATGTGTCTTCTCTCCGTAGACAGGGTCTGGGGAATCTTCGGGAACCTCTGGGGACAAGGACCATCTATACAGGTGAGGGGCTTGGGATGGTTGAAGCTGATCGAGGCTCAGGTGAGAAGGCTTGGAGTCCTCAGTCTGAGTCCAGGCTTTCATCCTGTTTCTCAGTACGGTATGCAAGCCTCGGTCTCCAAAGCCTGCAGCCCCTGCGGCTCCTCCATTCTCCTCTTCCAGTGGTGTCTTGGGCACTGGACTCTGTGAGCTAGATCGTTTGCTTCAGGAACTGAATGCCACCCAGTTCAACATTACAGGTACCAGGGTTACTAAAATGACAGGCCCGAATAGGGTGGCAGGGGAGAGGGGGGAAGCTGGGACGGGAAGAGACTTCCCAGAAGAGAAGTGAAAACGACACAAAACTTTTAACTGAGAGGATGGATCGAACATGGCCCCATGTCCAGTGCTCTTCTCTTATCTCTCTAGATGAAATAATGTCTCAGTTCCCATCTAGCAAGGTGACAGCAGGGGGCCAGAAGGAGGACCAATCTGAAGACAAGAGCAGCCAGTGAGTTTGGCTTGGCTGGCAGGGCTGGAGAGAGATGATAGGTCCTTGGATGTTACTAGAGGGATTGTTGAGCTGAGATGCTCTGAGACGATACAAGCTGTTTTCTTCCTAAGTCCTCCCAGTCCAGCTCCTGTCCTCCCAAAGCCTTCGGCTACCTCGGCCACAATGGAGCTGGATAGACTGATGGCCTCACTCTCAGACTTCCGTGTCCAGAATCACGTGAGTCAGGCAGGGTGTGGGCAAGGTGTCAGCTCATGGCTCCCCAACCTATTTTAGATCCCTTCTACATCTTTTGACTTGTTGATTCAATCTTATGTCCTCTCTGCTGTAGCTTCCAGCCTCTGGGCCAAGCCAGCCACCAGTGGTAAACTCCACAAATGAGCGGTCGCCATCTCCACCAGAGCAGACTGGCAAGGGCAGCCTAGATACCATGCTGGGGTTGCTGCAATCTGACCTTAGCCGCCGTGGTGTTCCTACTCAGGCCAAGGGCCTCTGTGGCTCTTGCAATAAACCTATTGCTGGGCAAGTAAGTGGAGCTTACTTGCTTACCATCTTCACCAACAACCAGGCTTGGCGATATCCTCTTTCAATGAATAACTCTGCAAAGTGGACATGATAATTGTATTTTTATCATTTTTTTTAGCGTGTGTCAGTCTTGGTGCTTGAGGTCAGGACCTGGACTCTGACCTTTTTATGCTCCAGGCTAGTGCTATACCACTTGAACTATAGCTCTACTTCTGGCTTTTTGGTGGTTACTTTGGAAATAAGTGTCTCACAGACTTTCCTGCCTGGGCTGGCTTTGAACTGGGATCCTCAGATATCAGCCTCCTGAGTAGCTCGGATTACAGGCTTGAGCCACGGGCACCTGCCTAATACTTTTTAAGTTAATTTTGTGCGTGTGCACACCGGGAATCAAACACAGAACCTTGGATACGCTAAGCATAGGCTTTTCCATGATCTACACCTCCAGCCCACCATTTATGTTTTATTTATAAGGAAAATAATGCTCTGAGACACCAGAGCAAGTAAGTAGTAGGGTGCAGATTCCAACCTTGTTGTGGCCCTACTTTGTGGCACACAGTATTTGCCTTACCATGAGAGCATTTCAAGTTCTCATTTATTTAGTCTTCAAAAACAAAACCTGTTGGCTGCTTCTCCTGGGTATCACAAAGATTTTTCCCCATTGAGAGGCTGGTCTGGGAGCTTTGGTCCTTGGCTTATGGTCTGAGCAGATGTGATTGATAACAGCTGTGCCCAATGGTTGAGCTAGAACCTTCTGTTAGATAAAGTGCTTGAGCCCCATTCCAGAATTGCCAGTCTCTGCAAAGCATGGTGGTATCATGATTTCCATCAGCTCTAGGTAGTTTTTTTCTTCATGGGTCCCTTTATTAAAAGAAATTATAGCCGGGTGCTGGTGGCTCATGCCTGTAATCCTAGCTACTCAAGAGGCTGAGATCTGAGGATCATGGTTCAAAGCCAGCCTGGGCAGAAAAGTGACAGAAAAAAAAATATTTTGCCAGTCCTGGGCTTGAACTCTAGGCCTTGGTGCTGTCCCTCAGCTCTTCAGCTCAAGGCTAGCGCTCTACCACTTGAGCCACAGTGCCACTTCCAGCGCTGAGGAATTGAACCCAGGGCCTCATGCATGCAAGGCAAGCACTCTACCACTGAGCCACCTTCCCAGCCCCCCCCCAATAAATTATATATGTGTTGGTATGAAATTAAATGTACTAATACTAGATATTAAGCCATCTTCTTCTTGTTCATTTTTTTCCCTTCTGACTTTAAGAGAAATTAAAACTTTTCCATGCCACCCCTCACCTCCCCAAAAAGTACTGTGTTCCTATGTACTGATCTTCATGGATAAGTCAACAGTAAGGAACAAAGTTGAAAGACCTGAGTTAAATCTCCATAACCTTCAAAAAAATCTCTATCACACACAGGTTGAGCAATCTGGAACATTACATTTTTTCATTCCTATCTCTCAGAGATAAGATTTGAGAAAAGGCTGGGTGCTGGTGGCTCACACCTATTATCCTAGTTACTCAGGAGGCTCAGATCTGAGGATCAAGGTTTGAAGCCAGCTCAGGCAGAAAAGTCCACATGATTTTTTTCACCAGTTAACAAGCAAAATGCTGGATGTGGAGGTGTGGCTCAAGTGGCAGAGCACCAGCCTTGAGTGAAAAAGCCAAGCAAAGCTGCGAAGTCCAATACTGGCATCACACACACACACACACACACACAAATGTTTTGGGAAAGTGTTGTATATAGTCTTAGGGCCGCTCTGACCCAGACCTCCCCCCAACTTGAAGGTAGTGACAGCGTTGGGCCGTGCCTGGCACCCTGAGCACTTTGTTTGTGGTGGCTGTTCCATGACCCTGGGAGGCAGCAGTTTCTTCGAGAAGGATGGAGGCCCCTTCTGCCCTGAGTGCTACTTTGAGCGCTTCTCCCCACGATGTGGTTTCTGCAACCAACCCATCCGACATGTAAGTCCAGCCAAGCCTTGTGGATTCTGCTTCTGACTCTCTCAGATCACCTGTGTGATGGGCATCATCCACAGTGGTCCCACCTACTCACCTTAGCAACACCCAAGGCCCTCAGCTCTCTTTCAATCCCAAATTCCTTGTTAGATCTTCTGCCTTACAGACATATACCTCAGCCCTGTGGCCCAGGCTCCAGGTAGAGGCAGGAGGGAAGAAGGGATAAGAGGGCCACAATGACTGTCCACTTTTATTTTCCGCAGAAGATGGTTACCGCCCTGGGCACCCACTGGCATCCAGAGCATTTCTGCTGCGTCAGCTGCGGGGAGCCCTTTGGAGATGAGGGTGAGTCCACCACACCCGATAAAAACCACAGGTGCACTCTGTATACATTCCCACCTGCCACCTTCCGCTTCTGGACGAGCGTTTCCCCTGTTCCCTTCTGGCTCTGCTCTTCTCCCATTCATGGGTGCCCATCCCATCCCCTCCTGCTTTGCCCAGGTCCCCGACCCCATTGCTTGCTCCCTTCAACTCATGGCCTTCCTGCAGCCTCCATCCTTGTAGCTCCCCAGTCTTGCCTGCGCGCTATTTGTTTTCAGCCCCCTCGGTACCTGTTCCTAGGTTTCCACGAGCGTGAGGGCCGCCCCTACTGTCGCCGGGACTTCCTGCAGCTCTTTGCCCCGCGCTGCCAGGGCTGCCAAGGCCCCATTCTGGATAACTATATCTCAGCGCTCAGCGCGCTCTGGCACCCAGACTGCTTCGTCTGCAGGGTGCGTTCTGGGGGCGTGGTTCTTGAGGGAGGGGTTACAGGGGGGCGGAGCCTGAAAGGGAAACAGCGGGGGCGGGGCCTTGGAGGGAGGAGTCACGGAGGGCGGGGCATGGGCGGAGCGAGCATCGTGAGCTGAAAGGAGCCTGGAGGCGAGCTTTAGGAGTGTGGCTTGTGGGGGCGTGGTCTGGGGGAACTCTCGGGAGGCGTGGCTTCGGAGGGAGGAGTCACGGGGGGCGGAGACTCGGAGCGGGGGGGGTGTGGGCGGAGCGAGTGTAATGGGCGGGGCCTCGCTCGGGTGCGTCGCTGCAGGAGGGCGGCCGGGTGGTCTCTGGCCCGAGCTTGGTCGGCTGACGGGTTCTTTCGCGGCCTCCTTTCCCCAGGAATGCTTCGCGCCTTTCTCCGGAGGCAGCTTTTTCGAGCACGAGGGTCGTCCGCTGTGCGAAAATCATTTCCACGCGCGGCGCGGTTCGCTGTGCGCCACGTGCGGCCTCCCGGTGACCGGCCGCTGCGTGTCGGCCCTGGGCCGCCGCTTCCACCCGGACCACTTCACCTGCACCTTCTGCCTGCGCGCGCTCACCAAGGGCTCCTTCCAGGAGCGCGCCGGCAAGCCCTACTGCCAGCCCTGCTTCCTCAAGCTCTTCGGCTGATCGGCCCGACCCGTAGGCGCCAGCCTATGGTCTTGGAGCTCGGGGCTGCGAGTCACCCCGTGCTTTGTGCGGCCCACCCACTGGGGAGACGCTCCCCTCAGGTACTCCACGTTCTCCAAGGTCAAGTTCAGAAGAGGCCCCGTCCATCCTGACCCTCACACTCCCGCCCCCCAAAGTGATCTTCCACAGAAGGGAGGTCCCACACGATTCCCACCCTGGAGGGAGCCCTCCCACATACACAATAAAAGAGGGGCCCGCAATTCATTACAACTCATCAGAGACCTGGCCAAGGATGTCCCTACTGCCCGCTCCTGTTTTGTGCACTTTTTTTTCTACAAACATAAACACACATTCCACAACTCACTGGTGTTGTGTCTTGGTGCAGAAGAACTGGGCCTTCAGACCCCCCAGGGGACCCCAGCAGTGTCAGCTCTGGCAGGTGGGCACTTGTAGATTCCAACTATCAGGTGAGCCCCAGGTTGAAAGGGGAGTCAGGTTTGCAAGACAGGAGCACAAGCTGGGGCTCCATCCACCAGGCTTCCTGCCTCCGTGTTTCCCTCTGCAGCACCCAGTGTCCTTGAAACAAGGGTTTCATCTGCAACCCTTGCCCTACCTTCATTTGGTTCTGAGGTTTTACGTTCCCTTTGAATCTCAGAGGTGGGCCCCCTCCAGAAGTGCCCATTTATGCCTACATTTTGGAGCTGGGCACTAATCACAGTTTACATCTTCCTAGCTCCTGAGGCTCCAATACTTGTAAATTTGGTCCCTTTTCTCTCTCTGTTTTCTTAGCCGGTGAAGTCTGTGTATTCAGACATTTACTTTCCTTCCTGTGTTGGGTTAGTAACTCCCTGAGGATTTTCCTGACTCAGCCTTGTGCTGGGTGGTACTGGGTCCACAGAGATGAGTCATGGCTTGGCAGTCCTTGTCCTGGAGAGCCCTGGGCAGCTGGTGGAGGAGACGCTCCTGAGGCAGAAGTTAACATTTGGTGTGGCCAGGGCAATGGCTGGGGGCTGCCAGACTGGAAGTCAAGGGAAGCTTCCTGGAGGAGTTAACACTTCAGTTAAGTCATAACAAAGAAGGATAGGGCCAGAGACTCAAGTCTGGAGAAGTTCAGGCTCCATCTAAGTCCTCAAAACCCTAGGGACCTTTATGAGGCTCAGAACCTTCATCTTGGACCGAAAGTTCCTTAAGGGAGGGTGTAGGATCCCTGAGTCTAAACTCCAGGATCTCCACAACTCCTTTGGTGTTGGAAATAATGGATCATTCCCAGGCCCGTGTTGATCATTAAAAGCAGCCAAGGATGAGGGTAGATGGACCACAGACATCAAGAAGCTCTCTGCCTTTGCCTCCCTACCAATGTCATCTTCTCCACCCTATGCTTCCTGACTCATCTTAGTTTTTCTCTCTTCCTGGGGGAATGCTGTCCATCCTGGGTGTAACTGTCTCTGTCTCTCAAGGGTTGGTATATTGGTGATCTCCAGCCTCTACTCATTCATTCACCAGATGTTTGTTGGTTGGCCATCCCCATGCCTTCCTCTTTAGCTCCCTGAAACCTATTGAAATAAGTGCTTAGCTTGCTCCCCTTCCTGCCCTTTGTTCTGTTCCTAGATTTTTTTCCCCCTTCTCATCTCAAGGTCAGCTTTTGAAGGAGCCTACAGTAAAGCACCTCTCAAATAAAGCTCATATGCTTTCCCTAAAATACTTTTCAATTTGTGATCTCAAAGATACTCATAGATATTGTCATCTGGGCAGGAGACCCCTGACACAGGAGATGATTTTCTGACTTGCCAATCTGTTCAGTTCTAGAAAGGCAGAGGTGCCCCTATTCAACATCCCTTTCTGTCCCCAGTCCTGTGCTGAGCAATGGGTCTCCAGAGCTTGACCAGATTAGCCCCTGTTCCTGAAGAGTCTTTGTTGGTGAGATAGATACCACAACATGTACGGAATCATAGCAAAAGACTTGCCTCTCTCCTTTTTTCATTACTGGGGTTTAAACTCAGGATCTAATACTTGCTAGGCTGGTGTTCTACCACTTGAGCCTGCCCCCTGTCCTCTTTTGCTGAAAAAAAGTCTTGCCAGCCTTTGACCTTGTTGACAGATGTGTACTACCACTCCCAGCTTATCTGTTGAGATGGGAACGGGGAGTCTCACTAACTCTTCAGCCTGGCCTGGCCTCAAACCTCAATCCTCCTGATACTCTCTTTGGCCCATTCTTGAAGAGGTAACTAGACCAGATACTGAAAGCTAAAGAGGACTGTCAGTTGAGAGGTCAAGAAAAAAAAAAGAAAAGAGAATTTATCTGGGCTGGGTGGGTGAAGACTCCAGATTTGGTGCAGGAAAACAGAGCAGGTAGATGGGCAGGAGCCAAGGCATGGTTGGCCTGGAAGATCAGGATGCTGAGCTTGGATTTCTTGTGTGTGTGTGTATGTGTGTGTGTGTGTGTGTGTGTGTGTGTGTGTGTGTGTGTGTGTGTGTGTGTTTGGCAGTTGTGAAGCTTGTACTCAGGGCCTGATCACTGTCCCAGAGCTTTTGTGCTTTAGACTAGTGCTCTAGTGCTTGAGCCATAGCTCCAATTTCCAGCTTTTTGGTGGTTCTTTGGAGATAAGAGTCTCTCACAGACTTTCCTGCCTGGGCTGACTACAAACAGTGATCCTCAGATCTCAGCCTCCTGAGGGGCTGGGATTACAGGTATGAGTCACAGGTGCCCAGCTAGATTTCTTTTTGAGTTTTCTGGTGAGTGAGCTATGGAGGATTTCTGAGCAATGGAGTGACACTGTCAGATTTGCCTTTGGCTCAGCCAGGCTCCCTAATCTAGTCTGAAGAGAATACATAGGGAATGAAAGAGTTGATTTTGAGTTTGGGACCTTGTGGAGAGAATGGAGACTAATGTCAAAGAAGGAGTGATCCTGATCTTAGAGGGCCCAGCACCCCAGAACGAGCCTTCGGCCTTGATATGACCTGATTCAGCTAAATAAAGCTGGGAAGAGGGGGAACGGGACCTGGGGGACTTGTCGGCTCACTGCCCCTGAGGTAACCATTAATCCTTCCTCTGGGGGAAGTCAGGGAGCTGGTCCTTTGAGGGGCAGATTGTGGGCAGAATGGAAGACCGCACAAAGCCAGGCTCTGAAGCAGGGCTAGGGGACCAGAAAGCCCTCATTGACAACCTTGCAGACATCTTGGTCATTGCCGCCTACTTCCTTCTGGTCATTGGTGTTGGCTTGTGGGTGAGAATTTGTGGGGCTTTGACTAGGGGCTGGCTTGGGCTTCTGGGGCCTAAAGGGGAAGAAAACAATCTTTGACAAGTCCCAGAGAGGGGTAGGGGAAGGATGCTTGGATTTCTCAAGGAGAATCCCAGGATTGAGGAAACAAAGCAGATCTTTTTAGGGCTTCAGAGAGGCCCAATGAACATGAATTCCTTTGGATTTTGTTGATTGGGGGTGGGGGTGGGTGGGCAGTGGGTTTTCATTAAACTCAGCCTTATAGATGAAGTCTCTGTTCACATTACTTCCACTAGCAGTAACTAGCCAAGGACTGATTCTGAGTTCACCCTCTCTCAGGCTCGAGTAGTTGGATGCTAGGATGAGCGCCTAGGTGACTCTGGCTGAAGGGAGAAGATTGGGGGTTGGGGTGTAATCAGGGGAGTCGGCTGCTGGTTAATCTTCAGCCTGAAACAAGGCTGAGGAATGTGTTGAGGAGGCTAATGAAGTCCAAAGATGTGCCCCCGAACCCAAGCTCTCCAAACCCCCACCCCCCACTTCTCTCCCCTAGTCTATGTGCAGAACCAATAGAGGTACTGTTGGTGGCTACTTCCTGGCAGGACGAAGCATGGTGTGGTGGCCGGTGAGAAGGGCTTGGGCCCATGGAGTGGGAGGGGCTCTAGAGGACTGAGCCCAACTCATCCTCCCCCTATTTCTGGACCACCCAGGTTGGAGCATCTCTCTTCGCCAGCAACATTGGCAGTGGCCACTTTGTGGGCCTGGCAGGGACTGGTGCAGCAAATGGCTTGGCGGTGGCTGGATTTGAGTGGAATGTAAGGCCTTTTATAAAATCAACAATCACCCCACCCCACAGTGGGAACCCCTAGGAAGGTCACAAGGGAAAGCTCCTTGCAGAGGGAATATGAGATGAGAGTTGGGGTATACCAGTTGTAGAAAGACTGGGCTGGAGTGGAGCCCCAGCTTGGAGGCAGAAGGAGGTGCCGAGTTTCAGGAATAGGATAGGTCCTGCTTCTGATTGCTTTGTGAATTGGCACCACCAGCTAGTACTTCCCCCCTGTGAGCCTTGGTGTACTCCTCTCTGACATGGGGCAGGCAGCTCAAAGATGGCGTAGTTCCTATTTTGATGCTTTCCAAAGTTGTGTCTATGAGGATCTCTTAATCCAATTATAGCACAGAAGGACACAGCTTGGGGTGAGGCTCACCTAGGAAGGGGTGTGTGTTTGTGTGTGTGTGTATGTGTGGCTGTGTTTGCCAGTATGAGATTTGAACTCAGGGTCCAGGAGCTGTCCCTTAACTTTGAGGCTAACGCTTTACCAGTTGAGCCACAGCTCCACTTCTAGTGGTTTGGTGGTTAATTGGAGATAAGAGTCTCACAGACTTTTCTCAGATCTCAGCCTCCTGAGTCAGCTAGGATTACAGGCACTGTCAGAGGGTTTTGAGCACAGGGCTTCCTGGAAGAGAAGGCCTTTGAGGGACTACAGGTTTGTGTGGAGAAGAGAGAGAGGCGGCTCTGGCTGACAGAGGCTGACATCCTTGCTAGAAACAAGTGCTCAAGAGGGGGCCAGGGTCTATGGAAGGACAAAAGCTCTAGTTAAGGGCCTAAGACAATATCAAGGTGCTCAGGCTTATCTCTTGCAAATGTCCTCTGGGCTCAGATTCAAACTTCCCAGAACCACTTGCTCTAACATCGCAAGGTTCATAGACAAGATTTCTCAGATCCTTTGGGGGTGAGGACAGACTCCTGGTGGGATGTACATGGTCACGCTGTTTCCAACAGGCGCTGTTTGTAGTGCTGCTGCTCGGCTGGCTCTTTGTGCCTGTGTACCTGACCGCAGGGGTCATCACCATGCCGCAGTACCTGCGCAAGCGCTTCGGGGGCCATCGCATCCGCCTCTACCTGTCTGTGCTCTCCCTCTTTCTGTACATCTTCACCAAGATCTCGGTGCGCATGCGCGGTGGAGACGGGTGGGCTCCAAGAAGGGTGGGGCAGGAGAGTACAGTGGAGGGAGGTCTTCTTGAGAAATTGTTCTACCAATCCGACGGAGACATGGGTACAGTGGGTGAGACCTGGGAAGGTGAATGGTGTTTGCACTTTTGAAGTGTGGGCAGGTAAGTTGATGGCCTGGCTAGGATTTGGACCTGGATCACTGTCCCTTGACCCTGGGCCCCGACCTTTGTGCCCCTGCTTTTTTCCCCCCAAGGTGGACATGTTCTCGGGGGCAGTATTCATTCAGCAGGCCCTGGGTTGGAACATCTATGCTTCTGTCATCGCGCTCCTGGGCATCACCATGATTTACACTGTGACAGGTGGGCCCAGCACCAGTGTGGTATGGGGGACTGGTCTGGGCTGGTATTGAAAGCTATGGTGTCATTTAGGGTTGCTACATGGGGTGGTCAAGTTTGGAAGTGTGGGGTCAACTGAGCTTGAACTCTGGGCCTGGGTGCTGTCCCTAAGCTTTTTTGCTCAAGGCTTGTGCTCTACCATTTTGAGCTATAGTGCTTCACTATCCACACCTCCCACAACCGCACTCTCTCTCCCTACTGTCTTCCTATGCAGAAGACTAGGTGCCCATCTCGTGCTGGGTTTCAGGGTGGGAAACAGGGAGAAATGGGAAAAAGAATGGACTTGGCCAGTCTGCAAGATCTCTGTTCAAACCCAGTATAGCTCCAAGGCCCTCAGGGTGGGCCCCAGAGAACATGCCCAACAGTATTGGTGAGCTTGGTGCCGATGGCCTCCAGGATGGAGACTTGAACCCCTGAGAATCATCTGTCCAAGTCAGATGTAGGGGCCCCACAGTGGGGGGAGATCCTGCTGGTGTGTCTGCCAAGAGGGCACCATAGAGGTTAAAATTCAGGCTCCATTCTGCTCTCCTAGGCCTTTGCTTCTTGCTGCCCAAGGGTATAAATGGACCTCCATTTAACAATCTGCTCTCTGAGGTGGGGTATTTTTCACTATGCTGGGGATCAGGAACTGGGGCTGTTTCCACTGACTCAGGCCTGTTGCAGGGGGGCTGGCGGCGCTGATGTACACTGACACCGTGCAGACCTTCGTCATTCTTGCGGGGGCCTTCATCCTCACCGGTTATGGTAGGGGGCTGGGCCAGGGGGCTGGGAGGAGGGGCATGATCATCTCTGGCAGGTGAGGCCCTGGGCCTTAGCACTGATGCCGGGTCTCCTCTTGACAACCTTGCCCACACAGCTTTCCACGAGGTGGGCGGGTACTCTGGGCTCTTTGACAAATACCTGGGAGCAGTGACTTCACTCACCGTGTCCGAGGATCCGGTTGTGGGCAACATCTCCAGCTCCTGCTATCGGCCAAGGCCTGACTCATACCACCTGCTCCGGGACCCTGTGACAGGGGATCTGCCGTGGCCTGCACTGCTCCTGGGGCTCACCATTGTCTCTGGCTGGTATTGGTGTAGTGACCAGGTATGCAGCCAGGGCTGGGGGTCCTCCCTCCCTGGATGGAGCAGAGATGATGTGCTGACCCCCAATCTTCCAAAGTGTGGTCAGAGGGTGTGGAACCCGGTGAGGGTGGGGCTTAAACACATGGAGCTAGTACCTGGTGGTGGAAATGTTCAAGATGCACTGCAGAGCCAGAGGATGGACACCCACTGGAGTGGGGATAGGAAGGGGTGGCCAGGCCTGAGCGGGAGGGGTCGGCCTGCGCATGGCTCCCCCAGTAGTAGGTTGCCCATCACAGGTCATCGTGCAACGTTGCCTGGCTGGAAAGAACCTGACGCACATCAAGGCAGGTTGCATCTTGTGCGGCTACCTGAAGCTCACACCCATGTTCCTCATGGTCATGCCTGGGATGATCAGCCGCATCCTTTACCCAGGTAAAGTCGGCCCCAGTCTGGCCCCTTGTCCCCCTCACAGACCTTCCAGAATTTGGTACTTGGCCCCCCATTTCCCTCCAGGGGTCCCATTGTTCTCCTTCTGGGGTTACCCACCAACCCTAATTCCCAGACCCAGCTCTGTCCTAGCTGCCTTTGGGCTGCTTTCTTGTAGATGAAGTGGCGTGCGTGGTGCCTGAGGTGTGTAAGCGGGTGTGTGGCACGGAGGTGGGCTGCTCCAACATCGCCTACCCGAGGCTCGTGGTGAAGCTCATGCCGAATGGTGAGGGCGGGTCCACACCCTGCTGGGCTGGGCAGCTGCAGACTGCCAATGGAGGGGTCACCCTTGCAATGCCCACACCTGCCTGGCACCCCCTCCCTCCTCCAGGGGAGGAGGGCTGCAGCCTCACGGCTCCCATTGGCCACAGGTCTGCGTGGACTCATGCTGGCTGTCATGCTGGCGGCGCTCATGTCCTCACTGGCCTCCATCTTTAATAGCAGCAGCACGCTTTTCACCATGGACATCTACACACGCCTGCGGCCTCGTGCGAGCGATGCGGAGCTGCTGGTAGTTGGCAGGTGTGCCCCAGGCCTCCATCCTGCTCCACCAAAGAACCTGGGTAGGAGCTGGGCGCTGGTGGCTTGCACCTGCAATCCTAGCTACTCAGGAGGCTGAGATCTGAGGATTGCAGTTTGAAGCCAGCTTTGGCAGAAAAGTCCCCATTAGACTCTTATAGACAAGTACCCGTCAAAAAACTGGAAGTAGAGCTGTGGCTCAAAGTAGTAGAGCCCTAGTCTTGAGCAAAAGAGCTCAGGGACAGTGCCCAAGCCCTGAGTTCAAGCCCCAAAAGTTCTTTGGCTAAAACCAAAGCCAAAAGAACTTGGGTAAAAGCCAGGGTCAAGTGGCTCATGCCAGTAATGCTAGCTATTCAGGAGGCTGAGATCTGGAGATTGTGGCTTGAAGCCAGCCTGGGAAGGAAAAGTCCCTGAGACTCATCTCTGATTAAGCACCAAAAAAGCCAGAAGTGGAGCTGAGGCTCAAGTGGTGGAGTGCTAGCCTTACCTCTTAGCCAAAAAACTAAGTGACAGTGCCCAGTCTCTTGAGTTCAAACCCTAGTCCTGGTACTCAAACACATAGGAGTCTGAGGAAGGGCATCGATCATTGGATAGAAAACCTCTTGTTCTCCAAACCACAGGCTCTGGGTGGTGTTCATCGTAGCAGTGTCAGTGGCCTGGCTCCCAGTTGTTCAGGCTGCCCAGGGCGGCCAGCTGTTCGATTACATCCAGTCGGTCTCCAGCTACTTGGCACCGCCCGTGTCAGCTGTGTTTGTGCTTGCGCTCTTTGTGCCCCGAGTTAATGAAAAGGTGAGCAGGGTGGGTATTTGCAAGCTTGGTCCCAGGCTCCAGCATCCTGAGCAGGCTGACACCATTTCCCCTGCAGGGTGCCTTCTGGGGACTAATTGGGGGCCTGGTGATGGGCCTAGCTCGCCTCATTCCCGAGTTCTCCTTCGGTTCGGGTAGCTGTGTGAAGCCCTCAGCGTGCCCTGCACTCCTCTGCCGGGTCCACTACCTCTACTTTGCCATCATCCTCTTCATCTGCTCTGGCCTCCTCATCCTCATCATCTCCTTGTGTACTGCACCCATCCCACAAAAGCACGTAAGTGCTGACCTCTGGATGGGCAGTCTGGGTGAGCGGGCATGGACTGCACCAACCGCCTCTGCCGCCCTGCTTCAAGGCATGCGCAGTGAGCCTGAAAGTCTGTATTTGAGGGTGGGTAGGAGCAGGTCAGGGGTCTCTCTTGAAGCTGCATTTACACAGCAAGGACATTTTTTATTTAAATGGCATTTGTTTGAAATGGTTTAGGAGGAGATACATGGAATGTTGTAGAGGGTGGGTGATGAATGTCCCCCAAAGTCAGCTCTTGGCATGGTCTCTGGAACTCAAATCATAGGCTGCCCTGGCTGGCGAAGTCTGGGTGAGCTGGGTCAGGCTGGGTGTGCAGACTGGATGGGGGGCAGCTTAGGAGGGAATGGACAGGGCTGGCGTGAACATGGAAACTGAGGGGCCTGTGGCGTGGGGCGGGACAGCAGAACTCCCACTTGGCCCCTGCTCCCACCCCTTCCCAGCTCCACCGCCTGGTTTTCAGTCTCCGGCACAGCAAGGAGGAGCGCGAGGATCTGGATGCTGATGAGCCCCAAGGCCCAGCTTCTCCTCCTGTACAGAACGGATGCCCAGAGCATGCCGTGGAGATGGAGGGTAAGGTGCTGCCCAAGCGGGGGGCCCGGGAAGTCCCGGGGCCCACTCCCTCCAGACTAACTGCTGGCCTTGGTTTCTCTCAGAGCCGCAGTTGCCAGCCCCAGGCCCCTTCCGCCGGTGCCTGCTCTGGTTCTGTGGCATGAGCAGGGGTGGGGCAGGGGGCCCTCCACCCCCGACGGAGGAGGAGGTGGCGGCAGCAGCCAGGCGGCTGGAGGACATCAGTGAGGACCCTAGATGGGCCCGTGTGGTCAACCTCAACGCCCTGCTCATGATGACAGTGGCTGTGTTCCTCTGGGGATTTTATGCATGAGTTCAAATGTGTTGGACACCATGAACCACACAAGTAGGGCATTAAAAAGGCTGTGCCTTGTAAAACGTGGGGATGTGAGGCAGCTGGCAGTGGTTCCTAGAAAAGGGGAAGGGGCAGAGGAAGGGTGGGAAGGCCCCAGGTTCCCTTCTGTCTGCCTGGGGTCCAATCCAGCTCATTGGCAGTCACTTCTCATGAGGTGAGTGGCCAACTGGCCACAGTAATGTGCATGAGCAAAAATAAAGTTGTCTTTCCTCCATCCTGCTGTGGCCATGGACTGCTCACAAGACCTTCTTTTCCAGAGATGGGAGCCATGTGGCCCTCCACTCATCCACCTCCAGGTGGTGCTTCTCAGTCTTCCAGCCTGCAGCCTGCAATCCTGGGGAGAGGGCAAGGGGTGTCTGATGCTACACAAGAGCCTGGGCTAGCAGGAGTAGGGGTGAATTGGGGTAGGTATGCAGAGGTACAGGCTGGGGGAAGGGGATGGGGCCCTTCTTGGCTCCTCTGCTGGGTAATCTCTGACAAAATGTAAGGTTGAAACCTCATCTGGTTACAGCCAAAATCTAGAGATTGCACATGGATAGGGGGTGGAGTAGAGAAACATGAAAGGTCATTTTCAAACTGGGAGCTAGTGGCTCACGCCTGTAATACTAGCTACTTAGAAGCTTGAGATCTGAAGATTGTGGTTTGGAGCCAGCCCAATCAGGAAAGTCAGTTGAGACGCTTATCTCCCTTGAGCCAGCAAAAAGCCATAAGTGGAGCTGTGACTCAAGTGGTAGAACACCAGCTTTGAGAGATAAAGCTAAGGGATAGTGCCCAGGCTCTGAGTTCAAGCTGAATATCAGCACAAAAGGGGAAGGTAGAGGTCATTCTCAGTAACTCGAACTCCTAAATGCCAACTTGGATTACGTATGAAAGCTAACATAGCCTCAAGAGATCGGTCTAACTTCCTTAATCTATACAGGAAAACAGTCTCAGATTTCATCCAGGTCACTCATCTCCCAGGGGAAAGCACAGAATAAGGACAGACAGGGCTGCAGTCTGAAGGGCTCAGGGCTGTGAAGTTATAGGGCTGATGTTACCTTTCAAAAACTCTGGGAATAGCTTGTCCAGCACTTGGTATGTCTCCCTGACAATGGCACCGCCATCTTTCTCAGGACCTGTCAGGGGTGGGTGCAGAATCAGCTCTGGTGTCTTCAGTGGGACAGCCAGCTCATCTTCCCTCCACCCCACAGTGTGGACATGAGGCTCTTACCTGCCTGAACTTGACTTCTCAGCTCCTCCAGCTCTCCTGGAAGGGGTCCATCTTCCTGCAGAGCTCCAAGCACCAAACCATGTGTAGCAGCCCTTAGGACAGTCTCAGGGCCTGCCATCTGGCTCAGAACCACCTGTACCTGGTCTGGAGAGACCCGAGGGCAGATAAATAGCAGGGAAGACCCATGTTCTCAATACTCAGCCCTTGCGCTCTGCTTTACCTATCTGCCCCAAGGCCTTAGTGAGGAATGGAAGGTCCTTTCCCCATTTCTCCTGTTCCAGCTTCTCCTGTTGCTTCTCATCTCTCTAGCCAAACCGAAATATTCAATTTCTAAATATAACTTTCTACCAGCTCACGGCAGAGGGCTTCTGCTGGTGAGAATGAATGCCTTTCAACATGTCAATGGCAAAACAACTCAGGATGGGAGAGCAGAGTCCCCCCCACTGACAGCCAACCTCAGTGTAATTTGAATGTGTCGCTATGGAGAGTGTTTGCACACAATCCCAGGACAGTATCTCAGGTAATAAGGCAGCTATTGTGAAACAGGTGCAGTGAATCTCACTGGGGCAGGCAGCTTGTAACTTGGGTGGGTCAGTATAGTCTACAGCAGCCTCCAAACTGTCCCCTGAACTTGGGCCCTGGAGCTGGAGGGGGTCTCAGGCTGAGAGAATGTGGATATACTCACGTCGTGACGGAGTCCAGCGAAGGAGGTAGGGCTCCTGGTGCCCTTCTACCAGCTGCTGCAGCTCAGACACACTGGCAGGGAGAAGATTGCAGTGGGCAGGGGAAACAAGGCAGAAGGACCCACCTGGCCAGGCTGTTAACCCTAACTGTTCACATACCCCAGCGGTTCCTTAGACATTGCGGGACCCCCCACATCCATCCTTCCCTTCTTCCTATATACAGTCATCCATGACCACCCACCAACCTTCCTTCATCCAATCCCTTACTTGTGCTCTGCATTTGATGCCCCCTGCATCCCTCAAGTACTCATGCTGACCCCCAAGTTTGTATCTCAAATAGAGAAATGGGGGTTGGTGAGGGGGCCACTAAGGGAGGCAGGAAGGAGTGGGAGACTCTGGGCCACTCACCTGGAAACCAAGCAATGTAAGGGAACCCCCAGGGACAGAGACAGAGATGGCCCGAAACCTGTGGGAGGCTGGAGTCAGGAGGCCCAGGCATGGAGAAATTGGGGAGACACAGGACATGACACCAAGGGGCTGGGTCACCTGTCCACAGTGGCTCCATCTGATTGGCTGAAGCTGGGTCAAGTATCTCTCCCTTCTGAAGGAAGTGCTTCAGGACCAGCCGGAGCCGGTTTTCATTCAAAGTCTCCATGACAAGGGCCCGGACTGCCCGGTAGTTGGCATAGATGTGGAGGGCCGTGAGGAGGAAGAAACATCCGAGGCTGAGGCTGGGACAAGACAGTAGGTAGCCAAGGGGAAGAGGCCCAGCTGGTGGCCTCTTCACCCGCCATGCTCCTGGGCTTACCTAGGGCAACCTGACACCAGAGGTAGCATCAACAGGCTCACCAGGAGTCCTGCTAGGTTCACCAGTGTCTCCTAGAAAATGGCACACAGGTCCAGAGTTGGAGGGCTCCCCTCCAGAACTTTCCAGATGCTTCCTACTCTGATGGGATGTTAAATAACTTTTAGTGTTTTAGGTGAGTGAGCTTCCATTAAAAGACTGCTATATCTTCCTTTGCCTAGGTAGACACAGCTCCTTAGGACACGTCTTCTCTGGCTTGCAAAAGGGACCAGGGAAGCCCATACTCAGAACTCCATGTGGGGAGCTAGTTTTCAACAATGGTTCAAACAGGGGCCTGTCTCCTATCTCTTGGTACTCATTAACTGGCAAACAACTGCAAGGGGGGGCCTAGGAACCACCTGGGAGGAAAAGCAACAGACCCAAACCTCTTCCTGTGTGAATCAATGCCACTGCAACCCTCTGATGACCGGACTGGGTAGGCTATGGTAATCAAGGCAAGAATCAAGGGCCTCGGGAGCTCAGGAGGAAAGTCGTCCTGGCCAGGCTGCCCTGTTCCTGCCTCACTGGGGAAGCCCTTGGGTTTTGGGATCCAAAACTGGGAAGTAGGGGGTCTGTGTGTATGTGTGTGTGTGGGGTGTTGGTGGTGGGGAACAGGGCTGACACCAGTGAGAGGGGACGCTAAAGGCTAGGGCCTGGATTATACGTATTACTCCTACTTTTGCAAACTGTAAATTTCAGGTTGGAAGAGACCTTGGGACAGAAGTAGTTTTGGAGAGAAGGCACATGCCTGAGGCACTCAGGTGGCCTGGACTTCTCCGTACTTTAGATCTCCTGTCACGCTGTAAGCCCTGGATGAGCTCACAGAAATACTTGGCATGAGGTCACATGCTTGACCAATATTTGCTTCGCTATTATTATTATTAAGAAAGAATAAAAGACTGGAAGGCAGGACTGGCTAGGATAGAGGATTTGAAGCTGCTTTAGTGTCAGAGAAAACCTCCCATTCCCAGGGCCTCACTCTCATCTCTAAAGCATCTCTACCTGACAGGATTAGGGTGAGTTACAGGTGTCTCTCACACAAGCACTCAGCACAGGGGTTTGGGGAGTGGTTACTGCACAGTTCAGTCTTAGAGATGTCCTGTTCCAGGCTTGTTGGGTCAGGTGGAGGGGCGAGGCACAAGGCCTGCTACACTGGTAAGTGGAGGCCTCTGGCTAGTGACCCACAGCCAAGTACCATGCACCTGCCCACAAGGGTCTCATGTGGTCGGAGTCCTCAGCCCCCAGGGTAGGGATATGGCCTACAGAGCCTTTTCTGGGCCATTCTAGCAATGGGAAGGGGGTGACATGGATTTTCTGCCACCAGAACCACGCCAATAGACCTGACCTCATATCCTGGAGGTCACAGCAGGGGACACTTATGCTTTTTCCTGCCCTTTCCCAGGAGCATTTAAGGTATTTTCCTTCATATCCCTCATTGTGGCCTGTCCTGTCCCCTCCTCCCCACTTCTCCCCTCTTACATACCATCCTTGGTCCCAGCTGCTTACCTGGCTGCTGTCCTTGGCCGACACATCAGCCATGTTGTTTCTCCGGGCCTGGTGCACAGTCAGTGCAGCCCTTGTGGCCCCACCAGCCACGCTCACAATGCACTGTGGGGAGAGAGGGAGGGTGAGGGTGGGTGGGCCATGTGCTATAGCAATACAAGCCCTGGGAATCTCTCCCTGAGATCTCTGGTGGGAAAGCTCACCTATGAGGGTCACTCATTGCTATGTGCATGCAGTTTTCATCAAGCCTCTTTCAGATGCTTAGCAGGTTAGGGTGTGGTAGTACAAGTCAGACAGGGGCCCTGCCCTCATAAAATTTATGGACAGGGGGAGGAACTAGCTTGCTCAGACAAGAGGAAAGTGGTACAAAATGAGGCTGGAGTGATTGGCATGTCCTGTCCATGTGCAGACTTGATAAGATCTTTGTGTGTGTCTGTGCTGGTATAGGGGCTAGAACTCAAGGCCTAGGTGTTGTCCCTTAGCTTTTTTCATTCCATGCTAGCACTCTCCCATTTGAGCTACACCTCCACTTCCAGCTTTTTGGTGGTTAATGGGAGGTAAGTCACACAGACTCTCCTGACTGGGTTAGCTTCGAACTGTGATCCTCAGATCTCAGCATCCTGAGTAGCTAGGATCATAGTCTGAGTTGGGATACTTGTAGCTGCCATTCCATAAGTACCTGTGTGGTGTCCTTTCACAGATGGGAGAGGGGAACTGTGTTCTATCCAAACATGTTCTTTTTCAAAGTCTGAGACCTAGCCAGGAATGTGGACACAGGACTCACACCACCCTCTCCATCCATGACAGCAGGCACACTGCTGAGGGCTGGCTGAGGCCTCAGAGATACACCTAAACTTTCCCATTCCTTTAGAAGTGCCCTGAGTGTGGGGCCCAGGGGTGCAAACACAGCACCATCAGTGCAAGTATCTCAGCATGGGGTGCTCTAGAGGTGGGTACCTTGGCCAGGTTGCTGGTGCTGACAGTCATTGTGAAGCAGATTGGGTAGATGGGAGCCATAATCTCCAGGAACATGGCTATATCATTGAGGATGTCAGCAAAGAGCCTGGGGAAGAACCAGAGGTTAGAGGTCAGAGACAAGAGATTTTCACAACAGAGAGCTGTCCTCCCCTCCCTTCATCCCGGCATCTGCTCACCTCCACTGCTTTGCATTACAGTCCAATTTGCTCCTGTGGGGACAAAAGCTTGTTATAATTTAGACTGAAGGAAACATGTACAGGCACTGTGTGGGGAAAGACACATAACTCCAGCCAGACACCTGTCCTCATACACTGTCACTGCCTGAAATGCGACCACTGGCTGGGAGGATGCAGTGACCCTTGAGTGTTTTGAGTGTTTCCCCCTTACTAATACACAACTTACTAAACCGATGTTTGGTGGCTGCTCCCTATGCTCTGGTACTCTACCCCTGGGTTGCGCTAGCCTCTCCTCCTCCTATTTCATTGAGGGTTCCCAGCAAAAAAGTTCATAGTCTTGGGACAGACAAACTTAACTCTAAACTGGGTATAACCCCAACCATTACAGATAACCAGCCAAGGCTCCCTGGGCTCCTGTGGACAGTGGGGTGGGGGAGGCCAAGACAAAGAGCTGGACCCCAACATTCAGGTGTGGGATATTCAGCTACACAACCCTGCAGATAGCCACTTCTGTCTCTGTGCCAGGTAGCAATTTCTAGGTCAAGGGGCTTGGGCAAGTAAATTCTCCTCTTTTTAGTGTGTTTCATAACTTTAAAATGTACAGTCAATCCCACCCTGTGAAACTGTGGCAGTGGTTAGACACAGTATAGAATGCTGTGGAACACAGCTGGAGCTTGTTTATTGAGTATTTACTACCATGTAACGCACTAAGCAAGCTGCCAGCTCTCTCAGTGAACTTGGGTGGTTACAATGAAATGTGGATACACACACACATTGTTAGTTGTGGGCTTAAACTCAGGGTCTAGAAGCTGTTTCTAAGCTCTTTGGCTCAAGGGTAGTGCTCTACCACTGTGTGTGGCTCAAAGTTTTTGAGTGGTTAACAAGATGAGTTCCATGGGGACTTGTCTGCTCCAACTGGCTTCAAACCACAATCCTCAGATCTCAGCCTCCTGAGTAGCTAGGATTATAAGCATGACCCACCAGCATCCCATGCCGATAATAGTTTTTAAATCATTCCTATGGGCATACTGCCAGAAGCTGGCAGACTGGGAAGACTCACCCCTTCCACCAGGCAAAGACGATGCGGCCCAGCATGCCAGCTGAATCTGTGGAAGAAAAGGTCCTGGTAAGGACAAGGGAGACAGTGCCTGGCAGACCCTGGCACTGAGCTCTGCTCTTGGGCACTCAGGCCTCCTATGAGACATGCTTAACCAAGGGAGATGACTAAGAACTTAGCTAGACACCTGGAATACCTTTTCTTTCTGATTTTCAGTCTCAAGAGGGACTGTTCTTTCATAGACAAGGTAGCTGAATCTCAGAGACAACAGATGGATAAAATGGGGACATCTGTAAGAAAATTGGAACCTCCAGCTTTTTGGGAAGACTAGGGGGATGTGGCAACACTGGGTTTGCCTTACTTCACCATCATCACTAAAAGGAGCATGTATACAAGCTCCCAGACAGCCAGCTCTCCTCCATCTCTATCCTGTGAGGTCCTGGGGCTTTATAGACCCACTTCCTGTCACTCACCTAACCTCTTCCCTCCATGCACATTATATTCTAAATAAACTTCTCACTGCTTTACTTAACAGTAGATCAACTAGTGACTTTGAACACATGAAGATTGCTTTTACTGCTTAGTGGGAGCCCACTGGACCAGACTCCATTATTCTTGCCTTTGGTGGCACACTTATACATCCAACCAGATGTGTTGGGGCCACCTGTGGATCTTTGAGGCAGTCTGCAGGGCCCTTGTGAGAATCTGGAGGTTGACACCAGGCTGCACTGACACATACCCTCTACTATCTCAACGTTGCATTGCCCATCAGAATAGGAAACAATTCCTCTGCCACACAATGATCAAAGAGTAGGACCTACAAACTTTTGAATCTTACTAACAAATCAGCTAGTTACAAATTATATTCAGTGCCAGAGTGTGGTAGGTAAGGGTGGACAGGGAGGATGTTTGTGGTAGCTACATGGGAGGTGCATATTGTGACACTTGAGTTGGAGGCCAGACCAGGAAAAAAGTTTGCAAGATCACATCTTAACAAGCAAGCCAGATGTGGTGATTCTTCCTCTGTAATCCCAGTTACATAGGAGTTATAGAAAGGTTTTGATCTGATGCCAGTTGGGCATTATGTATGAGACCCCCCCCCCCCCCCGATAAATAAATGATGGCTGGAGGTGTGGCTCAAGTGGTAGTGAACCTCTACTTCCAAGCTTTTTGCTGATTAATTAGAATTAAGAGTCTCAGGGATTTTCCTGCCTGTGCTGGCTTCAAAGTATAATCCTCAGATCTCAGCCTCCTGAGTAGCTAGGATGACAGGAATTAGCTCTGCAAATTTTCAAAAAAGCTGCATATACTCAGCGAATGGTCGCTATGCTTATTTATAGCATCGTTACAATTCCGGATGCAGACTCTCTGTATGTGGATAGAGTCATTTTTCATGGCCTCCAGAACCTCCTCTCTCCTACTCAGGACCAACTCCATCCTCGAATTCCCTGCAGTCTAATCATCTGGCTAACAGTTTTGGCTCATAAACTTGCACAAAAATTCTAATCTAAGGATGGGCTGAGGAGAAGCCTTGCTTCTGTATTTCCATCAGGGCGTACGCAGAGCTGGAGGCCACAGCGCTGCTGCTGCTGCTGCTGCTGGTTAAGGGGGTGGTGGTGGTGTTAGGATGGGGCTTTGTACTGGGAGATTAAAAAAAAAAAAAAAAAAAAAAGAAAAGAGGCCAGGGCCCGATCCCACAGGTGGCCCCCCTCCCCCACCTCGAGGTGTCAGCTCACCTTTTACCAGCCAGGTGGCGGTGGCGGCCGACACCGAGGCTTTCGCGTTCCCCACCCCCAGACCCAGCAAGACGGCCTGGGTGGCCAGGGAGCCCGAGAGGCTGGAAGCAAAGGCCTGGAGAAAAAGAGGGGTGGTGGTGGTGGTGGTGGTGAGGGTTTGCAGGGAAGGAGGGGGGGCGGGGGTCTGGGGCGGCCAGGGAGGGGGGGCGGGGGTCTGGGGCGGCCAGGGAGGGGGGGCGGGGGTCTGGGCGGCCAGGGAGGCGGGGTGGGGGAGGGAGGGCCCGAAGGGGCGGCGGGTCCCGGGGCTCCCCGCTGGTCCCTCCCCCGACCTGCACCGAGTCCCACAACTGGTAGGGCAGGTAGTCCGCGCTGACGCTGTCGGGGAAGCCCTGCGGCAGAAACACGGCCCCGAGCCCGGCCAGGGGCGGCGCGGCGGGCCCGGGAGCCCCGTCCGCGGCCCCGCTCGGGCCCGTGGGGGTGGCGGGCGTCGTCCCCGGCAGCCGCCACCAGCGCCAGCCCGCCGCCTCCCACTGCAGGCGGCCGTCCGCGCCGGCGCGGCAGCCCCGCGCAGCTCCCGAGCCGAACTTCTCGGAGCACAGCGGGTCCCCAACGCCGGCCCCGTCCGCCATCGTGGCGCTCCTCCACGCCACTCGACGCGTGGCGGCGGCGGCGACACGGAAATGCACTTCCCGCCCGGCGACGGCGACTGCAGGGGGCCAATCTTGTGCACTTCCGGCCCCGGGTATGGCGACCGCGGGGGGACAATCTTTTCCCGCCACACGGACGCTCGCCTCTGTGCTGCCCCTTGTCCAGTGGGGAGAGCTGGTCACAGCATCCCCCCGGGCTCCTGCCCCTCTTCCGACATCCCTGAGATACTATAGACTTTAAAAAGAAGTTCTTTGTAACATTTTGTAGCCAGGAGGGCCTTATCAAGACACCACCTACAGCTTCCAGTAACAGCTTTCCAGAGAAGGAAAAAAGGCGTCTTTAGGGAGAATAGTTGTATTTGAGATCTCATTGGACCACCTAAGTTTCATCTGAGGTTCCTTCTTAGCTATGGGGCCAGAGATAATATATTTTTACCCTTGTCTTATTTTGGATGGTCTTTCCTCTTAGGTAGGCCCAGGTTAGCCTGGTACTTGTGATGGAGAGCAGGCAGGCTCCTGCTTCTGGCTTTTGAGGGTTAGGATTGCAGGCCCAGTTTATTTTTACTCTTTATTCCTAGTACTACCTGATTCGTGGTAGGAGTGCACAGAGGTAGACTAAATGAATACTTGATGGGAAGAAATTGGTCAAGTTAATCCTGGAGGCCTGTTAAGGTAAAACCTAAATAAGCCTTCTAGCTTCACTTGCTTTTAGCTGACATTAAAAATTACTAATTTGGGCCAGGTACTGGTGGCTCACACCTGTAATCCAAGCTACTCAGGAGGCTGAGATCTGAAGATGGCCGTTCCAAGGCAGCCCAGGCAGGAAAGTCCATGAAACTCTTATTTCCAATTAACCCCTAAAACGCTGGAAGTGGAGCAGTGGCTCAAATGGAAGAGGGCTAACCTTGAATGAAACAGCACCTAGGCCACGAGTTCAAGTCCCCGGACTGGTACAAAAAATTTTACTAATTTGGGAGGTCATAGAGCTGAGCAATATTAGTTTCCCATTAGCTTTTCTGTAGATACCACCTTTGATGTGGGTATTAGGGTGATAATGTCTACCTAAATTACGTTTTAGAGTCTTGAAGGTCACTTTTGCTGAAAGTACTAACTCTTAGGTTTACAGTTGTCTGCAAGATGATTAAGACAAGGCTGAAAACTTTGCATGTTATTCAGGACTTAACAAAGGTTCTATCGAAGGTTGATTGGACCTAAATATGTCTAACGTTCCTTTTCCTTTCCAAGGGTGAAAACACCAATATAAGAATACCTAAGAATACCTATCATTTCCCTGCTGTTCCTCCTTTTCCTCCATATAAAGCTCTTTCACACACCTGAGTTCCACAAGACCTCCTCTTCCTTCTTTTTCTTTTTTTTTTGGGGGGGGGTGCTGTCCCTTAGCTTTTTTGCCCAAGACTGGCATACTACCACTTGAGCCACATCCCCACTTTTGGCTTTTTGGTGGTTGAAGATGAGAGTCTCATGGATCTGACTACTGGAGCTTTGAACTCAGGGTCTTCCATTTGCTAGGCTGGCTTGTTCTGTTGGTGCTCTACCACTTGAGCCACATTTCCATTCTGTTTTTTTGATGGTTACTTTGGAGATGGAGTGTCTTAGACTTTTCTGCTTGTGCTGACTTGAAACTATGAGCTACCAGGTCCCAGCCTGCTGAGTAGCTAGGATGGCAGGTGTGTGAATCACCAATGCTTGACTTCCCTCCGCCACCTTTTTAAACCAGCAAATAAAATTATCTTAGTTTCTAGCTTGACATTCTTCATCTTCTCTGACCCATGTGGCCCCAGCTGACAACTCGATACTTGAAGTTTCTGATTCTCCCAAACTATCACTTTTCTCAGGAACATCAGCCAGGAACACCCTTTCTTGCCATACTTACCTTATCTGATACTTACAAGGAGTCTTTGGGCCTGAGATAAAGAATATTTTACTTAAATTTTTTTTGAAATTTTGAGTTTCCTGGTAGAGTGAAAAATCAAAAGGTAATAAAATTGTGTTACAATTTAACTGTTAGCCTCTGTGAGTGTACTAAACTCTGACACCAACCTTTTTTTGGTTGTTGTTGTTGTTAGTCATGGGGCTTGAACTCAGGCCTGGGCACTGTCTCTGAACTCTTTTGTTCAACAGCTCTTTTGTTCAAGGCTAGTGCTTTACCATTTTGAGCCACAGCATTACTTCTGGTTTTCTGGTGGTTAACTGGAGATAAGAGTCTCATGGACTTTCCTGTCTGGGCTGGCTTTGAACTGTGATCCTCAGATCTCAGCCACCTGAGTAGCTGGGATTGCAAGTGTGAGCCACCAGCACCTGGCTGATGCTAAGCTTTATGAATGAATTCCATCTGAAGGCCCCTGCTTGTAGGTTCTGCTCATGGTTATAACCGCAAAGCTGGGGGTAACTTATCTATTTCTTTGGCCTCAAGTTTTTTCAGTCAGTGTAGCATTTATTTAGCTATTAATATGCTACTTGAAGCCAGCTTATATTTGCTTTTTTAAAATTACCTTACTTTAGTTATATGGAAAAGGATTTCATTGTTGCATTTCTGTTCATATTGATAATATGTTTGAATCAATTCATATTTGCTGTGTGTGTGTAAGTGCTAGTACTGGGGCTTGAACTCAGGGCTTGGGTGCTGTCCCTTAGCCTTTTTGCTCAAAGCTGGTGCTCTACCACTTGAGCCACACCACCACTTCCAGCTTTTTGCTGGCTGTGATCCTCAGATCTCAGCCTCTTGAGGAGCTAGAATTACCGGCAAGAGCCAACAATACCTGATTTCCTTGTTTTGTTTTTGTTTTTGTTTTGAGATACAGTCTCATGTTGCAGGCCAGGCTGGCCTCATACTTAGGATCTTCCTTCCTCAGCCTCCCCAGTGCTGGGGTTACAGGCATGTACATTATGGAGCACATCTGGTCAATCCCTGTTCTCTCCTCTTACAGACTTCATCTGCAAAACATACTTATGAGGATACACACTTGACAACAGTACCTGACATACATGAATTAAAGTTGCTTCCCCCTTCCCCCTCTTTTTTTTGGGTACAGGGTCTTTCTATGCAGCCTGGCCTGGTCTTGAACTTCTGATGTCACTTGTGCTGCTGTTTCATGTGGATTGGGAGAATGACTGTCATTGCATTGTGGCCCAGCGGCTCAGTAAATGTTTCTTTTGCATTTGCTGGTGGCGGGCAAGCCTGTGCTCCTGGTTTGGTTCTTGCGTTTATCTGTTTCTTGCGGTCTCTCTATCTTTCTAGTTCCAGGCGAGCCTCACCACCCTCCTTCTCCACTCCAGGTTGACCTATCACACTCACCCAGCGCCCAGATGTAGGGCGTTTCCTTCTTAAGCTGACAATTGACTCCTTGCCCACACTAGCTCCACACAGCACACATCCAGACCCTGACTGGCGTGTGTGAGACGGACAGGACACTGCTGGATTTGAAGGTGAGCGCTCCATGGGAGAATCTCAGAGCAGAGCAGAGGTTTGGGAGGCAAGATTCTTGCAGGAAACAAGGGGCCTTTAAAAGGGGGCGAGGGAAAATACTCACGGGTGAGGGGACAGGATAATTACATCCCACCTCTTTCTCTAACCAGGAAGATGGCCCTGCTCCCAGCCAACAAGGACCTCATTTCTAAAGGAGTGAAGGAATTCAGTGTTCTGCTAAATCAGCAGGTAAGCTTGGATTCTCTGTTCCAAAGGGCAGGGCTGGAGAGAGTGTGTGTTGGGTAAGGACAGTAGAAAATGATTCTTCTTTGAATATGACGCTGCAAGGGTAATGGTGACATTGAGGAGAAGCTAGAGACAGTGAATTCAAAGCAGAGAAAGGAGGATGTGAGAATCTGCGACACTGGCTCTCCTCTTCCTTCCTTCCTTCCTTCCTTCCCTCCCTCCCTTTCTCCCTTCCTCCTTCCTTTCTTTCTTTCCTCCTCCTCCTCCTCCTCCTTCACCTCCTCCTCCTCCTCCTGCTCTTCCTCCTCCTCCTCCTGCTCTTTCTCCTCCTCTTTCTGCTTGGTACTGGGGCTTGAACTCAGGGCCTCACACTTGGCTTTTATGCCCAAAGTGGGTACTCTACCACTTGAGCCACACCTGCACTTTGAGCTTTTTGCTGCTTAATTGGAGATAAGCTTCTCACAGACTTTTCTGCCTGGGCTGGCTTTGAACTGTGATCCTCAGATCACAGCTTCCTGAGTAGTTAGGATTACAGAGGCCCGAGCCCAGTCATCAGCAATGGGCCACCAGTACCCAGCCTATTCTGGCATTCCTGAATCAAATTACTCACCACATTTCCCCTTGCCAACTCCCTCCCTCCTACCGCAGGTCTTCGAGGATCCTCTTGTGTCTGAAGATGACATGGAAAAAGTGGTGAATGACTGGATGAACATCTACATCAATTATTACAGCAAGCATGTTGTAGGGGAGCCTCAGGAGCAAGACACAGCTCTGAAGGAACTTCAGCAGGAGCTGAAGTCTCTGAGCAGCCCTTTCCTGGACAAGTACAAGACCTTCCTGAAATCTCGGGAGCATCCAAATTAGGCATCACCTTCTCCTAGCTCTTCAACTCTCAAACACCCCTAAACCCTGTCTCTGTGTGTTTTATGTGTTTCATTATGGTATTACTTTACAGTGACACCCCAATAAAGACCAAGACTGGTTTTTGCTAAACTTTGGCTCTTTTCCCACTGTCCTTCTTTTGTGAAGGCTGTTGGTCTGTTTTCCTTCAATCCTTTCTAGCTGAGACCTTGGAGAATGAATTCTTTACAGTAAAGGTAAGCAGTACTGGGCAGTGCTATCATAGGAGAGAAAATGCTGAAACAGGGGTGGGGAGTGGCAGAGGCAGAAAAAAAGAAAGGGTGAGAAAAACCTTCCAGAAATTGTGGTCCTGTGACCGGTGTACCTAAAAAAAAAGTTGTTGCAGGTCTGTTCGTCTGGCTGTAGGTCTATGGTCTCCATATTTCAATCCCCTTCCCTTAGCTAACCCAGCTTGAACAATAATCCAGGCTTTTCAACCACAGAATAATGCCTCCTCCCACCCCACCCCCACCCCTGAGACTCTCAGGAGTATGGTAGTACTTTACAGAGTTGAAAAGGGTCTTGGGAACTACTCAGCCCATCTCCTGTATTTCAGATAGGAACCCCTTGCCTTTTTTTTTTTTTTTTTTTTTTTTGAGTCCGGTCGTGGGGCCTGAACTCTGGGCCTGGGCGCTGTCCCTCAGCTCTTCAGCTCAAGGCTAGCACTCTACCACTTGAGCCACAGCGCCACTTCCGGCTTTTTTTCTTTTTGCTTATGTGGTGCTGGGGAATCGAACCCAGGGCCTCAGGCATACAAGGCAAGTGCTCTACCACTGAGCCACTTTCCCAGCCCCCACTGAGCCACTTTCCCAGCCCCCCCCTTGCCTTTAATCTTCACTTCCTTCAGACCTGAAGGGACAGCATCAGCTGGCTCTCCTCCCTGTCCAAGCCTCCTCCTGTCACTTCCCAGGTAGGGACATCTGTTTTTTTTTTTTTTGGTCCAGTCGTGGGGCCTTGAACTCTGGGCCTGGGCGCTGTCCTTCAGCTCTTCAGCTCAAGGCTAGCGCTCTACCACTTGAGCTACAGCACCACTTCTGGCTTTTTTCTTTTTGCTTATGTGGTGCTGAGGAATCAAACCCAGGGCCTCATGCATGCAAGGCAAGCGCTCTACCACTGAGCCACCTTCCCAGCGCAAAGGGGACATCTGTTCTTTCAGACCCTTACTTTAGAGTTTTTGGGTGGATCTAGGGCCAGGCCAGTCTCACTGCCTTAAAACAGAAGGATTTTTGTTTTAGACTGCAAGGGTCTGTTCTGAGAAATCCAGAGGGCTCAAGTGGGGCTCAGGAGAGGAGTAATGGAGAGGGCGTGGCCTGAGGGCTGATGGGTGTGTCCTAACAGTGAAAGGGCAGGGCGAGGAGGCTGGAGTACATCAATTAGGTGCAGTGGTGCCCTGTGGGTGGAAGGCATTTCCAGTTCTGGATTCAATGATACAAGTCTGGGCCCCACAGGGATTGTCCCTTAGGTCCTACCACCAGCAGGCTTTTTCCTCGGGGCAATGTCTCCTGTGAATAGCACTTGACCCACAAAGGATCCCTGTAACCTGTCACACCAAGGGGTCATGGTGGCTCTGTGTCCCTGCTCCTCAGAGGTAGAGATTGTTCCCTCCTGAGGCTGTTCATTTAAATCACAAGGTGACTCAGGACTATTTTCTAGGACAGGGAAAAGCTTATCCTGGCCCCGTCTATGACAGGGCCACCTGGGCACATGCCAGAGAGTAAGGGGTGAGGAAGGAGGGCCGTGACAGAGGGGAAGTGGCACAGTGGAGGCACAGGCTGTGGTCAGGGTCACATTGGTTGGATTTCATTGTCCTCCATGGACAAAGAGGTGACAGGCTGATGTCCCTGCTGGCCACCTGTGACTGCTTAGTCCAGATTCCTGCAATGTAGAGACCTCAGGATCACTGTTCTAGAGCTCTGAGACCAGTACAAGTCCTCCCTCTGTATCCTGGATTTGGTTTACAGATCTCTTATCCAGGAAGGAGGAGGAGGGAGCCAAGATTCCACTCCCTATGGTAGCTGCTCTTACACTATGGATTGTGTGAGCTGGGGCAAGGGACTCTGCCAGAGCCTCAGTTTCCCCCTGGATAGAGTGGGGGTGATTTGCAGTCCCCTGGAGCAGCACCTGACCAGCTCTCACATGTGTCCATATCTGACATTCTTACTGTTTACTTTTTAGTCCATTACACCACCCATTTGGCCCTTGTGGAAGCCCAGGGTCCTGGAACCTTTTCCCTGGGCATCCAGTCTTGCCACAAAGGTGCAGTGTGAATCTAGGGTTATGTGCATCTCACATCCTGGGAATGGAAGGCTGTGAAGTCACATGAGCACTTTCTTGCCAAGAAAGTGAGAGAAACAGATGTTTTAGGTGGGAGCTCTTCAAGGCAGGGAAACGGAGCATCATGGGAAAGATTCACAGGAAGCTGAGATCTGAGGCTTGAGATCAGAAGCCCGCCCACTCTGGCAGGAAAGTCCATGAGACTCTTATCTCCAGTTAACCACCAATAGTGGAGTTGTGGCTCAAGTAATAAGGCATCTGTCTTGAGCAGGAAAGATAAGGGACAGTGCCCAGGCCCCTGAGTTCAAGCCCCAGGACCTGTTCTCTCCCTCCCTCCCTCCCTCCCTCCCTCCCTCCCTCCCTCTCTCTCTCTCTCTCTCTCTCTCTCTCTCTCTCTCTCTCTCTCTCTCTCTCTCTCTCTTTCTCTCTCTCTTTCATACACACACAAGAGCCAATAGTAGAGGAGGACAGAAGTTCATTCTGCATATGTATAAAAGCAGTATAATGAAACTCAGATAAAATTATTAAAAGGGAGAGGGAGCTGGGAGCTGGTGTCTGTAATCATAGCTACCCAAGAGACTGAGATCTGAATAATAGTTTGAAGCCAGCCAGGCAGGAAAGTCTGTGAGACTCTTATGTCCAATAAACTACTCAGAAAAAGCCAGAAGTGTCGCTGTGGCTCAAGTGGTAGAGCACTAGCCTTGAGCACAAAGAGGCACAAGGACAGCTCCCAGGCCCAGAGTTCAAGACTCAGGACCAGAAAAACAAACAAACAAAAAGGGAGAGGGAAGAGGGGTTAAGAAAGATGGATGAATTAGATCAAAGTAAATCATATGCATGTATAAATGTCACAATGAAATCTCTTTATGTAATGAATGCATGCTAATAAAAGTGTTAAAAGAAGATTGGAAAAATCCTCCCAAAGCGCCTCAGACAAGAAGAACAAAGCAGGAAGAATGGTCCATTAAATTAATAAGTTCAGTGTTGGATGGTACCAGGCAAGGCTGTAATTGGGTGTTAGAAGATGAAACTAAAACCCACCTCTCCTGAGCTCCTGGCTCTTACTGTCTTTTCTGATGGTATCATTCTTCTGAGAGGTCTACCTTCAAGATGAAAAGATATGCATCATTTTTCAGCCATTTAGCAGAAAAACAAAAAATCAAAAAACCTCCTTCCTCAGGGTTCCAACTCATTCAATTTGATTGGCCACACATTCAGGGCTTAACCCACCAGGCCAATCAAAGAGAATACTGTTGTTGATTGGCTAGGCTGGAGGTCATGTGATTTCTGTCTTCTAGATGTCCAGGAAGCTATTGCTCTTCTATCCAGGTGGAGAAACCTGTGGTGCCTGAGAAAGCAGGGTTAAGGGTGGAGCCTCTGCTTCCCCTGGCCTTATTTCTTGTGATGCTGAAACCAATTGTTCTGCAAACGAACATTCAATGAGCAGCTATTACGTGTCTGGGTCTTAGTAGGTGCTAGATTCAAAGAACTACAAGGCTGATACTATACTTCATCTCGAGGAGATGGTATGCTAGCAGAGCGCAGGCAAATCAAGTAAACAAATGTAGATGGGGTTAGTTAATCCACGTTAAAAAAAAAGTCAGACAGGACAAATGGGTTGAAGAAGGTGGATGCTCAGGGAGATGTGACGATTGGGCAGAAAAAAGAGGAAAGGGCATTAGGAAAGTGAGGCATTAAGAGAGAGAGATGCTCTCCCGGAACTCTCTCTCTCTGGAATGTTCAGGTTGGTTCTTTGCACACGTCTCACTTGCTATCTGACTTTCAGCACCAAGGACAGCAGCCAAGGGCCAAAGAGCAATAGGAGTGGGAGAGCCGGTTGGTGATGGCTCAAGTGGAGTTCATTCCAACACCGTCCGATGTGCCCTTTGCTGGCTTCTTCCTCGGGGAGAACGACTGCGTGCCCCCGTAGTGGTCACTACTCGTGTCCCAGGGCGCAAAAGTGACAGAGGGGGACCTGAGATATTGTCGCTGCGGCCTCCCACGAGAAAACATTCTGATGGACCACAGGTGCGCGTGCCTGGGGTGGTGGTGCGCCAGGGCGTTGGGGGCTGACCAGGGCGCGCGCTGCGCGTGCCTCCTGTAGTCCTTGCTGGGGCTGGGCCGTCTCCCTCTCCACCCCCTCCCCCCTCCCCGCCACCAGGGCGTCGGGATGGAGTAGACAGCTCGCGCCCCTCTGCGGGTCGTTGCTGTCCCCTCCCTCCCAACCTCCAACACGACGCCAAGTGTCCATCGTTCCTTTCAGCTCAAATGTCAGTGCGTCCAAGGGCAGGGCTACAGGGCGGGGAGTTTGTGGGCTTCCTTCTTCAGGGAAATCTAGAAGTCTTGACGTTTCCAGCAAAGTAATTGCCCAGGAAAGGCCCGGCCTTTCCAAAGCCAAGCCAGTTGGCCCAACCCACGGATCCTCAGGTACTCTAGGAGGGAGGGAGAAGGCGGACCCCAGGCCCCTAACTCCTCTGCCCGGACACTGCTTCTCCTGAAATCTTCCCACCTGCATCACTGAAAGTTTGGCAACGAGTTTGCGATCCAATGGGAAATCCACAAAAAATATGTCCAAGCGGTGGGGAAGTGGCAGATGTGGGCAAACGAATGATGAAATTCTATCTACCTGCCCTGCAGGGTTCTAGAAGAGGGTTAAGTGTTGTATATTTGTAAAAAGAAAAAAATCACTATTTTATTGCTAATTCAAGTATTCAGTACATGGGGCTATTATTTTTTATAGGTATGCAGCTACCAGGGTGAATGTATTAGGAGAGCTGTGTGTGTATGTGTGTGTGTGTGTGTGTGTGTGTGTGCATGTGTGTGTGTGTGTGTGTGTGTGTGTGTGTGTGTGTGTGTGTGTGTGCGTGCTCATCCTGGGGCTTGAACTCAGGGCCTGGGCACTGTCCTTGAGCTCTTTTTTCCCCTTCAAAGCTAGTGCTCTACCACTTGAGCTACAGTTAATTCCAGTTTTTTGCTGGTTAATTGGAGATTAAAGTCTCACAGTCTTCTGCTTGACCTGGCTATGAACCTGGGACCTCAGATCCCAGCCTCCTGAGTAGCTAGGATGACAGGCATTAATCACCAACACCCAGCAGGATTGGTTATTTTTTATTGGCATATATTAGTTATAGGGGGGAGGTGGTGGTGGTGGTGGAGAGATTTCATTGCTGCATCTGCACACATATTTATTGGGTATCTTGGGAATATTAAGGGACAAAGATGATGCTTTGTGGAATAGGGGGACTGGAGGCAATAAGGTTGGTGACAGGGTGGAGACTGGGAGGGTATCCTGAGGATTAGCTTGTGGTTTATGCCATTACCAGGCCAGCAGCAGTGGTAGCTGTAGCTAAATGAAGGGGATAATAAGAGTGGAGTATAGTAGGTATAAAAGGTCTAGTTGATCATGCCTGCAATCCTAGCTACTCAGAAGGTTGAAATCTTAGAATTGCAGTTTGAAACCAAACAGAAACGTCTCCAGGACTTTTTTAACCACTCAAAAACCAGAAGTGGTGTTGTAGTTCAAGTGGTAGAGCACTATCCTTGAGCACAAAGAGGCTCAGGGATAGCACCCAGGCCCCGAGTTCAAGCCCCACAACCAATCAAAAATAAAAGTCTAGTTGATTATGTATTAGGAGGGAGAAACTAAAAGAAGGATACAGACAAACAGATAAGCAAAACCAGATCTCCCAGTTTAGCTACTGGCTAAGCGTATATAGGCAAAAAGATACCAGGTGCTGGTGGCTCACACCTGTAATCCCAGCTACTCAGGAGGCTGAGATCTGAGGATCACAAATCTGAAGCCAGATAGAAAAATCTGTGAGACTCTTAGCTCTAATTAAACATAAAAAAGCTGAAAGTGGCTGGGTGCCGGTGGCTCATGCATGTGATCCTAGCTATTCACGAGGCTGAGATCTGAAGATCACAGTTCAAAGCCAGCCTGGGCAGGAAAGTCCATGAAACTCTAATCTCCAATAAACTACCAGAAAACCGGAAGTGGCACTGTGGCTCAAGTGGTAGAGTGCTAGCCTTGAGCAAAGGAAGCTCAGGGACAGTGCACACAGGCCCTGAGTTCAAGCTCCAGGACTGGCAAAAAGAAAAGAAAATATAGATAAAAAAGAAATCTAATAAAAGACAGCATAAAGAAACAGTTAAAAAAAATTTCAGTTCTCAGCTGTTATTGTAACCCTGTGTACAGCAGGTGGCAGTATAGTTCCAGGCTCTGCTCCCCTGGTGAGTTTCCAACAGAGACAAGAGCTTAGAGTTGTAATTCAAGGCTCCAGTGAGGGCCTGTAGATTGTAGACACCCCTGGCTTTCCCACCTCTTGCTCACTTTCTACTTACTGTGTGACATCCTTGATCACAAATGCAGTCTGTTGTGTTCTGCCATTCCTCTGGGCACTTGCCCATCCTGCTGCCTCTCTCCAGGCTCCTGCTGTCATTTCCTGTATGGAGCTGACTGGATATGATGCTCACTCACCTGCCCTCCCACCATTCATGCTTCATCTTTTGTCTCCTTGATGGAGTCTGGGGTGCAGTTGCTGTGCCTGTGGTCTGCAGCTTGCAGACTCTCTTGCAGGTCTTTGCTGCATGGTTCCCTGACCAGCAAGAATGTGGGATGCTGGTGGGATTTAGAGCATTGTGTGACCTGCTCTAAGAATTGCTAAGTTGAAGCAACCCTTGCTAAGAAGCACTTTCATCATTTTGTTGAGTAGCTGGGAAATTCTGCCTACTTCTAAATCACTATCTTGGCTCCTCCCAAAGATTTTTCTAAAAAATTGTTATTAGTATATATTGGTTATACAATGGGAGGCTCCATTGTGAAATTTACATACATACAGACACATGCTGTGTCTCCATCAAATTCACCCTTTGCCACTTTTCCTGGTCTCCTTTGTCTCCTTCTTGAAACAATTTCAACAGGTTTGTTGTACAGCCTGTTTTGCTTTCTTGTCATTCATTTTTTTCTTTTTCTTTTTTTCTTTTCCTTCCTTCCTTCCTTCCTTTTTTGCTGGTCCTGGGGCTTGAGGTCAGAGCCTGGATGCTGTCCCTGAGCCTCTTTGTTCTCAAGGCTAATGTTCTGCCACTTGAGCCATAGAGCCACTTTCAGCTTTTTTGAGTAGTTTATTGGAGAGAAGAGTCTCCTGGGAACTTTCCCGCCTGGGCTGGCTTTGAACCACAATCCTCAGATCTCAGCCTCCTGGGTAGTTAGGATTATAGATATGAGCAACCAGTGCCAGGATTTTTCTTTGGTTTCAGCCAGTGTAAGTCAACAGGGCCAAGAGTACAATTGTAGACTCCAGATGTTGCTTGTGATGCCCAGTGACAAGATAGCTGACACAAACCAGGGATGATGAGGGCTGGGTTCATGGGGAGGAAGAACACCAGGGTGACTAGAGCCTGTGGTAGAGGAGTTTCTTCACCTCATGGTGGACAGGAACCAGAGAGAAAGGGAGGGAGGGGGAGAGGGAAGGGGTGGAGACACCTGACAATGTTGCTAGTCATCAGTGACTTCCTTCCTTCAACTAGGCCCCATCTCCCATAGAGTTATCACCTCACCGAATTGCCCTGCTGGGTGAACACCAGATATTCCACATAGAACTATGGGAGCTATCTCATAGTTAAACCGTGACAATGTCTTTTGAATAAATTGTTAAGTACCATGACAATAATAATAAAAGAAACCAGACATATTATGTGACTTTAATGAGACTACCTTCATTTTTGTGGGTGGGGCTTTCTTCTAAAATGCCCATGTTTTCTTCACAGGGAAAAATTAAACTTTTCATCTATACTTTGGAAGCAGAGACAATAACAAAATGAGATCAACAAAGCATGGATCCTCTGGGAATAACAAATACTCAAATTATAGCATTGGCCTTGATTTTTTCAAGCCCAAAGAGAAAGCACGTGACAGGATAGAGCCAATGGTCCTCAGATCTCCACCCACAGGAGAATCTCTTTTACATTATGCTTTGCCCCTTCCATCTAGTAGGGCAATGGACTCAGAAGAAGATGAAAAAGAAGAAGAAGAAGAAGTAGAAGAGGATGAAATACTGGCCAGGAAGATTGCCAGACACCTGGATAAGGTAAGAGACTTGCATGGTTTTCTGGTTGGAGACATTCCTGTGGTAGCAATAGGCTAACCAGCCTGTTGGCTGAGCCCAGAAGTAAGCCCACAGTTCCACTAATGGGAAGATTTATGACAGCAGGCCTGGGGAAGGAAATCTGGAGAAAACCAGATCCAACATCCCAAGAATCGTATCCTTTTAGAATCACCCAGGACATCCTAATTCCTCTGGTAATTGCCCACAAGTGAAGTATCTACTGGGGGCAAGTCATTAGAAACTCTGTGCCCGGGGTTTTACTGTGGGTTGTTCACCTAGATACCTTCTGCCAAGCATGTGACACGATTTCAGACTCTCACCGAGAAGGTGGTATTTAGCAGGAAACTCATTATGTGTACAAACAATTTAGGGATATGAGCCATTCCTAACTGTGAATGGAACAGACCTCAGATGTCAGCCTAAGATCAACTTTGGTCCTTCCGTCCTTTGTTTGTTCATTCGTTCGTTCCTTCCTTTTCTATCATGTGCTGATACTAGGGTTTGAAATTAGGACCTGGGTGTTGTTCCCTAACTTTCCTTTTGCTTTAAGGCTGGTACTCTACCACTTGAATCATATCTCTACTTCCAGCTTTTTGCTAGTTAATTGGTGATAAGAGTTTCACAGATTTTTCTGCCTAAACTGGCTTCAAATTGTGATCCTCAGATTTCAGCCTCCTGGATAGCTAGGATTAAAGATATGAGCCTCTGACACAACTTTCTAAGGAGAGGTCTTTCTAAGTGTCATATCTGATATATCTACTCCTCTCTTCACCATAGAAACTTTACTTTTTCATGTCGGAAAAATTTATTTACTCGGAGCTTCTTTTTCTTTTACATAACCACCCAGAATTGAGTTAGAAATACACAAGACATTGAGAATCATGAGATACTATTTCATCAATTGTCTGAAACACAAATTTGCTGAAAGTTTAAAGGTTTTTTTTTTTTTTTTTTTGGTCATGGGGCCTGAGCTCTGGGCCTGGGCACTGTCCCTCAGCTCTTCAGCTCAAGGCGAGCGCTCTACCACTTGAGCCACAATGCCACTTACGGCTTTTTCTGCTTATGTGGTGCTGAGGAATCGAACCCAGGGCCTCATGCATGCAAGGCAAGCACTCTACCACTGAGCCACCTTCACAACCCCTCGAGAAAAGTTTGAAAGGTTAAGCTCCAAGGATTTCCTCTAAAAACTTCCGAGCTTTTTCGGTTTCCATATTTCTATTTTCCCTGCAGTCTTCGGAGGAGAAGTCAAGACAGAATTGATCTTCTTTCCACTCATCCTGGCATAAGTTTTCTCCTGCAGGAGATCATGACCTTACATTCATGGGCATCTTTCCATTTCTGGGCAGTGCACTCCAAGATCATTTGTTTATAGCTTCTTTTTGATGACACTTATTGTGGAAAGTGATGGAAAGTTTTAGTGTGTGTGTGTGTGTGTGTGTGTGTGTGTGTGTGTGTGTGTGTGTGTGTGTGTCCCAGTTCTGGAGCTTGAAATTGGAGCCTGGGCTCTGTCCTTGAGCTATTTTTTTTTGCTCAAGGTGAGTACTCTTCAATATCTCTGGAGACACAGCTCCACATCTGGCTTCTTTGCTGGTTGATTGGAGGTCACACAGACTTTCCTTATCAGGCCGGCTTTGAATCTCAATCCTCAGATCTCTGCCTCCTGACTAGCTAGGATTATAGGCATGAGCTACTGGTGCCCAGTTAATAGAAAGTTTTAAGTGGCTAGCACTGGCAGAAGTAAACCTTGATTGTTGGAAAGATCCGGCTATAATTGTTTCCACATTTATGTTTTCTGTTTAATAAGATTCCTTTGAAACTATGAAAGCACTTATTTTTCTTTGCATTCTCTCCCCTATCCCCCTAGGCTATTACTAGGTTGGTAGAACTCTATGGACTTGGTGTTGATAATGAACCCATAGTAGAAATGATACCTGAGCAAGAAGACATACATGGATATGAATATGTAAGTGGACATCACCCTAATGGAGGGTAGGTAACTCCCAGAAGGGTTAGGGATTTGCCTTCTGAATTTACACATTGCGTTCTCAGCATTACCTTTCCATCCATACAAATGATCCCCTTAGGAAATTTACAGTAGCATACCAAGTTTCTTTCCCCATTGTCAGCCCCTTTCTAAAAGTTAAAAAAATCTACTTTTTTTTTTGTTGGTTGTGGGGCTGGAACTCAGGTCCTGGGAACTGCCCTTGAGCTCTTTTGCTCAAGACTATGTTCTACTACTTTGAGCCACAGCACCATTTCGGTTTTCTGGTGGTTAATTGGAGATAAGAGTCTCATGGACTCACACTCACTAGTATAAATTGGTTTTGAACCACATCCTTAGACCTCAGCCTCCTGGATAGCTAGGATTATAGATGTGAGCCACTGTTGTGGGGCTAAGATTCTATTAATAATAATGCCTCTCCTGTTTAATTTTTAAGCACGATATTGACTGTGGTTTGAGTTCTGCATTCTCTCATGTCAAGAAGGTACCTTGCCAGGTGCCAGTGGCTCATGCTGCAATCCTAGTTACTGGGGAGGCTGAGATCTGAGGATCACAATTTGAAGCCAGTCTGGATAGGAAAGGCTGTGAGATGCTTAGGATTATAGGCATGAGCCACCCATACCCAGCAACAATATACTTTAAATGAGTTACTAGAGTCACAGAGGGTGGGAAGATTTACTGGTACCATGTTTGAAGAATAGAGACTTGGCTTATGTGTTCAAAGGTGCATACATTACACAAAAGCTTAAATATTTTCGAGGTAGTTAAGTATACTAAGAAAGAGGCCGATAAAGTAGGTTCTGAAATAAAAGTAACTCTGTGCTTTGTTATCCTTTTTGAAAGGCTGGGACTGGTATGAATACATTCTTGATATATTGTTCACAATTTGCAGCTCAACTAGAAGACGCAATTAAGGAAGAACGCAATGTATGTATTCTGTATGACCAGCCAAGTTCACAGGCATCCTCTACATGCTTTTCCAGATTTTCCTCTCTTTTCCTCAATTCTTAGCATATTAAGTGACATTGACTTCTATTTGCAATGTATGTTTTCATTTGTCTTTTTGACTTGCATGTAACACTTTTGGTTAAAGGTCATTCTTATTTCCACCCTCTTCCTCTTCACTCTCTTCTTCCTTCCTTGCCTATTCTTCCTTCCGCTACGAATTATCCATTTGTCAAAAGTATCAGTTTTATCTATGAAAAATGTACCAATCTAAACTGGACACTGGTGGCTCATGCCTGTAATCCTAGTTACTCAGGAGGCTGAGATCTAAGGATCATTGTTTGAGGCCAGCCTGGACAGAAAAGTCTGTGAACTCTTATCTACAGTGAACTTCTTAGAAAAAGCCAGAAGTGGTGCCATGGCTCAAGTGGTTGAGTCCTATCCTTGAGTACAAAGCTGCTCAGGGACAGCACCCAGACCCTGAGTTCAAGCATCTGGACCAGCAGTTAAAAAAAAGTACAATGTCTTCCATATGAAATTTTAGTCAGAGAAAACCTTATCATAAGATTACATTGTAAGCATGGTTTCTTCTACTATATATATATATATATATATATATATATATATATATATATATATATATATATATGCGTGTGTGTTTGTGTATATGTGTGTGTATGTGTTCGCCCACCCAGCTACCCACTCCTCCCATTTTTTATTTTATTTTATACTGTATATATTTATTTTATATATTTTCTACTGTATATATTTATATTTATTTTATTTATACTGTACAGAGAGGTTACAATTACATGGGCAAGATAATGAGTACGTTTCTTATCAAGCATTGTAGCCTCCTCCTTTGTTTCCCCTTCCCATACCTTCTCATCCTCCCCCCACCCCCCCCACCCAATTCTCCCCACTTCCGCCCCCCTTGCACCAAAGTTGTAAAGTTCGTTTTTGACATAATAACGACTTGTACATCTCATTGTTGCAATGGGTCCACCTGTACTCCCCATTTTTTTATTTTTATTTTTTGTGCTGGTCCTGAGGCTTGAATTCAAGGCCTGGGCACTGTCTCTGAGCTTTTTTACTCAAAGCTAGTACTCTACCACTGAGCCACAGTTCCACTTCCAGCTTTTCTATAGTTAATTGGAGATAAGAGTCTCATAGACTTTCCTGTAGGGGCTGGCTTTGAATGGCGATCCTCAAATCCCAGTCTCCTGAGTAGCTAGTATGACAAGCATGAGCCACCAATCATGAGTTCATGATTAGTGACTTTTACGATTGCAAGTCATGAGGCTTCAGTTAGGTAATATGGCATACATTCTGAAGAATTTTACTTCAAAATATACTAATTGCCTCTTTATTTTCCAGATTTTGGATTCTCTTTATAAGGTATGCTTAGTGCATTGCAGTTCAAAATTACTAAGATGTAATAGAGGAATGCATATTAGTGAAAAAGAACTTTGTAAGTTTGAGGAAGTTTGAGGAAGAACTCCTACCTTTCTTACTCCATTCTTTCCATTTTCATTCTAATCCTGGGTTAGGGTTAGGGTCAGGGGGTCAAGAACTATGGTGAAAACTAACAGATACTCATGAATTCATACATTGATCTTGTTGTTACTAATGTAATGTTACTTAATTTAAGCTGTCATTACATTTGATTTTAATTTGATATGAACTATTCTTTTTTCTTTTTAAAGTGGTTTCAGCAACAAGTCAATCAGATAGAGGAGGTAAAGTTTAATATTTCTTAGTTGTTCATTAATATATTGACTTACCTGAAATGCACTTTGAGGTAAATGTAAATTAACCTTTTTAAGTAATTGTTGGTTATCAAGTTATTGTTTTGATGTAAGAAGAGGAGGAATTAGTGAGTGGAACCACAGGTGTTTTTCAGTGATTTACATAAAATGTTCCTGAATATCTAGCATATTTCAAGTTTAACTGATATATTTTCTTTTGCATTGAATAATAGAAATTTAGCTATTTTTCTTTTCTTAACTATAAGAGTAAGTGATAACAGAGATGTTTATCAATTAAAATTTTCTCATATACTTGAAAATCATGTGCAATATAAGCATACACATAAATCTGTAATGGACTTTATGCTTAATATTTTATTTTATTTTAATCACTCCTTTGTTTTATTTTGATGATTATCTCCTTAAAATAGTATTTAAGTACCAGGTGGTTTCTTTTCTTTTTTTTGCATTTTTAAAATTGTGATTAAGTGATTACATAAATTTCACAAATTTCACAGTATTGTGAGATAGTGATACTTAGTTCAAGTCACAGATACATTCTTACCTTCATGGGCAAGTTGTCTTTATCATTTTATTTGAATAGTGCTCTTTGTATGTTAGTACTGAGGCTTGAACTCAGGGTCTTGAGCTCTTGCTTGGCTTTCTTACTCATGGCTGATATTCTACCCCTTGGACCATGCCTCTAGTCTAGTTTTTTGCTAGTTAGCTGGAGATAAGAATCTCATGGGTTTGTCTACAGGCTGGCTTCAAACTTCAGTCCTCAGATCTCAGCTTCTTGATTAGCTAGGATTACAGGTATGAGCCACTGGCACCCAACATTACTTTAAAATAAAATTTAAAGGTAATACTGGTCTTGGTCCAGTAATGACACCATTTGTTTCAATGACATTTCTATCCCAGTGATCCCATCATCCTTGTATTCTGGAGTTGTATATTTCTCTGTGTCTGTTCCCAGATCTTTGATTCTGTTCATTGGTTGGCCTATTCATGTAGCATAGTGTTTTTATTTAATTTTAGTTAAAATGATGTTTCCAGGACTAGCCTTTTTCATGATTCTCACTTTTCAATGCTTTCCTAAGACAATGGGTAACTTTTGACTGTATTTTGGAAAGGGGCATTATAGGTGCCACTGATGTAAAAGAGTGATTTCCAGAGAAGCTTTAGTGGTTTCTAGACTTATTCTAGCATTCCTTTGGCTTGGCATTCACACTGATCAAACACTGTTTCTGTGGTACAGACATAGTTAGCAGACCCATTACCCTCTCATTCATACATCATTGATCCTTTGAGTTTTGTGATTCCATCTATGGTTTTACCTTTGGCCTATCTCCTTCTCAGAGTCAATGAGAAAAATACATCAAGATTTTTTTTAATGACTTTTTTGTTCTCCTCCAAACTTGCCTCCTGAGCAATCTCATCCAGGTTTTTCACTCCATAAAATGGGGATCTTCTTATAGGCAATTTAGGAACATACATCTCTTTCTCGAAATGGTCCTTTGAATTCTATATTTGTTCTATCTCCAGTCCAGTGGGTCAAAATTTCATACTCCTTTTCTAATGTTCTTCCCCTTAGTGAAGCATAAGTGATTGGATAGAGGGGTCCATTTATTCAGGTGTGCAAAACAGAACTGGAGTTACCATTCCTGCCAACTTGCTCTTACCTACTCCTAATGTTTAATATACCACTAGTCCTTCCTAGAGCAAGGCAATTGTTCCTGTAATACTTGTAAGGGTATTTGTGGAAGGCATTGAGGCAAAGCAAATTAGAATTAGTCTGGTAATTTTTTTCTTTTTCTTTTGTTGGCCATAGGGCTTGAACTCAGGGCCTGGCACTGTCCCTAAGCTCTTTTGCTTAAGGCTAGTACTCTACCCCCTTGAGCCATAGTGCCACTTCTGGTTTTCTGGTGTTTACTTAGAAATAAAAGTACCATGCATTTTCCTGCTGGCTTTGAATAGGATTCCTGCGATCTCAGCCTCCTGAGGAGCTAGGATTACAGGTGTGAGCCACCAGTACCCAGGTTTTCTGGTAAATATTTGAGTTGTATTGATTGTTATTGGACTTGCTATGAAATCTCTGTTCATTTATAATAGCAAACCAAAGAGTTGAAGTCAGTTTGACATTTGAAAATCCCCCCATGAACTACAGTTCTATTGATAGCTACCCGTGTAAATATTATGAAATACCATACTGGTATTAGACTATAGCTATTGCTAAGAGTAATAGTCTGAAAGTTACTTAGATTTGCCAGAGGAAATATTAAAATGCCTGTGAGGAGTGGGAGCAAGAATTAGGTTATTTCCTAAGTAATTGGTTAATTTTATTATTTTAGATAAGTAAAGATCAAGCTCCAGAAGAAAAAACTTCAACTCAAAAAATAAGCATGGCACATACAAAGCTGGTCAAAAAGCTTGAAGATCTAAGGACTCGCTTAAAACAGGAACCCAGACAGTTGCAAGAATTGTCGGTACCCGTGTTAAGTAAAATGTAAATATTAGCTGAATTAGCAACAATAGCATGGAGGCACATAGCTAATGGCAGATAACAAGTCATAGGTCAGATATAATTGCTATCAGAAGAGCTTCTAAATCCAATCAGAATTAGTCTGAGATGGTGTGATCTCATGCAGTAGTCATCTCCACATGTGACTTTTAAAACCCAAATTCTGTTCCATTCAGTTTTGTGGTCACAGGAGAGCATTCCAAGTGCTGAGTAGCTAGATGTGTTACTATGAAAAAGCTCTATTGGACATTTCTGGCCTTGAAATATAGGTGTCTCATTAACTCATCTCCCTATTTGACCAGGAGACTCCCAATAACAAAGAAAAAAATGACATAAGGCCTAATGAAATACTGCTCTGTTCATGAGTATCCAGATTAACAATGATGCAACTAACTTTCATTTGTGTCAAGAGTTTGTGCATGCTATGAACGTAAGGTTATATATGTATATATGTGGACATCCATCTATGAAATATATATATGTATGGACTTCTACATACATATATATATATGGACTTACAGGTATATTATGTACATATATATATATATATATATATACTTCTATACTATATTATATATACTTCTACACTATATACAGACTTCTGGTGTATATATATATATGTTGTTTGTGTGTGTGTCTCTCTCTATATAGAGAGATTTTATGTATATGGAATATATATATATATATATATATATATATATATATATATATTTGTGTCAGTATTGGGATTTGAATTTCTGGGTCTTGTGCTCTTGCTTGGTTTTATATTCAAGGCTGGCCTTCTACCATTTGAGCCACAGCTGTACTTCTGGCTATTTGCTAGTTAATTGGAGATAAGAGTCTCCTGTCCTAGACTAACTTTGAGCTGTAGTCCTCAAATCTCAGTCTTGTGAGTAGGTAGGATGACAGCCATGAGCCACTGGCTACTATTTAACATGCAATGACTTCACTAAGTGTTCGTGTGCCAGTAACCAGACCCAAGGGCTGAAAAGTATATTCCTTGATTTGGCTGTCATGGGGAGTTGTGTAATGAGACTCTGTGTCAAAGGTTCAAGTATATTCTCTTAGATATGACTAGTCTCAGAATGTGTGCAAATATTTATATCCTTGGCCCTGGAGTATCTGCTGTGTGCTAGGTTATCTTTCTAGTTAAACTTGACATGTAGACTCTGCTTGTAACTACTCTCTGAGAATGTTATTACTCTATGCAAGTTTCAGTCCAGAATGAAATTGAAACTCAGAGAAGTCAAGGATGATACCCAGACCCAGTAGCTTAGGCTACGACTTGGGTTCTTTGTCATTACGGCATTGATAGCAATACGTTGGCAAAGACAAAAACCTCATGTTTCTATCAGTGTGTTTCTTGTTATTTTTTCCTGTTTTAATGATTGGTGTCATATATTCTTGGAAGACACAAAACTCCATAGAATTGCATAGTTTGGTCCTTCACTTTGTATTGTTGATCAGCAGTTAATTTACCCTAATGACAATAAAGACTGGTTAAAGGAACATGGTAACTTTTTTTATTTTACAAATTTCTCTTGTCTAGCCTGTACATTCTACTTCTTCTGATGTGTAATTTAAACAGCTATTAAATTATATTTTATTTATTGAACATTTAACAGGGAGACAGAGAATTCAATGGTGAAAAGTTATGAAGCTGTAAAGGATAAGATTGAAGGTGATAACATTTTGTAAATATTAAAAACTTATTTAAATGTAAATGTATTAAAAATAAAACATAATATACATATATAAATATTTAAATATATGCATTTCTAAAATAAATGCTTTATAGATAATTTAATAATTTTAGTGTTTCCAAGATAAATGAACACTTGTAGTTTAAATTTTAAAGTCTTAAATGTTAAGCTTTATATTGGTACTGTCTTGGATATCTTTTTTAAGCAAATGTGTTTTTATTATATCATATATATTATATATCAACTTATATACGTTATATATCAACTTATATGTGATATAGTAGCTTATGCATATCAATATGCTGTTTAAAATTTTTCAAATAGAAAGGTAAATGTGTGGAGTAGAAATTGATAATGAATAATAATCCCAGAGAGGAGGTTAATTTTTTCAAAATGGATCACATTTTTATTTTTATTTATTTTTATGTCTGGTCGTGGGGCCTGAACTCTGGGCCTGGGCGCTGTCCCTCAGCTCTTCAGCTCAAGGCTAGCGCTCTACCACTTGAGCCACAGCACCACTTCCGGCTTTTTTCTTTTTGCTTATGTGGTGCTGGGGAATCGAACCCAGGGCCTCAGGCATGCAAGGCAAGCGCTCTACCACTGAGCCAACTTCCCAGCCCCTGGATCACATTTTTATAGTTAGGTTTGAACTCAGGCCATAGATTTGTTCTGCTTGTGCAGCTGGTGCTCTGCCACTTGAGTCATGTCTCCAGTCAAGTTTTATGTTGGTTATTTTGGAATGATGTGTCTCTTCCTTGGCTGATCGTGGTCTTTCAGATCTCAGTCTCCTGAGTAGCTAGGATTATAGGCATGAGCCACTGGCATCTATAAAGGAAAGAAAATTAAAAATAATTGTGGGGCTGAGAATGTGGCTTAGTGGTAGAGTGCTTGTCTAGCATGCATGAACCCCTGGGTTCGACTCCTCAGTACCACATACACAGAAAAAGCTGGAAGTGGCGCTGTGACTCAAAGGATAGAGCGCTAGCCTTGAGCAAAAGAAGCTCAGGGACAGTGCCTAGGCCCTGAGTTCAAGCCCCAGGACGGGCAAAAAAAGAATTGTATCATGGATATGTGAGGAATACCAACATTAGTACACTGGGAAATAAGAGAAAAGGGATAATCTTAAGAAGTATTTGAAGACAGGCATCTATGAAGAGTTTGGTGTGAGGCCAGCTTGAGCAGAAACGTCTATGAGACTCATACCCAATTAACCAGGAAAAAGCTAAAAGGGGTGTTGTAGCTCAGGGGGTAGAGTACTAGCTTTGAGCAAAAGAGCCAAGGAAGAACACAGGCCCTGAGTTCAAGCCCTCAGTACTGGCTTATATATATATGTATATATATATGTATATATATATATATATATATATATATATATATACATACACATACATACACATATACATATATATGTAGATATACAAAAATAAAATAAAAAATATTTGATGTGATTGGCAAAACCTAGTGATTGAATATTAAAGAAAAGGAAGTTAGAGATGGGCACTGGTAGCTCCCTCTTGTAATGCAATTCTAGCTACTCGGGAGGCTGAGATTTGAAGATCGTGTTTCCAAGGCTGGTCAAGCAGGAAAGTCCCTGAGACTCCTTATCTCCAATTAACCACCAGCAATGGAGTTGTGGCTCAGGTAGTAGGGTGCTAGCCTTGAGCAAAAAAGCTCAGGGACAGCGCCCAGGCCCCAAATTCAAGCCCTAGAACAGGCACAAGAAAAAAAAAAAGAAAGAAGGAAAGGATATTAGATTGTGATGGTATCATAACTAATAAAAAAGATGGTAAGAGCAAGGGTTGGGAGCATCCTGCACTGGTAGAGCACTTGTTTAGTACGTGCAAAGCACTGGGATTGGATCTCCATCACTGAGACTAAAAAAGAAAGAAAGAAAGAGGAAAAGCGAGTTTCAGTGAGAAAGTGACACGTTCAGAACCATTCATCACATACATTCTTTGGGATACAACATGGGTTGTTTGGGTTGGGAGGAGTCTTCTGTGTTGGCAGCTATTACTTTTATTTCTCTTGAGGGAGTTATGAAGGTAAAACTGTAATTGCTAAACTCAGTACATATAATTGCTCTTTGGAATGTATCATAATGGAGACTTGTGATTATTTCAGAATTCATAAAAGCCAACGTGACTAAAGAGTTCCTAGATACTTCTGCATCCGAGTCCCGTGAGTGTCCAAGTGTTGCTCGCTACTGGGGAGGGCGCTGGTTTGTATAGTGGGAGAAATGATGATGGGTGGAGTGTGTGTGTGTGTGTGTGTGTGTGTGTGTGTGTGTGTGTGTGTGTGTGTGTGTGTGTGGTGGGCGCTCAGAGCCCCTGAGCAGCTGCCATATGAGGACCAAATTCCTAATAAAGACAGCCAGAGACCAAAATGGACTCATTTTTGCAGAAGACCATACTAGTCCTCTGGATGGATGGAGGCTGTGAGTTGAGATTAGCATATATACCTGAAGTATGGTCAGGCCTTGGAGATGGTACACTGCAAAGTGTAGGACATGAGTGGTAGATTTTGAGATTTTTTTGGGTGGAGGGTATTTTTGCTTCTAATATTTTTTAGCCAATCACTTAGGATTTCTTTTATATTTATTTGCTTGTCTATCTAGCTGTCTGTCTGTCTGTTCTATCTATCTATCTATCTATCTATCTATCTATCTATCTATCTATCTATCTATCTATCTATCTACCTACCTACCTACCTACCTACCTACCTACCTATCTATCTATCTATCTATCTATCTATCTATCTATCTATCTATCTATCTATCTATCTATCTATCTATCTACCTACCTACCTACCTACCTACCTACCTACCTACCTACCTACCTACCTATCTATCTATCTATCTATCTATCTATCTATCTATCTATCTATCTATCTATCTATCTATCTATCTATCTACCTACCTACCTACCTACCTACCTATCTATCTATCTATCTATCTATCTATCTATCTATCTATCTATCTATCTATCTATCTATCTATCTATCTATCTATCTATCTATCTATCTATCTATCTATCTATCTATCTATCTACCTATCTACCTACCTACCTACCTACCTACCTACCTACCTATCTATCTATCTATCTATCTATCTATCTATCTATCTATCTATCTATCTATCTATCTATCTATCTACCTATCTTTCTAATCTATCTATGGTGTATGTGTGTGTGTGTGTGTTTATGTGTGTGCTGGTACTGGGTTTGAACACAGAGCCTCATGCTCTTTCTTGTTCCTCCCTACCCCCCAGTTCATGCTGGTGCTCTACCACTTGAGCCAGAGCTACACATCTACTGTGTTTTTATTTTTTGCTTATTAATTGAAGACAAAAATCTCTCAGATTCATCTGGCTGGGCTGGCTTCGAACCCTGATCCTCAGATCTCAGCTTCCTGGGTAGCTAGGATTACAAGTGCGAGCTGCCAAGGCCTGGCTCTTACCTTTCCTTTGTAATGAAATCACACACATTCTTTAGGGTTCAGCTTATCAATAGCTACTCTGGTATAAGCACCTGGAGTAGGAATGACACAGTTGTTGGTTTAGGACCTGCCAGATGCTTCCATCTCATCTTCTATTCCTGTTCTCTCTGCATGTTAGTGTCTTGTTCACCCATTTCAGTGATGTCACTTGGTGGAAACACATGGTTGCCTCCAGCCCATGTTGTTATCATTATGGCTCCTCAGCATTCCTTGCTTTTCCCTTAAGTAGCTTCTAAGATTCTGGGCCTTGGGATGTAGTTGGAAGGAGTGGTAAATTAAGGAGGCAAAGCAGTCTCTCTTGCTATCTCATAGTCTCTCATAGTCTTCTGCTAGGCTGGGCCACTGGTGGCTGGCACACACTGCAGGTCACCTCAGGAAAGTTTGTTACTTAAAAAAATTCCCTTTGGGCCCCTCTCTGGATGATGAATCTTTTTTTTTTTTTTTTTTTTTGCCAGTCCTGGGCTTGAACTCAAGGCCTGGGCATTGTTGCTGAGCTTCTTTTGCTCAAGGCTAGCACTCTACCACTTGAGCCACGGTGCGACTTCTGGCCTTTTCTGTTTATGTGGTACTGAGGAATCGAACCCAGGGCTTCATGCATGCTAGGCAAGCACTCTACCATTGAGCCATATTCCCAGGCCCTGGATGGTGAGTCTTGCTACTTTCTTTTATAGCTTTCCTTTCCCTTCCAAATAAACGTACCCTGTTTTTACCTTAAAAACAACAACAAAAAACAATACACTGACTGCGCAGCAGTCAACCAACAAGTTATAGTAAGTATGTCTCTGAGCTTAACTTTCAAAATGGCGACTGTGTGTTGGTTTTGGAGTTATATTAAGGATGAAGAAAATGTGAGGACTCAGCCTGTGGCTTGCTCATAGTGTTTAATGAAACGACCTATTTTGTTCTTGGTCCTCATGTGACTGTCCTGTTTTCCTCTTGTCCTTGTTTAGTTTGCATGGCTGTAGCAATGAGGTCCTAGATAGAGATCTTTAATGGCAACCATTGTAAAGTCTTTAAATTGATTTATTTTTTTCTCATAGAAACTACTTACTCAATGATGAATCGGTTGAATGTGATAATCAAAATGTTTGAAAACAAGTCAAGCATGTTAGAGAGGTAAGCTTTTAAAATAATGGTTCTATTTTTTTTCCTAGTTATAAAATTGAGAGCATACTTACTGTAGAAATACTAGAAGTACAGTCAGGAGCCAGTGGCTCATACCTGTCATCCTAGCTTCTTAGGAGGCTGAGATCTGAGGATCACAGTTCAAAGCCAGACCCAGGCAGAAAATGGCTGTGAGACTCTTTTTTTTTTTTTTTTGTCGGTCGTGGGGCTTGAACTCTGGGCCTGGGCGCTGTCCCTCAGCTCTTCAGCTCAAGGCGAGCGCTCTACCACTTGAGCTACAGTGCCACTTCCGGTTTTCTGGTGGTTTATTGGAGATAGGAGTCTCACGGTCTCTCCTGCCCGGGCTGGCTTTGAACCGCGATCCTCAGATCTCAGCCTCCTGAGTAGCTAGGATTACAGGCGTGAGCCACCAGCGCCCGGTGGCTGTGAGACTCTTATCTCCAGTTAACCACCAAAAAGCCAGAAGTGAAGCTGTGACTCAAGTGATAGAATACTAGCCTTGAGTGGAAAAGCTCAGGGATAGCACCCAGGCCCTGAGTTCAAGCTCTAGGACACACAGACACACAGAGACACAGATATATATCAAACAGATGCTTGTCATAGTATGTAAATGCACAGGAATATTCTAGAAAGATAACAGCAACCAAAAATATTTCTTTGGAGAACACTGGCTTTTTGTAATCATGGTCAACATGGTTAGGTACTCTAACTTATATTTGTATTCATTTAAAGTCTTTACAAAGAAAGTGTGTGTTATATTAATAAGATGTAAATGTAAATCATGATAACTCAGATATTTTACTCTTTTTCAGAGCTTTAAATGATCAAGATTTGTTACAAGCTGTAAGTAGAACACTTTCATTGGGGCGATTGCACCTTGTCTTTGTTCTTGCATCTAGAATTGTCATTTTACATAATCCTCAGAGAGTTATTGATTGCCTACTTTATTCATGAGACTTCTCTGTGTGTGTATGCACCGTGGAAAATTGTGTGTTCTTTCAACATTCCTAGACTTTCTTGTCACTAGAAAGCATTTCACTTTTTTTTTTGTCAGTCCTGGGGCTTGAACTCAGGGCTTGGTCACTGTCCTTGAGATTCTTTTGCTCAAGGCTAGTGCTCTACCACTTGAGCCATACGCCCACTTCCTGCTTTTTTTTGCGGGGGTGGGGTGGGTTATTAATTGGAGATAAGAGTCTCATGGACTTTCCTGTCTAGGCTGGCTTCAAACCTCGATCTTCAGATCTCAGCCCCCTGAGTAGTTAGGATGACAGGCGTGAGCCACCAGTTTCTGTCTGGCACTTCACTTTTGAAATAGTAACTGTAATAATATCTCACAGAGCTCTGAAGAGTTTAATTAATTATCAGTTATTGTTTTCTTTGTGTATGTGTGTGTGTGTGCGCGCGCGCACACGTGCATGCATGCTGCTACTGTGGTTTGATCACTCAGGGCTTAGTCCTCTTGCTTGTTTTTTTTTTTTTCTCTTTTGTTGGTTGTGGGGCTTGAACTTAGTTCCTGAGCACTGTCCTGAGCTTTTTACTCAAGGCTAATGCTCTACCACTTGCAGCCACAGCTCCATTCCCTTGCTTGACTTTTTCACTCAAGGCTGGCATGCTATCACTTGAGTCACACCTCCACATTTGGCTTTTTGGTGGTTAATTGGAGTTAAGAGTGTCACAAACTTTTCTCCTGGGTTGGTTTTGAGCTGGGATCCTCAGATTTCAGCTTTCTGAGTGGCTTGGGATTTCAGGGGTGAGCTACTGAACTGGGCCCAATTCTCATGTCTTGACCTCTGTCAACGCAGTAATAGCTTTGCTATGCAGATGAATAGCAGTGGTGCCTTCTTTTGTTAAAGAAGAGTTTCTTACTCTTATAACTAGGTATCCAAGTAGCTTTTGTATTAAAAGATGTTCTCTTCCTTATTGCGACAATTATAGCAACATTTTCTTTTAGAAATACAAACAGATAGAAGGTGATCTTAAACGCTTAACAGAAGAGAAATCAGTGCTAGAAAATGAACTACTAAAGCTGAAAGATGCGGAGGTTAGTAAAATTTTCATGTCTGGAAAATGGTGTTCAGAAGCCTTGCTTAGTTTAAGATCTCATTGGAAGTTATATTTAAATGTTTTATAATGTTCTTGTCAATATGAATGACTTATAGTAGCTGTACCTTGATCATACTATTACTGTCTTCCAGTTGTATGCTTATAAATGTTACATTATACCTAAATTTAGCACATCAACTGTCAAGACCACAAGAAAGAGATATACAATTGTTCTGAATGATGTTTCTGGAACACACATCTAACTTCACGAAATTGCCTGCAAATTAGGCTTTCCAATGCAGTTTTTAGGCTTATCTACAATTAAACATTCCACTTGACCATATGAAGCAGAGGACACAGAATTTCCAGGAATAAAGAAACATTTGTTTCTTCTCACATTTTTTTATTGCCATTTCTACATAGCTTATACATTCAAACTACAGAGAAAAGTCCCACAATTTACAAGTGAACTTTTAGTAACCACTTGGAAACATGCACCGTATCAGGGAAAATACTCTTTAATCTAGTGAAGATCCCCTTAGTAGAAAAGGAAACCGAATTTTTGAATTTAAAACTTTAAATTTAACCCAGAGACAATTAAAGTTAGTCCATCAAGGGAGACAGGAGTTTCTATAAATTATTCTTTCCATTTACTTATTCCATCTACTAACAGATGTTTTCTTTAAAGGACTAGAGCTGCATTTCAGACTTTGCAGGCCATTCCGTTTCTGTGGTAATGGTTAAGTCAGCTTCTGTAGCCTGAAAGCAATCATAGCTAATAGGCAAATGTGTGAGCACGATCGTGTCTCAATAAAACTTTATTTAAAAAATTGGTAGCAAGACAGATTTGGCTTACAGTTTGCTAACTCTTGATTGATTTCATTTCATTTCTGTGATTATGTAGTGATATACAGTATCTTCCTAAATGGAATCTGCCTTGGTAGGTAGTTGCTAGAAGATAAAATGAAGATTTGTTTCCGAACCTTCTATTCTGGTTCATTGATCTAATTTATTCCTGAACCAGTGCTCAAACACCCAATAAATTTAGTAATGGTTTATGTAGTGTGCTTGGAAACCATTTTCCATCCATCCTGCAGGTTGTCTCGCCTGCGATTACAACACTGTAAAGTGCATCATTGATTTGTGTGTGTGTATGTGTGCACACACATGCACATGCGTGTGTGCACTTTCATTTGCTGGTACTAGAGCTTGAACTCAGGGCCTAGGCGCTGTTCCTGAACAGTGGTTAATTGGGGATAAGAGTTTCACAGACTGTTTTAGCCTGGGCTGGTTTTGAACCACAATTCTCAGAGTGGCTAAGGTTACAGGCATGAGCCCCTGGTCCCTGGCTTCATCATTTATTTTTGTTTTGTTTCCATTCAGATTGTTTCCCTTGAAACATATCAGAGTGACTCAGAATAAGATGGAAATTAGAAATGTGTATTGTTCTCCACTTCTTAATAATTGATTGTGTCCTTAACCTTTTGTTTCTGGCATATGTAAAATCATACAGCGAAAGCCGACAAACAAAGGAGATCCAACAAAGAAAACTGGAAAAACAGAGAAGAAAAAAGAGAAGGGAAAAGCTGAAGACTCAGGAGGGTAGAGCATAAAGATACATGGTTATCTTTTAATTTCTTCTTATTTCACCCATTATTTATGAATTGGCCATATACTCATACCTCATTAACAGTTTTTCTTAAGAAAACATAAACATATGAGTGTGTGTGCATGTATATGCATGCCTGAGTATGTGCCAATCCTAGGCTTGAACTCAGGGTGCTCTAACACCTGAGCCATGCCTCCAGCTTATGTTTTTGCTCATTAGTTAGAGATGGAGATTCAGATTCCTAAGCAGAAAAAAATGATCCTCCAGGTTTCAACCTCCTGAGTAGCTAGGACTGCAATTTCATAGTTATGTATCAGTTTAATAGGTGGTTGTGGGGAAAGCTATGAATCAAGTGGTAGAGCATCAGCCTGGAGCAAAAAAGCTAGGGGACTGCACCCTCGAGTTCAGTCCTCCATCTGGCACAAAATAAACAGACATGATAGACAGTATGATATTCATCAAGATGCATTGTATTTACAAACTAATTTATTACATTAAAAGTCCTTTGTATAACTACTTAAAGATAAAATATTGGGGAAAAAACCCAACTACAAACTAAATTTTTATAGTGTGCTTCAATGCTGGACAAATGGCTTGACCTTTCACTTAGAGAGGAAAATGATCAAAGAAGGGAGAAATTTTACTTTGACATTTATAAAAAAGTGGTACTGGGGTTTGGACCCAGGACCTTGTACAAACAAGCTAGACAAATGCTGTACCACTGAGCTCATGGCCCAGCCTTAACCAATTTGCTTTGAAAATCTCAGTCATCTCACATTAAATCATAGCCATGAGAATTCAGCTTGAGAAATTGTTATTCAGTCATATATCATTTAAGCCATATGGATTTATTTGCTTTAGAATTGAATTCTTAGAATCTTCTCATATTTTAATTTTATTGTGTAAAATTATTTATTTTTTGTTTATGTGGTACCAAGGAATTGAACCCAGGGCCTCATGCATGCTAGCCAAGCACTCTACCACTAAGCCACATTCCCAACTCCTTTTCATAATGGTTTAAAGTCCTACCTTGAGCAAGCAATTTTTAAATCTTAAAATATTTTTAATTACAGAAGAGTATCTCCAATCAAAGAAAATCTTCTTCAAGCCCAAGTAGACACACTGTCTGTGAGTCTCTGTTTTTTTTTTTTCTTTTAAATAATTATTAAGGAGTGTGCTAGTAAGGGGAAAACTAAGTTATAGCAACAAGTAGCAATGAATGAGATATAGAATATAATATTAAAAAAAAAAGAAAACCAGTGCTACCCAGGCTATCCACAACAATAGCAGTGCGGTTGATGGGGCAGAAACAGTAGAGGCCAAGAAATTTCTAAAGATGATGGTAAGTAAGCCGAGAAAGAAAGAATTAAGAGAGAAGAAAATGGGGAAATGGAAAGCTAAAGAATCCTAGGTGTCTTTGGCCAGTCTTAAAGGGAGAGTGAGCCCCACTCCCTTCTAGGTCTCTGAACAGAATTTTACTGCATGTATTTTTCAATGAGCTTGTTCTAGTGGTATATGATGGCGGCCTTACTTGGCCCTAAGAAAGATGCTGGCTGGGACAATGTGGTGGTACTTTTGATGATCTCAGCCAGAGCGATAAGGATGTAGTCTGAGGCTTGTCCTCAAGTATGAGACCCTCCCTTAAAAACAGCTAAAACAAAAAGGGCAGGAAGTGTGGCTCAAGAGGTAGAGCATGAGTCTTGCAAGTACAAGGTCTTGAATTCAACCTCCAGTTCCTCCCCCATCCAAAGGAAAAAAAACGAGGAAATTTGAACCTAAAATGTATTATGTTGACACACACTGGAGACATAGTATCTCCAAAGATTTCCAACATAATAAGTGCACGTATAAAAGAGGAACTGTGTTTCTGGGCACCAGTGGCTCACGTCTGTCACCCTAGCTACTCAGAAGGAGAACCCCAAGCTGTTTAGGGTCCACCCCATGCATATGTAGTCAGAGGTCGGAGAGAGATGTGAGGAACCCATACAAAGAATTTGGGGTTCTCTATCTATGGTTCTCTTCTTTGTGTGACTTTCCCTGAAACCGTTACAGAGGCGGTGGTGGTTTGGAGCTCTGCCTTCCAATCTACTATAACATATACCATGTAGCCCAGATAGGCTTGCTGTCAAAGCCATGAAAGCAAGAATCTTACATAGGATTCTTCTCTTCTTCCAAGTGTTACCTGTGTTCACATTTGTCATCTGTCCAGAATCTTTTTGTTCATGTGGTTTGAAGGAATTGAACCCAGGGCCTTATGCCTGCTAGGCAAACACTCTATCATTAAGCCATATCCCCAGCCCTCAATGATTGTTTGTGTGATATTGTTTCACTTTTTTCCCCCAGTAGGAATCTTCTGTGACAACTGTCAGAAACATATTTGGGGACTTGATTGATTGATTGATTGCAGGTACTGGGGCTTGAATTCAGGGCCTGGGCACTGTCTCTCAGCTTCTTTGTGCCCAAGGCTATCACTCTAATCGCTTGAGCCACAGCAACACTTCTGGCTTTTTCTGAATAGTATATTGGAGATAGCCTCACAGACTTTCCTCCTCAGGCAGGCTTTGAACTGCAATCTTCAGATCTCAGCCTCCTGAGCAGCTAGGATGACAGGTGCGAACCACTGGTGCCCAGCTCTGGGGACTTTAGAGATGACTCTCAAGCTGGAGAATTCCTTGAGACAATCCCATTTGTAATAGAATCCATCAGCGCTTGCAAAGCCAGAATCCGACTTGTTTTCTGCAAAGAGTAGAGAACAGGGCCTTTAGCTTGTTGCTGAGAAAGCTGCAGTTGAGAGAGAGAGAGAGAGAGAGAGAGAGAGAGAGAGAGAGAGAGAGAGAGAGAGAGAGAGAGAGAGAGAGAGAGAGAGAGAGAGAGAGAGAGAGAGAGAGAGAGAGAGAGAGAGAGAGAGAGAGAGAGAGAGAGAGAGAGAGAGAGAGAGAGAGAGAGAGTATAAGTCATCTTGGCTGCCTATGGCATTTAGAAGAATGATAACCATAGAAATAAATTAAAAGGGACAAAACAATATGGATATTTTTCTTCTCTGATTACTTCCTAGAAAGAAGCAAATGCTTTGAAAATGGAAAACAAAAACCTTCAGGAACAATTGAAGCAGGCATTGCAGGTACAGGTGTCATGATGAGGGAGGGGAATATCTAGAAGGGACTTTGGGTAATTGTAACCTGATAAATAAGCAGATCTTTCTTTATCCCTCCCTCTCTCCCTCCTTCCATCCCTTTCTATCTGTTATTTATCTATATCTATTATCTATCTATATTTCTTTATATCATCTATTATCTATCCATCATTATTACCTACTATCTATCTATCTTTCATCTGTATCTCATCTCTCCATTATCTACTTGTATCTATCTATCTATCTATCTATCTATCTATCTATCTATCTATCTATCTATCTATCTATCTATCTATCTATCTATCTATCTATCTATCTATCTATCTATCTATCTATCTTTTGGTGGTCATGGTCTTGAACTCTGGGCCTGGGCACTGTCCCTCAGCTCTTCAGCTCAAGGCTAGCACGCTACCACTTGAGCCACAGTGCCACTTCCGTCCTTTTCTGTTTATGTGGTCCCGAGGAATCGAACCCAGGGCCTCATGCATGCAAAGCAAGAACCACCGAGCCACCTTCCCAGCCCCTATTATCTATGTATATATCTATTAACTATCTACATATCATCTTGCTATCTGTCTATTACACCACATGGTTTTAAAACACAATATGAATAAAGCATGGATAAAGCATCATATTCTTATCAAACACAGTAATCTGGAATGAAAAGTAAGGTTTCCTAACCAAACAGAGCAAGTATTTCTTTGGGTGTTGGTATTGGGACTTGAACTTATGGCCTCAAGCTCTCCCTTGGCTTTTTCACTCAATTGTCTACCACTTGAGCTACAGCTCTACCTCTGGCTTTTTAGTGATAGTTAGAGATAAGAGTCTCATGGATAGTTTAGCTTCAAATCTGGGCACAAACGTAGATAGATTCTGAAAGTTTTAGTACTGAGAGAGAGAAAAAAGTCCCTGACAAGGATGCTTAACTAAATGCTTTTTCTTAAACATAGGAAGCTGAAAAGAATAAGCTCCAACTTGACCATTTCCTAAATCAAGGAACTGAGAAAAAGTAAGAAAGGAAAAGTGTAACACTGGAAATGAGGACTGGCTTAAGTAAAAGTCAAGGATAAAGACAGGAACGATCTGCCTCTGGAGAGAGAAATGGAGACACTGTTCATTTTTACATTGTGGTGGCCAAAATGCAAGAGTGTGCTCAGGTAGGACAATACCCAAAATGTGCTGCAGTGCATTGAGCTGCATCTTATTATTCACTTCCTTTGCTGATTCTGCTTTTGTTTTTGTGGTTTGTACTTTTTGTGTCTTCCTTCCTGCCTTTTTTCCTTTCTTTCCTTTCTTTTCTTCCTTTCTTTCCCAGTACGAAAGCTAGAACTCAGGCACTGTCCCGCAGCTTTTTTGCTCAAGAATGGTACTCTACTACTGAGCCACAGTTCTATGACTGGTGTGTGTGTGTGTGTGTGTGTGTGTGTGTGTGTGTGTGTGTGTGTGTGTGTGTGTGTGTGTGTGTGTGTGTGTGTGTGTGTGTGTGTGTAAGTCCTGGGGCTTGAGCTCAAGGCCTGGGCATTGTCCCTGAACTTTTTTTTGAACAAGGCTGGTGCTCTACCATTTGTGGCACAGTTTCACTTCTTCTTCTTCTTCTTCTTCTTTTCTTCTTCTTCTTCTTCTTCTTCTTCTTCTTCTTCTTCTTCTTCTTCTTCTTCTTCTTCTTCTTCTTCTTCTTCTTCTTCTTCTTCTTCTTCTTCTTCTTCTTCTTCTTCTTCTTCTTCTCTCCTCTTCTTCTTCTTCTTCTTCTTCTTCTTCTTCTTCTTCTTCTTCTTCTTCTTCTTCTTCTTCTTCTTCTTCTTCTTCTTCTTCTTCTTCTTCTTCTTTTTTTGTGTAGTTCATTAGAGATAAGAGTCTCATGAGCTTTCCATCCTGGGCTGGCTTCAAATCACAGTCCTTAGATCTCAGCCTTCTGAGTAGCTGGAATTACAGGTGTGAACCACCAGTGCCTGGCTAGATTGTTCATTTGTTTGTTGTGTAATTTGGGGAGTTCTTTCATATTTTCAGGATACTAATCCATGATCTGATGAGTAGCTGGCATGTAGAATCATTTAATTGCACGAGTGACATCCTGTGCCACAATGAGCAGAAATTTCTCTTACCTTAGTCTTATGGAATGTCAGATTAAGAAAATTTTTTTCAAGGAAAAATTTAATGGTTTAATAACAATACTTTGTATACATATTTGGTGTACTTATAATATTATCTTTATCACAGATCTCAATTGTCCAAAAGTTGAAGAAACAGTTGAAGGTAAAACAATTGAACAATTTTGTCCTTTTCATAATTTTATCACATCATGTATCTAAGTAATGAAAACAGGCAAATTAAATCTAATGTCTGAAACTCCTTAATTCTTATCGCTGTTTATAATATGGTACTATTTGGAACTAATTTTAAACAGAAAATGCTTGACATTTTAGATATAAAAAACTGAAGATTTTGGATGCAAAAAAAAAAATTAAAGCTGGATGCTTGTGTTTCACACCTGTAATCCCAGCTATTCAGGAGACTGAGATTTGAGGATTGTGATTTGAAGCTAGCCTGGAAAGGAAAGTCTTTGAGACTCTTACCTCTAATTAACCATCAAAGAGCAGTTGTGGCTCAAGTGGTAGAGTATCAGCCTTGAGTAAGAAAAACTCATAAGAGCTGGACACTGGTGTATTACACCTGTAATCCTAGCTGTTCAGGAGACTGGGATCTGAGGATTGTGTTTCTAAGCCAGCCCAGACAGGAAAGTCCATGAGATTCTTTTTTTTTTTTTTTTTTTTTGGTCAGTTGTGGGGCTTGAACTCTGGGCCTGGGCTCTGTCCCTGAGCTCTTCAGCTCAAAGCGAGCACTCTACCGCTTGAGCCACAGCACCACTTCAGGTTTTCTAGTGGTTTTTTATTGGCGATAAGAGTCTCACGGACTTTCCTGGCTGGGCTGTCTTTGAACTGCAATCCTCAGATCTCAGACTCCTGAGTAGCTAGGATTACAGGCGTGAGCCACCGGCGCCTGGCAAGTCCATGAGATTCTTATCTCCACTACTCAGAAAAAGCTGGAAGTGGTGCTGTGGCTCAAGTGGTAGAGCACTAGCCTTGGGCACAAAGATACTCAGGGGCAGCAACCAGGCCCCAAGTCCAAGCTCCAGGACTGGCAAAAAAACAAAAAACAAAAAAAAAACTCAAGCACATGTTGTCACAATTTTTCCTCACCAACCTTCATTTTGGCTTCTCTTGAATTCTGATAGAATTTCTGAAACTCTCCAGAAGTCTCGAACCTTCAGAGTGGAGAGAAGTGAAGGAAAGAGACCCTAACCCGAGTAGAGACACCATACTGCAGTAAAGTACACTCTTCGGAACTTCATTGCATTTAACGGTTTCTTTGGGTGCAGGAAATCAGTTAGCAGACCAATGTGAGAGAGCACAGAGAATATCTAACTACAACCTGGTTTACAGCTAGTGCTTCCTGACTGGGACCATGGCCTTGTTAGTCAAGGGAGGAATGGATAGTTGACATGCCTCAGAAGTTACATTAGTGAGGGGATTGGAGGCGTGGCTTAGTTGGTAGAGCACCAGCCAATCATCAAGTGAAAGCATCAGGTAATAAGTTCAAGTCGTGGTAGTGAGAGCTACTCTCATACTCAATAGCTGTGGGAGAAAGGAAAGAATGACAAAGACCATCCAGACATGCAGATTTGTCCCTCTGTCCTTCCTTGGTCTTGGAGAATCTTATGAATAGAAGTATCTTCATTCATTGAGACACTCGTCTGGAACTAGGCACGTCAATTCACAGGGCATTACCTGGGGAAAGGTGTCAGGAAGGTCACTCACGTCTGGATTGGTAGGTAATGTGGTACAGAACCAACATCCTAATAAGCTCACCACCTGATACATACCACAACCTGGGCAGCTACAGAAGATAGTTTTGGCATGTCTGTTCACTAACCAGAGTAGGAAAGAGGCAATCATGGGAGGAGAACATATTGAGTGAGACTTGATCTCAGGGCCTGAGTACTGTCTGTGAGATTTTTTTTGTTTTTGCTCAAGGCTAGCACTCTCCAACTTGAGCCACAGATCCACTTTCAACCTTTTGCTGCCTCATTGGAGATTTTTTTTTAAAATTGTAAAGATGTTGTACATAGAGGTTACAATTACATTAGTAAGGTAATGAGTATATTTCTTGCCAAGCATGTTACCCACTAATTTTTCTTCTACTATCCCTTCCCTGCCCCACTAATTGGAGATTCTTAGACTCACTGGCTTTCCTGCCTGGGCACTAGAATCTTCAGAGCTCAGCTTCTTGAGAAGCTAGGATTACAGGCATAAGCCACTGGCACCTGGCCTGCTGGTTCATTTCAGTACTTTGAACTTCTCTCCTAGCCTGCAGAGCTACTACAGAGAAACCTGATCATAGCCCAGTAGAGATTGGTCTGCCATTTTCTCCAGCTATATTTAAATCTTCACCTGGGAACTGCAACAGGGTGCACAGAGTTCTCTATGAGATCAATAATTTTGTTAGCTTTCATGAGATTGAACCTGATTGGTTCCCTTGTGCCTTTTGAATTTATGTCCATTTTTGTGCTGAGATTGGGGAAATATTTGAGTCATGTGATAGGGTATGACTCTTCAATACTTTGTTTCATTTCTTCTCAGAGAGTTCCATAATGTGTTTTTATTTTATTTTATTTTATTTTTTGTTTTTTTTCTGGTCCTGGGGCTTGAACTCAGGGCTTGGGCATTGTCCTTGAGTTTTTTGCTTGTCTAGTGCTCTACTACTTGAGCTAAACCTCTAATTCTGGCTTTTGTGAGTATGTTTTTGGAGTCAAGCATTTCAGAGTCTTTCCTGCCTGGGCTGGTGGTCCTCAGATCTCAGCCTCCTGAGTAGTTAGGATGACAGGTGTGAGCCACTAGCTCCTGGCAATTTCTCTAATGGCCCTCAGTGTTCTTCTATGTTCCTCTTGGTTTTCTCCACCTTGGGTTCAGCTTCAGTAATTTGAGACTTCCCAGGAATGTCCTGTTTGAACCTTTTGGTCCAACAGGCCCTGGAGTCTCTGTGGTGCACTTTTCAGCATAGTGACTGACGTCATTTCTAAGGGGTGCTAGTCAGCTGCGGTGTTTCTCTAGTCAACCGCGGTGTTTCTTTAGTGAATGTTTCAACTCATGGGCCACAGTGTTCATTTGCAATTTTTCCTCAGGGGTTGTCACTCACAGGTTGCACTTGTCAATGATGTCATTACTTAATTTTATTCTCTTTCTCCTATCATCTCATTCAGTTCCTTTCATAGCATTGTCTTAGGAAATCTGTTCCTTTCCATAGCTCCCCCCGCCCCGCTTCCCCTTCAGCCGTCAGACCCTGGCATGTCCATACTCAACAGTCCCTTCTCCCTGGAGGTGTTGGAAATAGTTTCCTATCAACGACACAGGGTTTTCCCTGGACAAGGAGCCCTGAAGAGAGGGAGACGGTGCACACATCCCAAGCTGGGCTGGTACTCAAACTCCCCAGCAAGTGTAGGCCATGCTTCCACAGGCTATGGGGATTCGAATCCCCATTTTGTAGTCTGTGTGTGGTTGACAATCGGGTCTGATGAAGGGTGTGAATTTCTAGCACCTCCTGATTTATTATCATGAATAGAGAGCATAGAGTTGTGTATTCTAGAAGACATTAAGAAACAGACTATGGTATAATTGCAATACTATTTTATTTAAGGCAAGCAATTGCTATTTGTGCCAAATCAATATAAAGTCATGGCAAACAACAATTTTACTGGATTTTTTTTTTTGGTCCAAATACTCAAACATCCGTGGTCTCCGCACAAGTCTTGCCTTCGGGGGACTGGGAGCTTCTGAGGGCGCTGGCCCCTGGGTTGGAAGCCTGGCGGCTGGATGGAGAGGCTAGATTACTTCAGGAGTCCCCCAAGAAAACATCACAGCCCGACCCCGAGTACGCTCTGTGGTTGAGGCTCAGATCTTGCTTTTGATCACTTCTCCATATCCAATTTGACCCCATATCAACAGGCTGAAGCCCAGAGACCTGAGGTCACTCTCCTTACGAGGCTGGTTGGTTGGAGGTGGGCTAGGAACCTGCTGGCTCCCATTCCCCCAGATCAGAAGCTACCTCTGGACCCCCAACCCACCCCCTCCGTTATACCTTCCCCCGCCCTTCCCCACACAGACACTTACTTCCTCACGCCTTTGGAATTCCCACTCTTGCGCTTGGTGCTCTTGCCCTTCTTAACGGAGCGGGATGGGGGCTCCAGTTCACAGGCCAGGCGGTAGCTAAGCCATGGGGGACAAAACAGTGAACACTACACCAGCACCCACGCTCTTCCTCTAACCCAGGGCCTTGCCAGGAAACCGCAGCCCAAGTGGCAACCAATTGACACCAAGTGACACCAATCCGGGGGCACGTGTCTGTCTTCAGAGTCCAACTCCAGGTCCACGCCCTTCTCCATGCCCCAACCACTCTGCCCGCCTCACCTCTCAGCCTCGCTGAGCCGGGGCAGGCCCTCGAACCAGGCCTGAAAGCGCTCATCAGGCTTGATGTTGACGGTGTTGCACGAAGCCTGCAGGCGCTCGATTTCAGAAATAATCTGGAATTGCTGAGCCAAAGAAAGGACGGGATGGTGAGCGGCCTGAGAGGCAGGGCCAACAGCTGGGTCCCGCGGTTCACTGGTGCTGTCCTGTGCACTCAGAACCCTCCATGGCAAGAAGCCGCACCTCCATGAGCTCTCTGAGACCCAGCTGAGGCCCACGGCACCCGGGGCCAGTCCATGTCCCTCTGCCCATCATCCCCATGCATTAAAGTAAACACGGAGCTGACTGGACAGCCCATCTGCTCCTCACCACCCCCCTGATGGGTGAGGGAGGCCTCGGCTCACCTTCCTCATCTTCTCCATGTTGATTCTCCCCTAAAAGACCAAAGCCAAGACAGTTAGAAAGCGACCCTTCCACCATGAGGGGACCTGGCCAGGCCCAGAGAATCTCTGCCTGCACCACGAAGGGAGCCCACCAAGTGACAAGGAGACATCCAGCCCATGCCAGGGCAGGCTTTCCCATCCAGGACAGGCCACAAAGCCTCAGAAGCCTTGAGCCCAACGCTCCTTGAGGACATCCCAGACTGAGCCCTGGTGAGAAGGCCCTGGGCGCATGTGCGGCCTGACTGGGGGCGGAGCTCCACACTCATGCCCACAGTCACGCTGTGGTGGACCGGCCTCACCTGCTGCTCTGCCAGGAGGAAGCTGCTAGCCTCACCCGGCAGGGTAGGTGTACAGTTGGCACTCTGGGTGAGGCTCTCAGGAAAGATTCAGCTCAGGGGGTCCCCAAGGCTTCTCCCTTCAGATACCACAACCCAGACCCAGAGCCCAGGCACACTCACACACTGGATGTCTGGCATCTCCTTGTTCACCTTCTCCAGTTCAGCCAGGAAGGTGCCCAGGTAGGGGACGGTGCCCTGGAGGAATCCATGTGAGATCAGGTGATGGGGGACAGCCCAGAACCTGTGAACTCGGGGCTTCTCAGCCTGGTCCAGGGCCCTGCAGAGCTGCCTACCCAGAGGGCTGGAGACCTTTGTCCACTTCTGTACACAGCAGCCCTCCTGTTCCCTCAACACTCATTGTCCTCTGCTGAGCCTCAGGCTGGCATGTGGGAGGGCCTGGAGATCTGCCCGCCCCGCCCAGCCCCTACCTCATCCCCTCTGCAGGCCCTGGCTCTAGGAGCACAGCAGATGGTCAGACAGGGAGCCCTGGGGCTCAGTCTCAGTCTTTTCAGTGAATCTGGAAACAGAGCAGGTTGGGAGAGTCCTGGCCATCTGGCTTCTACAGAGTCACCATGGCCTTGGGGAGCGTCTCCCATCGTCTCCTCCTCTGCCCTCTGCCTTCCCGTGCACTTGATCCTAGGCCAGCAAATGTGGAAGAGCCCCTGGCAGGAGTGTGGATGGAGTAGAAGTCTTTCTCCCCACACCTTGGCTCTGACAGTGCCCTAATTGGGCTCAGGAACATCCCCACCCCCTTTACTGGTCAGGGCCAACACCTCTGCCACCCATCATAGGAGTTTTACATCAGCTCCACATTCCAGTGCTCCTTGGGGGTGGGAGGGGATGCTTCATGCTGGCCTGGCCTCTCTGCCTGCTCCTCATCTGCACAGTGGGGACAAGCATGGGGCCAGGGAGCACTCAGTGCCTCTGGGCCACTGTGTGGGTGTGGCCTGCGGAAAGGCCTGCTCAGAGCTCTCACACAGTTCTTTTCTCCCCTGGCCTGTGATCTCCCCTCCCCTCAGGTCAGCATCCAGTTTACCATACCTCCATTTGTCAAATGGGAAAACAGACACACTGACGTCTGCGAGGCCCTGCAGATGCCCAAGGCCTCCAGCCCCTATCTGGACAGTGACCAGGCCTCTCTTCTTACACGCTCTGTATGCGCCAGAGTTCTTTTCTCAGTTGAATCACAAGGGGAGAGAGACAGGGGCTCTGAGATCCCTGGCAACCCCTCTCCTCCTTGGAGACTGTCTCCAGGTGGCCTCAAGGCCTCCTCCAATGCTTCACATCTCCAGAGCCCCGCCAGGGCCACGTCCTGGCAGGAAGCCTTGCCTGGAGAAGCAGTGTCTGAGGCTTCCTCCTGGGCTGTGTCCACACTGACCATGCGCACAGCATCCATCTCTTGGCCATGCTCTCCCTTCACATTGCCCCCACCACCCCATCTGCCCTTCCTCCCCAGACCCTGGACTGGAAGTGTCCCCACCCCTCCAGCAGGCACTGCCAGCCCCAGCTGCCTCCCCTCCTCGCTTCCCATGCTCCCCTACCTGGGGCAGCAGTTCTCTGTGCAGGGCGTGGTTTGATCCAGGAGAAACGTTCTTTGACAGCCTCTCAAATTCGTAAAAGCTGTCCCTGCACATGGGCACACAAGGGCATAAGGGCAAGGTTTGTCAATGACAAGACTCTGCACTTTCTGCCCTAATCAGGACTCCAAGGGCCTGGCCTAGAGGTTTGCCCAATTGCACTGAGCCCTTGGTTTGCACGGGTGCAGAATGGGCATTTCAATTGGCAACACAAGGAACAAGCACCATTACCACCAGGAGAACTGTGTGGCTTTCATCTGGTCAGATTTCTGTCACTACAGCATGAGATTGTGAAAACCTCCCCAGTGGCTCCATCAGTGTCTCACAGAGAAGGGAGTCAGGCGTGCCTGGCACTGACCCCAGCCCCTGCCCTCAGGGTGTGCGGCAGTGAGGGACAGTGCCAGCCCCCGCACCCCGTGCACTCATGGGGACAGAAGCCTGCCCACCTGGAGACCTCTTTCCACGTCTTCTTTAGGCGCTGGATGGCTTTGCTCTGCAGAGCAGAGATGATGGCGTGGAGGGAGGACAAGTTCTTCAGGGTTTCACAGTGCTGGAAGGAGAACTGTGTGAGCCCCGGGGGAGCTCCCCCCGGGCCTGCCTTCACCCGGGATGGAGCTGCTACTCCTGAGATGGATGCTGGGGTCAGGCAGGACACCACTGGGCCCATGTGTGACCAGAGCAGGGTTTAACCTTCCCCAGTGGATTGTGTGTCCCACCCCGGGCAGTCACTCCCCTCCATGGGGAATGGAGAGGGGAGGAGGGAGCGGGCCACAGGCAGCCAAGAAGCAGGGAGCTGGGGTGTCTGAGGGTCCCTGGCCTCAGTCTCTGCCCTTCAGTGTCTGCCATTCGCAGACACAGGCCTGACACATACCTTGGCCACTTTGATCCAGTGCTCAATTATGCGGGCCCTGTCTGGGGCCTTCATGCTCCGGTTCCCAAGACAGGTGGTGACCACACAGGACGACACTTTGTTGGACTGGGCGATGATGGCATGGATTGTGGGTGCAGGGTGCTCCTGATCCTTCTTGTCCTGGATGAATTCCAGGCTCTGGTAAGCCGCCATGTTCTTGAAAATCACCTGAGAGGGAGAAACAATGGACCTGCCCCTGACCAGAACACAGCCACCAGGCCCAGGCCAGAGCCCAGTGGTAGCCACTGGGCTTGGGTGTCCCTTGAGCCTTGAAGAGAGCTGTGGGATGATTGTGACGTCACTATGGGTCCCCAGTGACATCAACAAAGATGACAAGGGGAGGGTGAAGGGCATTTGCTCTACCACAGCCCCCAGTGGTGCTACACAATCCCCAGTTCTGCACAAATAAGGTACAAGATCTTCATCTCCAACACACCTCCCTCCTGTGTTCTGACTCCATGCACTATTGCCTCAACCAGGGTTTGCCCTCTCTTTGTAATGGGCTCAGTTCACAGCTGGTGCCTGGTGAGGGCTGTAGCTGGGCATTTCCTCCTGATTGATAAAGCTGACCCCGGTGCCTGGCTGTACATCTGTCCTCATCTCTGAACCTTCACAGTCACTTGAGGTGGGGTGGGATTCTCGTAGGGATTCTCTTAGAGACTGCAGCCTCCCTATGCTCCCTGTGCTCAGTGTACTCTAGCTCTTCCTGAGGATACCCCCAGCTCTCTGCCTTCCCGGTCCCCACAGCTGCCTGACACCTCAGCCTTCTGGAATCATTCACATAACCTGTGGAGTCTGGATTTGCCCAGGCTGCCTCCAAACCCACTCCTGAATGTTTGGGACATTCTGAGAGACTATTTAAAAAAATTCTTTATGGAGATTAAGTGATTACATACATTTCACAATATTGTGGGATAGTGATACTTATCCAAAGTCACACATTCTAACCTTCACAAGACGAATTGTCACTATCATGGTCTATAAAGCTTGTGAACTCTACAAACTTTAACAATACAACTATTTCTACCACATTGGGTGATATGTACATTTCTTTCCTTTTGCTTATTTTAAGCTGTTCCCTCTTTCTCTCATTCCCTCCATCACTGCCCTTGAGTTGCTTAGTTCACTTTCATCAGTGTCCAACTGTGCAACTGATGGGTCCCTCTGTTGTGTTTTTTCACCCATTTCCCTCTGATTCTGTGCCCTCCTCCTAATTTCCCTCATAAATGCACATGTATGTACCATATGTAGGGTCAAGAACACAGAGGGAGGTGAAGGGTAAACAAAGGAGGAGGCTGCAATGCTTGGTAAGAAATGTATGCATTATCCTGCCAATGTAATTGTAACCCCTCTGTACAGTATGTTCTCAAATAAAATAAAATAAAATTTAAGTTAAAAAAAATAAGAACACAGAGTCACCTAAAAACAATATGACAAATTAAGAAGAGGTCCTTTGTTGAGTCCTGTTTACTTGGTCATATCTTGTTGCACTTTGACTTTAACCTCTGCATATCAGGGAGACCATGTGCCATTTGTCTCTCTGATCTTGGCTTATTTCACTCAACATGATTTGTTCTAGCTCCATCCATTTCCTTGCGAATGCTGTTATTTTGTTCTTTCTAATGGCTACGTAATATTCCATTGTATATAGGTACCACAATTTATGGATCCACTCATCTGTAGTGGAGCATCTAGATTGTTTCTGAGGGACTAATTTTAAACCCATGGTTTAAAGGACTCTGAGGGTGGGGGCAGGGAGGACATGGAGAATCAGCCAGGTCTGCCTGGCCTGTGAGCTGGGAAGAAAGGAAAGCCTCTCATCTTGCAAGGACCAGGTCTGATCCTTGCACAGGGGATCAGTAGAGGACTCAGTCCATGGTCAGCACAGGACATCAACAGAGGACTCAGTCTATAGCCAGCATGGGGCACCAGTAGAGGTCTCAGGACAGGGCCCAAACAGTGTGCAACTTAATGACCAGGGGCACTGCAGAGGCACCACTGGCAGGTATGGTGTCTGAGTATGGACAGTGTCTCCATGACCAGGAAAAACAGCAAGTGGCAACACAAAGGTCCAGAGCTGATGGAGAGCTAGGCTGCTCCTGCTTGACCCCAGAGCTAGCCTGCCACCCTTTATGTGAGCCACGAGGCCTCCAGTGTGTGACATCTGCGTGGAGAAGGCCATGCCCTGTGGAAGAAGTAGAAGCTGAGATCAGGACCCTGGACAGAGTCTCTGGCTGGCGGCTAAGAGCCACAGGCAGGCATAGGTGGAGTGATTGAGTTAGAAGCATGGGTCTGTCTGCCTAGACATTTCTGCCTCTTGGGAGAGCACCCAGAGGCCAAGGGGCAGTTCAAGGAGGAGGCCTCCCCCAAACCACCCTGGGCTGGGTCATGCCATGCATGGCCCCCACATACCACCAGTTTTCTCCCTCTGTCAGACAAGCTTCTTTCTGTTAGTCAACTTGGTTTCAGTTCAGAATTTTTATTTACCATTGAAAGGGTCCTCTCTGGGCATTTCATTAAAATTAGTGTGTGTGTGTGTGTGTGTGTGTGTGTGTGTGTGTGTGTGTGTGTGTGTGTGTGTGTGTGTGTGTGTTGTTTTGTGTTCTGAGTTTATGCTCATTTGGAAGAAGTGTCTACATAGGCAGCCCAGGTTGGCCTTGAACTTGGGGTGCCTTCTTTACAGCCTCCTCAGTGCTGGGATTGCAGGTGACACACTAAATCCTCACTTTTCCCTGCCTCATCTCTAACTTCCTACATAATGACGCGTAGCATCTGCCCTTGAGTGTCAGGGGGAATCCAGGAACACAGAGGCACACACAATGGAAAGTCCTCAAGGAAGCAGATGCTAGAGTTACTCCAGGGAGCAGGGAAGGCTGGGGGAGGCTGTGGGCCTCATCTGATCCAAGTTCTGCCTCCTCAAAGGTTGGGTGCTGGTGACACACAGGCTGGCCTGGAGAGATCGGGGTCTGGCTGTGCGGGGGTGGCAGTGTCCTGTTGTCCGTGTGGCCCAGGTGGCAGGGGGATGGTGAAGATCCCCAGGGATCACGGAGGAGGATGTCCTTGAGTCCCTGGGGAGTCCCAGGTGAGGTGGTCAGCGGAGATGACCTCACTTCCTGCAAGAAGAGCCAAACAGTGTGGAACGCTGTATCCTGGCAACCTCATCCAGCTCACTTGTCCGGAGATCTTGCGAGGAGGAGGATGTTCTCTTTCTGTTTCCCCTCTTCCAGAGGCTTCAGGAGAGGCCAGAGAGGAGGCCGCCTGCCCACCTGGAGATACTGGGTCAGTGCTGGCCCATGCCGACTCTGGAGGTTTCCCCAGAGGACCTCAAAGGTGACTCAAACACTCCCCTAGAGAAACCCAGGATGGCTGAAGACAAGCAGCATACCATCGTGTGTGTGTGTGTGTGTGTGTGTGTGTGTGTGTGTGTGTGTGTGTGTATGTGTGTGTGTGTGTGTGAGAGAGAGAGAGAGAGAGAGAGAAAGAGAGAGAGAGAGAGAGAGAGAGAGAGAGAGAGAGAGAGAGAGAGAGAGAGAGAGAGAGAGAGAGAGAGAGAGAGAGAGAGAGAGAGAGAGAGCATGTGTGCAGGAAAATTCATCCTATTTTCACTGAACCCTAAGGCAGCACATTGTTTTCACATCTCAACTTTCCCTCCCTGGTCCGAATCCAGGATGAACATGACTGCATCCCTGTTCTTGGGGAGCTCTGCAGGGTGGGGACCCTCAAGGCAGGCAAACTGGAGAAGTTGGTGGACCACCTGGTGCCGTCCCTACTGCTGGGGGACCCTAACTTCGTCTCCACCTTCCTGTGTGTATACCGGAAGTTTGCCACCACCCAGCAGGTGCTGGACTTGCTGTTTGCTAGGTGAGCATGAGCTCCAGCCCAGGGCCTCCAACACAGAGCCCTGGGGCCTCCAGAGTCTCCCCACCCCCTGGCTGATCCTGGGACTGTCTTGGGCATCTTAGGTAAGATTGGTCATGGGAAAGCTGATTTCCTTTGCAGTCAGCTGCCCACTGTGTGTGCTGAAGAAGCTGTCTGTCTGGGTCCTCCCTAGTCTGAGAACCACCATTTGTAATGGCGGCTCCCTCTGTGTTTTGGGGGCAGAGGTCTTGTCCTGAATGGGGTTAGACTTGGGGCACCAGGATCACTGAGGAAGCTGGGGAGAATCTGCCTGAGCACTTTCCTTGTACAAAGATATCAGAAGCACCTACGTGTGCAGAGGCATTGTCATGCACTCAGCCTGCCTCAGGAGAGGAGCATGCACAGCCCTGCTGTCCTGGCCTGGGCTCCCAGCAAGGGGTCAGCCAGTGACAGGAGAGCCCTGAGCAGGTGCGGGAGAGATGACGCCCTGGCCCCTCCTGTAGGTATGGCTGCATCCTCCCCTTCTCCAGTGACTGCGGGGGGCCGAAGGACCAACTGAGAACGTGAGTGGGCTCTGGTTCAGCAAGGAGTCCAGTGTGGGTCCACATTCAGGAGTGGGTTTGGAGGCAGCCTGGGCAAATGGAGTCCACAGGTCTTGTGAGTGATTCTTGAAGGCTGAGGTATGAGGCACGTATGGGGCAGGGAAGGCAGAGAGCTGGGGTGTCCTGGGTACTGGGGGGCAGTGGGGAGTCTGGGGGGTCAGAGGTGGTTCCTATGAGAATTCCTCCCCACTTCAGACCATACTATGAAAATTTCCCAATACATCCTCCAAACACAGAGGCATAGCTCAGCTCAGGCATATGGTGAGTGGGGGATTGGAGTGAGGGTCCTCGGGTGTGAGTGGGGAGACATCCTCCACACAGCTTGTGGACACTGGACAGCACATGTCATGTGTGGAGGTGCCAGCCAAGCCCAGTCGCTGCCAGGTAGGCAGGCAAGGTTTCTAGAATGGCATCGAGTGGGAAGGGGTACCACGTCAGAGACATCTGGGGTCCAGCATGAAGGAGACAGCAGGCCTCCATCTGTGCCACAGAGCCATCTCCATCATCCTGGCCTCCTGGCTGGACCAGCACGCAGAGGATTTCTGCCAGCCTCCAGATTTCCCGTGCCTCAAGCTTCTGCTGGCTTACTTGAATCTCAACATGCCCGGCTCGGACCTGGACTTGCAGGCTCAACATCTCTTGAACCAGCTGGAGACGCTGCAGCGAAGTGAGGCTGAGCACAGGCCAAATGGAGGGGGAGGGCACTGGTTCCACAGAGAGGAAAGATTCCAAGGCTGGCCTGGTGCTGGGAAAAATGATGGGTCTGGGATGTCTCAGAGGGTAGAATGGGCTTCAGTTCAGAAGAGTTTTGTGGTGGGATTACAGGCTGGGATTACAGGCAGACAGGAGACTGCTCTGCTTCTGGAAAGTCCTAGGACAAGCCAGTCATGTGGAAGTTCTACCTCCTCCCACAGCTCTATCAGAGGTTCCATTGCTGGCTCTAGAGCACATTGGAGAACCAGAATGGAATTCCTGTGACACTCACGAGCTGGATCCCTGTCCAGTGCTGGACCCTTCAGGCAAGCCTTTCAGGCTTTTCTGTGTGGACACAGGACGTGGGTTCAATGAGACTTCTCGCTTCTTGGCTTTCCCTCGGGCCCTGCTGGCAGAGCAGTTGACGCGGATGGATATGGTAAGTGACTCTGCAGGGCAGGGCAGGGCAGGGCAAGGCAGAGAGGGTCTTTCTTGCAATCTTCTGCCCAGTCTTGCCATCCCCTGCTTGGGAAATGGTGCACATCACATGCAAACATCACCCCTTCCCTCCCCACCTCCCTTAGAAGTGCCAAACGTTTGAGAATGCAGAGTAAATTTCCGAACCTCAAACCTCACTTCATCACTAGGCTGTGGGTAAAGGTCTCTGGCCTTATGTGATTGTGAAGGTTCAGGGATGGGGGCAGAGGTGCAGACCACCACCAGCGTTAGCTTCATCAGCCTTCACCAGGCACCAGATGTAAACTGAGCCTACTGCAGAGAGAAGGCAAACTCTGGTTGATGCAGTAGTGCATGGGGTCAGGACACACGAGGGAGGTGTGTTGGAGATGAAGATTGTGTACCTTCTTTGTGCAGGCCTGGGGATTTTGTGGCAAATTGGAAGCTTTATTAGAAGCAAATGCCCTTCACCCTCCCTTTGCCATCTTTGATGATGTCACTGGGAACCCATAGTGACGTCACAATCATCCCACTGCTCTCTTCAAGGCTCAAGGGACACCCAAGCCCAGTGGCTACCACTGGGCTCTGGCCTGGGCCTGGTGGCTGTGTTCTGGTCAGGAGCAGGTCCACTGTTTCTCCCTCTCAGGTGTTTTTCAAAAACATGGCGGCTTACCAGAGCCTGGAATTCATCCAGGACAAGAAGGATCAGGAGCACCCTGCACCCACGATCCATGCCATCATCGCCCAGTCCAACAAAGTGTCATCCTGTGTGGTCACCACCTGTCTTGGGAACCAGAGCATGAAGGCCCCAGACAGGGCCTGCGTGATCGAGCACTGGATCAAAGTGGCCACGGTATGCGTCAGGCCTGTGTCTGTGAATGTCCTCTGAATTCCTCCACTGAAGGGCAGAGACTGAGGCCAGGGACCCTCAGACACCCCAGCTCCCTGCTTCTTGGCTGCCTGTGGCCCGCTCCCTCCTCCCCTCTCCATTCCCCATGGAGGGGAGTGACTGCCCGGGGTGGGACACACAATCCACTGGGGAAGGTTAAACCCTGCTCTGGTCACACATGGGCCCAGTGGTGTCCTGCCTGACCCCAGCATCCATCTCAGGAGTAGCAGCTCCATCCCGGGTGAAGGCAGGCCCGGGGGGAGCTCCCCCGGGGCTCACACAGTTCTCCTTCCAGCACTGTGAAACCCTGAAGAACTTGTCCTCCCTCCACGCCATCATCTCTGCTCTGCAGAGCAAAGCCATCCAGCGCCTAAAGAAGACGTGGAAAGAGGTCTCCAGGTGGGCAGGCTTCTGTCCCCATGAGTGCACGGGGTGCGGGGGCTGGCACTGTCCCTCACTGCCGCACACCCTGAGGGCAGGGGCTGGGGTCAGTGCCAGGCACGCCTGACTCCCTTCTCTGTGAGACACTGATGGAGCCGCTGGAGAGGTTTTCACAATCTCATGCTGTAGTGACAGAAATCTGACCAGATGAAAGCCACACAGTTCTCCTGGTGGTAATGGAGCTGGTTCCTTGTGTTGCCAATTGAAATGCCCATTCTGCACCCGTGCAAACCAAGGGCTCAGTGCAATTGGGCAAACCTCTAGGCCAGGCCCTTGGAGTCCTGATTAGGGCAGAAAATGCAGAGTCTTGTCATTGGCAAACCTTGCCCTTATGCCCTTGTGTGCCCATGTGCAGGGACAGCTTTTACGAATTTGAGAGGCTGTCAAAGAACTTTTCTCCTGGATCAAACCACGCCCTGCACAGAGAACAGCTGCCCCAGGTGGGGGAGCATGGGAAGCGAGGAGGGGAGGCAGCTGGGACTGGCAGTGCCTGCTGGAGGGGTGGGGACACTTCCAGTCCATGGTCTGGGGAGGAAGGGCAGATGGGGTAGTGGGGCAATGTGAAGGGAGAGCATGGCCAAGAGATGGATGCTGTGCGCATGGTCAGTGTGGACACAGCCCAGGAGGAAGCCTCAGACACTGCTTCTCCAGGCAGGGCTTCCTGCCAGGACGTGGCCCTGGCGGGGCTCTGGAGATGTGAAGCATTGGAGGAGGCCTTGAGGCCACCTGGAGACAGTCTCCAAGGAGGAGAGGGGTTGCCAGGGATCTCAGAGCCCCTGTCTCTCTCCCCTTGTGATTCAACTGAGAAAAGAACTCTGGTGCACACAGAGCGTGTAAGAACAGAGGCCTGGTCACTGTCCAGATAGGGGCTGGAGGCCTTGGGCACCTGCAGGGCCTCGCAGACGTCAGTGTGTGTCAGTTTTCCCATTTGGCAAATGGAGGTTTGGTAAACTGAATGCTGACCTGAGGGGAGGGGAGATCACAGGCCAGGGGAGAAAAGAACTGTGTGAGAGCTCTGAGCAGGCCTTTCCGCAGGCCACACCCACGCAGTGGCCCAGAGGCACTGAGTGCTCCCTGGCCCCATGCTTGTCCCCACTGTGCAGATGAGGAGCAGGCAGAGAGGCCAGGCCAGCATGAAGCATCCCCTCCCACCCCCAAGGAGCACTGGAATGTGGAGCTGATGTAAAACTCCTATGATGGGTGGCAGAGGTGTTGGCCCTGACCAGCAAAGGGGGTGGGGGTGTTCCTGAGCCCAATTAGGGCACTGTCAGAGCCAAGGTGTGGGGAGAAAGACTTCTACTCCATCCACACTCCTGCCAGGGGCTCTTCCACATTTGCTGGCCTAGGATCAAGTGCAAGGGAAGGCAGAGAGCAGAGGAGGAGACGATGGGAGATGCTCCCCGAGGCCATGGTGACTCTGTAGAAGCAAGATGGCCAGGACTCTCCTGACCTGCTCTGTTTCCAGATTCACTGAAAAGACTGAGACTGAGCCCCAGGGCTCCCTGTCTGACCATCTGCTGTGCTCCTAGAGCCAGGGCCTGCAGAGGGGATGAGGCAGGGGCTGGGTGGGGCGAGCAGATCTCCAGGCCCTCCCACATGCCAGCCTGAGGCTCAGCAGAGGACAATGAGTGTTGAGGGAGCAGGAGGGCTGCTGTGTACAGAAGTGGACAAAGGTCTCCAGCCCTCTGGGTAGGCAGCTCTGCAGGGCCCTGGGCCAGGCTGAGAAGCCCCGAGTTCACAGATTCTGGGCTGTCCCCCATCACCTGATCTCACATGGATTCCTCCAGGGCACCGTCCCCTACCTGGGCACCTTCCTGGCTGAACTGGAGAAGGTGAACAAGGAGATGCCAGACTTCCAGTGTGTGAGTGTGCCTGGGCTCTGGGTCTGGGTTGTGGTATTTGAAGGGAGAAGCCCTGGGGACCCCCTGAGCGGAAGCTTTCCTGAGAGCCTCACCCAGAGCCTACACCCATCCTGTGGGGTGAGACCAGCAGCTTCCTCCTAGCAGAGCAGCAGGTGAGGCCGGTCCACCACAGGGTGACTGTGGGCTTGCGTGTGGAGCTCCGCCCCGGTCAGGCTGCACATGCGCCCAGGGCCTTCTCAGCAGGGCTCAGTCTGGGATGTCCTCAGGGAGTGTTGGGCTCAAGGCTTCTGAGGCTTTGTGGCCTGTCTTGGATGGGGAAGCCTGCCCTGGCACGGGCTGGGTGTCTCCTTGTCACTTGGTGGGCTCCCTTCGTGGTGCAGGCAGAGGATTTCTGGGCTTGGCCAGGTCCCCTCATGGTGGACGGGTTGCTTTCTAACTGTCTTGGCTTTGGTCTCTAGGGGAGAATCATAAATGTGGAGAAACTGAGGAAGGTGAGCCGAGGCCTCCCTCACCCATCAGGGGGGTGGTGAGGAGCAGATGGGCTGTCCAGTCAGCTCTGTGTTTACTTTAATGCATGGGGATGATGGGCAGAGGGATGTGGACTGGCCCCGGGTGCCGTGGGCCTCAGCTGGGTCTCAGAGAGCTCATGGAGGTGCGGCTTCTTGCCATGGAGGGTTCTGAGTGAGCAGGACAGCACCAGTGAACTGCGGGACCCAGCTGCTGGCCCTGCCCCTCAGGCCGCTCACCATCCTGTCCTTTCTTTGGCTCAGCAATACCAGATTATTTCTGAACTCAAGCGCCTGCAGGCTTCGTGCAACACTGTCAACATGAAGCCTGATGAGCGCTTTCGGGCCTGGTTCGAGGGCCTGCCCCGGCTCAGCGAGACTGAGAGGTGAGGCGGGCAGAGTGGTTGGGGCATGGAGAAGGGCGTGGACCTGGAGTTGGACTCTGAAGACAGACACGTGCCCCAGGATCAGTGTCACCTGATGTCAATTGGCCACTTGGGCTGCGGTTTCCCGGTAAGGCCCTGGGAGGGAGGAAGAGAGTGGGTGCTGGTGTAGTGTTCACTGTTTTGCCCTCCATGGCTTAGCTTCCGCCTGGCTTGTGAACTGGAGCCCCCATCCCACTCGGTTAAGAAGGGCAAGAGCACCAATCCCAGGAGAGGGCTTTTCAAGGGCTGGAGGAAGTAAGTACCATGTGGCCTGGTGGGAAGAGGAGGCTTCTGTGCTGTGGGGTTGGGAGCCCGCAGGCTGCATTGGCTTTCCTAGTCCATCTATCATTAGCCCTGTTCCAGGTCTCTGGGCCTCAGTTACCCATTAGATATGGGGTCAGTCAAAAGCAAGATCTAAGCCTCAAACACGGAATGCATTCAGGATGGGGCCATGGCCTGTGTTTGGGGGACCCCCTAAAGCAAGCCAGCCTGTCCATCCAGCCTTCAGGTTTCCAACCCAGGGTCCAGAGTCAGCAGCAACCAGCCTATGCAGGGGAAAACTTGTGCAATGAAGACTTGTGCATAGGTCAAGGATTCTAGAATATTTTTTTTTTTTTACAAGATGGTGATATAAAAATGTTGATCAGCACAAGTTCTTGGATACTGTTTTGGGGTAAATAGGTAATATTCGACTTAAATTTCATAATTATAACACGGGCTTTGTAATTTTCTATCTCTCTTCGTGATGATAAACCAGGAGGTACTAGAAATTCTCTCCCCTCACCGGACCTGGAGTTTACAACCACAGTCAGGCCACAAAATGGGTATTAGAAATCCCACAACCCATGGAAGTATGGCCCATACTGCTGGGGATTGTCGCCCCAGCTTGAGATGTGTCATTGGTAGGAAACCCCATCTCCTCCAGGGAGAAGGGACTGTTGAGCATGGACATGTCAGGGTCTGACTGCTAAGGTGGAGTTCCGGGCTTGTGGGTGGGGGGCGGGGGAGGGCTGGCCTGAGGGTACAGATTTCTGGTGACAATGATACTAAAAGGAACTCAAGGAAATGATAGGGGAAAGAGAAAATCAGTGAAGCCATACATCCTCAAAATGATACTATTGACAAATGCAATGTGTGAACAAAAACGCCTAAGAAAAAATTGAAAACGAAGACTTATCCATCCACTGAAATTTTCCTTAGCAGAACTCCTTAGAAATGATGAGATTAAAGGTGTCAGTAACTGATCTGAAAAAGAATGCACCAGAGTGTTTCCAATACCCACTTGACCAACGGGGAGCTGCAAATTCTTGGAAAGTCAAATTACTGAAACAGAACTTTAAAAAAAAAAAAAACTAAGTGGAAGAACTCTAACTGGCTTTAGAGAAACTGTGAAGTAAAAACAAAAACAAAAACACCTTATGCACACACAAGACCAAAGGAGGACACTCTTAGGGGAGAAACACAAAGGCACAATGCCTCTGTCTCTCTGATCATAAAACATCCAACTGCAGGAAATGGGAACCAGAATGTTTATTTTATTTTGTCTTATCTTTGGAGGGGTCTAAAGGGCAAAGAAATGGAGGGACAAAGGGTGAACAAGTGCAGCAGTGGTACTCACTGGACACTATGCTGAAAAGAACTATCCAACTTGTGGTGGGTAAGGATGGAAGGGAAAAACTGGGAGAGAGCGAGGGAAGGGGTGACATTGTCCAAAAAGATGTACTCATTCCCTGACTTATGAAATGGTAAGCCCTCTGTACATCACCGTTATGATAATAAAAATAATTTGAAATACCTTATGGGACCCTGTGAGAAGAAAGGAGACAATTGTATTCAATATCACTCAAAATGTCTGATGAGTGCAGAGTCTCAGGGCCAGAAAATTCATGGGAAGAATAAAAGCCCACAAGTATATGCTGAGACACCCAATATGAGAGACACAGAGAACAATAAGATAAATCTGACATTGGTAAACGAGCTTTTTAAATTTTTTTTTTTCACTTTCCTCTCTGTCAACTTCTTCTGCTTTGGAAAAATCAACAAGCAACTTCCTTGTATAAACTTCCTTGTATAAATTTCCCAAAGAATGTACTTGAAAGGAGTATCTCAGGGCTGTTGGACAGATTTTTTTTCAGGAGCAGCCTTTTTACTAAAAGTCAACCAGAAGGGTCACAGTACAAACCACGGCTTTTACGCATTCCATTGGTCACTAATGATCAGAGGCCAGGGTTGAAGGGCTGAAAAATCTGTCACCAATCTGAAGGTGTGTCACCTTTGATTTCCTGAATAGTTCTAATCCTGGCTATTGGTATTAAATAAGGAATATTATATTTACAAAGAGAACAACATCTTTCCGATATAATCACATCCTATCCAATTCCTACCACTAAAGGACGCAAGCCAGGAACTGGTATTAACATCCCAAGTTGGTGGTAAGACAGTCCTGGGGCTTGAGCTCAGGGCCCAGGCATGGTCACTCAGCTTTGTCTCTACCACTTGAGCCACACCTCTGCTTCCAACTTTTGGGTGGTTAATTGGAGATAAGTCTCATGGACTTTCCTTCCTCGACTTGGATTTGAACTGTGAGCCTCAGATCTCAGCCTTCTGAATAGCTAAGATTACAGGCATGAGCCACCCGGGGCCTGGTTAATTCCATCACTCTTATTTTTAAGCATTTTATGGTAAATAATAGAAAAATATTCTATCACAGCCAGAGATGGCAAGAAAACAGCATTTATGGCTGTGAGTTCAAAGAAGATAGAAAAAGCAAAAAATGTAAAAACAACTGTGCACTGGAGTGGAGTGGGAGTAGGAAGAGCCTATTTGTGGGTGCAGCTGGTTCTGTGAGTGTTCCCCTTCAGGATTTGAGGTGTCTGCGAGTACATACAGGTGTGTACCCCAGAATGATGCGCATATGGAAGGGACTCTCTTAGGATGATCTCCTAGAGTTGGGATGGAAAGAGATAGTTTGCTTTTCCCCTCCATCCTCCTCATAGGAAGAGATCTTCCTGTTCTTGTTCTTCTTAGCCATTGGTCTCCCTGGCCTGGCCTGTGTATTGATGGTCCATTCACAGGAGTCTGGGCTGGTAGATGGGGAGGGCTCTGGGTTTCTGTGGCGGGGTAGGGGGTGGGGGTTCTGGAGTAGAAGTCCTGAGCTCCTGAAGAATGAGTGAGTGGAATTGCTTGAACAGAAAGATGGACAGAGCTCCTGGGGCCCTGGGGAGAAAGAGGTGTCTGGGTGTCTGAGGAGGAAAGAGTGGGATTCGGTTTCCACTTAGTTCTCTGCATGGGCCTGGAGGAGACTGGCAGGACTCCTGGGTCTGCAGAGGCTTGGGCCTGGATGCAACCGTGATGGCTTGCAGCTGGAAGACAGCAGCCGCTGCTGGCGCTGCTGGAGCAGAGGCATTATGAAGAGACAAAAAGGCAGAGGGCCATGGAAGGTGGCGGTTCGGACTCTCTGGCATCCACATGTTACTAACTCAGAGCTGACTCCCTGAGCATTGCCTGCATCCTCGGCCTTCTGTAGGCTGTAGGCAGAGACAGGCAGAGGCAGATGGTAGAGTCATACAGACAGTCCATCAGCCATTCTGGCTCTTAGATCTTTAGTGGATACTTGGGGCTCCCTCATTAGTGGATACTTGGGGCTTCTCAAACCTGCCCAGACCCTGGAACCAAGGGGAGAGTCTGGCCTGGGCATAGCTCAGATTGAAGTTTGGGATTATTATTACGGAGGGAAGGCACTTTGTCAAGATGAATTCAGAGATGAACATACAATACAGGGCTGCTCTGGCATTGTGGTCAGTCTTTTATTTATCTGCACATCCCAATCCAAGTGCTGATCAGGACTATCCGAAAGACTATAGGAAATCCAAGAAAAGTAGGGACTCAATGGGAAGGAACAACATTTTGGGGGACCCTTCTAACCAACTCTTGCCAAAGCCCATCTCACCCTGGCCCCATAGCGGGGAAACGAAGGCAGCCATGGATTGGAATTCAGGTCCCAGGGCAAACGGTAGGTTTATTCTTGACTACTTCAGGCCATACTCCTTTCTCCTGAGTTCACTTCGTCTAATTTTCCCAGTGACAGTTTTGGGAAGCTCTGGAACAAACTCCACCTGGTTTAGGAGAAAGTAAATCCACCTTGCCTTGGAAAAATCCACTCTGAGAAGTGTATATACAAGATGCAGGGCATTGACATCAAATACAGTAAAAAGAGGGGTTATACCACAGGGGAGGAACATACAAAGAAACAAAAAAAAATCACATGATACATTATAAATATGTTAGAAACAATAGTAAGCAAGAAAAAAAATTTGTGTCCCTTCATTTCGCTTAACATCATTTTATATGGTCATATTTACATAGTTTTAAACATTTTCTACTTGTCTTACACATGTATTATTATTGCAAATAAGGGAAACCATGGGACCTATGTTTCTTTGGGCCTGGCTTGCTTCACTTAATATAATTTGTTTCCAAGTCTTTCCATTTCCTAACAAATGGGGTGATGTCATTCATTCTGATTCAGGGTGGGAAAGGGAAAAAACAAAATGCTTAAATAGGCATACAGATTGGCCCATTGTAACAATGAGATGTACAAGACACTATGTTGAAAATGAACTTAACAACTTTGGCAGGGTGTGTGTGGGGGGGAGGGGAGGTAGTTGTGGAGGGATGGGATGGTAGGGGAAAAACAGGAAGAGGCAACAATGCTTGATGGGAAATATAATTACCTTGCTCATGTAACTGTAACCTCTCTGTACAGTATTTTTTGCAATAAAAAATGTACAAAAAAATCCACCCAGCTCCACTTTGCCTCTGCACATGACCCCACAGTCCAGGCTGAGAGCCTGCGGTGATCTTAATGGGCTCCACTGGGTATTTGCAGTCCTTTTTCTCACCCCTGAAGGTCGGCTGTGGTCATATGGCTCACTTTGACCAATGGAAGTCTGTTTTCTCCAGGCAGAAGTGACTGCTTGCGTGGACAGTGGGCGTTTTCTCCTCCATTGATTAGAACACCGGGCAGATGTCTAAGAGGTAGCTAGCTACTCCTTTGTCCTGTCCCCAGGATGAGGAAAAGTGGAACAGAGGACCCAGAAAAGCCACAGCAGGCATACAGCGTGAGCCAGTGTCCTTCATGGTCATAAACTTTCACTATCTCCCCTCTCCTGATTGCTCGGATCTGTCACACAGGCGTGGGAGTCACAGCTCTTTCTGCTGTCTGCACACTCAGGCAGTTCACAACTTGTCTCACTATGATCTCTATCACAGTTCTGGTTCTAGGTCCGTTTGTGTCCAAGATTAAATAAAATAATAATGCATGTAGAACACTGAGGGTAGGACCCAGCACATACAGAGAGTATTGAATAACTGTAGGCCAGGCAGCTTGGTAATGAACCCGGGGCTGATAAGATGCACTCTGTCTAATCTATCCTTAAGCCAAACTGCTTGTTTTGCAGAGGAAAAGAGGTTGGCTGTTTAAGCTTGTCTGTTCCCAGTGAGCAGCCCCAGTGCCTGGACCGCTCGGCAGTCCAGATCCTTCCTCCTGCCCCCCGCTTACCTTCCTGGGGTACTTGTAGGGCGCGGTTACCAACTTCACATGCTGCTGGAGCTCCTTGGTGAGCTGTTCCTGGTCGTGGGACTGGAACTTGGGAGTCAGGACCACAAAAGCCTTTACCACCTGTAGGTGAAGTAGGACCAGAGCCTTAGGTATGGGCCAAGCCATGAGATCTAGACCTTAAGAAATAAATGTGAATGCGTGCTTGAGCCTATAATGGTCAAAGGCAGAGGGTCTTCCAGCAAGGAGAGGATCATGGTCAAATCCTTTTCTTTCCCATTGCCAATCTATGACCTAGAAAACATCTTGACTTCTCCTGGGCTCCATTTCCTCTTTGGAGAAATGGGGACAATAAAGTTCATCCCTCCTAGGGGGATCTGAAAATATTCTGTTCACATTTCATGGAAAATGTATCAGAAGCTAGGTGTAATCCTAGCTACTCAGGAGGCTGAAATCTGAGGGTCAGGGTTCAAAGCCAGCCTGAGCAAGAAAGTCTGTGAGACTCATATCTCCAATTAACCACCAAGAAGCCATAAATGGAGCTTGTGGCTCAAGTGGTAGAGCACTAGCCTTGAGCAAAGAGCTCAGGGACAACCCCCAGGCTCTGAATTCAAGCCCCAGGATTGGCACAAACAACAACAAAACCTCACCATCCCCAAATCCCACACTCCCAAACCCCAAAAGCATGCTAAATATCTGAGCTGCTGAAATTAGTACTACTGTCACCATTATCATTATCACTTTGATATTATATCATATATTTATGATATATAAACATAGCTATATATTAATATCACTATATATTATATATTAATTATATATGATACATTGTTTTATTTATAAATTATATATTAGGGATTATATTATATAATAGGCTTATATTATATATGATATAAAATTAGATATAATATAATCATATACAATATATGAATATATTATATAATAATTCATAACATGTATATATTATATTATATATTATCTCCCTCTTTGCTTGCACAAGTTCTCACACATAGAAGGTATGCTACTTGTAGAATCAATGTAGATGCAGTCCTTCTATATTCTATGTTCTGTTAGTCAATTTTTATCCCCTTTTTACTTCCCTTACTTTAAGCATAAGGAAAGGTACAGTTATTGTTGCTTTTTTTTTTTTTTGGTTGTGGGGCTTGAACTCAGGGCCTGGGCACTGTCCCTGAGCTTCTTTTGTTCAAGGCTAGCACTCTACCACTTGAGCCACAGTGCCACTTCCAGCTTTTTCTGCTTATGTGGTGCTGAGGAATCGAACCCAGGGCCTCATACATGCAAAGCAAGCACTGTACCACTGAGCCACCTTCCCAGCCCAGTTATTGGGCTTTGAGCATGGAGAGATTGGATACTGGGGCTTGTGTCTCCTGAACACCAGCCAATTTCACCACCATTCAAAGTCAAAGTCATCACATTCAGAACCGCAGTTGAGCCCACTGCGCCCCCTGGTGACCATATTGTGTAAGTGCACCCTGCCTTTCCTCCACCTGGGGCCCGAAGATGCAAGGAAGGGCAGGGAGCATTTGCATGCCCAGCTCTGGGCATATCAGTCTAGTTCTTCTCACCTCCCCTCGCCTTGGGTCCGGGCTGCTCACTACTGCAGACTCTGCCACCGCTGGGTGCTCAGCCAAAGCATTCTCCACCTCCGACGGTCCAATACGGTACCTGGAGAAGCACGGGCTCTGGGGCAGATGCTGGGGCTGGGGTGCCCCAAGTCTTAATCTCTGCTTGATGCAGAGGATGAGGTGTCAGGGGCTCAAAATGTGAAGATGTGGACATTCTGTGCTAAAAACTCCTGGCTCAGGTTTTTCCTGGTGTGTGGTGTGGTGTGTGTATATATATTTGGCAGTATCAGGTTTTGAACTCAGAGCCTTAAACTTGCTTGTTTAGCCCAGAGCTGGTGTTCTACTATTTGAGCCATGCCTTCAGTCAATGTTTTTGCTTGTTTTTGGAGATAGAGTCTCTTGGACTTGGATTTCTCTGCCCTAGGTCGACTTCTAACCATGATCCTCTGATCTCAGCCTCCTAACTAGGATTACAGGCACGAACTACCAGTGCCTGGTTGGCATCTATATTTTAAGTGTGCAAAGTGATGTTTTAAGTATAATGGTGAAATTATACTGTGGCCAGACAAATGAACATAATCCATCCTCTCACAGAGCGAGGAGCAGTAGATTATGCAGAGTCCTTAAGTATAGAAAGAGCTCTCTGGATCTACTTTCTTAGTGAATTCCCAGCGCAAATGGTAACAGCATATTGGAGATTGAATAGCTAAGAATGGATCCTGTTGTTCAGCTTCAAAGCAGGGCAGACAATAATGTGTTCTGTATTTCAATGTAGCATCTCACTGGCAGGATTAAGAGGTGAGTGCTCAAAGCCCCCAGGAAAAGACTTTCATACCATAAGAGCTCCTTAAAGATGAGCTATTTTTTTTCTTTTTGTGCCAGTCCTGAGGCTTGAACTCAGGGCTGAGTGCTGTCCTGAGGCTGTTTTTCTCAAGGCTAGTGCTGTACCACTTGAGCCACAGCTCCACTTCTGGCTTTTTAGTGGTTAATTGGACTTTCCTGCCCAAGCTTACTTCAAACTGTGATCCTCAGATCTCAGCCTCCCGAGTAGCTAGGATGACAGGCGTGAGCCACCAGCGGCCAGCCAAGGCCAGCTATGCTTATGACTATCATTGTGTCTCTCCTGGAATACAAGCACACTGGAAACTTCCCCAACTCAACAGTCTCCTCCCTCAGTCCTTCTGACTATATCCAGAGCCTTTGAAACTTCATTTTGGTTGATTCTGTTGGACAAGGGGAGGGGACATGGCCAGATACCAAGGGAACAAGGAACCACAGAGCTGACTGCTTAGAGTCAGGCTGAGGGTCTTATCACTAAGGTACAGAGGCAGGTCAGGCTGTCAGAACGCTGGGTGTGAAGACAGGACAGAGGGAAACTTCACCTACCCGGAAGCATTGATGATGTCGTCTCCCCGCCCCTTGAACCAGATGTAGCCCTCGGAATCCATCTTCGCTAGGTCCCCACTATTGTAAAAGTCCCCACATTGCACTTCTGAACTCTTCTCTGGGTTATTCTGCAAAGAGAACAGAATCTCTCTCTCTCATATCTTTAACTAGTTAATTACCCTTCAGTAGTTGCACAAAGGGGTTTCCATTCAACATGACAGCTTGTGAATTCCATGCATCTTGATCCATGCCCCCTCTTCCATCTTCTCCCCACCTCCCAACCCCTCCCCTCCCCTCAAGTGACCTGCTTCCATTTCCGCATATGCATATTGAATATTATGCCTGCATTTGTCTACCTACCCTTCCTCTATTCCTCTGTACCCCTCCCCTTGCTCTCCCCACTTCTGACAACGCATGCTTCAGTCTCCTGGTGCTTGGTGACGCTGTCAGTTGTTTGAAGGTGTTACACCATTGCAATCCTCTGCTGCATAGACTCTACTTTAGTCAATGTGTTTGTGTACATATGCATATGACCCTGTATTTGTTTTCATATGTTTATGAGTCCCTTTTTGTGTGCTGGTCCTGGGGCTTGAACTCAGAGCCTGGGTGCTGTTGCTGAGCTTTGGTTTTTTGCTCAACACTAGCACTCTACCACTTGGAGCCACAACTCTATTTTTTGGCTCTTGGTGGTTACTTGGAGACAAGAGTCTCATAGACTTTCCTGTCTGGGCTGGGCTTTGAACTGTGACCCTCAGATCTCAGCTGTCTGAGTTGCTAGGATTACAGGCATGAGCCACTGGTGCCCAGCAAGAATTTAAAAAAAAAATTTTTTTTTTTGAAGGCAGTGATCTGCCCCTGACGGAACCTGCGCATGTTTTGTAATTCCTTTGAGTCTTCTTTCATTACATGGAAATGTTCCATGTATACCACTGATTGATTAGTGATGGATAATAATTCAACTTTAGCGACATTTGTAATAACAGTTCACTTTTGTCTGCCACTACATGAGAATAAAATTCCCACCGTAGCGGGAGTCTTGTTTGTCACAGCTGCTCCCAGGAATCCTTGGAGCCAGGGTGTCAGTGGATGGGGCGCCCTTACCTCATAGCTTTCAAAGATGCCCACGGGCTTGACAGGCTTTGTCCTGATGCCAATGTATCCTTCGGTGTCGGGAGGCAGGACATTGCCCTTGTCATCGATGATCTGGAGCGAGAAGCTTGTGTGAAGAAATCCCCGCCCCCCATACCTTCTGTGCCACCAGAGCATTGCCTGGCTTGTTCATGAGACACCAGCGGGATCACACCAGGACAATGATAGAGGAATTATGTCAGACTATAGAATGAAATCAGGATTCTGGTAAAGCATAAAAGTCAAAGGTTTACTTGCTTCAATGGGAAGGGGGTAGGAGAGGGATGGTGATGCGTCTATCTTCAAACTGGAAAACACTGATCAAGAAAAGAAGCTGAGATCTGAGGATCGTGGTTCAAAGCCAGCCTGGGCAAGAAAGTTCATGAGACTCTTATCTCCAGTTAACCACCAGAAAATCAAAAATGGCACTGTGGCTCCAAATGGTAGAGAGCAAAAGAGCTCAGGGACCATGCCCAAGCCATGAGTTCAAGCCCCATGACTGACACAAAAAGGCACTATTTGATACAGAAAATTGTCAGTGCCTCTTCCTCCCCATGCTATGATGTCTCTGGCAACCATCTGAGCTGTGTTTGTACCCAAATAGAACAGCTCTCACTCAAAGCTTCCAGAGAAAAAGAAGAAAGAATAGGGAGAGGAAAGGAAGGGAAACTGGCTGGTTCAGCAACCTCATCTCACATAAGAAGGGTTCCAGCTCAGCTGAGCCCTAATTGCTACCTGCCAAGGCCTCCAGGAACAGACCTGGATTTCAAAGGGTGCGATGGCTTTCCCCATGGAACCCAGCTTGGTCTTCATTCCCCGAGAAACGCCACAGGCGATGCCCTGGTTACAAAGAAAAGAGGAATTGGGGTTGGCCAAAGATTCTAGACGGATCACAACATAGTGAGAAGCAGGACTCCCCTCCACCCCAAAAGGAACGGATGGCACTGACTGTTGAATAAAGAAGGCTCAAGACACTGACCCAACTCTATTAAACTGGGCTGGGTTGGGTGTGTGTGTAGGACTGACAGTGTCATATTGCTGGAGGTGAAGGAAGGAGGGACTCATCCTGACTAGTCATGGGGGATATGCAGTGTCCACTATAAGCCAGAGAGGAAGGCCAGGAGATCATTGGACAGTGCTTGTACCTGGCTTCTGAATGATGACCTGAATCTTGCCTCAACTTCTTCTCAAGGCTGGGCTATGACACTATCTGTGTGGCTCCCCTGCTTCCCTCCCTTGTGTCTTCCCCGTGAACTTGAACCTGTCTTTACAGTCTCATTGTTGTCCTTTCTATAGCATACAGGGGACTACCCACCAATTCTGTGTGCTAATGCTAGCTGATCTCCAACTCTGCCAAGGAGGCGATAATAGCAACATTGCTCTGGTATTGTGCACGTGTGTGTGTGTGTGTGTGTGTGTGTTTTGAACTCAGGGCTGTGCTCTTGCTTGGCTTTTTTCCATTCAAGGTTGGTGTCCTACCACTTGAACCACAGCCCCACTTCTAACTTTTTGCTAATTAACTGGAGATAAGAGTCTCACAGACTTCTCTGGTTTTGAACTGTGATTCTCAGCTCTCAACCTCCTGAGTAGCTAGGATGACAGGTGTGAGCCACCGGCACCCTGCTAATGTGTGGCGACTCTGCACACCAAATGATTAGGGAATGAATAATACGAATCCCTCAAAAGTCATTCGAGCATTCTCCTTCTACAGTAATTTTCCTGTCTAGTCCTTCTCTTATAGAATTAAGAACAGGATTGTCCCATATCTGTCTGCCCCGCCAGCACCTAGCACCGTATCTACCAAAAGCAATGGACACCACCATAACTTCACCATGCATGGGTACTGTGGGCTGGACAGTGATTGACATATGTCACTGACCTATCACAGTCCTGAAAGACTGACCTTATGCTCTCCGCTTCAGAGATGGGAACTCTAAGAGTCACCAAGATTGAAAGGTTAGAACGAGAGTTCTGGCTGAAATCTATGATGGACAGGACAAAGACTTAGACCTGAGCTCCTGGGAAAAGAGGCTTTTTCCTTTTTCCTGCAGATATTACTGCAAGGATGAGTGAACAGAAAGAAAGCAGCACATGTCACAAATAGTTGATGCAAAGGGACTGAAGCCTTGGGTAAAGCCTGCTGTTCTCACCAACTTCCTCTTTATCCAAATATAAACAGGAACATTCAACAGGAGGCGTATTATCTTATCACTTCTCAGGCCTGGAAGCAGATCAATTCAGTGAACTAACTTTCCTTCCTTCCTTCCTTCCTTCCTTCCTTCCTTCCTTCCTTCCTTCCTTCCTTCCTTCCTTCCTTCCTTCCTTCCTTCCTTCCTTTCTCTTGTACTGGAGCTTGAAGTCAAGATCCTATGCTTAGCTTTTTCATTCAAGACTGGTGCTCTACCACTTGAGCCACACCTCCACTTCTGGTTAATTTTTGTTGGTTAATTGGAGACAAGAACCACATGGACTTTTCTGCCTGGGCTGGCTTTGAACCATGCTCTTCAAGTCTTAGCCTCTTGAGGAGCTAGGATTAGAGGTGTGAACTGTCAGTTCACTAAACTTTTTGTCTTTGAAAATAACAAGAGCATTCAATTATGTGAACTGGAACTAAAATAGTCCATCTGTTACAGGGTTGGAGATGGCAGACCTCTGTTAACTAGAGGGGTCATGTAAATGTGTGGATAGCCCATTCCTGTAATTCTAGCTACTGAGTAGGCCAAGAGCTGAGGCTCCTCGTTTGAAGCCAGTGCAGGCAGAAAAAACAAGACTTTTAGCTCCAATTTTTCATCAAAAATCCATAAGTAGAAGTATGGCTTGAGTGATTGAGTGCTGGCCTTGAGCAAAGTTGCTCAGGGACAGCATCCAGTCTTGGAGTTCAAGTCCTTGTACCAGTGTGTATGCATGTGCACACACACACACACACACACACACACACACACACACACACACACACACACAAGTTGGGCAAAGTAGGTCTGGACAAAATCAGCAATGGAACCTGGTGTAGGGAGAAGCTTCCTCATCCTGTCACTGATAAAGTCATTCAGATCCAAGACCTGCCTAATCTTCTCATGACCCCCCACCTGGGGGCTCAGTGACGTTCAGGGATCCAGTTGTGTGTATGTGTGCGGGGGCATGTGTGTATGTGTGTTTGCTGTACACAGCTAGCCCATTCCCTCACTTACCCCTAGTATTGTACAGTCAAACTGATGTATTGTCCACTGAACCACCCAGATCCCCAGCTCCCAGCTACCTCTGTGCAGCCACCCTGGGAAGGGACAGTGGGTTGATGGTATCTGTTGGCCTCGTTTCCCTTCTCGGGAGAGAGCTTCCTGTCCCATGAGCCACTGGGCTGACAATCACAGACACAGTGACAAGATCAAAACTGGCATATATGTGTATATATACACACAATATACATGTCACATATAATAAATATAAAATATATTTATAATATAAATTAATATAAACAAACATAAATACATACCATTAAATATTTAATATATAAACACACCCACCCCCCCATATACTGTAAATTATCTTTCTTTCTTTCTTTCTTTCTTTGGTTTACTGATGAACTGTAAATTTTCTCTTTCTTTTTTTTTGGTTTACTGATGAACTGTACATTTTCCCTTTCTTTCTTTCTTTTCTTTCTTTTGTGTCATGGGGCACTGTCCCTGAGCTTCTTTTGCTCAGGGCGAGCACTCTACCAGTTGAGCTACAATGCCACTTCCAGCTTTTTCTGTTTGTGTGGTACTGAGGAATCAAACCCAGGGCTTCATGCATGCTAGGCAAGCACTCTACCACTAAGCCACCTTCCCAGCCACGTGAATCGCCTTTCTGAGAGCTGACTTGGGACAAATGAGCCCTGAACTCTGGTGACCCCTGCTGGCCATGGGCAGTGCTTGTGTGTACACTTGTGTGGTAAGAATGACCCCGGCAGCCATGCTCCCATCAGTCGCCTACCGTTTCGGACTGCCCGTAGATCTCATGCAGCAGAAGGCCGGTGCGGCTCTTCCACTGCTCCTGCTCCTCAGGCAACAGGGTCTCTCCACCGGTAGAGCAGTGCTCCAGGGTTGGAAACTTGAGGCTTGGGGAGGGCGGAGCAAATACGTAAGCTGTGGTTTGAGCGCAGGCAGATGCTCAGGGCTCTGCGGTCGGGTCATTCATCCTCTGCTATCTTTCTTATCACCTTCTGGTCAGTTTACCATTGGTCAAAGTCAAGTGTACGTCCCTCCCTTCCTGTCAGTCTGGGTTAGCGCTTCTGGAAGTGGGTGAGTGAGTGGTAGAGATGGAGATGGGGTTGAATTAAATCAAGGAAGTCTGGATTAAAGTTGGATGTCAATAAGAGAGAAAACTAGGTTTACCCAAACTCAAGGAAGCATCGTATGTGGCTAAGAGGGAATGGTGTGTGTGTGTGTGTGTGTGTGTGTGTGTGTGTGTGTGTGTGTGAACCTCAGGGTCTGGGTGCTGTCTCTGAACTTTTTCTTTTTCCTTTTTGCTCAAATCTGGCTTTGAACTGCAATCCTTAGATTTCAGCCTCCTGAGTAGGTAGGATTACAGGTGTGAGCCGCCAGCATCTGGTTCCAATAGTGCTTTGCATGTAGTTCTTTCATGAGGAAAACATTGGAATCATATATGTTATTTATTTATTAATTAATTTTTGTCTGAGGCTGGGACTCACACTGACTGGTGCTTTACCACCTGAGCCATGTCTCCAACTCTGGAATAATTTTTAGAATAATGCAAGACTCATTGAGTGTCTCTCTGGGTCTCTGGGTTGTGTTTTGATTTACCTACTTAGACTGATAATTATCATACCACACACACATACACACACTTACACAAATACACACACACATATCACTGCCCTTAAAAGATCCAAGGCAAACCAATCAAACCACAACACATCAATTCCTTCACATCCCACCCAGAGATTGCTATCACCAGCCATTGCCACGTACTTGGCTTCTTTCTGCTGAAGAATCATTCGGTACACAGTGGGTGCAGCAAGGCATTGAGTAACAGGATATTTGAATAATGTCTGAAAAGTGAGAGGAGAACTTTGTTATTATAGTTGAAGCTAAAACCCTCACCAATCATTACCATCTCAATCCTGATTTCCCCTCTAGGAGACCACATTTACTCCTGCTTTAATTCATTCAACATCAGCCTACTAAGCTGGCATTTCACAGGGGGCACCAAGTCAGGTTAATGCAGGAAGAGTGAGAGAATGTTCTAGGCCTTACATAGAATAGATTCTAGCAGGAAAAAGATCGTGAAGTCCAATAAAATCCACTTACGTACATAGAGGGAAGAGAATCAAGAGGTAGGCTTAGAAAGACTCCAGTTAGTTGGAGTTTGTCTGGAATTCAGTCCCCAGAATTTCAGATCGGGATGGGGGTAGACTAAAAGAGCGAGAAACAGTAGAGAGGAGAGAATATAGACTTCGGGGTTCATCTGGTCTGCCTTGACATCCCATTGCTTCATTTCTCCGCAAGCCTGTTTCCTGCATTCAAAGCGGAACTATCTGTATATTTTCCATGCAGAGTCGTTCTGGGGCATATTGAGACCCCTGGGTGCATTCTGCTTCCAGTCACCCTGGACCTGGACAGCTTCGAACTTCTGGCTTCAGCCTCAACAACACAAATCCCACATTCATATCCTCATTGTAAATCAGTCCTTTTTTGTGTGTTGCCAGCACAAAATTCAGCTAGAACTCAGGGCCTGGACACTCTCCCTTAGCATTTTTTACTCAAGGCCGATGCTCTCTCACTCTGAGCCACAGCTCTACTTCTGGCTTTTCGGTGGTTAATTGGAGTTCACAGACTCATGGACTTTCTTGCCTGGGCTGGCTTTGGACCATGATCCTCAGATCTCAGCCTCCAGAAGAGTTAGGGTTATAGGCCTGTGCCACTGGCTTTTCCTTGCAACCTTTGGTTTGACCCATAACCCACCTGCAACTCCCACCTGAAGGAGTGCAGTTCCAGATCCTCACACCCCTCTTTCTCCCACACTAGCTGTGCAGGTGTCTCTACCCCAGCCGCTGGCAGATGGGGTGGAATTAATGGCTTGGTAGCAGAGAATTGGCTTAGGCTGTGGCTGTTTAGAATATCTAGTCCATCTCCCTGGTCATGTGGATCTCCACCAGAAATGCTGTGATCACTCTGGTCAGCTTTGTCATGTTAAGACCTAAAAGTAGGGTCTACAAATAGAAAGAAGAGAGCAGAGAGACCCAGAGAAAAGCAGGGGAGGTGCAGAGGTTGCCTGGATTCCTGATAGCTTGCAATTGTTTCAAATACTCACTGAGCTCAGTGTTTTCTTCTTCTTCCAATGGGCATGCCCCACCCCGCCTCACCCCTCCTATACCCTGGTAGTCCCTGGATTATGATGGTATGATTTGATGACTTTTTGTTTTGTTTTGTTTTTCTTACTTGATGGTGGTGAGAAAAATATATAAATTAAATAGCACACTTATAGAAGTTTGCATTTTGATCATTTCCGGGGTGAACCTTGTACTTAAGAACCTGTCTTAACACTGCTGGATAGCACAGGTGAGTCGAGGCTCCCTGTGGCGTGGCAACCAAGGGGAAAACAAAGGATGGGCTGGGTTGCTAAACTAGGTGTTTTAACTGCACTTTCAACTTTGGGTGTTTCTGTTGCTTAATGGGCTTATCAGGACCTAATCTTAAATCAAGGAGGTACTCTAATCCTTTCCTCCTTAAACTCCTTTGAAGTGGATTCCTGTGGTTTACAGCTCTAGAATAAGTTAAGGATTAGAGATCAATTAGAGGTCAACTCCTCTGAGCCTCTCCCAGAGCCTGAGGCTCAGTAGCTCAAGCGGTCTGTAATCTGTGACTCCTCTTGGTGCTTACTGGTTTTGGGGGTGGGGCAGGGCACCCCCTATGAAAAGTCCCTCCCTATGGATCTGTCAAGGAGGACTGAGTAGAGTAGGGTCTAGGATTCAGAAGACTCAAACTTGTTGGAATTGCTTTAATATCTCATAGTGCATATTTTGGGTCTCATAATCACCAAGTCTGAGCTATGAGGTCTAGAGAATGGCCCAGAAATATGCCTTTTCTTCCAAGCTATGGTTTATATTCTTTTATTTTTGGTGCCAGTACTGAGGCTTGAACTCAGGGCCTGGACACTGTCCCTAAACTCTTTTGCTCAAGGCAAGTGCTCTACCACTTGAGCTACAACTCCACTTGTGGATTTTTGTAGTTAGAGATAAGAATCTCATGGACTTTTCCTGCCTGTGCTGGCTTTGAATCATAATCCTCAGATCTCTGCCTTCTGAGTAGTTAAGACTACAGGTGTGAGCCACTGACACAGGGCTCTGTTTTTTTAAAATGTGATTCTGATACTATAATTATTAATTCAGTATCCTACACTGTGAGAATCCCAGAAACAGGATTATTTTAAGCGTATAGATTTCTTTGCTTAACAAAATCTTCTTAGAGGAGGAGTTTGGTTTTTGGCCTGTGAACATGAGTTTCTTCTAGGAGGTTTATTTATTTATTTTGGTGCTAGTACTTGGGCTTGAACTCACAACACTGAACTCTCTTTTACTTTTCCTTTAAAGCGAGATCTCTACCAGTTGAGCCACATCTCTGCAATTGGCTATTTTGGTGGTTCTTTGGAGATAAGAGCCTTTCAGATTTGCCTGCCTGGGTTGGCCTTCAACTAGGATCCTCAGATCTCAGCCTCCTGAGTAGCTAGGATTACAGGCATGAGCCACTGATGCTCAACTTGTGGGAGCTATTTGATACTGGAAGGTTGCTCTTCTTACCTGTATAATGACCTGGGGATCAAATTGAGGCAGGTGGTGGATGAAGACCGTAGACCCCGCTGTCCATGGTTCCAGTAGGCATCCAATGGTAGCCAGAATCCAGCCTGGGTCTGACATGCACCATAAGACATCCGTCGTCCTCAACTGAAATAATTTCCTGCTAACTCCAAGATACAGTGGCCTCAGTGGTGCTACCATGGGAGGGTGTGGGGCAGGGCTGGGGAAACTAGTTTGCAGCTGGGGACCAGCAGCTCCCCCTCAGTGCATGTAATGCCTGCCGTCTCCAGAGGAAAACCCATGGGGTCCCAAAGATGCCCTGCCACTCACTTCCCGGTTATGTGTGACTGAAACAGACTTAGTGCTATTGACCCCGAAGGCCTTTGCTAGGAGAGCCAAGGACAGAGTGTGTGGTTAGTTCTGCAACACCTGTGTCTGTTATGGACTGTTCCAGGCGGGGCAGGCAGCTATTTTGGAGCCCTTCTGAGAACAGAGCTGCAACAGAGCAGAGAGAGGGATGGGCAGATTGGAGTCTAACCTGGAGCCCACAGGTGAAGTCAGACTTCACACGGCTCTAGTTCAACAGCTAGTAGTACATTTCCTTGTTTGCTTTTGGGCTTAAATGGGGTCTGAATGAGCTTTCTGTTGTTTGCAACAAGACAATAGAATGAGGAAGGGAGAGAAGAGATGTAGTTAATATCCCCTGCTTGGCAAGGACACTAACAAGCATAGAGGTCCTGTCTCTTTAGCTTCAGACCCTACTCCCCATTGAACACCATTTCTTGATAGCTCTCGGGCACCCTAAGCCTAGAGATCTTAGTCTTTCTGGCCTCTCTTGAAACCTGTTCCTCTCTAGTGTTCTTTCCTGTGGATGTCATCACTGCCCAAACCTCACAACTGGAAGGTAACCCTACACCCCAGTCCTTATTCCCCACATCTAGCTAGCAGGTCCTTCCTACTCCATCTCCAAGTCTCAAGGTGTTAAACCTCCACATCTCAGTCACCTGTTCCAGAACACCAACTGTCTTGCCCCTGAAGAAGTTATGACACCTGCTGTCCCTTCCTCCATTCTGTCTCTGTCCCTTCCCCATTCTGCAGCCACAATGGTGTGTGTGTGTGTGTGTGTGTGTGTGTGTGTGTGTGTGTGTGTGAGTGTGTTTACTTGGAGCTTGAACTCAGGGCCTGGGGTGCTTTTCCTGAGCACTTTTTTTTTTTTTGCTCAAGGCTAGCACTCTACCCCTTGAGCCACAGCTCCACTTCAAGCTTTTTTTTTCTTTTTTTTTGAGATGAGAGTCACACAGACTTTCCTGCCAGAGCTGGCTTTTGAGCTGTGATCCTCAGATCTCAGCTTGCTGAACTGCTAGGATTACAGAGGTGAACCACGGACGTCCAGCTACCATGATGGCTTTTGAGAAATCCATATCTGGCCATGTTTCCTTCCCTTACTGAAGCCCATACAATATATCCCCAATGTCTTCCTACAAAGGTCCAAACTCTACATCCAGATCTTGTAAAATGTGGCTCAAAATTTTCCTCTTGGTCCTTCATCCTACACCCTCAACACTCTTCTCCAAACTCTATAATTCTATGGCATCACTTAGTATGTCTTTTTTTCCTTTGCATATATCATTGCAATAATTATATAAATATTAGAATACCCTGGCAGAGTCCAGGATCCCTTCTCTTTTCTCACCACCAGGGTTGCTTACTACTCAACTGTGTCCATTAGCACTCATACCTCCTGCCTACAGAAGTCTTTGCTCTTGTTCTGGTTTATAAGTTAGAAAACACATAGAACTTGACCTGTTCTGAACATTCCTAGTTGAACAGGAGGAAGGGTAAGGGGAGGGATGAGAATGTTAACTTATAATTGATTGAAGGATGAATCCAAGGCTTGACGATTAGCCTTCATGTATTCTCTGATCAAGGGTGAGGCAGATTTGGTATAACCCAGTTTCTTCCCTTAGCAGTTCATGATTGGGAAACTCTGAAGTCTTATTTCCCAAGATAATGAAGGGGAAGAGGCCTCATCAAGACTCAGGTTTGCTAGAATATTCTGTCTTTTCCCACCAAAACCTGAGAATCACAGCCAAGGAACACACTGTCATGTATGAGTTTGGGCTGCAGGATGCTCCCTCTTGTGAAGGTGGTCTGGTAGGACCCCCCACCCCAAATATCTGTTTTCTCGAGGCCTCTGTGAGCAAACCTTCGGGATTCCACATCATTAACTCTCAACCCCCTCAGAGGTTGAATCAGAGGGCAGATAGGGGAAAGAGGATGGAGGGACTTCCATTTGGAGCTCTGTTCCCTGCCCTACCATCCTCACACCCAGATCTGGAACCCAACCTCTCAGGCACAGCTGTCTTCCTACCACGAAGGGAGGTAGGATCGCAAGGCAAGTCCTTGATTATGCTTCACCATCTTGGGGAGGCCTGTGGTGCCGCTGGTGAAGAAGATGACCATGGGATCTTCTATCTTTGACTTGACACAGGTATGTTCCGGGGACGCTGATCTACAAAGAGATTCAGGGAACAAGGAAAAAGAAACAAGTCATGCTTGTTGTTTTTCCCTCTTAAGGGAAGGGAAGCAAAGGACAAAATGCTAAGACATAGGATTGGAAATCTGGAGGTTTGTAAGGTGTGTAAGAAGGTTCTCTCAGGATCAGGCTGCACACTGACGGTCAGGGTGAGTGGATTGACATATCTTTAGGATTGGAAAACTGTGGAAATATAATGGATTAAAAAAAACCACCTAAAGATTAGTTAAATCTTTAGATTTAACTTTAACTTAATCTTTCTGGGTGATGCTCTAGGTGATTTACTGACAGGAACTCATTCAGTCCTCAAGATCAACTCCAGGAAGTATGCATACTTTAATCATGCCTGTTTTGCAGATAAAGAAGTTGAGGCTCAGAGATGGTAGGTAATTTACCTGAAGACACCTAGCCTGCAAGGGGCAGAACTAAGATTCAAACCCACACACAGTCTGAGCTATAGTGGTACTTGCCCTTAGTCACATAGTTAAGCTTTTTTGGCTTAGTTGCCCACAAGCTACAGTGAGAAGAATTGAACACTATGGCCTTAGTGTTGAGGGATGATGAGAAAGACAAATCGAGGAAGATTTATATAATCACTACACTTGTTTAGTTTGGTGCTGGTACAGTTTGAACTCAGGGCCTTGGGCTCTTGCTTCACTTTTTCGCTCAAGGCTGGTACTCTACCACTTGAGCCACACTTGCACTTCTGATTTTTTTTTTTTGCTGGTTAATTGGAAATAAGAGTCTCAGGAACTTTTCTTTGGCTCTCAGCCTCTTTTTCTTTTTTCTTTTTTCTTTTTTTGTGTCAGTTGTGGGGCTTGAACTCAGGGTATGGGCACTGACCCTGAGCTCTTTTGCTCTAGGCTAGTGCTCTACTACTTTGAGCCACAATACCACATCTGGTTTTCTAGTGGTTCATTGGAGATAAGAGTCTCATATGGATTTTCCTGCTCGGGGTTGGTCTTGAACTGGGATCCTCAGATCTCAGCGTCCTGAGTAAACCAGGATTACAGTGCCTCAAGTGCCTCAAGTCACAGGTATATTTTTATATAAAAATTATATTCCATATCGAATACATGGTTACTTTACACTTTTTCTTTGTGCCATTTCAGTACTGAGTATATATTAATGACGGAACGCATATGTCCAACGTTCTCAAACGCTAAGAATCAGGGAGGGAAGGAAAATGCCCAGGGTCACACAGCCAGTCAGTGACATAGCCGAGAACCACATTCATCAGAGCAGAAACTCACTTAATCAGAGACCGGAAGTCCAGCCACCCTTCACGGCCTTGGTCTGACACCAGGATCTTGGATTTCAGAGCAGGACACTCAGAAGCTATAGAGTCTACCTCTGGGGCAAGGGTCTCTGTTGTTACGATGGCTTTGGCTTTAGACTCTTGGAGTCGGTAGTGAATGTCCTTGGCTTTCATCTGGCTGGTCCCAGGCATGAAGATGACCCCTGTTGAGGAGAAAGGAAACCTTGTATGTTTTCATATCCTGTTTACAGCCATGGGTTTTGGGCCTGGCTCGCCTGTAGACAAATCCCCTAACCACTTGCTAGCCAAAAGATGCTCCATAGAGGCAGAATCTCACACCCAAGGCCACATCAATCTTGCATCTTAACAAGATTTCCAGGTGATGCCTGTCTATGTTAAAAAATGGAAAGCCCTAAACCAGGCACTGGTGGCTTGGCTCATGCCTGTAACCCTAGCAACTCAGGAGGATGAGAACTGAAGATACTGGTTCAAAGCCAACCTGGGCAGGAAAAGTCTGTAAGACTCTAATTGTCAGGGCTGGAAAGGTGGCTCATTGGTAGAGCATTTGCCTCGCATGCCTGAGGCCCTGGGTTCAATTCCCCAGCACCACATAAGCAAAAAGAAAGAAGCTGGAATGGCGCTTTGGCTCAAGTGGTAGAGCACTAGCCTTTGAGCTGAAGAGCTGAGGGACAGCGCCCAGGCCCAGAGTTCAGGCCCCACGACTGGACACCCCCCCCCAAAAAAAAGACTCTTATTGTCAATAAACTATTCAGCAAAAGCCAGAAGTGGTGCTGTGGCTTACATGGAAAAGCACTAGCCTGGAACAAAGAAGCTCAGGGACAGCATCCAGGCACTGAGTTCAAGCCCCAGGACCAGCACAAAAAAATAAAAAAGGAAAGCCCTAAAAGAAATGTGTTTATTTCCTGACTTATGAAATGGTAACCCCTCTGTACATCACCTTCATAAAAACAATTTTAAAAAATCATTTTAAAAAAGGAAATTCCTGCCTTACCCTTTTCACTTGAGAGACATCCATCTCGAGGACAAATGGGCCCTGCTTTGGCCAAATTTACATAAGATTTGGGAATAGAGCTGGGAGGATGGTGTCATGACTAGATGGAGCCTAGTCCTCCTTTTCCCTCAGCCCCTTGAGGTCGTCTTGAATCTTCTTCTCCTATCAAGGTAAGTCACCATGTTCTCTAAGCTTGCTTCCATTCTGTTCCATCCCCATCACGAACAGTGAGCCCCAGCCCTTGGCAGCCTCCACCATGTCCTCCTCTGAATCCTCCTGCTATCCAAGATTCATCGAGACCAACCTTTCTGCCACAGGAATACATCACACTCCCTAACCTGAAAGTCTAGGATGCCATTCACTTGTTTTCTCCTCCTCTCTCCTTCACAGCTCAAGGGTGCACTTCAAAATGAACACGCCTCACCAAGGGGCTCCTGACTTGGAAGCTTTTGCATATGCCAGGCCTAGGCTTGGATTGCTCTGCCTTTGCTTTGAAGCCTCTCATCCTGCTCATCTCACAGGGATCAGCACACACCATCTCTTAGCTGTATGAGTGACATGGCTTGCTTTCTCTACAGTCCTTTGTCCTTGCTGTTAATGGTTAATTGCACGAGATCTTGTTGAGTCAACTGGCTATTTTGTTAGAGAATATGAAGAGAGATAGAGATAGACAGGTAGGGACATACATGGACAGGCAGATAGTTTAGATATGTAAGTGGATCGCTAGACAGATAGACAGATAATATATAAATAGAGAATGTTGGCATAAAAGAGATGATCAATGGGTGAGTGGACCTAGAAAATGTGATATGCATGTGTGTGTACAAATATGCACACTATATTTGTACCATTTGTAAAGAAATGGAAAGACCTCAATATCTTGTGTGTGGCAATTCCTTATGACTACATAAAGGCAACATCTGGAGTATAACAGGTTCATATGCTCCTGTGTTTATAGGTATTTGTAAATATCACCATGTACATAAAGGAATCTTATTTGAGAGAGAGAGAGAGAGAGAGAGAGAGAGAGAGAGAGAGAGAGAGAGAGAGAGAGAGAGAGAGAGAGAGAGAGAGAGAGAGAGGAGAGAGAGAGAGCTCAAATGCAGGAAAATACTAATGGAAAATCTTTTTAAGAAAATAAAAGTGGAAAGGTTTGAGAATACTGTGCAAGGGAAAGTATGTGTGTGTGTGTGTGTGTGTGTGTGTGTGTGTATGTGTGTGCATGTTAGTGTGAAGGAGAGAAGAAACAGAAGTGTTTATGAGAGCATGAGAAGCAGAAAGACAGAAGGAAGGTATCAGGAAGAAAAAGTGTTCTGAACCAATGTCTCAAAATGGTATCAGTGCCAGGCGGGAGGGCACAGCACCCAACATCACAGGACTGGGTGGGCCAGCTCCAAGGGCCCCTGGGACCCCTTAGTCACTGACCTGTTCGGATACAGCCTATGGTCACCAGCCACCACTCAGGTACTCGAGGTAGCACCAAGGCCAGATGGTCACCCTGCTGCAGGCCACAGTTCTGCGTGAGGATGTTGGCTGTACGTTGAGTTAAGTCTGACATTGCTCTGAAGCTCCACTTTATTTCATTGCCTTGGCCATTCACCCACCAGAGGGCGGGTTCTGGACCTCTCTTGCCTTCCTAGGCAAGAATGCAGACGATGTGTTAGTACCTGTTTCCAAAGAAAGGGCACTTCCCTGAAGGACCCAGGGCCATGCTAATGTTCCAGCAGTGAGCACAGCCCCAGGACTGAGATATCATCGACAACATCTACAGTTTTAAAACAACTTGGGGAGTGAGATGGGGCCCCATCAACATTCCCCCTCCCCCAACCCTATAGGACATGAATAGACTTCATGTCTCTTAAGGGAGACTTCAAGTTCTGTCTTAACTCCATCTAACCCATGGGTTCCTTTCTGTGCCTAAGTCTTCTCATCTGTGAAATGGGGCCATTAATATTACCTAGAAGATAGTAGTGCTTAAAGGGGTTATTTCATGAGCAAAAGCACATACGATAATGTCTTCATCTGCATAGAACAGTTGCTCAAAAATATTAATTAAATATTATAATAATTACTACTGTAATAGTAAAATGAAGAAGACAATAAATAAGTAAATCAAAAAATAAATATAAGTAAAATAAATAGAAACAAAAAGGCTAATATAACTGCTAAACATTTGGTATTTATTTATTTAGTCAGTTAAGGGGTTTGATCTCAGGGCCTGGGCATTGTTCCTGAGCTTTTTCTTTTTCTCTTTCTTTCTTTCTTTCTTTCTTTCTTTCTTTCTTTCTTTCTTTCTTTCTTTCTTTCTTTCTTTCCTTCTTTCTTTCTTTCTTTCTTTCTTTCTTTCTTTCTTTCCTTCCTTCCTTCCTTCCTTCCTTCCTTCCTTCCTTCCTTCCTTCCTTCCTTCCTTCCTTCTTTCCTTCCTTCCTTCTTTCTTCTGCTTTTTTTTTTTTTTTTGTCGGTCGTGGGGCTTGACCTCTGGGCCTGGGCACTGCCCCTGCACTCTTCAGCTCTAGGCGAGCGCTCTACCACTTGAGCCACAGCTCCACCTCCAGTTTTCTAGTGGTTAATTGGAGATAAGAATCTCATGGACTTTCCTGCCCTGGCTGGCTTTGAACCGTGATTCTAAGATCTCAACCTCCTGAGTAGCTAGGATTACAGGCGTGAGCCACCAGCGCCTGGCTCGAGCTTTTTCTTTTATGGCTAGTGCTCTACCACTTTGAGCCACAGCTCTACTTCTGATTTTCTGGTGGTTAATTGTCACTAAGAATCCCATGGACTTTTCTACCCAGCTGGCTTTGAACTGCAATCCTCAGATCTCAGCCTCCTGAGTAGCTAGGGTTACAGGTATGGGCCATTGGCTTGGTTTTAATTTATTATTATTATTTTTTAATGTTTAATTCTTTATTATTATCTTTAAGTAGTTGTGCAAAGGAGTTGCCATTTAACAAAGCAGTCTATGAACACAATATAACTTGATCAGTGTCATCCCTTTCAACATTTAACATTTGGTTTTTAAATTAAGATGATTCTAGAGTTTGGGTTTAGAAATAAATTGGTCTAAGAAGGTCTAGACCCTTATTTACTTCATAAAACATCAAATCTACAACAGAATAATCGAATTGTTGTGGGAACTCTTGACACCAGTAAACAATCTTCTTCAGCAGCAAAGGAAACTGGTATGTGAAAACTCTAGGCTAGGGAAAATAGATTATGAGACAGAAGAACGCAATATAGAATCAGAAGTTCTTCAGAAGAAGGAAGATTGAGGTTTTTAGGAAGATTTATCAGTAGCCATGTAAATAGCACAATTAGGGGAGAGGCGGAGCATGCACACAGGACTATGGAATGAAAAAGCCAGAAAAGGCCCGAGAGAATGTCTAGCCTTCTCCACGACTTACCTTCTCCATTTGAGCCCAGTAGTCTAGCACGTGGCTTGCAAAGTTAAATCCTTCAGGTTTTTCCTGGTCATTCCAACTTGAGGCTCCAACTCCTGATACATGCTGGTAGTGCAATTGCTGAGGGGCAAGATTGAGGCTGTGGTTGGATTTGAAGATGCCCCAGAGAACCCGGCCTCTCCCCAGGCACTGCATAGTGGTCCTGAGGAATTGGACAAAGGGTCACCATTTGCCTTAAGAATGTTGGCCATGCAATAGGTATGTCCTCTGCAGGATGGATGCATGTCCTTCCCTGGTTTCTTATTGTGGTCATGATAGCTTTGTGTCAGCGCACCAGAATCTGAAGGCGTGCCTCATTGGTTTCAATGGTGATTGACCTCCCTCACTAAGGGATTATAGGCACAAAATGCCAGGGGAAAGGAGGGTTTGTAGCTATGACATAAGGTTGGTACACATTCCTGGATATCTCCTCCCACTCTCTCTCATCTAAGTCCAGGATGGCAGGCCTATGGCTATCATACTTGTGCTGGGAATGGATCATTTGGAGGTTCTATGCTCCAAGTTATGCTTACTCTGGAGACGTAGCCCAGCTCTCTTTCTCTCTTTTTTTTGTGTGCCAATATTGGGCCTTGAACTCAGGGCCTGGTCACTATGTCTTAGCTTTTTCATTCAGGGCTAGCGCTCTACCACTTGAACTATAGCTTCACTTCTGATTTTTTTCTTTTTGCTGGTTCACTGGAGATAAGAATCTCACAGATTTTCCTGCCTGGGCTGGCTTCTAACCATGATCCTCAGATCTCAGCCTCCTAAGTAGGTGGGATTACAAGAGTGAGCCATGAATGCCTAGCTTTATTATTATTAATTTTAATGGGCACATAATAAGTTTGTGTATTTATGGGGTACCATGTGATTTTTTTGATGTATACAAGAAAATGTTAGCTGAAGAAAGGCACTTTGTGAACAGGCTTGATGATAGATGTATAGAATAGATCAATAAAACTAATAATAGCCAACATCACTCGGCCTTTACTTTGAATTAGCACGGGACAGCTGGAGCTGATGCCTGTCTACGTCTTATATATGGGATTCCTTCAGCCTGACAGTTTTCACCTCTCCTTATTTTTTCATACCTATGTGCCTTTAATAACTGCTTCTTCCCTGTTGACATTTAAACTAGCAGAGTTCTTCTTGAAGCTTACTACTTGAATTTTCCCAGATCCGTCTCCCTCCATAGTTGATTTTGTGGGAACTCACCAGACTCAGTTGCTAATTTTTTATGTGGGTCTACCTATAATGTTAAGATCTTCCTTAAATAGTTCTCCAAAGGCAGTACAAACAGCCTAATTTTTAAAAGTGACTACGAAAGGCAGAGTGTTGGGGCTCACACCTGTAATCACAGCTATGATTCAGGAGGCTGAGACCTAAAGATCACAGCTTGAAACCAGCCTGGGCAGGAAAGTTCATGAAACTCTTTTTTTTTTTTTTTTTTTGTCGGTCATGGGGCTTGAATTCTGGGCCTGGGCGCTGTCCCTCAGCTCTTCAGCTCAAGGCTAGCACTCTACCACTAGAGCTACAATGCCACTTCCAGTTTTCTGGTGGTTTATTGGAGATAAGAGTTTCATGGACTTTCCTGCCCAGGCTGGCTTTGAACCTCAATCCTCAGATCTCAGCCTCCTGAGTAGCTAGGATTACAGGCGTGAGCCACCGGCGCCTGGCTCATGAAACTCTTATGTTCAATGAACTACCAAAAAATCTGGAAGTGGAGTTGTGGCTCAAGTGGTAGAGTACTAGCCTTGAGCAAAAAAAACTCTGGGATAGCACCCAGGCCCTGAGCTCAAGCTTCAGGATGGGCACACACACACACACACACACACACACACACACACACACACACACACACACACACACAATTGACTAAAAGGATTGGGATGCACACAATGGTACAGCTCTTGCCTAAGCATACAGAAAGCTCTGGATTCAATCCCTGGCACTGAAACAAGTAGCTACAGACCAAAACAGAGGGTTATAATGAAGAAATCTATTAATATTTTAGATTACGTTCTCCTAGGTGCATTGTTTGAAGTCCCAGCCCCCAATACTCTGAATAGGATTTTATTTGGAGATGGGGTCTTTAAAAAGGCAATCGAGTTAAAAAATGAGGTCACTAAGGTTGGCCCTAATGCAATATGACAGTTCTTCCTGTAGAAAGGTAGATTAGAAGCATTGCACTAATGTCATACACCTGTAATCCTAGCTACTCAGGAGGCTGTCTGAGGACCACAGAAGCTGGCCCAGGCAGGAAAAGTCACTGAGACTCTTATCTCCAATTAGCCAGCAAGAATCCAGAAGTGGATCTGTGGCTTAAGTGGGAGAGCACTAGCCTTGAGCAAAAAAGCTCTGTGACAGCAAGCACCCAGGCCCCGAGTTCAAGCCCCAGGAACAGCATTAAAACAAAAAGAAAAAAAAAAAGGAGATTAAGATACTGACTCATGTAGAGGAAAATGCCAGGTCCACATGAACACAGCCAAGACATTACAAGTTGAGGAGAAAGATTTTGGACTTTCAGTCTTCAGGACTGTGAGAAAATGAACTTCTGTGGAAGTTCTGTTCTAATTTTCTTTTTTTTTTTTTTGGTCTGGTTGTGGGGCCTGAACTCTGGGCCTGAGCACTGTCCCTCAGCCAGTGCTCTACCACTTGAGCCACAGCGCCACTTCTGGCTTTTTTCTTTTTGCTTATGTGGTGCTGAGGAATCGAACCCAGGGCCTCAGGCATGCAAGGCAAGCGCTCTACCACTGAGCCAACTTCCCAGCCCCTGTTCTAATTTTCTATGGCAGTCCCAGTGAATTCAGATATCTCTTGTGATCGAATAGGGAAGGAGTGACTATGGAGCAATCTTCTAAATATGTTTGAGTTCTTTCCTGCTCAAGGGGCTGCAGTGCTCAGCCGAGATGGACTCACACAGTGCAAGTTGTGATTCTAGTCCTTTAATTCATCATCTGTGTACCCTGGGGCTATTGACTTAATGTCCCTCTCAAACAGAAACGTTGGCAGCACTGATTGCTTTGGACCTGTGGTAACAGGTAGAAATTATAGAACACCAGCTGAAAACAGATACCTGCTTTAGAAATAGAAGCTATAGGTACTGAACTGTTTTCTTGTGTGGAAACTCTCATTGAGCAATGCAGCCCGACCAGTTGAAATGGTTTTGTAATCTTTGGAATACAGCCTGAAGAGAAGTTGCAACAAATTCCTAGACATGGAAACAACAGGTCTAGTTTTTGCTCTGATATATACAGATGTAGGAACCCCACCTCACCTTTGTTGATATATATCTATATCTATATCTATATCTATACATATGTATATATTCTTAGTATATATATTCCCTATGTATATTTATCTTTATAGCTATATCTGCTTCTGTGTCTATACTAAAAAAACAAATGGAGTGTAATTCTATTGTTAAAGATCAATAAATACCCCTGCATTGTAGCTAAATCTAAATCCATATTTATATCTTCTTCATAGATTTCTGATCCAGTAGGTACTCATCAAAAATAGATTCTTCCCTTTTTTTGTCATAATTTCAGAAAACAGACAGATGAAAATCCAGGAGAAAAAAGGCACCGTGGCCACAGGATATGTGAAGTACAGAAAAACTGATGCTTCATTTCTCAAAAATTGGTTGGAGGGGCTATGTGTGCTTTTAAACAGTATCAGAGAGCAGACTGGAAGATTGTTCGCCTCTCCTGGAGCATAGAGTCCAAGGACTTCCTATGAAAGTGTTTAAAAGTGCACTGTTTTGAGGTGTTTTCAAGTGTCTTCTGAAAGCAAAGCATTATGGGTTTTTGAGTTTGCTGGGGTCAGAACTGCATGCTTGGTACAGGTACATGGGGTCATGAAATGTTCTTGCAGTCAAATTCTGGTCTTTGGACTCAAAGCTATTTGATGGAGCCGCATGAGGATAGTAGAATTATGGACCCAGAGTTTGACTTTTGGTTCCTTGATTTGACAATCTTGGGCAGAGCTCATGTCTGTACAAGGGGACACAACAATAACACCCAGATTCTCATGAGTGAGACAAGTCACATAAGTGACTTGCCAGCATTAAGACTAGTCTACAGCAAGGCTCAATGGATGTCCAGCCATCCCTCAGCCCCCAGCAGTTCCCCCTCCTCATCTGATGGTTTTGTTTTCTTTTCAATTTAATAAAAGACATTGCCAGGTGCTGGTGGCTCATGCCTGTAAGCCTAGCTACTCAGGAGGCTGAGATGTGAAGACTGTGGTTCAAAGCAAGGTGGGGCAGGAAAGTCTGTGAGACTCTTATTTCCAATTAATATCACACACACACACACACACACACACACACACACACACACACACACACACACACACACACACACACACACACACCCCAGAAGTAGAACTGTAGCTCAAGTGGTAGAGCACTAGTTTTGAAAGAAAAGAAAAAGCTTAGGGATAGTGCTCAGGTTCTGAGTCCAAGCCCCAGCATGTGCATGGGTGCACATGTACATACACACACACACACACACACACACACACATACATACACACACACAACTTTACAGAAAGTGCACCAACTTCTTCATGGGAATTTTTTTTTACCTTTGGTATTGTATTTCCTCTACTTTCCACCCACAACCCATTGAGAGTTGTCTAAGTGTGAATCAGTCACCTTTTATGAGTCAACCAATCATACCACCACATGCATGGCATGGCTCTGTCTCAGACATTCTGCACACCTGATAACAATACCCTCACATTGCAGCCAAGAACACGAAGTGTTAGAGAAGGGAAGTGATCTGCTTCTCATAATCTAACTGGTAAATGGCACCGCCACAGCTTGAAACTGGATTACATTTAGAGCTTTTTGTTATTGGTGTTAGATGCACACACACACAACAATCCACAGTCAGACACACTTAAAGAAGCCGACATTTACCTCTGTCTTACCTGATCCTGTTCCAGATATTGTGGGGTAGGATAGAAAGCTTTGCAAAGTCCGTTCTTTGAGCTCGGGTTCTTTCCAGGAATGTGGACAAAGCAGAATTGAGCTTCTGGCTGGGGAAACCTTGGGCAGACAACATGTTAGGAATTGCATGATTAAGCAGGGGGGGAGGAGATGCTTGGTAGAATTGATCAGAAAATTATCATAGGCCTCCAAGGGGAGATTAATCAGTTAAAAAAAAAACCCCAAAACCTAACAAGCTGTCACTATGAAGTCATCTCCAATTCTTTTTTTTTTTTTTTTTTGAGTCCAGTTGTGGGGCCTGAACTCTGGGTCTGGGCGCTGTTCCTCAGCTCTTCAGCTCAAGGTTAGCACTCTACCACTTGAGCCACAGCGCTACTTCCGGCTTTTTTTTTTCTGCTTATGTGGTGCTGAGCAATCGAACCCAGGGCCTCATGCATGCAAGGCAAGTGCTCTACCACTGAGCCACCTTCCCAGCCCTCATCTCCAATTCTTATGAGATGGCTTGGAGTAAAAATCAAATGGGCATGATAAGTGATACTGGACTCTATGCATTCACACACAGTGAGACCAAAGAAAGATATTCTTAGGAGGGGAACACAAAGGCATAATGCCTATGTGCATCTGATCAGATAAAATAATATTTATTGAAATGGACTCCGGGAAATGGAAATGAGGGATTTTCTTTCTTTTTTTCTTTTTTTCTTTTTCTTTTGTCTTGTCTGTTTATCTGTCTTTGGGAGGGTAAGGGAGGACACAGAAATGGAGGGACAAAGGGTGAACAAATGCAGCAGTGGTGCTCAGTAGATACTATGTTGACAGTGAACTATACAACTTGTGAGAGGGGACGGGAAGGAAAAACCGAGAGAGAGAGCCAGGGAAGGGGCGGCATCATTATGTAACTGTAACCCCTCTGTATATCACCTTTATAACAACAATAAAAATGCACAAAGAAAGAAACAAATCCAACGGTGTGCCTTCACTAGTTCTCTGTGACTATGCTGCTCCCCATTTTCCAGAACTTCACTACAATATACTCACCTACAGCTGAAAGGCAGCCTAGCTGAATCACTGTGACCTGAACTCTTATAGACGAAAGAACTCCCCATCCTCCTGCCTCAGCCTCCTACAGGCTAGGAGTACAGTTAGGTAGCAATGGTGACCCCCACAAGAATAATGCACTGGGATAAAGAGAACTGGGTGAATGAGAGGAGAGGTTTTGAGTGTTAATTAGGAGCATATGCTGTTAGTTTCAATAGGGAATAATAAAAGAGAAGAAGGAAAGGATGAGTCAGACATTTGGCTTCTTCAGTGAAATGCGTGGTAGATCACAATTTATGTTATATAAAGAAAATGATGCGGAAGAGACTCTAGAACATTCCCAAGTCACAGAGGCAACATAAAGCAGGGACAGGATTTGAATCTGGGTTCTATTTGCTCATCTCCCCATAGCAAGTCATCTACCAAGAAAACTCACGACTCTGATGTCGGAATTAGTAGACTAGGGTAAGTATTCTATACCTACAATGATTATGTTTGAAGACCAAAGGAAAAATAAACTCTAATTAAACAAATAGTGACATGAAGCAGGGAAAAACAAAGGATTAATTGGGAATCATTAACTGAAAAATCCTTTGCCTTAAGTTAAAAATTAATTGAATAGACTTTTTTTTTTTTGCACATTGGACATGATCAAAGAAAGTCAGTGAACTTGAAATTAGAGCAAAAGAGCCGAGTCAGAAGAACAGAGGGAACACATGGAAAAATAGTAAAGGGAAACTCAGGTGAACAGTGAAACAGAAAGAACACAAAAAATGAGCAGAAGTTTTCAAGAGTTTGGTGAAGAACATAAATTCACAGCTCTTAGAATATCAGAATCTTAGAATATCTTAGAATATCAGAAAGTCTCAAACAGGAGAAATACAAAAAAGAGAATCATAATAGTTAGACATATCATAAACAAATTTGCTTAGGTCAAAAAAAAATGAAGAGAAAATTGTGAAAGCAGACAGGTTAGAGAAGATATCTGAAAGACAAACGGAGAGAAGAGTAAGTTTAGCAAGGTGACAATAATTTCTCAGCCACCCACAGACCACAGATCAAAAAAATCCTTTGTGGAAATCTTGGTATTCAAGAGGAGTTTATGAAACCCAGAGATCCTAAGATATAAGAGTTTTTGTTTGTTATTTTGGTGTGTGTGTGTGTGTGTGTGTCTTGGTTGTGGGGTTTGAACTCAGGGCCTTGGTGTTGTCTTTGAGCTTTTTTACTCAAGGCTAGTGTTCTACCACTTGAGCCACAGCTCCACTTTGACTTTTTTTGGTGTTTAATTGGAAAGAGGAGATAGGAGTTGCATGGAGTTTCTTGCCCGGGTTGGTTGTGGACCACTATCCTCAGATCTCAGCCTCCTGAGTAGTTAGGATTACAGGTGTGAGCCACCAGTGCCCTGTGGAAGGGTTGTTCTGAGAAAATGATCCTGTGCTCCAAGGCCAGATTTCTTACCTATGACCCAGATTCCAGATCTAGAAAGAGCCAGTTCCCCTTCTCCAAGAGGATTGGGCTGTCCCACCCATGAGTACTTTAGGAAACAAGGCCTACCCTTCTTGGTTTCAATCACAGACCCTCGAACTCACCTCCAGTCTATCTTACCCACAGGGCTGCATTAGTCATAGCTATACATAGACCACCCCCCCCCCCCCGCCCCAAAGAGAGGTTACCGGTCTCAGTTCCTATGGCGGGGATGTCAACCTCAGCACCGTGGTAGATTCTGAAAGGCTCCTGGATTTCCTTCCCAGCTCCAGAACAAAGCCTTCCTGTGCAGGGAATTGCTGGGAGACTGGCTTATTTGTGACTCGAAGACACATTCACAAAACTCAGTTGCACTGGAGATTATAAAGGCACCCCTGAATCTCAACTCCCAAACTATGGTTAGTCTGGGAGGAACATTCTGCTTAGGGATAAGCTGAGAGAAATAGCCATCAAGAGTCCTCAGGAAAGAGTTGACAGACTTGGTTGCACAAGGGAACTGGAACAGCCCTGAATCTCAGCTTGACTCTCTGTCACCTGTGGGGAGTGAGAAAGAGCTGCCTGGCCAGGGGCCCGTAAGAAGACCTGGTGCCACAGACAGGTCATTGCCTTAGGCATAGAAGCAACAACCCCTCAACTTGGTTCCAACCCCTGTCAGACTCAGACTGTGTCAATCCTTAGACAAAAATTCCTTCCCAGTGACCTAGAAGAAGGTGCATGCATCTGCAAATGAGGGAACAGACCTGCGCTCTGTGTGCCTCCAAGTGGGCCTTTATCCCACCCTCACCCCCTGCCCCTTCCATCCTGGCTTTGGTCTTAGGAACCAGATAGGATTCACCCCACTTGGAGCCCCTGGCCACAGGTTTATCAACTGTGATCCCCAGGTGGGTCTCGAAGCAGACCTAATGGATGACCTTAACCAGAAAAAAAAATCAGTTTGTACTAGCTCTGTCGAATGCACAGAGATCAGTGCAAGGCTGCACAAATAATCAAGAATCAGACTAACTGGACACCACCAAAGACAATTAATGAGGCACAAGCAAGCTAGCACTGAAGAATTGGAGACACACGAATCAATCACCTGAAGGAGAATTTGAAGACTCATCTTCAGTGAGAAGCACGAAAACCCACCAGATGACATGGCCCGAAGCAAACAAGCTGTGAAAACTTCTTTTCTAGGACTGAAACAAAGATGCCTATTCTCATGGCTCCTGCTTAACAGAGGAGTGGAAATCCTAGCCAAAGTAAGAGAAGGGGGGGTAGGGGGAGAGAGAGGGAACAATAAAAGGTGACTTGATTGGTTTTATGGAAAACCTTAAAGACTTCAACACACATCCACACATACGGACAGACAGACAGACAGACAGACAGACAGTCAGACAGACACACACACACACACACACACACACACACACACACACACACTCCTGTTAGAACTGATAAGACAAATTTAGTAAACTGTAGCTGCAGGATGCAAAACTAACCTATAAAAACCAGTAGCATTTCTATATACAATTAGCTATTAAAAAAAAAAAAGAGAGATCCAGGAATGTATTCCCATACACAATAGTTAAAAACTAAAATCATACCAAAATGAATTCCAGGAAATGGAAACATGTTATTTTTTGTTGTTGTTGATACTGTTGGAGTTTGTTTGTTTGTTTCTTTTTAGGGAGGTCAGTGGGGGGCGCGGAAAGGGAGGGAGTAGGGGTGAACAAATACAATCATGCTATTCAGTATACACTACGTAGAACACGAACTGTGTAACTTGTGAGCAGTAACGGGAGGGCAGAACTGAGAGGAAATGAAGGAAGGGGTGACATTGTCCACAAAACAAACACACTCCTTACCTGACTTATGAAATGATAACCTTTCTGTACAACACCCTCATAACCATGAAATTATGCTAAAAATCAGATAAATTAGGAATACATTTAACTATGGAGGAGAAGACATGTATAGCAAAAGCTATAAACCACTAATGAAAGACATGAAAGAAGACACAAGTGAATAGAAATGGTCACTTGATTCATGTAGAATCAGTATTGTTAAACTTTTCATAATATACCCTTTTTTCCCCTACCAATATTCTAGGATGCTTCTCTTTCTTTCCCCACTGCACAGGCTCTTCTAAGGCGACTCACCTCCCTGATTAACTATTTGTACTCCAGTCAGTGCATCCATCAGCTTGCATGCGTACCTGGTGAGTCGCGTATGGCTGCGGTGATGGACACATGTGGGCCCCAGCACACAGTCTGAGTGGAGTGGACCCCTTAGGCTTTGAAAGTGGTAGAGACAGAGCTGAGTGAGAAGAGCTGAATGTGGCAGAGATCTCTGCTCCAGTCAGTCAAAGTCCATGATGGGAACAGAGAAAACCACAGCAACTCCTTCAAAGCCCCCGTCCCCCACCCTGCCCCCAGGAGACAAGAAAGAGACCCCTGAGTATGGCAGGATTTTACTACTGGTCACAGCTCCTTTCGGAAAGTCTCTGTGGTGTGAATCTAAATGGCACAGCCCAGCTCACACCTGTGATCCTCATTACTCAGGAGGCTGAGATCTGAGGATCGAGGCTGAAGCCAGCCTGGGGAAGGAAAGTCTGTGAGACTCTTATCTCCCATCACTGAGAAAATAGTGCTGTGGCTCCAGTGGTAGAGCACAGAAGCTCAGGGATGTTGCTCAGGCCCTGAATTCAAGCCCCAGTGCCAGCACACACACACACACACACACACACACACACATACACACACACACACACACACACACACATACAATGACACAAGCCAGAGGGGTGCCAGCAGATTCAGAGCACAGCACAGTAGTTTCTAAACTGGGAACAGAAAGGCACCCGCATACATAACAATAGACTGAGAGTGGACAAGATCCTGCGAGGGGGACACATGAGAAGTAGGTAGTTGTTGGGAACTGTGGAGTTCATTTACACTCTCTATAATTAGAATTTAAGTTGATATGCCTGTGAACCAGCCTGGGCTCCAAACTAGAGGAACCAGTTAAGATTTAGAGGTGGGGGGGCGAGGGAGGGAGGAAGGGAGAGGGAGAGAGAGAAATATATGAATAAATGTCTCCTGAGAGCAAATAAGTTATTTTTTCTTTTTGCCTTTGTCTATTTTTTTTGCATATATGTTTTAGGTATTTTTGTTCCTCTTGCTTTTTTATTTATTTGACACTTTTTCTCCTTTCCTTCTCCCCATTAGTATAGTATATGTGAGCCACAACAACCACTTTTCAACAATCGATCTTTAGGCTTTTCTTTTCCTCCCCCACAGTTGTTTATTCTTTTTTTCCTCCATCTATAGTTTGACTTTGGCTTTCCTGCTATTGAGCTATGTGCCCTGAGGAGTTTCTTTCCTTATCTCCAGCCTCCTCATCTAGAACGTGGCAGAAGATTCTAAGATACCTCTTCTTCCGGTAAGCATTGAACTTGATGCTATGTATAAAAACACCAGTCACAAAGATGCCTATAATAGCTCTATATGATGTTCTCCAAACCACTAACCTCAGGGCTGGGTTGTAGCTAGTTATACAACACTTGCCTAGCATGCATGAGGCCCTGAGTTTGATTCCCAACAGTAAAAAACAAAACAAACAAAACAAAAAACTCGAGAAAAACAAAACAAAACAACAAAACCCAAATAAGTTGGGGCCTGTGGCTCACACCTATAAACCTAGCTATTCAGGGGCCTGAGATCTGAGAATCCAGGTTTGAAGCCAGCCTGGGGAAGAAAAGTCTGTGAGACTCTTCAATTAACTACCAAAAAGTTGAAAGTGGAGCGGTGGCTTGAGTGATATAGTACTAGCTTTTGGTTAAAAAAAAAAAAAAAAAGAGCTCAGGGACAGCACCCAGGCTCTGAGTTCAAACCCCAGGACTAACACATGAGCCCCCACCACATATAGCAAAAAACCAAAGCAAAACAACCCCCCAAGCCTCTGTAGTACCCAGAGTCTTGGAGCCCCCCGTAGACCACCAGAGACCTTGGACAATGCAAGCAGCAAAGAGTCGTTTATTAACGAACTTGCGAGCACGGACCTCATGCACACCGTTGTAGGGGTGTTAACAAGAGGCCCTGAACAAAGGGTTACAGCACCTTTTATACATTTTAAGGTAGGGGCAGGGCCCCAGTAGACACTCACAGCAAATCACTATGCCACGTGGGAAATTTTGTAACACTCTTTGTAAAATGATTGGCGCGGGGTGACTCAAGGGGGATGGTTGCTTTGGATGATAAGGGTTAGGGGGAATTCTCATAGGTGGTCATTATCTCGGGGTCCAGTTCCCGGAGGAGGATCAGGAATATGTGTTAGCCATTGTTCCGGGCTCTGGGAATGTCTGGGGCTTGAGGTGAGCAGTTAGTTATCTATCATGGCGGTTACACTCTTTAGAGTTTATTGACACAGACCTATCTTTATACTTTAACGTTAGCAAAAGCAAGTTACAGAAGCGAAGTCAGCAGTTAGTGACTGCAAAATGGTGACTATAATTCTCAGTTCTTCACCTCAAATCCCTGCTAAGCTCAAATGTTTATGCAGAGAGAAGCTAGTTCAACTTTGACCTAGTCCAAAGTATTTTTTTCTTTTAAACTTAACAACTCAAACCCAAGTTGTTCATTTTAAGAGTAAATGAGTGAAGATTTAAAACAAGTGCCTGACACCTTGCCAACCCTCAATCGCTGATATGAATAGTTTCAAATGGGAGAGTGTCGGAGGGATCCTGACTCACACATGGGTGTGAAGCCCGGATAGACTAGGGAAAATGAGGAATGGGAAAACTTACAGCAAATACAGAAGATATCCCTTCATGTACTCCCCTTAAGATTTAAGGGAACAAAGTCATTTAAGGGAAAATGAAACAGGATAACCTGAGGAAAATGAAGCCTGGTGAAGACAACTCAGAAATATGGTATTTAGAAACATAGGAGTGCCCGCTTGACTTTAAAGAAAGACAACAGGATACATTGCATCCTGAGGGATGTGTTCCTCACTCCGAGAATGAACACGTGTCTGACAGAATGTATGCATTCCTGAGGGGAAAGAAAACCATGCTTCCCCAAACTTAAGCTACCTCTTCTTATCTCGAGGATAAGGATGTTTTGTGGCAGGGTGTATCCTTATCTGCAAACTCAGACAGTAACACCAGGTGTGATTCCAGCAAAGACAAAGCACCTAACTATCTTTACCTAACTTTGAAGCCAGATCCCCCTGCCTTTACCCTATAAATACTCCAACAGCCCAAGGAGCTGTATTTTCTGTTTCTCTACCTCTCTCCCTCCCTCCCTCCCTCCTTCCCTCCCTCCCTCCCTTCCTCCCTCCATCCCTCTCTCCCTCCCTCTCTCTCTCTCTCTCTCTCTCCTCCTGTGAGACCAACCACCCACACTCTGCTAGAGTGTACCCCTACCCTTCTGTGTGTTTGTCTGCTTTTCGTCTGTTTGTCTGCTTGCCTGCTTGCTTGCTTGTTTATTTAATAAAGCTCCGCCAAGTTTTCTTATCATGGTGATTTGTCCAGAAATTCTCATTCTGAGATCAAAGTCAAGGACCCTAAGTGAAGAGTTCCTATTTGTAAAGGGGACCATCACTAAACCTCACCTCTATCTGGTGACAAGTGGGTGCAGGCCCAAGGCTCACTCTGACTTGTGGAGTGATTTCAAGGTTGCACAATGGAAGGAGGCTCAGGGAGAAATCAGTTGTCTTCTCAGAAATAGGGAGAAGAGGACAACCAGACCCACTTGGTCTGGGGCTTCTTCTAGAACAAGCTCCAGAAGACAAGCTTTGGAGCCTTACCCATTCAGGAAATGTCTGTCTTCAACCATCAATTAGCAAAATAGGAGCACCTTCTTCTTGGAGAAGGATCAGGGGGGAATACAGAGACACCATAAACCCAGGCTGACCCCATGAGGAAACATAACACTCCCCTGCCCCCCCCCACTTTCCCCCTACCTCCACCCCCCTCTTCTATTCCAAGCTGCTGGCTTCCAAGAAGCAAGGCAAAATAGGAGGGAATCTCTGACTCTCTAATCCATCCTCTCCCTCCCTCCTTCCCCATCCTCCTTTCCCTTCCCTTCCCTCTCCTTTTCCCTCTTTCTCTTCCCCCTCTTCCTCCCCCTCCTCTTCCTCCTCCCCCTCTCCCTCTTTTGGGGATGACTCAGGAATCCTAGCTCCATTCATTCGAGATCACCTGCATCTCACTCCATTCCCTCTGGCTCCCCCTGCTGTTGGCTCTTGAGGCAAATCATCAAAACCTAAGTCTAACCTTTAAAAATAGAAAAAGAGAATTTGCCCAGCCCAAATGAAGGCTAGAAAGCTAAAGTGTATAAAGAAAAAGAAAAACAGCCACCACCACATTGCTTTGGTAGATGTGATTTTCCTAAAGGAATGTTTAAACATTCGGTTTATGGGTGGACAACATTTACCAGCGGGGCCATCCTGAGTTATTTGGGAGGAGGAGAGTGCGCAGCCATGCTGCGGGCTGCCCCGGTTGGATTCTGGGTGAGTCCCTAGCAGCATGAATTCCAGCTTTGAGGACCCATGTGTGAAGTTGAGGGCCCAGATACAGAGCTGAGCATGCGCGTGGCCTTGGCTGGTGCTACCAGAGGGTGAGCTGTTCTGAGACTGGTCTGTTCTGTCACCTCCAGAATCCAGACAATACACCCCTCTCTTTCAGCTAAGCCCACTTCCCTTCAACCCAAGCTTACCAGAGACTTCTTATAGAGACATCTTCCCTGACACCCCGAGATCCTCTCAGACCCCCACAATCTTTCCTTTGTGACATTTATCACATTCATTTCCATTTTCTTGTATTCTGTGATGAATAATATCCTTAGTCTCTCTACTGGGTTAATTATGGTAGTAATTGTGTCACACCCTCATCATAAACCAAATGTTTATGTTGGAGTTCTGTGTGTGTGTGTGTGTGTGTGTGTGTGTGTGTGTGTGTGTGTGTGTGTGCCAGTACTGGTGTGGGAACTCAGGACCTGAGTGCTATATCTTAGTTTTTTGGTTTTGTTTTTTTTCAAGGTTGCTACTTATACCACATCTCCACTTCCAGCCTTTTGGTGGTCAATTATAGGTAAGAATCTCCCAGGCTTTCCTTCCCTGGGCTGGCTTTGGCCTGCAATCCTGAAATCTCAGCCTCTGGATTAGCTAGGATTACAGGCGTGAGCTACCAGTGTCCAGCCATTTGTTGAAGTGTTGGATTCCAAGACCTCAGTGTAAGAACCAAACTAAAGCCGTTTTGTGACAGCTTCTAACAGTTAACTTGTGTCAATCCCTAATTCTTGTTCTGAGTTAATGTTGCAAAGGTTGCAAAAATGAGTTAAACAATAACATCTTTTCCTTTATTTTTCACAGTTCTGTGCAAATCATTTCATACTAGTTTTTGAACATAAAAATAGCTTGTTTTTTTAAAAATTCTAAGACATGATAAACTTCCCTTACACATTTTTATAGTTGTATAATATGAATGCTATTGAGTTAGTTCACTTGGTTAGTCTTTTTCTTATTGTGTTGACATTGATTTTTTTAAAAAGAAATTTAAACAATGCTGCAGTGAATTTTTTTTTCTGGTCCTGAGCTTGAACTCTGGGCCTGGATGCTGCCCTTCAGCTCTTTTGCTCAAAGCTAGCACTCTGCCACTTGAACCACAGCACCATCTGGCTGTTTCTGTGATTAATTGGAGACTAGAGGCTCATGGACTTTCCTGCCTGGGCTGGCTTTGAACCTTGATCTTCAGATCTCAGCCTCCTGAGTAGCTAGGATTATAGGCATGAGCTACCAACATCTGGCTAATACAGTGAATGTTTTTGTGCACCATTTTTTACAGTTTGAATCATTTCTTTTGAGGTGATTTTCAGAGAGGGTATGTCTAAGCTAAAGAATATTGCCAATTTTACAGCCTGGATGTCATAACCCAATGATTTCATTCCCAGGAGTCAAGCTTTGAATCGTCCAGTGCTAGTAAGGGGCACCAGGGTTATGGCGCCTTGTTTTTCTTAGAAACAGCTGAAAGCTCTTAATAGAACCCAAAGGAAGACACTGAGGACACCTCTAGACAGCATTTTCTAGACTGCAGTTGTCTGTGTGCCCTGAGTCCACCATGCTCTTCCAGAACTTTCCAGGGTCATCCTGTGACTCTGGAGATGTGAATTTGGAAGCGATGTCTGTGGGCTCCTTCTCTTAGACTCTTCAGGGCACGATGGAGCCTTCCTAGGGTTGTTCTTCATCTCCCCCATTCTTGGTTTCTCAGTTTACCCCTTTGGATCTTTCCAGAAACTGTCTTGGGCAGTTCTGAAATAAACTCCACCTAATGACCACAAAAGCAAAAACACTTAGAAACCATCATTTCCCAGAAAGACTTTTTCCTCCCTTCGGTCTTGACAGACTCACTACCTTGGCCCACTTAATTGGACAGTTTCCATGATTCTAGGGTTTTCCATAAGAGAAGACAAAAAAAAAAATCAAGACAGCCAGAGCCTGGAGCATGTGGTCCAACTACCTTTGCCCATCAACTCTCTGTCACTTCTAACAGTCAGAACAAAATGAGCTATGGGGAAAGCCTGGTGAAGAAACAGAAGACTTAAGCAACAACGGAGTGGGTAGGGTTGGTGTGGGTCTCCATCTCCCCAGGATCTGGCACAGAGCCTGGCCCTTTAGGAGGGCGTAGGTAGCATGTACCCAACTGTTTTCCTCAGGTTCTATGTCCCAGAATTCCAGATGTTTACCTTCCTGGGGTATTTGTATGGGGCAGTTGTCTTTTTCACATGCTCCTGGAGTTCCCTTGTCAGCGCCTCTGGTTCGTGTGAGCTATAGGCAGGAGTAAGGACTATAAACGCCTTCACCACCTGCAGAGAGAAAAGCCCAGAAAGACTCAAACCTTTGGTAGCCATGCATTGATTTTCCTTTTAGCTAGCTCAGTGAGTAAGTGTTCACATTTACCAGTCTGTCATGAACATCTACCAGGTTCTTGGGTCTAATCGATGAAGTGGACAACATTAGTTTTTCTCTTGTCTGTCCAGGACCAACAACTGGAAACATTAGCCTCTCTCTCTTTCTCCCTCTCTCTGTCTCTCTCTTTCTCTCTGTATATGAGGTGTGTGTTTGTGTGTGTGTGTGTGTGTGCGTGCGCACACACGCACACGCGTACATGCCAGTTGTGGGGCTTGAGCTCTGGGCTTGAGTGCTGACCCCGAGCCTTTGTGCTCAAGGCTAGTACTCTACCACTTAAGCCACATCTCCACTTTTGGCTTCTTTCGATAATTAATTGGACACAAGAATCTTGCAGACTTTCCTGCTTGGGGTTGATTTGAATTATGATCCTCATATCTTAGCCTTCTGAGTAGCTAGGATTATGGCTGTGAGCCACTGGTACCTGGCAAAACATTGGCTTTTTAATGGAATGATTTAAGAGCCTGACCTATTTCCCACTCTATTCCCTATACCTGCTCTGTCACTTTTTTTTTGGTGGGGGAGGAAGTCAAAGTTGTTTGTCTTAACAAGTAAGCACATTGGAGAAAGGAGATTCACACACTCCACTGACCATTTCCTTCTGTTTTTTCCAGATTGGGTGTGGGTTCAGAGAGACAAGATTGAGGACAACACCGCCACTTCTGAGGGCAGCTGGGTCTTTCAAAGTAATGTTTGCAGTTAGCAAGCATCGAGTGGCTTTCTTCTGTCCTAGGCATCCTAGGGACATTCTGCACCTTTTTCTGCCTATGCTCCTTTTGCAGGCTGCCCCTGCCTTGGAAGAAGAGTCCTAGACTCATTTTCAACAGAAGATACCTTCTGATAGATATCAAAAGTCAGCATGGAGGTACAAACCTACAATCCCAGCTTCTGAGGTGGGAAAAGGAGGATCACTGTTTGAGGCCAATTTGGACAAAGTTAGCAAGACTTGTATTTCAAAGGCAAGCCAGGGGTTGATTTGTTATTCAAGTTCCATAGGAGGTGGAAGAAGGAGAATCTTGTTTTGAGGCTAGTGAGTAGGAGACCCTATCTGAAAAAGCCAACTCAAGTTGAAAGGATTGGGGACATGGTTCAAGTGATAGAGCACTTATGGGTCTAGTAATCTAGTAATCTGAGTTCAACCCCCAGTAGCACCAACACACAAGGGGCTTGTTTGGTTGTTGGTTCATACTGACAGTAAAACTTGCCCACAAGATCTTGTTCAGATGTAGTTCACTGTCCTTGTATACTTTTCAGAAGTGAGAGGGTCACTATCTCATTGTGAGTTTGTGTTCACACGAGGGTCACTATCTCATTGTGAGTTTGTGTTCACACGAATCTAGTTTTCAGGAAGCTATTTCTTGACTGTGAAAATCCCTAGATGTTTATTGAGTACTCATTATGTGACAGGCTGTCTGCTTTAAGCAGAGAGCAGGTGGTCATGGCTCCAACTCTGGTTAATTCAGTTGCACTTCCCCTGGTGTGATTTCTCTAACACACAGATGAGCATCATACCACTTTGTTCTATCATAGTTCACTCAATTTTTACCAGAGTAAAACCTCCTCAGCAAGAGGCTGCTGGATAAGAGTTTAGTGCCCATTGCTGTACCCTCATAATCTGGTCTGATTCAGCAGCTCTGACTTCAAGTCTACCAACCTACAATGTAGGCTGATACAGCTAAGAACAGCCCAGGGACCAGATTCTGAGAATCTATGCATACAAAATGTATGTGGCCCTAACTTCCACAAGATAACAACTTCATGTTTTTGGATTATGTTGTATGTACAGCCAGAGAAAAATGTAGAGGTCTCTCTAGAAGTAGAACTTCCTCTTGTGTGTCCTCCACTGAAATATCTTCTATAAAAACTCGACGTGTTACATTTGGTCCCTTTTTTCCCAGGCATTTCCAGGTCATTTCATAAGGGGGCGGGTAGATTTACATAGTTGGCAATTCCCTTAGATTAACTATCCCTCCTCAGTTAGAACCATGAGTGACCATGACTAGTGAGCTCCTTATATCTCCCCTGCAAGTTAGCAAGGACTTAGACTGGACAGAATGTATGGCAGAGCATCTGCATCTGCATCTGTATCTTTATCTGCATCCATGTCTGTATCTACATCTGTATCTGTACATTTATATCTGCATCTTTGTCTGTATCTGCATCTGCTTCTGTGTCTATATCTGTATCTGTGTCTGTCACTGAGATCTCCTACCCATTGGGCAGCTTCCTGAGGATCATTTAAAGTTTGTTATTTGTCCATTACGTGCCTCTAGAGAACATTCATACCTTGCAAGGCAGGCGAATAGAGTGTAACGAAAAGAAATGTGTGTTCATTGTGGCAGTCCAACTTGGTAGCACTGGAGAAGAGGGAGACATACGGGGATTCTGGAGCTTCCTATTGGATCTGGTGGTTGCTAATAGGCATAGCCCTGGGCTGGACTGGTTACCTCTCCCCGGATGGGGTCTGGGCTGCTGACCACAGCACACTCCAGGACAGCTGGGTGCTCGGCAAGGGCACTCTCTACCTCGACGGGCCCGATCCGGTAGCTGGAAAAGAAAACCAGATTCTTTCAGGTGTCTTTCTTCCCCCTCTCCTGTCCTCCTGAGAACTTCAAAGGGAAGAAGAGCTCGAGGTCTTGACCTGGAGGAGTTGATCACATCGTCACTCCTCCCCAAGAACCAAAAGTAGCCATCCTTGTCCATGAAGGCTCGGTCCCCCGTGATGTAAAAGTCTCCTTGTTCTGACGCAGCTGTCTTCTCAGGATTGTCCTGAAAGACACAGAAAGCCTGAGAAGGAACAGCTGGGAACAGCTGTGGGCTGGTCACTGTCTAGGGAGTGTCATACAGGAGGCTGGAGAAGCCTCTACACGATGTCTTCTCTGTCTTCCCGGCTGAACAGGCAGCCACAGTCTTGTACGTTTGTGCTTAATTAGAAAGGAAATGACAGAATGAATCAGGGTGGCCACCCACGCCCATCCTTAGAAGGGCTCCTAGGAAGGAAGGCTGAATGGGAAAGTGGGGTCATGTGGGGGGCATTGGCTCTGGATAAAAAGAAGGCACTGACCTCAGAAGGTAGAAATTGAGGGGTACTGAAAGGCCCATTGGTGTCAGGCGAGGAATAGAGGAAAAATGAAAACAAAACAAAACACAAAACAAAAACACAACCCAAAGGTCAAACTGTGAGGCTAAACAATTTAAAGATGGGAAAAGAGCGAGAGAAGGGGTGACATTGTCCAAAAAGAAATGTATCGATTACCTGACTTTACATAACGGTAACTATTCTGTACCTTTCTAATAACAATGAAAGATAAATAAATTTAAAGGTGCCCCTATCCAGATGACTGCCAAGCCCATGCATGGGAAAGTGGGTATTTATGTTCCATTTACATGAAGTTGTTTTTGGAAGAAAGCAATCAACAGATAGTGGGAAAATTTGATCAATTTGTTTGGGGGGGGGTCTGTGGTAGTAGAGTTGGCTACCAGGGGGTACAGAGATCTCTTGGGGGGGTGATAGCAATGTTCTCTCTTTTAATGGTGGTGTATACATTTGTCAAAAATTGCTGACCTATGCATTTAGCAGGGGTGTGATTTAGTGGGGGAAATCGTCTTTCCATTAAAAAAATACATTCAGAGGAACAAACAAAAGTAAAAAGAAAAGGTAAGCTCTTAGTGCCTGGTAGTATATCTAACACAAAATCTGTAAGCTATGTACCCAGAAAACAGACATGCCACTCTTAGAATATTAACAAATATAAAAATAAATGGAAAAAGAGGATGACTAAGAAGGTTGATTCTGTCTGAGTTGATTTATAGATGCAGTAGAGCTCCAATTGAAATGTGAAAACAAAAAGTTCTTGTGGAACTGGCCACATCGATTCCAAAAATGTATATGAACAAGAAACAAAAGACTAAGAACATGGATAACTGGAAAGAATGGGAAACTTGGGGGAGGCACCTGCTCTATCAAGCACAAAAAGTCTGTCTTTCTGATCTGTGTACAAAGAATGCTGCAGTCCACATCCATGCATTTGTTTGATAGTTCACTTCTCTAAGAGAAGACATGAAATCTTACATTGGCTATAAAGTTGGCATGGGTAGATTAATTTAATTGGCAGGTGAGGTTTCAGCTGTTTTGGAAATGCCCCGATGTGAATGTGAAACATGCCTACTTATTGTCAGGGGAGGGGGGGTGTGGGGAACAACACGAGTTTATCACATCTCCTGACCAATCATCTTCCACAGATGGCTCTATTAACTTTCCTACATCCCATAATCTTCACACAGTGATCTGATATTTTTCTCTTGATACTGGTGTTCTTGTCCAGCAAATAACTTCACAAATTACTTTAGTACCGGCTAGTTGGAATAATCAGACCCCCAAGGAGGTCTGATGCAAGTTCCAGGAGTTATGCTATATACCTAGAATTATGTCAATTATTGCTTATCTTATTAGAAGGAAATACATTTATTTATTTATGTTTGGTGCTGGTCATGGGGCTTGAACTCAGGGCCTGGGCCTTGCTTTTAAGCTTTTTTTGTTCAAGGCTAGCACTCTACCACTTGAGCCACAGTTCCACTTGCAGCTTTTTGGTGGTTAATTGGAGATAAGAGTCTCATGGGCTTTCCTGCTTTAGCTGGCTTTGAACAGGAATTCTGAGATCTCAGTCTTCTGAGTAGTTAGGATTCTAGCACGAGCCACCAGCACCTGGCTAAATAAACTAAAAATTTTAACAGTATTCTTGCTTAGTGTGATTTCTGTGTTGTTGATGGTGGTGGTGGTGGGGTTCTCATAGGTTTTGTTACAGTGTTTGTGAATTTAAATAAAATAAAACAAAAGATTAGTTCTCTGCTAAAATACACCATTCCAAATCCAAATGGGCTGGTTTTTTATCTGCTATTTCCCATAGTGTGGCAGACGATAGCTTAGAACACATATGATGCAGAATTTCTACAAATCAGCGTTTCTTACTTGAGGAGTAAACCTGCATCACCTTAAATTCTGGTTTAATGAGACAGAGGTAGGATGAAAGCATTAGTAACGGTTGCTAATCATTGACCAATAATAGCACCTTACCAATAATAGCACCAACCAACCTCATGCAGCCACTGCAAAGGCTACTCACATAGACTTTGCATGCCAAGACTTGGTATGTAAGAAGGCCTGTGAAAGCAGCCACGCTCTGCCACTTACCACATAGCGATTGAAGAAACAGAATGGCCGGGTGGGTTTGATGCGCACAGCAACATTCCCCTCTTCTCCAGGAGGCAGGACATTGCCCTGATCGTCCACAATCTGATGAACAGATCACAGGATGACATTGGAGCCACTAGCCATGCTGTGCTCACTCACAGTGGTACCGACAACGATACCCACCGCCTCCTACCTGCACATCATAAGGTGGAAATGCTTTCCCCATGGATCCGGTCTTGATCATCATGCCTTTTTGGTTGGCACAGATTACAACCTGGAGAAAAACAAGTACCAATTAGGAGAAGCCTCTTCCTTGTAGCTGCTTTCCTGGTCCACTCCTTTCCCTCACTTGCTATTGGATGCTTTCTTCTCTTTACTCCCCTTTCTTCCTTTCTAATGGCTTTCTTCTTTTCTTTCTTCATCATTCTCTTCTTTTTCTTTTCTTTTTTATTCTTTATTTTATTTTTTTATTCTCTTCTTTTTCTACTTCCCCTTGTTCTCCTTCCCTCCCTCCCTCCCTCCCTCCCTCCCTCTCTTCCTCCCTCCCTCCCTTCCTCTCTCTTCCTTCCTTCCTTCCTTCCTTCCTTCCTTCCTTCCTTCCTTCCTTCCTTCCTTCCTTCCTCCTCCTTCTTTACCTTGCTTCTTCTCTGCTTCCTACAGTCAGTAAACATTTGTGAGCACACTAATGGAGACATACATAGTCAGCAGAACATATCACTAAGCCAAAAGACGCAGTTGATCCCCACATCTCTACTCAGATAGCTATAAGGGACACTGCTTAAGATTTGGGGTTCTACTAGGAATAGATCTGTGTTGTTCTGGTAGAGGAAAACAGCCTCTTTAGCCAAGAGAGCTGCTTTGCTAGTCATAATGTGATTGTGAAATTACTGAACTACTTTGTGTGTGTGTGGTGGTGGTGGTGGGGGGGTCATAGGGCTTCAACTTCAGGGCTGGGCACTGTCCCAGAGTTCTGTGCTCAAGGCTAGCACTCTACCATGTGAGCCACAGCATCCCTCCTGGTTTTCTGGTAGTTAATTAGAGATAAGACTCTCATGAACTTTCCTACCCAGGCTGGCCTTGAACCATGATCCTCAGATCTCAGGATTACAGGTGTGAGCCTGGTGCCTGGCTGCTAAACTACTTTTAAGTCAAAAGGAAGAAAGACTGGTGGAGTTTCATGATCAGCATTTCCCCTTTGGGGCAGGGAGATCCTTCACAGGTGTCAGGGACTGGGAAGTCTGAAAGGCCAGAGGCGCCAGCAGGGGATAGGGTAGGGTGGTCAATGACTCTCTCTGCAGGGCGGAGGGCTCAGGTGTAGTGTCCCTGGACACAGCACTCACAGTTTCTGACTGCCCATAGCCTTCATGCAGCTCCAGGCCGGTCTGGCTCTTCCACCGTTCCCTCACATCAGGGTTGAGGGCCTCTCCTCCCGTCACACAGTGCCTCAGGCTGGGGAACTCATACCTTTCTCAGGTGAGAAGACAAGAGCACCTGAGATAGGGCCCCAACCCTACTCACTCTGCACTGCTGCTGCCTGGGTCCAGACCCTCCAGACAGCAGCAGAGAATGCACTTCCTGCTTCCCAGTCTGCCCTGGGCTCCTCCTCCTCTGACTTCGCAGGTACGATCCTTAGGGGCAGACCAGAGGGTTTGTTAAAAATAACCAGTCCTGTCTGAATTTGAAATAAAATTGAACCTCATGTAGTAGGTTTTGGCCTGACCTGGTAAGTTCCAGGTCAGTTGATCCAAATAATTTATCTGGAAACTGACTGATTGATTATACATTTGTGGAGATCGTGATCGGATTGAAAAAGAAGATGATTAAAAAATTTGAGACAATTTGATTAGCCCTCTAAGAATTTCCATATAAGATGATGTTAAGTGAAATGAGCCCCAAGATAGGGACACAAGTAGTTTTTTTTTCTTTCTTGCTATTGTTTTTAATGTATTTAAAATGCACTATGTGATTTTTTTTTTTTTTTTGTTTCTCTTGTATGTTCTTTTCCAAAGGTATAACCCGTGTTTTCACTGTATTTGATTCTGGTGCCCTGTATCTTGTATATACATTTTTTCTAATTTGGGGAGGGGAAGGGAAATAACAAAATGCTGAACTAAGGATACAGGTTGACCCATTGTAACAATGACATATACAAGACACTATGTTGCAAACTTTACAACTTGGGGGGGGGGGGAAGGGAGGAGTAAGGGAGGTGGGAAGGGAAGAAGGTAGGGGAAAAACAAAGGAGGAGGTAACAATGCTCCATAGGAAATGCACTCACTACCTTACTCATGTAGCTGTAACTCCTCTGTACAGTATTTTTACAATAAAAAAATCATATAAAAGAATTTCCAGTTCTAACAAATTGTCCAACAAAATTCCTAAAGATATTAAATAAGCAAAACTGTGTTGTCTCTACAAGCTATTCAAATTATTTTGTTGAACTTTGGGGGTGACAAATTATTCAAGGTGTAAAAGAAAAAAAAATCAGTGAGTGCAAATTTACTTTTAATCATTTTTTTCTGTACCTTGGGATCAAATTGGTTGGACTGAGTTACTGTATGGACAAGTACCATTGAACGAATTATTCAGAGATGGTTACAGGAAGGGGGATGAATGGAATTTCTTCCTACAGAGTAATTTAATCCCTTGAGTCATGTAAGAAGTCCCTCTTTTAAAAAAGGCACTCCATGGTCAAAGACAGCTTAGAAAAGATGAGGCGTATGAGGACAACTTCCCTATGCTTTGGGAAAGGACAGAAAAGGGCCTAGTTTAGGGTCCATAGACTCCTGAGCCATGTTGACAATCATTCCAGGACCTGCGCAGCTAGCAGAAGACTTTGGCTCATAGAGATAAGTCATCCAATGTGACATCACCTTCTCATTCATCCCCAAAGGCAAGCACACAGAGATTGGCTGGCTCAGGTTAGTCTGAGGTAGGAGATGGCACATCTGTTGTGGCAGGCTTGTTAGTCCTACGGGTGATGAATTCCCTTTTGTAACTGGCTAGCTGCAATCCCATGGTTTCTCATTTCACAATTTCATAGATGCAATCGTCACATTTTTGTGGGGCTAGCCCAGGGGTGTGTGGCAGGGAGAAAGCCCACTTCAGTGTTGACACTGCAGATGGCCTTAAGTCAAATCTATGCAATGAAAGTGAAGTGTGAATTCTTAGGGGCCTGAAAACCATCTTTGATGGTACAAGTATATGTACGTTTTTTGTGCATGTGTAGGAGACACCAGACAGACAGACATAAAGACGGAGAGAGCTGGGCAGAGAAAGAAACGCATAAGAATACAGAGACAAACCAGGTGCCAATGGCTCATGCCTGTAATCCTAGCTACTCAAGAGGCTGAGATCTGAAGATCATGGTTTAACACCAACTCAGGCAGGAAAGTCCGTGAGATTCTTATGCCAATTAATCACCAAAAGAAGCCAGTAGTGGAGATACAGCTTAAGTGGTAGAGCACTAGCCTTGAGCAAAAGAAGCTCAGGGACAGAGCTTAGGCCCTGAGTTCAAGCCCCAGGACTGGTGTGTGTACACCCATGTGCATGTATGTATGCATGCTCATGCGAGCCCGCACACACAGACAAAAGCAGAGAGGCAGAGAGATCAAGTTGTAGTTAGAGAGTGGGTCTGCATGTGGGATCCCAGAGCACACATTCACACACATGGGCCCTCAAAGCACAAAATGGATGAGTGGTACCTGGTCAGGTCCTCCTGCACCAGCAGCCGGAAGAGGGTAGGGACACAGCAGAGTGAGGTTATTGGGAACCTGGAGAGAGTCTACAGACAACAAAAGAAATTTAGTTAGAGTCTTTGGGATGGGATTTCATGGAAATAATGTGAACTGAGTCCATTTTCAAAGGAGGGAAGTGGAAGACAATGCATGGATGGTATTCAGCCTCCAAGATGGGGTCCAGTGATCTCCATCTCCTGGTACATTAGTGCCCTTATGGGGGTCCACTGCCTCACTGCACCATGGTTAGTTCCTGTTTCATAGTGTGGGGGTGAAGGTGATGCTCTCATTTGTGAGATTAGGTTAGATGGAGATGATGACTCTTGACTTTTCTCCCTCTCTTGCTCTACTCACTCTGGGAGGAGGCAAGTGGCCATATTGTGAGGACACTCAAGCCGTCCTCTTGATGAGTGTACCCATGAAGGACTGGAACTCTGGCCAAAAGTTGATGAACAATTGACTGTGAAAGCTGCACCTCAGATTTGAGGCAGGAACTAGATTATGGGAAGCTCTGGTGCCTTTTGGGTTGGTATAAGTATGGAGGGAGCTAAGGATTACCAATCCATGCCTTTTCTCCTGCAGCCTTGGAGCCTCTGCACCATTCATCTCATTCACACCCAACCTGGGAGAGGCGTTTTAGTCTCTTACATTCAGGATAAGTTTGGTATCCACTCGAGGAAGCTCATGAACAAAAACACAAGATCCATTGGACCAGGCAGAGAAGAAAGTCCAGGCTGCCTTCACCCAACCAGTGTCAGTTGTGTTCCAGAAGATCGATGATTCAGTCAAGGCTACCCAGTGCCTGCCCCCAAAAATGAGAGAAAAGAACACCTCTAACTTTAAGAAGGATCATATTGTCGGTGCCCCTTACCTTCAACTCTGACCACATGGAGTACTCCCTTAATACCTGTCTAAATGACACAAGACCTATCAACTCAACTACTCTCCAAGGCATTTATTGATTATAGGTTTAAAGCTTTTGTTGTTGTTGGCCCTGGGGCTTGAACTTGGGGCCTTTAGCTTTTTCACTCAAGGGAAATAGAGAGAGAGCCAGAGAGTTATTGTGTCATGGGTTCTATTTCTGTTTGGGAAGATTTCTTTTTCCCCCTAAAGTTCAAGAGATAACGGCAGCGCTGGTTGTAGGACAATGACAATAGTAATGAAAAGATACTGGATGATGCACTTAAGAATGGTTTACATAGAGGAGGAACAGAGAAATGGAGAGAGGGAAGGTGGGTGAATGGTCACTGTAATCAAGGTCCACGTGTGAAACTGGAAGCAGGCAACTAAACAGTGTAGGTAGGGTTGGAAAAGATGGGGGTGGGGAGAGGGAGGATGATGGGAGGGGTGACATTTGATCAGGATGCATTGCACTCATTAATTGATATGTAGACTTGAAACCATTTTGTGTAATTATTCAAAGGTAATAAAAAGTAAATAAAATTTATAGTAACAATAACAATGTATAAATGGTTACACATAGTGCTTAGCTTTGTGAGATTGGTTTTTGTCACTCAGCATGATTCTAGAATATCTATCTATCTATCATCTATCTATCTATCTATCCCATAAGTTCATTCCTTCTCAGACATGGGGCTTGAACTTGGGGCCTGGGTGCTGTGCTGTCCCTGATTTTTTTCAGTCAAGGCTAGTGCTCTACCATTTTGAGACACAGCTCCATTTCCAGTTTTCTAGTGGTCAATTGGAGAGAACAGTCTCATAGACTTTCCTGTCCTGTCTAGCTTTGAACTGTGATCCTCAGATCTCAGCCTCCTGAATAGCTAGGATTATAGGCATGTGAGCCACTAGTGCCCGGGTAGTTTATTCCTTCTTTACTGCTCTACTCCAGGTTTGTCTCTCTCCTAGACAAGTGTCCCCAGTACCTTCCACTGGCCACAAAACCCAGCCCATAGCTGCTGTGGGAATGCTCCACCATCTTGGGGTTCCCTGTAGTTCCACTAGTGAAGTATATGGACAGGGGATCTTGGCTCTTGGTCCTTACACAGTTGTGCTCTGAAGATGCCTTTCTGGAAAATGCAGAAACAAAACAAAACAAAAGCAACAACTAAGCTGGTAACAACTCTTAGTAGCAAAACCAGTGAATACTACCAGTAGTATTTTTTTTTTCTTTTGTTGGTCATGGGGCTTGAACTCTGGGCCTCAGCACTGTCCCTCAGCTCTTCAGCTCAAGGAGAGCACTCTACCACTTAAGCTACAGGGCCACTTCTGGTTTGCTGGTGGTTCATTGGAGATAAGAGTTTCACAGCCTTTCCTGCTTGAGCTGGCTTTGAACTGCAATCCTCAGACCTCAGACTCCTGAGTAGCTAGGATGACAGGCGTGAACCACCGGCGCCTGGCCAACCAGTAGTATTTTAGCAACAAAGTTCCTAGAATTTCAACACATGCCTAAGATGCCATTGGGAAGAGTTCCTACTATGTATTAAATGCCTTCTATAGGTTATCTCACATAGCCTGGTTAATAGCCATAATAACAAGCTGGGTGCCGGTGACTCATGCCTATAATTCTTAGCTACTCAGGTGGCTGAGATCTGAGGATTGTGGTTTTAAGCCAGCTTAGACAGGAAAGTCTGTGAGATTCATCTCTCCGGTGAACTATTCAGAAAAAGGCAGAAGTGGAGTTGTGGCTCACATGGTAGAGCACTATCCTTGAACAAAAGAAGCTCAAGGCCAGGGCCCAGGCCCAGAGTTCAAGCCCCAGGACTGACAACAAAACAAAACATATAACAAATGCCATCATTATAGAGACCAGTGGGGCACCCAGAAGAGAGTGACACATCCCATCTTGAATGAATGAGTGACTGTGAGCATGGAGGAGTCTTGGGGACCCCAGGCCAGCCTAGCTCCCACAGTGAGTATTACTCTCCTATTACCATTTTCCCCCATGAGCAACCCAAAATGCATTGCATAGCTTGTTCCCTAAAGGGGAGAAGGCCCTGACTTCCTTCTTGTTATGATTGTCCTGGAGAACTTCAACTCACTGCAGGAGTTCCCTGAAGTTCATCCAGCCTGGATGACTGTTGTCCGACACCAGTAGCTTGGTTTGGAGGGAGGGGCAGTCATGGCAGATGGCATCAACCTGTGGAACCAGGGCATCACTGGTGATGATGGACTTGGCCCTGGATGCCTGCAGTCGGTACTTGAGGTCCTTCTCTGTCAGCTGGGAGATACCTGGGATCATGATGATGCCTGAGGTGAATGCAGAGAGGGCAGACATCGGATCTGAGCGTGAGCTGGAGAGAGCTGGACGGCTGGGTCTGAAAGACGCATTGCTCATGAAATTGAGAACATACATGGGAAGAATGTACACACATTAGGCTCTGTTTCATTTCATCCTAACGCCCTGGGGTCTAGTTCTGTCTGTTACATCACTGATGGGCCCCTGAGGTACAACCGACCTTGTAAGTTCTGGGCACAAGGGATGAAGCGAAAATGGCATCCAGGATTCACTTCGTTTGGTCCTCTGAACCTCATGGAAATCGCAAAGCTCCCTAACTAGGAACTCCAGCCCCGACTCACTGACCTGCCCGCATACAAGCCACGGTGACCAGCCACCACTCCGGAAGCCGTGGCAGTACCACCATCATTCTGTCCCCAGACTGTAGGCCGCACGCGCTCTCCAGGACATTGGCTGCCTTCCTGGATTGTTTGCCCAGCTCTTCAAAGCTCCACTTGATCTCCTTTCCCGTGCCACCTACCCACCAGAAAGCTGGGTTCGAGGGACGGTGCCCAGCCTAGACAGATGGGGAGGCAGAAAAGAAATAGAAACCACTTGTGGAGGATTTTTTGCTTGCTGATTTTTAAAATACTGTTTTTCACAATAGTTAATATGCTGGTGTAAATTCATAGTGTTTGAAAATGAGATTGATAAAGAAAGCTGTTCATTAAGAAGATTTGAGTCATGCCTTGACTCTTCACCTGACTTGCCTAAGCGACTAGTAATTTCATTAGTTTCCTGCATATCCTCCTTCAGGTCCCTTAAACAAACGTAAGTCTATTTTACATGTCACTGTTTGTATGTTGTTTGTCTAATCCAGCAGCTCATGTAGCCACAAAGTTAAAACAATGACATAAAATGGTTTTTGGCTGGGTTGCTGGTAGCTCACGCCTGTCATCCTAGATACTCAGGAGGCTGAGATCTGAGGATCACAGTTCAAAGCCAGCCCTGGCAGACAAGTCTGTGAGACTCTTACCTCCCAACTAACCACCAAAAAGCTGGAAGCGGGACTGTGGCTCAAGTGGTAGAGCTCCAAACTTGAGCAAAACAGCTAAGGGCCAGCACTGAGGCCCTGAGTTCAAGCCCTAGTATTGGCATACACAGCTCTTAGAGAAATGACGGGGGGCCATTCGGTTACTTACTGATTAAGTTCTGAGTTAGGCCACATCCATATAACTTATAAATGGGGTCACAATCAAATCATAACTGCTTGAAAATAAGGCTTTGCAAAGGCTCCATTGTGTTCCCTCTGTGGCCACCAGCTTCAGTGGGAAGGAATGAGGGGGTACTGTTTCCCAAGGCTGTGGGGTATCTGGGAACTGGGCACTGGAACCAAAGATGTTAACATGTCACCAACCTCTTTGTACTTACTGAGATCCTACCAGTTATGCTAATTAAACCCTTTCTAGGTTACTATAGCCTCTGAGTAGTTTCCAGAGTTCTAAAAACAGCAGCAGCAGCAACAACAAAATTAACAAAACTACTCATAACTTTTACGGGGTTGTTGCTGTCATTGTTGCTTTTACGAAGCAGAAAAAAAGGGTGATAATCTTTAACCCATCATTTTTTGCTGATGAGGAGAAGCTTTCTGAAAAATGTTCCTTAGGCCTACTGTGGTGGTTCATGCCTGTAATTCCATCACTTGGGAGGCTTAGTCTACACAGGGAGACTCCAAGGCTCAGCTCAGTGGAACATCTTGCTGGCACTAACTTTTCTTTTGGAGCTGGTCTAGTACATATGAGTCCTTGGCTTCCATTCTTACTGCTGCAAAACAAAAGAAAAAAAAAAGAAAAAGAAAAAGAAAAAAGAAAATAAAAGGTCCCCTTGTATGGCAAAAAGAACTTAGGTTTTGTGAATAGTTGAAGAATGAAGCATCCTGACTCTACATCTACACACTTCCACCCATCTCTCACAGTTCCACATGGCAGACAGATGTTGGATCACCCAGCATCTGAGATCTAGGACACTTGGGACCAATGTACATTGTCAAGGCTGCTTTAAGACTTCTTCCTCCTCACATAAACTTCATTGGCTTTGTAGGTTATTACTGTAGCTACTGGCAATAGTAGACAACTTTTTAAACAACTTTATCATCAGGTTGACATAATTAAGTGCATTTGAAATAGGACTTCGCATTCCCTTATTATTAACAAAAGAGGACTATCATGTCACATGGATACAACACACATGTGTATGCACGCACACACACAGAAGGCATAGTTAAAGGAGGGAAAAAAACCACACAGAGACATAGAAAAATCAGACTTAGTTTGTTCAGTGCCAACCTGTTTATCCACTGTGACCTGTGAAGCTTTGCTCGGGGCTCTGCTCCCTCCTTGTTTAGAAGTAAAATACATGAGCACCACTAAAGTAGTGCAGACAGGATAGCAGCAAAAAACAATTTTTTTCCCCTGCATTTAAGGGGATGGGTTGAGAGGGAATGAAGAGAGGGCTTCATATTTTGTGGTGAGGTTGGGGCTTAGGATAAGAGACACCTCACAATCCCGCAAGATATGCATGCCACCTAGCACTAGATCCTAGCCACGCCTCCACCAGTCTTTAATGCTAACATGCAAAGTTCCCCGGTAAAAATGCTCAAATGTTGTCTTTTTTTTTCTGATATCAGTCATAGGGCTTCAACTCAGGGCCTACGTGTGCAGTCCCTGAGTTTTTTTTCTCTCTCTCAAGCTAGCACTCTACTACACAAACCACAGCTCCACTTTCAATTTATTGGTGGTTAATTGGAAATAAGAGTCTCACGAACTTTACTGCCCAGGCTGGCTTCAAACTGTGATCCTCAGATCTCAAGCCTTCTGAGTGGCCAGGATTTACAGGTGTGAGCCACCAGCACCCAGCCAAATAAGTTGTCTATAGTCTCCAGTCTCTCTGTGACGCCCAAGTAGGCTGGTTCAACTTTACCTTTTCCAGCTGACTCCACACATCCAGCACATCATGTGCGAAGTTGAAGTACTCAGGCACAGGCTGCCTCCCAAGGTTGATGGCCTCCCAGGTGGCCGTAATCTCAGGGGCAAGTGGAGGTGGGGGCTGCCCATGAACCCCACAGACACCCCAGGCACTCCTCAGTGCCCGCAGGGCCAGGCCTTTCAACCACAGCTTCATGGTGTTCACTGCCTGTTCCCTGTCACCAAACAGAGAAGAGAGGCCGCTGTCCTGAAGGCTGGGTTTTGGGGGATTGGGAAGAACCCCCAAGGTGGCTGGAGTCCCTATGGACTCAGCTCTGCCTGGTGGCACCTGAGGTCCAGCTCTCCCAACTCTCCCTGCCAAGGTACCCATCCTTGAAATATAATCCCTCCAGCATCACTAATTTTCTTGTTACATTTTAAAGAATTAAAAAATACATTTCAGGGGTCGGAAGCAGGACATAGATGGTAGAATGCCAGCCAGTGAATAAAAGTGTCAGTTATGAGTTTGAGTCCTGTTCTCAGTCAAAACAAAACAAAAACAAAGAAAAGAAAAGAAAAAGAATTGAATATGATTGCTATAAGGCAGGGGTTGTGGGAGAAACTGGAAGGGAGGAAAGGAGAGAATAATGAGAAATGAATATGGTACAAATATCTATCTATCTATCTATCTATCTATCTATCTATCTATCTATCTATCTGTCATCTACCTACCATAATGAAACCTGCTAAAATGATTAAAAAGTAGGAGGAGAAAAGTCAGGTTAAAGAAAGAGTAATATAGAAAGAGTGAATGTAGCCAAAGTATATTATATGCATATGTATAAATATCATGGTGAAACCCATAAGTTACGCTATAACTTTTTTTTTAAAGGAAAGGGGGTTGAATTTGAAGGGGAACAAGGCAATGATGTGGGATTGAGTGCACCTGCTGCAGGGGGCAGGCCTGTCTCATGCCATTGTCACAGGCATACAATAAATCTCAGTGAAGAAAATCCATGTCAGTTGACAGTAGACTTAGTTATGTAAGCATTTTCAGTAGACTGGATTATTTTTTTCTGAGAATCTTGTCATTTCAATTTGATTTTATGATCTTATGTGAGTAGAAGGCATGTTAATCATTTCAAGAAAAGTAAAGTAAAATACTTATTTGAATCTTTAACTAACCCATGGGAATTGTCTATATTTCTGGGAGTGGAGAGGTATGCCATTTTGGCACTTGTAGTGATGTGTCGTGATAGGATCAGGGTAATTAAATATCTGCCACCTCCAACACATCACTTGTGTCTGTTCGCAACACTCAAAATTCTGTCTGCTAAATGATTTTGATCAATTCTGAACTGTCCTGGTGAAACAGGGATGAAGTCCTTGGGTATCCCTGACCTGTGCAATCAAAATGTGAGCTATATATGCAGCTTAGAATTTTCTCACATCTTCATGCAGAAAAGAAAAAACAAACAAGAAGCAATGACTGACTTTAATGATAACAACACATCTTATTTAACCAGTATGCAAATAGCACTATCATTTCAACATGGATTCCATAGGGAAAGAAATGATTGAAGAGACAACTGGGCACTGTTTTTTTTTTTTTTGTTGTTGTTTTGCACTAAGTCCTTGAAACAAGATGAGACTTTTAGGATCCTGTGTCAAGTTGGACCTATTGCTGATTTGGTATCTTGCTGCTCAGAGTTGTGACCTAGGGACGGGAAGCAGAATTTGTGCAGAACATGAGACGCTTTACATGATCCTACATGTCCATCAAGTTCAAGAGTAGTGATCTAAGAGCTGCCGCTAAGTAAAGCTCCCTTGGCCAAACAGTAACAATAACAACAATAATAAATGCGATGGTGATAATAAAGTCTTGCCACAAGAAACAACCCAAAACATCATAACTCCTGTCTTTCTGAAGGGTTACTGGGTAACAACATGTGGAAAGCACTGTAGCAACATGATTTCATTAAAGCTATATGACTTCTCCATGTCGTCAATGCTATTTTCTCCAGTTTGCTAATAGACGCAGGAAGGCCTATGGCAGGGGGAAGTCGCTTCTGTGTTTCATCTCCCAGGCATGTCTAGGCCCTGGCTGTGGCTGTGATCTCCCTCCCCCAATTCCTCTCTCTCCTCCTCATCGCCCACAAACTCTGCTCGAGCCTTTTCCTTGCCCTCCCACGCCTGGATCTCTTGACATCCATTAACTAGATTCCCCAGCATTTTTTCTCTTTGTCTCCCAGGACCATTTCATACCCTCCTAATCAGCGGCACCTGCCACTGAAAGATTTTACCCCCCCTCCCCCTTCCCCTTACCTTGTTCTTAAAGCCAGGAAATGTAAAAAGGCATCTGTCTTCTGCTTCAGCACAAGAGTTGTCTGGGTTTCCTCAGGACACTGAGGAGGGGAAGCTGTTGATTCCAGCTCTCAGAGGGAACTTTGGCCCCAATCACTGCCAAAACAGATCATTGCCAGAGACCATCGTAATCTTTCCACTGGTCAGGGAACTCTTGCATAAGCAAGAGTGCCTGCCTGCCAAGATATCCTTCCTCCTTCTTTTCTTCTCTCTTCTTTTTTTCTTCTTTCCTTTTTCCTTCTTCTTTGTCTTCCTTCCTTCCTTCCTTCCTTCCTTCCTTCCTTTATTTTTCTTTTCTCTCTTTTTCTTTCTTCTTTCCTTCCTTCCTTCCTTCCTTCCTTCCTTCCTTCCTTCCTTCCTTCCTTCCTTCCTTCCTTCCTTCATCTCTCTCTTCCTTTCTCTTTCTTTCTTTCTTTCTTCCTTCTTCCTTCCTTCTTTCCTTTATTTTTCTTTTCTCTTTTTCTTTCTTCTTTCCTTTCTTTCTCCCTTCTCCCTTCTCCTTCCTTCCTTCCTTCCTCTCTCTCTTTCTCTTTCTTTCTTTCTTTCTTTCTTTCTTTCTTCCTACCCTCCTTCCTTCTTTCCTTTATTTTCTTTTCTCTCTTTTTCTTTCTTCTTTCCTTTCTTTCTCCCTTCTCCTTCCTTCCTTCCTTCCTTCCTTCATCTCTCTCTTCCTTTCTCTTTCTTTCTTTCTTTTTTCTTCTTCCTTCCTTCTTTCTTTTATTTTTCTTTTCTCTCTTTTTCTTTCTTCTTTCCTTTCTTTCTCCCTTCTCCCTTCTCCCTCCTTCCTTCCTTCCTTCCTTCCTTCCTTCCTTCCTTCCTTCCTTCCTTCCTTCCTTCCTCTCTCCCTCCCTTCTTCCCTCCCTTCTTTCTTCCCTCTATCCCTCCTTCCCTCCCTCCCTCCCTCCCTCCCTCCCTCCTGTCCTTCTTTTCATGCTGACCCTGGAACTTGAACTCAGGGCATGGGTACTGTCCCTGAGCTTTTTCATTCAAGGCTGGGCTCTATCACATGAGTCACTGCTCTTCTGTTTTCTTTTTCTGGTTAATTAGAGATAAGAGTCTCATGCACTTTCCTGCCCAGGCTGACTTTCCTCAGATCTCAACCTTCTGAATAGCTAGAGTTGCAGGTGTGAGCCGCTGGGCCAGGCTTTTCTTTAGCTCACAGAACTTGTAGGATTAAACCCCAGTTCTTGTGCTAGACACGGCAGCTCCCACTGGATGGAAGTGTTTCCTGGAAATGTGGATGAAAGAGAATGGGTGCTTTATTCTGACCTAACAGGAGGAATTTTATAGTGAAACAAATGTAAGGCAGATATTGTCTATTTCATACTCAAATTTCTTCTATTATATAAAGTTACAAAGTGAACAAATGGTTGTTGGTGAGCCAAGAGTGACCTTGGAAAGTCACAAGGTATCCTTGCGGAGATGGAATTGTTCTACATGTAAATGGTGTCTCTGGTGGTGTCACTCTGTAAATGTGCTGAAAATAATTATAACCATAGCCATTGTACCCTGTCTAAATAGCAGTTGAAACAGAAATTCTTTCTACAGCTTCCCATTGCTGAGTCAAGGCCAAAGTCAGGACAATAGCATGAAAGATGGCACACAGCATTTCTGTCATCTCTGTTCTCCTCCCACCTTCCAGCTCATTCTGTTCCAGCCACACTGGTCTCCTGGTTGTTTCCTCTGGGGTTTGGGTTCACAGGATGCTGTTGGGAAATGATTGCAGTAAAAGACATGCTGGTGAATAGCTTTTGTCAATGTATTTGTAAGTGTTGACTATTGTCATGAGCAATCTTCAAGCTGGTGAGGCTTTTTTTTTTTTTTTGGTTGGTTGTAGGGTTTGGACTTGGGGCCTAGGCACTGTCCCTGAGCCCTTTTTGCTTAAGGCTAGCACTCTACCACAGCACCACTTCTGGTTTTCTGGTGGTTAATTGGAGCTCATAGAGTTTCCTGCCTGGGCTTGCTTTGAACTGTGATCCTCAGATCTCCGCCTCCTGAGTAGCTAGGATTACAGGCCTGAGCCACCAGGGCTGAAAGCTTATGAAGTTTTAACCTGCCTGCTTCCTTGCGAGAGGTCATCTCCAGGGCTCTAGTGCTTCCTGACCTATGGCACTCAGAGCATTGAGAACAGTACTTTGCTTTGGGAGGGTTGGGTATTTGTTGAATCTATGCCAAGTAAATATTTATTCAATGTTCTCTATCTGTCAGGCACTGTGCTGGGTACAAAGTGGTTCCTGGTACAAAGTGTGTGTGTGTGTGTTTGTGTGTGTGTGTGTGTGTGTGTGTGTGTGTGTATGTGTGTGTGTGTGTGTAGATGTGTTCTTTGCTTTTGGAATACCTCCCCCCTCTCCCCGAGTTGATATAAAAAAATCTGGTGACATTCCCAATTTGCGGGGACCTGTGGGAACTTCATTTTCCTGATTCCTAAGATTGAAGCAGTCCTGTCAGATGAGAAGGGCGATGGGTGCTCTTTTAAAAAATATTTTTTGGGGGGTTGGGAAGGTAGCTCAGTGGTGGAGTGTTTGCCTTGCATTCATGAGGCTCTGGGTTCAACTCCTCAGCACCATATAAGCAGAAAAAAGCCGGAAGTGGCGCTGTGGCTCAAGTAGTAGAGCACTAGCCTTGAGCTGAAGAGCTGAGGGACAGCACCCAGGCCCAGAGTTTAGGCCCCATGACTGAATGTGTGTGTGTGTGTGTGTGTGTGTGTGTGTGTGTGTGTGTGTGTGTGTGTGTGTGTATGTGTGTATGATTTATGTGGTATCAAGGAATCGAACCCAGGGCCTCCTGCATGATAGCCATGCATTCTCCCACAGAGCCACCTTCCCAGCCCCAGCCATGGGTCCTCTTGTTGAGAGAAAGTCAGGAATGGCTGCCAGCCTCATACTGAGGATCTACCCCTCCCTGTGTCCAACTCCCCTGTGCCTCTTGTCTCCAGTTCCTGTTCAGGTTAGTGGGAGCTCTCTCCTTCTTCCCCATCAAGGTTTTCTGCTGAGCCATTGACAAGGTCCTTGTCTCTGAATCTCCGGTCGTATGGAAAGACACAATCTCTGTTCTCAAGTGGATGGATGCACTTTCCTCAAGCAATCTGATGTGAATATTACTAACCACGCCCTCCATTCACGTTTGGTAAAAGGTGGGAGGCAAAAAGCTGAGGGATGCAAACTGGTCATAATAATCATGATACTAACATTAGTAGCTGTTCATTCGTTCACCCAACCAATATTTATTGGACACCTATTATCTGCTAGGCAAAGGAAATGAGAAGAAATTTACAAGGTGATTAATGTCTAAGAGGGGGATGGGGTTGTTATTCCTTTGAACAAAGTAGTCAGGAAAAGGCTGATGGAGGAAAAGATGATGTGTGAGCAAAGACCTGAAGGATCCAGGAAGATGAACATTGATTACACGTGGCTGAAGAGCTTCCTGGCAGAAACTGCAAGTGCAAAGGCCCTGAGGTAGGTGTATGACTGCTTTATTTGAGGTCTGGCAGAGGCCAATGTGTGAGCAAAGAGAGTCCTCAATGGTAGAGTGCTTGCTTAGCATGTGTTAGGACCTGTGTTTGATTCCCAGAATGGTGGGAAAAGAAGAAAGAGAGAAAGAGAAGGTGGGGAGGAGGAGAGAAAGAAAGAGAAGAAGAAAGAGAGAGAGGAAAAGGAAGGAAGGGGGAGAGAGAAGGAAGGAAGGAGAGGAGGGAGGGAAGGAGGGAAGAAGGAAGAAAGGAAGGATAGGAGAGAGGGAGGGAGGGAGGGAGGAAGTAAGGAAGGAAGGAGGGAGGACAGGAAGGAAGGAAGAGAAATGACACTAAGCAACAGCAGTACTACTGCCTTCCAGTTTCTCCATTTCTCCCTCTGCCCCTACCACCTTGTCTAGCCCTTACACACCCATGAGAGTTGTGTGTCTTTGTACAGGAGATGAAACTGTGCCCCCGAACAAAGTAATTGACAGCTCAAGGTCACACGGGTCAGGACAGAGCTGGGCTCCAGACTCTGAGCCACAGCCACCCTGTGCCCCACAGTACATTTTGCTTCTGTCCCCACTCCTCCGCCCTGTCAACTCTGCTCCTGGTGCCCACTGGCAGGGCCTCTTGGGAGGGGCCCCCTCTTACTCAACAATGGCCCATTCTTCTGTAGGACCCCCCAGGCCCTCCAGAGCCCCAGAACTCAGAACATTGCTGTGGTGGCTGCAGTGGCCTCTGTGTGCCTAGGAAAGGGGCCGTGTTTCTGCCACTTTCGGTGTCATTGGAAAACCCAGGAGCAGCCCAGAGGCTGCTGTTCAGGTCACTACAGTGGTGCAGTTTTCTGTCTCACCAGCTCGGTCCTCCAGGTAAATTCCAGGTCTGCCCTCGCAGCCTTTCCTCTATCCAGCACCATTAACTGAAGATGGCTACTTACATTAGCACTAACCACAGGGCCTTAAGGAAAAAAAAATATGGCGCTCAAACTAACCCTGCCCAAACCAGTGAAATTACAGCCTACTAGGTTTGGGATCAAGAATCAGTCTTAATTTTTACCAAACAAGAGATTTGATTCCCAATTCAGATCTGCAGACTATTCTAGGAGCTACAGATAATCATGCTTATGTTTAAAACTTTAACAGGCAGGCTTGGGGCTACTCACTTTTGTACGCTTAGTGCTCGTGACAGAGGCAGGAGAGTCATGGGTTTGAGGCCAGCCCAGGCGACATAGTAAGAGCTGGTCTTTACATACATGTAAGGTAGAAACAACAATACAGAAGAGGAAGCAGACATTCGTGGCAAAGCAGAATGTTCTGAGCAGACTGGGTAAAGCCAAGGAGTCAGAGAAGATCCCTCTGATGACCACAGAGATGAAGACATAGAGAAAACACGAAGTAGGCAGAGGCAAAAAGAAGGGAAGGAGCCCAGGATGGGCTGTCCAGAGCTTATGAGGGGAGAGAGAGAGAAGGAGGGTGAAGGAGGATGGGTATTAGGATGAGGACCTGTGAGTTCACAGTTAGGGCTTGCAAGATGGGAGACCTTTTGGTAAGAGGAGAAACAGGATGGAATTCGTGTTTGCAAAGAGGATCTCTAGTGCCATGGGGGAAGAGTAGAGACAGAGGGAACTGCCAGGAGTTCACAGATTTGGATGGCGGTCTTGGTGGGATATGGGAAGAGAGGACTCAGCCCAAACTGGGCTGATGATATGGCAACTTGTCAGCTACTGTTATGGCGGAAGTTTCCCATCAAAGCTACTTTCAGCCTGGCGCCAGTGGCTCACGCCTGTAATCCTAGCTACTCAGAAGGCTGAGATCTGAGGATTGCGGTTCAAAGCCAGCCCAGGCAGGAAAGACTGTGAGACTCCTTTCTCCAATAAACCACCAGAAAACCGCAAGTGGTGCTGTAGCTCAAGTTGGTAGAGCTCTCGCCTTGAGCTGAAGAGCTGAGGGACAGCGCCCAGGGCCTGCTAGCCAGAGGAGCAAGCGTGGAGATGAGGTGATTCCCTTCCAGATGACAGAGAGGGCTGGTGGGTGTACCAAGGCTAAGACAGCATTGGGATCAAGACAGCCAGGAGGCTGGACACTAGTGACTCATGCCTGTAATCTCAGGAGGCTGAGATCTGAGGATCACAGTTCAAAGTTGGCCTAGGCAAGGAAGTCCATGAGCTTCTTACCTCCAATCAACTGCCAAAGGCCAGAAGTGAAACTGTGGCTCAAGTGGTACAGTGCTTAGCTCAGGACAGTGCCCAGGCTTTGAATTTAAGGGACCAGCACAAAGAAAGGGAGGGAAGGAGGAAAGGAGGGAAGGAGAGAAGGAGATCATCTGCCTAACAGAAAGCCTTGCAGGTACAAGATCCAAGCCTGGGCAGATTAACAGGGGTCCTGAGACCTCACAGATGGATTGAGAATCCTTCAGTGAGGCCTTGTCAAAGATCCCTGAAGGGAGACCATGGGATAAGCCCTTCCCTGCCCGCTCCCTGCTTCCTATCTTGAGCATTGAACCAGGGCTCTGTCTTCTCTGCTGCCCTCTGCAGGACATCCATGACACTGTGCCAGATGCCCTCACTGGGGCTGCTGTTGCTGGCTGCTAGGGTCTGGGTGGTCCACAGTCACTGGGAGATGGATGCCAGCGACACCAACATCAACTTTTCCAAGCCTTTGCACATCGTACAAGAGGGCAACCTGATGGTGCTGACCCCAGCCGGCCTGACCCAGGCGCTGAACCAGACCCGCTTTCTCATGGTGCTTTTCTGTGAGTGTCTGGCTTGGGGGGGGATGGGAGTGGGGAGAAGGGGGGAGGGTGGGAGAAGAACACCCCCCTCCTTCATCGACTGCTAAACACATGAGAACATGTGATGGATGTTAAAAGTGTATTAATGTCGATGGGGTGTTGCTCCCAAATTCAAGGAATCTCAGGTTTCACTTGGTGCCAGGTGCTGGCGGGGCTGGCACACTGTCTCGGCTTTGTAGGGTGTCATGAAATGTCTCCCCAATTCAGGCTCAAGGGGCTGATCCTTCCTTGCAATTCTGACATTCCTCCCTTTGGTTTTGTGTGTGTGTGTGTGTTCCCCGAGCTGTGGTATCCTATAAGTATGGAAGTTGTTTTGGATTTTTCAAGGAACCCTGGCTCTTGAATGATGTAGGGATCTGGGATGAAAGATGGAGCCAACTGATTTGTCCTCTTCCCCGCTTTCTTGAGTGGTTGCTAGAGATTGAACTCTAAGGCTGAGCGACATCCCCAGCCCTGGTTTTATATTCCTTAATTGCCCTGGATAACATGCCATTTGAAAGTGCAGGCGTGCTGTCTCTCCACACTGGCTGAGATTAGAAAAGACACTCAATTAAACTCATCACTTGGCAGTCATTGATTCCTGCCAGCACCCAGTTGAATTCAAAAGGAGTTCCCAAACACTGGCAGGCCTCCTAAAGTGACCTTCAGAGATATAAATGCATAGACTGTTATAAGAGCAGAATTTTTACAAGAGTAGTAGCAATTATGAAGTGTTATTTATTCACCTAAACCAGGCATTAAATCACTTTGATTGCATGCACCCAGAGAAGAACAGAGGGAAGAGACTCTCTAATCTCTATCCTGGCAATGACTCTCACTGACATAAGACCATGAACAAGTGGGTCATTTTATTGTGCCTCAGTTTCCCTATGTATGAAATTGACATCGTCATAATAAAATCTACCCCCATGGTGAAAAATCACGCCCAGATCCTAGAAAGTGTGAGTGTGAACTCTTACAAGACAATAAACAGTATGGAATTAACTGGCAAATCTCCTTTCACTCCATGAAGTGGCTGCTATCAGTTCTATAAGGAAAAAAGCACAGCTTAGAAAGATTAAGTTGCATGTTGTCAGTGTTACTGAGCCCAAAGGGCCTTTTTTGAGTACGTCTCTTCAACAGCCCCATTTCACGACTCATTGGGTTACGTCCTGGTGTAACCCAGGATGTAATCTTGTGCTCACTCCTTCTGAGCATAAAGCTAGCCAGGAACTCAGCAGTCTACCTTGGGCAGGACAGAGAGAGGCCCTGGCTAGTTCTGTTTTCGTGTCTGTTCTTTCTAGACAATTCCATGTCAAAGCAATCCAGGAGTTTGGCCAAGGAGCTGGGCAAAGCTGTGGACATCCTGGGCAAAGGCAAAAATGGGATTGGCTTCGGCAAGGTTGACGTCTCTGTGGAGAAGGAGCTGAAGCAGGAGTTTAACATCAAGAAGACTCCAGACTTGAAGCTGTTCTTTGAGGGCAACAGGTCAGAGCCCATCGCCTGCAAAGGTAATGGGGCTGGGGTGATGTGATGATTTTGTGCGCAGGTAAAGTAAAGCGCTGAGATGATTTTTGTGCGCATTTGGTAGCCCGAGGTGTGAGGCTTTGATGTGTCAGCTCTTTCTAACTTATGATGCCCCCCTTCCACTCCTGCTTTCCCTTAAAATCTTGGAGCAACCTGCTCTTTCCTCTGTACCCAGCCGGCAGCCAGAGTGAGGAGGCAGGAGATGGCCCGAGGTGGTGTTCACAGAAGTGGCAAACATCACTTCTAGTTGTAGAGTCGTATTGTGAGTGCAAACACTCTCAGTTGCATCCATGAGGAAACTAGGTTTCCATAGCTTTTCGGTACCTCTACTTCAGATTGCGTATCAGCAAAAGGGGCCCAGGAGAGACAAGAGACAGAGTGTGGATGCGGGGCTGGTAAACTAACACACCAGAGACTAAGTTCTTAATTCCACTCTTTACTCTTTTGGTGTTCTACTTTAGATTGATTTTGACAGGGTCCCTAGTTTCAAGGAGTATTTGTAAGAAAAAAAAAAAAAAGAAGCCCAGAAAATGATGGGTCAAAAGAGGGTTGGAATGGAGTGTCTATCAGATGCTATTATTTATTTGTGGATTCGTTGGTGGTCTGAGATCACACTCACACTTTCTAGGAAAAGACACTGTGTTTGTTTGTTTTTTCCATAACAGAATTTGAACTTGGGGACTCACATTCTTCCTTGAATCTTTTTTTACTCAAGCCTGATGCTCTACCACTTGAGCCATGCCTCCACTTCTGGCTTTTTTTTTGCTGATTAAGTGGAGATTAGTCTTTTGGATTTATCTGCCTGGGCTGGCTTTCAATCATGATTCTCAGATCTCAGCCACTTGAGTAGCTAGGATTATAGGCGTGAGCTACCAGCCCCTGTCCTGGCACTGAACTTTTGAGCCATGCTCCCTAGCCCCTTTTTGGGGGGTTTACTTATATGTTTTTTTTTTCTAGGCTGGCCTAGTACTGCAGTCATCTTACTTACGCTTCCTTTGTGTAGGTTAGATTATAGGAATGACCCACCATGCCCCGTATATTTGTGGAGGTGGCAGGGTGGTGGTCTCATTAATTTCTTTTGCTCAGGCAGACCCCTGAACCATAATCCTGACTTCTACCTTCTAAGGCGCTGGGATTGCAAATGTGTACCACTGTGCCCAGATCTTATTTAATTTATTCATGGACTCATTCATTTAGGCAACATTTCTGACCCCCCCTTTGACAACCTGTAATGCATCAACTTTTATCTTTTTTTTTTTTTTTTTTTTTTTGGGTCCGGTCATGGGGCCTGAACTCTGGGTCTGGGCGCTGTGTCTCAGCTCTTCAGCTCAAGGCTAGTGCTCTACCACTTGAGCCACAGTGCCACTTCCAGCTTTTTTTTGTTTATTTGGTGCTGAGGAATCAAACCCAAGGCCTCATGAATGCAAGGCAAGCGCTCTACCACTGAGCCACCTTCCTAGCCCCTCAAATTTTATCTTGACATTGAAGATGCTTGAATAATTTTGAGCTTTGGAATAGCATGCAAGCACATTTTTTTAAACGAAAGAGTTACACATGTGAATGGATAAATGGACACAGAGTGGAGTGGTGGAGAGGATGGATGGATGGATGGACAGACAGATGCATGTAATGAAGCTGATCAACAGGCAGCCCTGCAATGCTTGCAGAAGACTCAGGCAAATGAGACTGCCTTTCGTTGGGTCTGACACATCTGTGCGGTGAGCACAAGAAAGTCCTAGGAGCTCAGCAGGCCAAAGAATCTTCCTGCAGGGGTGCAGTAGGGAGGGGAAGAGACTGTTTCTAGCCAGACCAAGGTAGGTAGGGAGGGGAGAAGGAGGACTCTCAGACCTGGATTGCAAGATGCACTGTAGTTCCGGGAATGGCCACTAGGGGGCCAGGAGAAACACAGGATGGCTGATAGGGCAGACAGAGTTCAGTTACCTAACAGCTGGCAAGGGCAGTGGAAGGGGTGGGCCTGGCAAAAGGAGAAAGGGGAGTGAGAAAAGGGGAGGGTGGGAGGGAAAGTCTGAGGACTGACTCTCAACAGTGGGATCTACGGATCCCAAGTAAGAAGCTCCTGGTGGTGTGCTGTCTTCAGGGCAAAACAAAACCAAAACACAACACAAAAACAAAAACCGAGAGGCTATTTCTGCTCATGGACTGGCCAGCAGCTGGCTTGCTTCCCTCCTGAAGGACATGAGACACTGAGTCCACAGAGCACCAACAAGGTCACCACGTGGCACAATCATGTGAGGTTGTCACATGATTCTCCCCAGACTCCTTCTAGAAAGTCTGTCCAGGACTGTCTGGGGTAGAGAGTCCCATCCTCTTTCTGTGTTTCCAGAGTACCCCCCCCCCCCCACCCAACCCCTCTACTTGCAGGAAGAGCAGCACAACAGCAAGAGCCAAAGCCACCTCCATTACTGGGCCTAGCAAAGAGGCAGCAGAACCTAAATCCTCACTACTGCCTGGGGAACAATGGCTTCCTCTTATCCAACCTCAGTTTCCTCATCTGATAGCTAGAGCTACCTCCTGGGGCTGCAGTGAACATAAAACAAGGTTTGTAAGGAACACACACACATCCCTTCTGGAACTGACTAGATCCTTCTTATATGGAACATGGAGAAACTGAGGCACAGAAATGTGGAATAATTTCCTCAAAGCACCTCAGCTAGCAAGCGGTAGAGTCACCACAAAGCTTTGGGCAAAGAGCTACATGATAGATACCTTAGGCCTTAAAAGCCAGGAATTCTGTCATAACCACCCAGTCTGTGGGTACACTGTAAAAGCAGCCGTATGGCAACGAATGGGTGTGGCTGTGTTCCAATAAAACTTTATTTATACAAATCAAACAGCGGGCCAGATTTAGTTTGTTGAGCCCTGGCTCTCCATTGTGTCATTCACTAAATGCATGGCAGATGGGGCTTTTGTATGATGATCAGACTTGGTTCCCTGGCCCTAGACCAGTGCTTGGAATTTAGAATTAAAAAAAATGTTTTTGAGTTTGAATGGAAGAAACTTAGGACACCTGAAGTTTAGGACATGCATGAAGTACAGAGACTTGAGCAAGTCTTGCAGACCTGGGTGTCCTATTTTTCATTTTCTAGACAGGATGAGTAATGGCAGGGGACGGAGCTGGGCACACGTCTTGCAATATGGCTGTTATAAAACTCCTCTTCAGAGACAGGTGGAAAGTTCGTCCTTGCTGGACCAAAGTTCAGACCCACCGTCCTCTAATCTCCAAGGATTGGTGGTAGTAGATGGCCTTGGCCACCTCCCCAGAGAAGGAGACTCAGATTTGTCTCGAGGTATTAATGAGATCACAATTTGTGCCTGGAAACAGGCAGCCTGGAGCCAGGCCCAGTCAATCATTGACACAGCGTTCACACCTCAGCTGTCACCTTGCCGCCTGGATCAGAGCCCAGCACCACGGTGGCCAGCAAGGGCAGTTCTCTCAAGGCAGGCAGTCAACGTGGCCAAACTCACAGCTACCTTGGTTCAACTGGATCCTAAGGTGGAAAAACTGTGTGCAAAGATGGGCTGCGATCAAGTTCCTGATGGCTCATTTGCTTTCGTCTTTCATCTTGGATATAGATCCACAAAAAATTGTAGCAATTTCACAAAGTGCTAAATGTAGTGAGAAAAGCAGTTCATATATCACCATCTCCAGGAAGGCCTGGCCGGCCCTTAGCACATTGCTTTTCAACACATGTTTGAACAATGATTTGGTGATCATCTTCCTCAATACAAAGAGAGCTGTGAAGTGGTGGGAAGGCATGTGCTTCTACTCCACATTATACTTCCAGGACTAAAGGACAGCGCTTGATTACCTAACAGACATGCAGGATGCATTGGTCAAGCATGTGAAAGAGGGAAGGAAGGGAGGAAAGAGCAGTCTAGGAGGGGCTTCCCAAGCTATCCAACAACCAATGTCGAGTTATCTCATAAGAAAGTTCCCATCTCTCCCATTCACAGTCATCAAGAGAAAAAAAATCATAATTGATGTCACTGACCATTATGTGAAATGGCTCTTCCTAGAAAAAACATGTCTCATTCCTAGGTAACCTTGTGTATATTCTGACACACCATTGCATCTCTCCAGGGAAGGGGATGCATGCCCTCAGTTTAGAAGTAAAGACTTTTGTGTAACTGAGAAATGGAGATCAGGATTTTATGATTCTTAGAGGATTGGTGTGTGTGTGTGTGTGGGGGGGATTTAAGGTCACAGAGACATAACTGGGATTTCCTCTCAGGTTACAGAATGATCTGGTCTTTTAATTGATCATTTAACAAGATCACATCTGTTTGTTGTCACCTTGGAGGGTGCCTAAGGAAAGAAGGTTGGGACTGCTTCTGCCTCCTAAACTGAATCCTCAGATCTGCTTGCTGATTGGTTGGGAGCAAATTAAATATTGGTGTCTTTGTTCCTCCAATGGGAAGAATAAGCATATCTTATAGGCCTTTGATGTGCAGATTTCATGGAAATGCAACTCTCAGTACAGCATCTTTCTTGACCTTGGTTCAGTGATGGAATGAACTGCTATGAGCATTCATAGTTTAGAGCTTGGCGACGGGTGGGGGAAATGGTGACCTTGGTCTTTCAAGGCTGGGTACCAAGACAAGACAGGGTTGACTGCTAGTTCAGGAGGAAACCTTTGTTAGGTATATTTAACTCTCTCTCAAACTCTCTCTGGCTCTCTCTCTCTCTCCAGGAGTGGTTGAATCTGCAGCTTTGGTAGTTTGGTTGAGAAGACAAATTAGCCAGAAAGCATTTTTGTTCAACAGCAGCCAGCAGGTGGCAGACTTCGTGAAATCGAGGCCCCTGGTCATCGTGGGTTTCTTCCAGGTATGGGGGTGTGGGAGGGGTGTGTGTGTGGAGGAGGTGGAGGTAGGGATGGGGATGGGGGAGGGGCTGTGGGGAGGCTGGAGGTGGGAGATGATTTTTCCAGTTGAGGAGTGCTCTGTCTAAAAGTGGGTGGGGTTGTTCTGAGCCCCATTTTCCCTATCCAGTCAGCTGGTTTTACTTGAGGTCAAAAGAACAACGGAGCTATGAGAGTTGAACTGTTAAGAGATGGTAGAATGGTAGGTGGGAAAGGAAGAATGAAGAGATAGATGTATTTATTCAATTGGTCTTGGGGATTTTCATTTAGAACATCATAGAATGGAGGAATGCCTTCATTTTCGAGTTTGGGAACCACAGCTTTCTATGAATCTGAATAGCAGCTGCCAGCCTGCTTTGGCCAAGCCAAGCTCCATCCTGAAGACTTTCCAAGCATCTTTAGAAAGGAAAACCTTTAGGGCTTTATAAACATGCACCCATTTGAAAACTACCCCAGCCCTCATCACAGGTGGAGTGAGGGCAGATGTTGGTGAAAGTGTATGGAGAACCTCAATATGACTATGAAATGACCTGGGGTAACAGTCTAGTGATTTCATTGTTTTTTTTTTTAATATTTAGAATTTATAGTTTTTATATTTAGAAAGACAAAAATTCATTTGCTTTTTAGAAAAATGAGCTTCTCATAAATCTTAACTAATTTAAATGGATGACCACCCCCTCTCCAGTAGGTCAGAATTTTAACATCTTATGTGAAAAGAAAATGGGGAGAAAATGTGCTTCTTCTCTTCCCCCTCCTCATCCCCACTTTTATCCTCCTAGACTACTTTTGGCCCCAATTTTCTCTCAAGCTAATGAACGAAAGCAGAAATTCTAGCTGTATCTTGAATGGCAAGTTCATATTTGGTTTTCTATCTGTTCAAACCCATTGCATCTTCTGAAAGTAATTAAGGATTAAGGAATTAATGTTAAAACTCAATCCTTGGGTTAGGACAGGCTTTAATTATATATGAATCTCATCTATTTTATTGATGATTCTCAAAAAACCTTTATTGTTAATAATTGGAAAAGATGAAGATAGCTCTTTCCACTGGTCTCTGAGAATTTGCCTGTGTGGGCTTTATCCATAGGTAGAGAAGCATTTAGAATAGGAAGTAGAATCCATATGTTTTTGGGAGACAACAGAAGGAAACCCCAGGATTTGGAAAAAGGAAGGTTACAGATTGTCTACCATTTCTATCTTCTTAATTCAACCAGATAAGCTTAAATAAAAGCTAGGCACCAGTAGTTCATGCCTGTAATCCTAGCTACTTAGGAGGTTGAGATCTGAGGATCACAGTTCAAAGCCAGCATGGTAAGAAAGTCTGTGAGACTCTTATTTTTGATTAACCATCAGAAAATCGGAAGTGAAGCTGTGGCTCAAAGTGATAGAACCCTAGCCTTGAGTGAAAGAGCTCAGGGACAGTGCCCAGGCTCTGTATTGAAGACCCACAACTGACAAAGAAACAAGCAAAAGAAACCAAAACAAGCTTAAATAAGCTTTTTACCAAAGCATTACCCAACATGCTTTTCCCAACAGGACTTAGAGGAAGAAGTAGCAGAATTGTTCTACGATGTGATCAAGGACTTCCCAGAGCTGACGTTTGGGGTGATAGCGATCCGGAATGCCTTTGGACGTTTTCATGTTGTCTTGGACAGCGTCCTGGTGTTCAAAAAGGTAGGACAGTCCTGCAGCTGGTGGAGGATGAGGTAGGGCGGTGTGCTCTGGTTCAAAGTTAGTAGGAAGAGGTATGAGCTCTGAACAAACTGGCTCTTAACCACTCACGTGCCACTCAACTCGTGTAAAATCTGTTTCCTGGTGGGTTTTTATTGTTTATTTTTTGGTCCGGTCATGGGGCCTGAACTCTGGGCCTGGGTGCTGTCCCTCAGCTCTTCAGCTCAAGGCTAGCACTCTACCACTTGAGCCACAGCACCACTTCCAGCTTTTTTCTTTTTGCTTATGTGGTGCTGAGGAATCAAACCCAGGGCCTCATGCATGCAAGGCAAGCGCTCTACTACTGAGCCACCTTCCCAGCCCTTATTGCTTATTATTACTATTTCCAGCTGTCTGCCTTTGGGAGCGCCTCCTCCTTTCTTTAGCCAATTATCGTCATTCACTGAGGCTCACCTCCAAGTAGCTCTTTCCTGCTGGCCCATGTTTCCCTAAGCCCCTACCACCAACCACCACCGTCGTACATCAATGACGTAGCTCTCATCTCCCATCTTAGAGTGGCTATCCCAGTCCTATTGATTATATCTCCAAAAGGCCCCGTAAGCCATCCCTTTCTCCCTGTCTCCTATTATTCTGCAGAATAAGCCCTACCCTAAAAACCAAAGAGCAAATGTGGAGAACAGGTATTTAAGATACCTGAATTATTTATTGCCCCCACCATCAAGAAAAGTACACATATTGTGCTGGACTTGGGGCTTGAACTCAGGGTCTGGATGAGTTTTCTCTTGCTCAAGGTGCACTTGAGTCACACCTCTGCTTCCAGCTTTTGTAGTACTTAATTAGAGATAAGAGTCTCATGGACTTCCTGCCCAGGGCTGGCTTTGAACTAGGATCCTCAGATCTCAGCCTCCTGAGTAGTTAGGATTACAGGCACCAGCCACCAGCACCCTGCAGGAATGTAGTGTAGGAGGTGGGTTGGAAGGGAAGCCAGGGGAAATGGGAAGACTGTGGAAGAACATTGCAAGAGTCCAGATGAGAGATGGGTGGACCAATGTGGGATGGTTGAGGGTCGGGGAGAAGATGGGCTAGAAATGAAAAGATAACTTCTTCTCTTCCTTACAGATTTTGCCATAAGAATCCTTTCATTCTCTTGGGCAATCCACATCCCTCTGAGAAGCAGTTACCTAGCAAGATTTAAGGATAGCAAGAATATTTATTAGGGGAAATGTCTCAGAAAGGAAGCAAAGAGGTTGAGAAGACTTAGAGAGCCGTTAGACCATGATGATGTGTTGGGAAGAAGGGAGATGGATGGATGGCACTTCAATTGTAGTTCATTTTGAAGGAAGTCCATCAGCGTTGCCTATCGGAGAGGTTCTGAATCTCCCAGAAAGGGGCTTGCCTTGGTTTCCCTGATACCCTCAGCCATTGGGTGACAGACATGTGACACAACCTCAGCATAAATATGTCAGTATGTTTTAGAGCACAGATGTTGGTCAATTAAGAGATGACCATGGCATTCGAAATCTGAGCTTTCACAGTTACCACATATCCATAATTACCCATATGATCATTTGCTCAGAGTTTATAATGACCAGGTACCTGGACTATGGTTTACATCTGTCAGCGTCCTTACTGTTTTACTTTCCTCCAGGGAAAAATTGTGCTATTTATATTTATTGTACATTCTATTTATTGTATGTGCTGCTTATGCTTATTGTACGTATTGCCGAAGCTTCCCTTCAATGCCTTTCTTTCTTTTTGTCCAAGGGAAATTTGGTGAAACGCCGAGAGCTTATCAATGACAGTACCAACAAATATGACCTCAATCAAGTCATCAAGCAGCACCTTACTGATTTTGTGATTGAGTACAATGCTGAGGTGGGCAGGCCAGAGGTTCCCGGGAGGACAGCTGGGGCGGTGGCATGTGCGCTCTCAGGATGACCTGTTTTCCTTGTAATTGCAGAACCGGGATCTAATTTACGAATTACGCATCTTAAGCCACATGTTGCTCTTTGTCTCCAGAAAGTCTGAGTCATTTGAGATCATAACTCAGCATTATAGACTGGCATCAAAGGAATTCCAAAATAAGGTTTGTGGAGTGTGCCATCGCTCTTGGGGGATCCTGGTTGGGGGGGGGCACAAGTCCTGCAGACCCAAAGGCCATTTATCCTGCTCTGCTTATTTGCATGTATATAATACGATATATGATATACACAGTAAATCCTCCTCCTCCTTCTTCTTTTTTGTTGGTCATGGGGCCTGAACTCTGAGCCTGGGCACTGTCCCTCAGCTCTTCAGCTCAAGGCTAGTGCCTACCCCTTAAGCCCTAGTGCCACTTCTGGCTTTTTCTGCTTATGTGGTGCTGAGGAATTGAACCCAGGGCCTCATGCATGCAAGGCAAGCGCTCTACCACTGAGCCACCTCCCCAGCCTCAAGTTTGCCTTCCTTTTACAAACTATATGGAGAGCTTCTTGACCTCAAGGCTCCAGACTGCTCATGCACAAAACAGAGCATTGTTGTAAGAACTAGAAAATCTAAATCCTGCCACCCTGGAGACCAAGTTAGGACTGATTGTTAATTCAGACCAGTCTGGGCTATGTAGTAGTAGTAGTATTATTAGTCATAGAAAGAAGAAGAATATCTTCACATACAGCAATGAGCAAAAGCAAATTCATAAGGTTTATGGATATCACTGACATTATCATCATTAGAAACAAATCTGTTTTTTTCCTAAGCCTATATGTAGTGTCCTGACACCACTGGCACTATCAGGCTATTCCCTTCTTATTCTCTTTATTTTTATTTATCAATTTATTTATTTATTTGTGTGTGTGTGTGTGTGTGTGTGTGTGTGTGTGTACGTGTGCATGTGTGTGCCAGTAATGGTGCTCACACTTGGGACCTGGGTTCTATCCCTTAGTTTTTTCACTCAAAGATAACACTCTATGGCTTGAGCCACAGCTCCACTTCTGACTTTTTGGTGATTAATTAGAGTCTTCAGGACTTTCCTGCCTTGGCTGGCTTTGAACCTCCGTCCTCAGATCTCCACCTCCTGAGTAGTTAGGATTACAGGTGTGAGCCACCAGAGTCTGACCCCTCTTTATTTCTCTAAGAACTATGACAGCCAAGTACTAATGGCTGCTGCCCGCCTAGGAGTTTGGGCAAGAAACCTTCATTAAGTCAGGAGTGCTCCATAGACCCTATGCTTTGCATCTTGTTAGTTACAACTCTTCTCCCTCCACAAAAGGTCCTGAAAGACAAATTTTTTTTTTTGACTTGGCAGATCCTTTTTATCCTTGTGGATTCAGATGAACCCAAAAACAAATTTGTCTTTGAGTACTTCCGGATCACAGAAGTCGACACTCCATCTGTCCAAATCCTAAACTTAAGCTCTGATGCCAGGTACAAAATGCCTACAGATGACATAACCTATGAAAACCTCAAGAAATTTGGCCGCAGTTTCCTGAATAAAAATGCCAAGGTAAGCTTGTTCTTAGTTAAGTTTTATACAGAACTTCAAGATTATTCCTTGTATTTTTTTTTAAACTAGCTTTGGTCAGATGTAGCATATAGCTCATGGCTTAATGTGGGGAAATTCTTTCTAGTTCTTCATCTTGATTCTGTCCAGCTTTTTGGCTTCTCCTGAGCCTATCCTATCAACATTATGTCTTTAGTTGTAATAATGGCTTTTTTTTTTTTTTTTTGGGTCCGGTCGTGGGGCCTGAACTCTGGGTCTGGGCGCTGTCCCTCAGCTCTTCAGCTCAAGGCTAGCACTCTACCACTTGAGCCACAGCGCCACTTCCGGCTTTTTTCTTTTTGCTTATGTGGTGCTGAGGAATCGAACCCAGGGCCTCATGCATGCAAGGCAAGAGCTCTACTACTGAGCCACCTTCCCAGCCCAATAATGGCTTTTTTGTGTGTGTGCTGGTACTGAGGCTTGAACTCAGAACCTGAGTGTTATCCCTTAACTCCCCTCTCTTCTGGCTGGTGCTCTATTACTTGAGTCACAACTCTACTTCTGGCCTTTTCTGATTTATTGGAGATAAAGGACTAGAACTGCAGACATTCTGTAGAACTAATTAATCTGGATGGAGTCTCTAACCCCTCTCTTCCCCTCCCCCCACGCCTCTAACCTAAAAGACTTACTTGGCCCAAGGGTAGATGTTTGGATTGGGGAGGTGAAAGGTTAATGCCCACGGAACAATCATGATTTGCCTCCAAGGCCTTAGAGACAACTGATGGTGACAAACAGACTCTGTTGCAAAGAGGAGGGAAAGCCCCAGGCAAGCTAGTCACCCACTGTTGGTTCAGCACTGCTCTCCTGAGCAAGGGACCCATATTATTTATATTCCAAACTGGGATGCCTTTGGGAAAAAAAGCAGGGCTGTTCTTCATAGTATTATTCACTCAGACTCTATGGCGACCTCTGGAGTGTTTCCATTCCCTTCTGTCTCGCCCCTCCTCCCCATCTCCCAGGACACTGTGGCCTTGTCAAATGGAAGGTGTTCTCCGATGCACCTGTCTTCCTCTGCCATTCTGCTGGGGGTCTAGCTGGGCTGGGAGGAGGGATGGCTGATAAATGTAAAGCTGGGAAGTTACAACAGAGGCCCAAATTGCAAGGACTCCATAAATGTGCACCTTAAGGTGGATTGGGCATGCTATGCCCCCACAGGAAGCCAGACCTGCCTGATTCCAAAGAAAGCCCCTTTGTGTAGAAAATATGGTGAGGATTGGTAGCGTTGTGAAGAGAAAACTGGGAATCTGCTCCAGGGCCCTTTTGGGACTGATGGGAACCACCAGGGCTGTGGGGAGCTAGGGGGCCAATGGCAGGAAAGGAGTGGATGTAGGAGATAGTGAGGAGGCAGTGGGAGGAGAGAAAAAAACATGTTCTGAGACTTTCAACTCTTGCTTTGAACAGAAGAGCTGAGTTCATTCTCTCATTTATTCATCGGCAAAGCATTTATTGAGGTCCTATTATGTACTGGGTAGTGGATTCTCAATGATTGAAGTCCTTTGTGACATTCCATCTCATGGGATCGAGTCACTCTGAATGAGATGGACAGAAAAGCAACTCTACATGATAAACGAACAGGACCTCAGCTGCCCTGGGTAGGGGCTGGAGAGCATCAAAGACATTTTCTCTTGAGATCATTCTCAAGGGTAAATTTGGATTAACTGGGCCAGGAAGGGTGAGTGGATCTGGGGTGGCCTTTCAGGTGTAAGTCTCTGTCTCTAGAATAATGGGACATGTGGTGTTGGTTCTCTGATGAGATATGCTTGGGCCTTGTGGGGTTTGCTTCCTAGAAACACGAACCCAGTGAAAACATCCCGAAATATTGGAACCAGGGCCCGGTGAAGCAGTTAGTGGGGAAGAACTTCAACATCGTTGTCTTCGACAAGGAGAGGGACGTGTTCGTGATGTTCTGTGAGCATCGGGTCCCAGGGGCGGTGGAGAGTACAGGGTCCCCAAGCTGACTTTGGGTTCAAGTGTCATTCCTGAGTTCTTAAGCAATGCCATCTCCCCAATCCACCATGTACCACTGTAACAATGGTCCCAGGGGGAAGGGGGGGGGCAGAACCCACAATCCCAAGAGGTTGGATCACAATGCTATTTTCCAGTACCCCGCTTCCTCTGGCCAAGTGAGTTCTTAGAATACAATGGCATGCTGCCCAGATAATCCAGGTCTGTGGCAATTTATAAACATAGTAATGTTGGAGAGCTCATATTGGAAGCTTTGCCTATCTTCTGTCATTTCATCATCTTGATGCTGTCTCCTCCCTTCTATGGACCACTCATTACACAGAATCTCCTGGAGCAGAAGGTTCTAGTATGACACAGCTCATAAGTGCTGGAGGGAGGATTTAAAACTACTCTTGTGTCTAGAGTTCCTTTAGCCTTGGTCTTTTTATATAACTTAGCCAGTGGCCCAGTTGATGTGTGGACCTTCCCATTTACCACATTTACACTTGTCAAACAACAGCTATTTATCATCATCATCATCATCATTACTACTACTATGACTATTACTATTAGAATTATTTCTAGAGCTCACCTAAGGGCCATTACCCTTTCCTACAGTTTCTGCTTGGCTGATGAAGAGCCAGTGAGAATAGAGAAGATGACTCTGAAATAATTTCAACTGTCATCTTTTATTTTGTCAGGGAGAGTTACTGAATGGTCACTGACCAATGCATCAGGCAGGTGCTTGGCAAAATGTTTGTGGTTAGTCAGTGCCTGGGGACGGTGGCTTTCTTCGTGACACAGCCTCAGGGAGGTTCATCACCTTACCCAAAGTCACACCGGAAGGAGGAAGGGTAAAGGTCCAGCAGGAGGGCTGTGCTGCCACTGGACTGATTGGGTCTGATGGACCCTTTACAATCATGCCCCATAGTCTTGTCCACAGAGCTGGGTGTTTGAGGTCTGTGCAGTTAACTCAGGGTAATTTACTGCCTTTCAGTGACAGTCCAGGGCGGCCTTTCTCTACTTCCTGATACCTGGAGTTCTGAGAACCTTCATTGTTTCTCTAAAAGGCAAAGTACCTTCATTTTCTTGGAAGCAAGCCTGTCAGGCTGGCTCCCTGGGGCAGTAGCTATTATGCCCCCTTCCTGTTCCCACCCAGGGCATGTGGAGTTCCAGGGGTGCTGCTGGCAGAGAGCCTGGCCATGGAGGCATTTAGATCAGAAATAGGGAAATGATGATGTAGTGTGGGGGCTTTGGGGACCATTCCTCTGACACAACCAGAAACCTGGAGCTTTAAAAGAAGGATGGAGGTTTGTTGTTGTTGTTTTTTTTCCAATGCACTCTCCCCTCCCCACCCCATGCAGAGATTAAAGGACTTTCCACAAGTAAGTCCAGAGGCTTGAACTCAGGGCCTCTCTCCTGTTCTTGCTTGGCTTTTTCATTCAAAGCTGGTACTCTACCATTTGAGCCACTCCTCCACTTCTGGCTTTTGTTGGTTATAAGTGGAGAGGAGAATCTCATGGACTTTTCTACCCAGGCTGTCTTCAAGCCATGATCCTCAGATCTCAAGTCTCTTGAATAGCTAGGATGATAAGCATGATCACCATACCCAGCTGTAGTAAATCTTTCTAAGTTGAAGTGACATGGCTTCAAAATCCTCTAACTATAGGATGATCTTGGCTAAGTAGCTTAGCCTCTGTCTGAAAAATCTCTGTGTTGTACCACACACACACACACACACACATACACACACATATACTTTATGGCAGAAGGTACAATATAAATATTTTCCTTGTTTTTCTCCTCCAACTGGAGTGGAACACTAGAAAAGAAGGAATTTTGAAAACATAACAAAGAAGAAAACGTTAACACATGTGAAGTGTTGATACCTTGGGTGGAGAAGGTACTAGGGTCATTTTTCCCCCTTCAGTTTATTTGATAATGATTAATACCTGAGCTGTAAAAATAATGTGCTATATGAGAAAAAAATGCAATTTGCATAGCATCCCCATCGTAAAAAGAACACAGTAATGGCATAGTTATAGGGCTTGAACTCAGCACATGGGCACTATCCCTGAGCTCTTTTGCTAAAGGGTAGAGCTTTACCACCTTGAGCCACAGTTCCGCTTCCAGAGATAAGAGTCTCATGGACTTTCCTGCCAAGACTGGATTCAAACCACAATCCTCAGATCTTAGCCTCCTGAATAGCTAGGATTACAAGGCCTGGTTAGCAACCTTTCTTTTCTTTTCTAGATGCGCCCTGGTCTACGAAGTGCAGAGCTCTGTTCCCGCTGCTGGAGACGTTGGGCATCAAGTATCAAAACCACACCACAATCACCATTGCCAAGATCGACATCACAGCCAATGATATCCAACTCTCCAACCCGGACCGGTACCCATTCTTCAGGCTCTTCCCCACCAACTCTGAACAGGTGAAAGGCCCTGGAGGACCTCCCACCCAACGTAATGGGAAATGCTTCCCTGTTTATCATCAGGGGGTTGACTTCTCTTTCTCTCCAGCTCTGCCTTCTACCATACCAGCTCCTTTCTCAGCTCCAGTCCCCAGGAAGCTGTCATGTTCAAGTTTATTTTCAAGTAGCTGCAGTTCCAAGACATGCTATCATTACATATAACTCAAGACAAATTACTCATTGACTTCATCATTATACCAAATGGGGATCTGGACTGTAGTCTCCCAGACTGCACAGAATATTGAGGATGGGGTGGTATCCCATGAGACACATAATGATGACGATCCATCACCAGGACTGACAATGCTCTGCACACTGCCCTGGCCTATGGGGAACAGTGTCAATCAAAAAAGCTTGAGCCCAGGTCCCTACTCCTGAGAAGAGTGTGTGTGGGACCATCTCTAAAGGCAGTGGGAATTGAGGGGAGGATAACACTGAATTCAGATTCAAGGAAGGTCCATGATCTGTAGGTAGGACACATGGTATGAATGAAGAGAGGGGCAGGAAGGTAACCTGAACACCTGTCATGATGATGCCCTTCTGGTGCAGATGATGAAAGTGGGGAAATCGTGGCAAATGTGTCTGGGTGGAGAGTGTGAGACTAAGAGTCAACGAACGATCTGAGTTACCTGAAAGAGAATACAGTCAACCAGTGGCAGGGAATGGCTTCTTGACCTTCTTAAAGACTAAAAGAGGGCCGGGAACCAGCGGTTCATGCTTGTAATCCTAGCTACTCAGGAGGCTGAGGCCTAAGGATCATGGTTTGAAGTAACCTTGGGCAGGAAAGTCCATGAGACTCTTATCTCCAATTAACCACTAAAAAGCCAGAAGTGGAGCTGTGGCTCAAGTTGTCAAGCACTAACTAGTCTTGAAAAAAAATTTCACAGACAGCACCCTGGCCTTGAATTCAAGCTCTAGGACTAACACACACACACACACACACACACACACACACACACACACACACACACACACACACACACACACACACACATCTGTGCTGTGTGACCCACCATGCTACTGTGACAACATGGAGAAATACTACTTCTCTTTGAGAGACTCATGTGAATGAAGGCACCCATTCAACATCATGTAGACTGTTAGGAACTTGAACCCGGGTGACTCAGGAGCAATTCATACACAACTGGCTGAGGAAGTGGTATCCATGCTTTCACTCTTGCTTTGTTCTCTTCCCAGGCTGTTCTGTATCAAGGAGAGCATACTCTGGAAGGATTTTCTGACTTCCTGGAAAGCCAAGTCAAGGTTCAGATTGAGGATGAGGTACAGGGAAAACAGCAATTGTCTCCCACTCTCAAAATTATTAAGAACTCCACAGGGGAAAAAAGTGTGTCCAGAGTTCCATGTTCTTGTGCTCTCTGGAGATGGCTGAGACAACCCCCCCCCCCCCCAGTTTAAGGGAACTTTCTGGGCTTCCTTTCAAGGGTGTTGGTGGCATGGGAGTGGCAATGGGAGACTTTAGAAATGCTAGGAAGAATGAAACCTTCCAGGTAACAAAACTCCCAAGGCTGCTACCCAGAGTCCACTTTCCAGAAACGGTAAACAAACCAGGTACCTGGATGGGGTTTCCACCTTCTGCCTTTATTCTCCAGGAACCACAAGCTCTTTGTCCCCTCAGGGTGTCTCATGAGACTATCTTCTGGAAGGTTCCATTTGTATGAATTCTCTTTGGATTGTAAAGGTCAAAGACACTATTCCACTGTTTCAGCAACGATGGAAATTCATTCCATGTAGCTGGTAGAATGTCTGGCATGTATACTCCCTGGAGGCCCAAGATGACCCTACAGCTCCAAACTACTACTTAGCATTTGCAGAAAATATCCTGGACAAGGATCTCAGTAGCTGAGCCTGTAGTTGGGGATTTAACAGCCACTCCTGTGGACTTAGAAGAGAAGAATGGTCCCATAGCAGTGTCATAGTTAGGCACTATTGTACCACCTTGCTTTATCTATGAAGACCGTCTCTCTAGACACATCTAGAAAAAGAGTCTGACAGTGCACAATTAGGACACCTAATTATGTGATATGTTTCCCCTCTTGCTCTCTCTTCCCTTTACCCTTTTCCTTAATAGCTATTACCCTTTGAACAAAATGAAGAGCTGGAAGAGGAGGTGATAGTGGAGGACCAGGAGGAGGAAGAGTTACCTGAGCAAACATTGCCTGAGCAGAAAGTCCCTGAGCTGAAGAACATGACCAAGCTGGAAATATCAGCAGGACAACAGAAAACAGCTAAGGAGGAGAAGGAGGAGGTAGCTAAGCCAAAGGGACCTCCAAGACAGGAGAAGAAACCGAAAGTCAAGGAAGAACTTTAGCTTCTTCAAAGCCAGGAGAGAAGGGGGCCCATCTCCTAGGCCTTTTCATTCCCTGCATGGATTTATTCCAATAATACTATATATTGTTGTGGTGGGGTGAGTGGGGGTAGGCTAATAAACCCCGTGAATGTCTCCTACCTTGTTTTCCTCCCATGAGCTCCTTTTCCTGCTTGGTGTTGCCTTAGGAGAGCTGTTTGGCCTGGAATTCAGCCAAGGCTGCTGTGGAGGTCATGATGGCGACCTTGAATGAGTGTTTACTCTCTGTAGGGTCTTCCTCTAGTTCTGTAACATGACTGGTGGCTGCATTTTGGTTTTTATTTTGCTTTGTTTTTGTTCCCATGTACGGGTAGGGAAATCAAGGTACACTGAGGTTAAACTGTGATCACCCAGCTGGAGCTGTTGAGCTACATCCTTTGCAGTGTTGGCTTGAGCTTCATGTACTGTCTCCTTCTAGGTTGTGGTGACCCAGGTTTGGCTAAACCTTTCAAATCAGGTTGAATGGATTGGCTTATGCTGCATATTGGCATAGAAAGACATCCATCCCCAAAGCTGTCCCCAGCATGCTACACTGCAGTAAGTCAATGAAGACACGCGGCCAAAGTGATCTCCCAGGACTGAGCCACAAGCCAAGTTGGCCACGTGTCTTCATTGTCACCTCTCAAGCTCCTCACCTTCGCCACACCTGCGCAGTCCTTTTTGTTCTATAAGGTACTGGTCATGGGTTCCAGGGACTAGCCATAGGGGATAGGCATACTTGGGGGGGGGTCCCTTATGGTCACACTACTGATTTATCAGCTGTGTTTCAAGCAGGTGCTCCTGGGACTTGGGACAAAGGGCTTTTAAATAAATTTTTAGGACTATTCCCTATGCCACACATCACATAAGGCCAACATTGTGCTTTCTCAGCTCTCTGGTTCCCCCACCCTGCCTTCCCTGGGGCCCTGGAACTCACGGGAGCTCAATGGCTCAGCAAGGGGCCAGGAGTTAGTATTCAAGACACGTGTGCAAGGCTCACCTGCTTCCACCTCAAGGTGGGAGGTAGGGTTGGGGGGGTGCTGAGAATCACATGGAACAAAGCCATAGTCTAGGGAACAGCTAGGCCTCCTACAAAATCTCCAGGGGAAGGGGTGTGAGTGGGGAAGGGAGCCCCAGGAGACCGGCCGAGTGATAGCCCTCTACAGGGGAGGGTCTTCTGCAACTTTCCAACGAATCTGATTTCCCCCCAATAACCCCATCCCTTAGTTCTATCCCCACCCTCCCCACTTCCCCCGAAACCTTGGAATGCTCTATACCTCAAGTACATTGGAGGGGCAAATCTGAGCAAGACTTGGGTCTTCAATCTGGAGTTAGCCCTCGCGGAGCAGTGTGTGATCTTGAGGAAGTTCCTCAACCTCTCTGAACTTGTCTTCTCCCTTGTTGCCATGGTTTCCCTGTTTTGACACAGTGGAGGTGAAAACGCAGATGCGGTATGTGAAAGCTCTCTTGTCTCCTGCCTTTGTCAGGAGTGAAGACAGACGGTCTTTTCAAGTGACTGAGTGTCCTTTAAAAAAAAAAAAAAGGACCGACAAAACCAAATATTGATTGCCATGAAGCTAGATAAGGAAAGTCTCAAAATGTCTTTGGGAACAGGAGCGCCTTTGAAAGTCATGATGAACAGCTCCAGCCCTAGCCTGGCTATTCTAAAGGCATGCCCGGCAGAGAGATTTCCCCCACCCCACTGCCCTTCACCCCAAGAAATTTGGTTCTGAAATGATGAGGAGAAATGTTGACATTGGGTTCATAGTTATTTTTGCAGCCCAGTCTAAATTCACATGCACTTTGGTTTTTTTGGGGGGTTGGTTGCAGGGCTTAAACTCTGGGCCTGGGCACTGTCCTTCAGCTCTTCAGCTCAAGGCGAGCGCTCTACCACTTGAGCCACAGCGCCATTTCCAGTTTTCTGAATGGTTTATTGGAGATAAAAGTCTCACGGACTTTTCCTGCCTGGGCTGGCTTTGAACCATGATCCTCAGATCTCAGCCTCCTGAGTAGCTAGGATGACAGGCATGAGCCACCAGCGCCTGGCTACACACATTTTTCCCCCCACATGGCTTCGAACTTGGCCTCTGACATTTCCTTGCCTCAATGTGACTGGACAGCAACCAAGCAGCGTTTGCAAAATTCCTCCAAATAAAATCGCCCCTGAGTGTGTGTCTTTTCTCCCATCTTCTCTGTTGAATGGTCACAGTCTCTCAGGGAGAGGAGCAATTTTGTTCTGCAGTTGAGGAAGATGGCATCGGGAAGGTGAAGAGAGGAGTCCACTGGGCACAATATGTCAGGGTCAGGATTCAGATTCGCCGACGGCCAAGCCAGATGATTCAATCACAGAGTCATTCAACCCTCTAAGGGTCTTGAGCCTAGCAAACCTCAGATGGGTTTGGCTGAGTAGATTGAATTCCCCATGTCTGCATGCTTGGCCTCTGGCCCTGCTCAGTTCCCCTCTAGCTTGTGTCTGGGGATAGAAAGAAGGGGGCGCTCCCATGGTGAGGACAGGGTGCTTCAAAGGGTACACTCCAAGATAGATGACCCCCCCCCCAGGGTCAACAGGTACCTCCTTTTTATTTTACTGCAGCCTACCTATAGATACTAGCTGCTCCCTGGCCCCATGGGCCCACCTCATCCTCCTCAGTGACGAAGAAAAAGACCCAGCACCTTGGCACCACTTTGCCAGTTAATGCCTAACTAAGGAATCTCTTGCTGCCCAAGAGTGCAAAACAGAGACCTTGCATTTCCGGGCACAGGTGTGACCCACAATATCAATGATTTGGTGTCTCTCTTGGTGGTGGCAGAGGGAGAGGGGGTGGTGTAGGGGAAGGAGCAACAAACTCACAGCTTGGAAAAGGCAAACATTATGCAAAAAAAAAAAAGTAAAAGAAAATATCTGCCCGCCCCCCTCTAAGGAAACAATCTCAAGACACAGGAAATAATTGGGGGTGAGTTTGGCAGCCAGGGGCTCGAGTGCGTGTATTTATAAGAGGCACGTACTTGGGAGGGAAGCAGTCTTCTGCGCTGGTTTCAGGTAATGTCTATCCTGGGGTGTTTTTCCCTATTCCTCCTCCTCTGTCTAGTCTTCTTCTGGCTCTTGATCTACCAGAGGGAGGTGGGAGAGGAAGTTAGGTGTTTGCACGCTGGAGTCAGAGTTACCCATGAGTCACTACTCTGGTCTGATGATTCTTGGCTTCACGAGTCTTGGCAAGCCAGCTTCCTAGTCATGGATCCCAAGCTTTCCTAATAATAGCTATAGTATCCTCATGCATCCAATCACTCTCCATCATCTACTGTGTCCAAGGCTATCTCCAGGAAGATACTTCTCTATCTTCCTACTTCCTGCTGCCAAAGGAGAGACTTGGCAGAATATGCTGTGTCCTGAGATGTGGAGTCATGAGTGGGAATAACTGTTGCCTAGAAGAGAGAAGCCCACCGCCTGAAGAGCCTCAGTATTGCATGGGTTTTTCACCCCAGCTGTACTGCCATGGGGCAGTGTGCAACCCCAACCATCCTTCCCCATGGGGAGGGGAGTTAGAGCATGCGTCTTCCCCTCCCTGTTTCTGTTCTCAGGACTTTAGGCCCCCAACGCAGCAGGGAGGGAATCACACTTGTCTTGGAGCAGGTATTCGCAGAAGAGCAGAAGAGCAGAGAGGATGGGGCGGCTGCTGCTCTCCCTGCCCTGGATGCTGTTGGTAATGGCCATGACCTCGTGGTTCATCGTAGTGGCAGCCAATGACTCCTCTTTGGAAGCTAGTAAGTGTGATGCTTACATGCGAGTGCTTGTGTATATGTGTCCTTTGTAGAGACTGTCTTAACCCTTTTTCTATTACACTTAGGATTTACAAAGTGTTTATTCTAAGCCTTTTTTTTTTCTTTGGCAATCCTGGGGCTTTAACTCAGGGCCCAGAAGCTGTCCCTGAGCTGTTTTTCTCAAGGTTACTGCTCTACCATTCAAGCCACAGCTCTACTTCTGGCTTTTTGGTAGTTAATTGGAGATAAAAGTCTCATAGACTTTTCTGCCTGGGCTGGCTTTGAACTGCAATCCTCAGATCACAGCCCTTTGAGTAGCTAGGATTACAGCCATAAACTAGCTGTGTGGGCAAACAAAAAGGTGGCCTTGGGGAAGTTTTCAGAGAGCAGGTGACACCATGCATGATATTGATGAAGGCTCAACCAGGTATGGGAAGGGACCTGGACACAGAAACCACAAAATAGACAAAGGTGGCTGAGAGTGTGGCTTAGTGGTAGAGCACTTACCTAGCATGCATGAAGCCCTGGGTTCGATTCCTCAGTACCACATAAATAGAAAAAGCTGGAAGTGGCACTGTGGTTCAAGTGGTAGAATGCTAGCCTTGAGCAAAAGCAGCTCAGGGACAGTGCCCAGGTCCTGAGTTCAAGCCCCTGGACTGGCACACACACGCACACACACACACACACACACACACACACACACACACACACACACACACACACACACACACATACACACACACAGAGGCTGGGAAGGGAGGGGTCACAGGTTCACCATAAATCCTAACAAAGAATCAAGAATCTGGGAATTATTCTTCTGGATGGGAGAATATTGAATTAAAAAAACAACAACCAAAAAAGATAAAACTTAAAGGCAATGCTTACCAAGGAATACATGTCAGAAGCGTGGCCTTCGGCGGGGGGGAGGGGGGTCAGGGCCTTGGTTGGCTTGTGCTGGATGGAATGGACTACAGAGCTGAGTCTTAGGTCCCTCCTTTAGGGAAGTGGGAGGATTTTGCGAAGCTATTGGCCTGACTGCCCACGTTCTGGGTTGGGCTGGCTTGTCTGCAGGAAGATGCTCAGAATGTCACAGCAATGCCACTTGCATGATGGATGGGGTTGTCACCACATGCTCCTGCCGGGAGGGCTTCACCGGCGACGGGCTGGTGTGTGAGGATGTAGACGAGTGTGCCATTCCCAAGGCGTACAACTGCTCGTCCAACACCAGCTGCGTGAACACACTGGGCTCCTACGAGTGCGTCTGTCCCGATGGCTTCTACCTGGTGCCCGGGTTGGGCTGCCTCGATGTGGATGAGTGCCTGGAGCCAGAGGGGACCCTCTGCCACTCCCTGGCCACCTGTGTCAACGTGGAGGGCAACTACTCCTGTGTGTGTCCCCAGGGCTATGTGGGGGATGGATGGCACTGCGAGTGTACCCCCGGATCCTGTGGGCCAGGACTGGACTGCCTGCCCCAGGGTCACGGTGGTGAGCTCGTGTGTGCCGACCCGTGCCAGGCGTACCACACGCTGGATGAGTACTGGCGCAGTGCTCAGTATGGCTCTGGCTACTCCTGTGATACCAACTTGCGAGGCTGGTACCGTTTCGTGGGCCAGGGTGGCGTCCGCATGGCAGAGACCTGTGTGCCAGTCCTGCGCTGTAACACGGCCGCGCCCTTGTGGCTCAACGGCACGCACCCCTCCAGCGACGAGGGCATCGTGAGCCGCACGGCCTGCGCGCACTGGAGCGGCCACTGCTGCCTGTGGGACACACCTGTCCAGGTAAAGGCCTGTGCCAGAGGCTACTACGTCTACAACCTGACAGCGCCCCCTGAGTGCAATCTGGCGTACTGCACAGGTGAGCTGGGGGCCACCCCCTCCTTCCCACGCCCCCTGGTGGGCACCATGCAGGGTGGGGGTGGGTGGGTCAAGGCCGATCCATGGTGACTGAACTTCTGCCTCTGCAGATCCCACCTCGGTGGAGGGGACGTGTGAGGAGTGTGGAATTGACGAGGACTGCATATCAGATAATGGCATGTGGCGGTGCCAATGCAAACAGGACATCAATGTCACCGGTGAGGGGGGTAGAAGGGGATCAGTGGAGGGGAATTGATTTGTTTGTTGACAAAGTGGTCAGTGGCAGGGAAAGCACATTCTCTCTCTCTCTCTCTCTCTCTCTCTCTCTCTCTCTCTCTCTCTCTCTCTCTCTCTCTCTCTCTCTCTCTCTCTCAGGTCAAAGTAAGTACAATGGAAAGATGATCATCATACTTCCAGGCTCTATGCCCTAAAAACATTAAAATCATAAATAACTACAAACTAGAAACTTAAAATCTGAGAGAGAGAGAGAGAGAGAGAGAGAGAGATGCAGACATGACAGGACGAGAAAGACACTCAGGAATACAAAGCCCCCCGCAGTTGGAAGGTTCACTAGCACCTCCTTTAGTCATGAAGAACTCTGGGGGGGGTGTTCCTGGTTCTCCCCTTAGTTGACTCCAAAACTCCTGGTGATCAGGGGTCAACTTTATGCCCAGAACTTACTTTAACACTCCCCGCCCTACACTGCAGTGGGTACACAGAATAATGCCAGCATGAGACTATGGAACACTACTCCCTTCTCCCCCCAATCTGCTGAATTACTGATCCGCTGTAGATGCAAGGCAGGGCACTGGCCGTCTCTGAGCCTAGGTTTGCCCCTGTCTACACTCATTGGAGGTGGATAGTGTTTTCTAGACTTCAGTTACAATTTCAGTCATCTTCTGCCACTTGGACAACGTTGCTATATTCAAGCCCCTCCTCTAATTTGAACTGTACAATTAACTGGTTGCTCTCTGAATTGACTGAATTCCCTTCTGTGATTGGTACTTGTTGGTTGATTGATTTTGGCTATACTAGGGTTTGAACTCAAGGCCTCTGGGTTGCTAGGAAAGTGCTCTGCCACTTGAGCCACACCTCCAGCCCCAAATCTCTTCTTTCAGGTTAATTTGAGATGTTGATGTTCACTGCTGGGTTTGTCTGCAGCAAGCTAACACATATCTTAGAAGGTCACAGTAAATACAGCAGAAACATTATTATAATAATCCTAGTAGCTATGTCCTAAAAACATTAAAATAATAAGTACTAAAAAATAACTTTAAAAAATCCTTTTACAAAAATAAATCTAGTTGTTGACATCTGCCCCAAATTCTCTGTTTAAGAGGAAAGAATAAGCATGTGTGGCCTTAAAGACGTTAAAGACAAATTAGGTCTGTCATCCCACAATAGATGAAAAGAAATTGTAGTTAATTTTCCTTTTTTTGGTTGTTGTTGGATATGGGGCTTGAAATCAGGGCCTGGGTGCTGTCCCTTAGATATTTTTGCTCAAGGCTAGCACTCTATCACTTTGAACCACAGCTTGATTCTAGTTTTCTGGTGGTAAATTGGAGATAAGTGCCTCATAGACTTTCTTGCCTGGGCTGGCTTTGAACCACAATTCTCAGATCTCAGCCTCCCTCAGTAGCTAGAATTACAGGTGTGAGCTACCAGTACCTGGCTTCCTTTCCCTTTATAAAATTGGGATTCCATACTATTTAATTCTGGGCTAGTGAAAGATCCAAACACTGCCATGAAATTGGGGTAGAGTTGGTTCTTAGGGGTCTGTGGGGGGGCTCTGGAAGGTTGGCTAGTGGATCCATCCTGCAATGTGTACAATCCATTCTTGTGCTCCCCTCTTCTGAGAGTTGAGAACCCCCAGCTAGTGGCCAGTCTGGAGAATTCCCCCTGTTTTCTGATTGTGGGGTGCATACTGAGCTCTTGAGGTTCAGACAGGCTCCACATTGTGCCCTTTTCTTGCTTATTTCAGATGTTTCACTTTTGGATCAAAGGCTGATCTGTGGGGCCAATGACATCAAGATGTCCCTGAGCAAGTGCCAGCTACAGAGCCTGGGCTTCAAGAAGGTCTTCATGTACCTGCGGGACAGCCACTGCTCAGGCTTCAGTGAGAGACGGGAGCAGGACTGGATGTCTGTGGTGACTCCGACCCGAGATGGTCCCTGTGGGACAGTGCTGACAGTATGTCCGGGCAGCTGGAGGGCAGGGGTCAGAGCGCTCACAGGTTCGGCCCCAGGTTCTACAGAAATTGTATGGGGTTGCATGAGTTATTTCACCTGTTTCCGAATTACTGATGTTTGGAGCAGTAGTTTGCCTGTAAAGGCCTCTGCAGAAGGGACCATATTTATTTTAGGGAACCCCAAATGTTTGTGTAAGGGAAGCATTGTGCCCCCTCTTTTGTCCTGGTACTGGGGCTTGAACTCAGAGCCTTGTGCCTTTACTTGGTTTTTCTTTTTCGCTCAAGATTGGTGTCTATCACTTTTCTATTTTTTTTTTTTGTTGTTGTTGTTGTTGTGTTGATTGTGGGGCTTGAACTCTGGGCTCAGGCACTGTCCCTGAACTCTTCAGCTCAAGGTGAGTGCTCTACCACTTGAGCCACAGTGCCACTTCTGGTTTTCTAGTGGTTTTATTGGAGAGAAGACTCTCACAGACTTTCCTGCCTGGGCTGGTTTTGAACAGCGATCCTCAGATCTCAGCCTCCTGAGTAGCTAGGATTACAGATGTGAACTACCAGCGCCCGCCCCGGCTTGGCTTTTTTTTTTCTTTTGGTAGTAAATTGGAGGTTTTTCTACCCAGCTGGTTTCCAATTGCCATCCTTAGACCTCAGCCTCCTGAGTAGCTAAGATGACAAGTGGTAAGTCTCAGCACCCAGCCTTCCTGCCCCTCTTATGCCAGGAAATAAAAAGAAAAGATTCAAAAGAAAGGAAGATATTGTGGGATTCTGATCTTTGGGACCCCCTTTCTACAGAGATTCTATTTCCCTACTTTCCTTTCTCTTTTAAATAAACTTACTCTGTCTACTTTTGCCAAGAAGAAGAAGAAGAAATGATTATTTTCTAAGGCTAGAGCATGAAATCTCCTGAGTGGAGACTTAGCATGTGGACGAGAGTCTTTTAAAAAGGAAGAATGTGGTGATAGAAAAGACCCATGCTTCTTAGCTTCCAGGCAGCAGAGAGAATCAGTCAGTCATTCCCCTCCAGGAAGCAAGAATGTAACAGCCTTGCCTTTTAGCGTCATTGAAGGAAGGACGTCTGCAATGAGGTAGGAGGAGCATTTAGCTCAGCTACATGACACCTGCTCAGAGATGGCTCTTGCTACTGACAATTTGTCCTCATGGAGGCCAGGAAGTCAGTGTGTGTGTGTGTGTGTGTGTGTGTGTGTGTGTGCGCGCGCGCGCGCGCGCGTGTGCGTGTGCACATACAGGTGGCCAGAGACAAACAGCTCTGGTTTCATTGTCCTTCACAGATTCTTATTCTCCATTTTTCCCTCTGCTCCCTCCAACACAGAGGAACGAAACCCACGCCACATACAGCAACACCCTCTACCTCGCCAATGAGATTATCATCCGTGATGTTAACATCAAAATCAACTTTGCCTGCTCCTACCCGCTGGACATGAAAGTCAGCCTGAAAACCTCCCTGCAGCCAATGGTCAGGTGCGGTCAGCAAGGATCTCCAGGGCTCCCAGGCAGCTCTGCCTTGCAGTTCCATAATCGCGAGGTCTCCAGCTTCCCTGTCACCTGCCTCCCATAGGGAGCTAAGTGTGGCATCTGAGAGCTAGGATGGCTCACTGGAGAAACTGAGCTAGGGGATCTTGGAACCCAGGATCCAGGCTCCGTCCCACGCTAGTTAGAGGGGTTTGGGAGATGGCCAACATTTCTCTGGCTGTTAGTCTTCTGCATGTGGCAGCTGTGTTCTGCAGGTGTGAATGAACGTGTGAGAGTTTCAGTGGCTTTTCAGAGGGGCAGGATAGGAAAGAGGGACTGAAAGATGAGAGGCCTTAAATTTATTCATTCAATGAGGAATTTAAAAACTCCTCTTGTCAACGGGAAGAGGTCTGATTATAGAGTTTGCAGGGATGGGGTGGGTACTTGCCTGCAGGGATGCATTGGAGAAGTTCTCCCCATCCTTGGTACCACATGAGATTTGTATGACATTTTAAAATAAAGGACACTGTTGTTAAAGACCGCAGAAAAAGTCTTTGAATAGGATGTCACAGGCCAGTGATGCTGGCATTGGACAGAATGGTAGACCGTAATCCTGACTAGCAGTTTATTGAGTGTGTGGTGGGCATTTCACAAAGTGATTTGCATGGAATATCTCACTAAAAATCTTCACAGTTATGCCCCAGGAGATTTATGATCACCATTCCCTTTAGACAAAGGTGGAAACTGAGGCTCAGAGAAGCTTGAGGAACTTACTCCTTGGTTTGTATTTTGTTTACAAACAGAATACAATAGACTCCAACAAGGGACTGTAATAGACATTACTAAAGGTCTATTGAAGTGGCAGTGCTGGGATTCTAACACCTCCCCCTGCTCCCAGGTTCTATCATGACTTCCACCAGACTTAGCCAAGGGGCTCCGTGTGTTGGCTGCTGATTGGACAGCATGGAGGAAGAGGTTGCTCATGGCAGGTGTTTGGTTGGAATATTACTTGGCCAAGCAGTGCTCTGGCGTCTGGTGGCCCTCCCTTAGGTCAGAAAGCAATTGTCTGTGAGCAGATCTCTCAGGTTGAGCTGGAAACCTCACTCCTGTCAGAGCTGAGGATCCGGGTCTCACCTCTGAAGTCTCTGAAGTGGATGTCCGCGTCGCTGGGGTTTCTGATGGGTTTTATTTCATGTGATCTCATCCTTGTGAGGTCCTGTGAGGGGTCAGCCAAGGGCAGTTCTCACCGTGTAGCTGCTTTAATTATGCTTTTAAACAATCCAGTTACAAAGTCTTTTCTAACGTGGACTGGATTAGTTTTCTAACATAGACTACTGTGCTGGTCTACGGGGTCCACAACTTGTCCCCTTTTAACCTTTTGAAGGAGGAAGGAATTAACCTTGAGAAGGAAGAAGGAATTGAGGTGACTCTATTAAGAATCTGTTCATTTCATGGCTGGGGATGTAGCTCAGTGTTTGTGTAGTTGATTCTCAAAACAAACACACACACACACACACACACACACACACACACACACACACACACACACATGCACACACACACACACACACACACACACCTCACTCAGGCACACAAATCTCAAGCTCTGTCCAGGAGCATGAAGCAGAAAAAGGTCCCTCTTTTGGCATGTTCTCCATTTGGTCCTCTCACCAGCCCTTTCCCCCCTGCAGTGTCTTGAACATCAGTGTGGGGGGGACCGGCATGTTCACCTTGCGGATGGCGCTTTTCCAGAGCCCTTCCTACACGCAACCCTACCAAGGCCCCTCAGTGGCCCTGTCCACGGAGGCCTTCCTCTACGTGGGTACCATATTGGATGGCGGAGACCTGTCCCGGTTTGCAGTACTGATGACCAACTGCTATGCCACCCCCAGCGGCAATGCCACAGACCCAGTGAAATACTTCATCATCCAGGACAGGTAAGGCAGCAATCTCTAAGTGGGGGACCATGGAGGGATTTGGGAGGTGGGGGAGAGGAGGATTGTCTTTCAGCTTGGATGGAGGAAATTTAGCACTCATCATGAGTATACAGCAAAAATCTACAGGAGCACCTGGCAGTGACTCATGCCTGTCATCCTAGCTGCTCAGGAAATTGAGTAGCTAGGAAGTCCATGGGACTCTTATTAATTAAGACTTACCAAGTAATACTAAAAAACCAGAAGTGGAGCTGTGGCTCAAGTGGTAGAATGTTAGCCTTGAGCAGAAGAGCTCAGGGACAGTGCCCAGGCCCTGAGTTTAAGTCCCAGGATTGTGCATGCAAGCACATGCATGTGTGTACACACGCACACACACACACATACACACACACACACACACACACACACACACACACACACACACACACACACACCACAAAGTGAAATAGCTGAGCAATGTCCACTTCACCTGCCCAGAGATCCTGGGTCTCCAGACGCAGTCCAGCATGCATGTGGGTCTCTGCATGTGCTGTTCTAAGTTTCTCTTTGTGTTGTGCGTTGGTGCTGTTGGGTGCATGTACACAACCACACAACAGAGGTCCCCATTTCTGTTGTTACAACAAGGTAACACAGGTCTCTGATGATCCATAGGAGTTAGCATATGGTGGCTAATTTTTTGACTCCTGCATGCATTTCCTGGGTATCCCAAATGTTCTTTCATCCACTCTGCCTTGATGATTTTTTTTCTTTTTCTTGCTTTAGCATCAACTGTGGTTGCCACAGGCAATGTTTCAATTTTTTTTTAGTTTAAAACTTAAGCTGGGAATAGTGGGGTATGTCTGTGACCATAGCTATTAGAGAAAAAAAAATCTCTAATCTCAGACCAGCCTGGGAAAAATTAGCAAGTGCTTATAGCAAAAATCAAGTACAAACAGAAGAGTTGGGAGCATGGTTCAAGCCATAAAGCACTTGCCTGCCATGCTAGACCCTGAGTTCAGTTCCTAGGACTGCTAAACACGCACACACACACTAATAATATCCTTCCAACTATCTTTTCTCTGTGTGTGTGTGTGTGTGTGTGTGTGTGTGTGTGTGTGTGTGTGTGTGTGTGTGTGTGTCTCCTGGGGCTTTAACTCGGGGCCTGTCCCTTTTTTTTTTTTTTTTTGCTCAACACTGTCACTCTACCACCTGAGACACACCTCCACTTCTAGCTTTTTGATGGTTAATTGGAGAGTCTCCAGGACTTTCCTCCTGGGACTGGCTTCAAACCATGATCCTCAGATCTCAGCCTCCTGAGCAGCTAAGGTGACAGGCGTGAGCCACCAGTGCCCAGCTTCATAGCTTTCTTTTCTCATGGGCTCTAGTAATGAGCCTTGGAGCAGCTACCCACCCCCAACATACACACACACACACACACACACACACACACACATACACACACACACACACACCATCACATTGCCAACAAGTGTGGTGTGGTGTGGTTTTAATCCCAGACTCTGTCTCTAGAGTCTTTATGTAACTCACCACAACCTGTTGCATACCCTGCTTTCCCACCAGATGTCCACAAACGGAGGACCAAACCATTCAAGTGCTGGAGAACGGGGAATCCCCTCAGAGCCGGTTTTCCGTGCAGATGTTCCGGTTTGCTGGGAACTATGACCTGGTCTACCTGCACTGTGAGGTGTACCTGTGTGACATGGTGAAGGAGAAGTGCAAACCGGTGAGTCTCCACCCCTCCCATAGCCCTTCCCATCACCAGATGACCCCAGCCAGGTATGACCAGAGCCAGGAAACAAAGGGAGGGGTGGGTGGGGTCAGATGGGACACCTGAGCTGTGGGGAAATCCACAGGGCCCAGTGACCTGAGAACACCTGGTTTGTAAGCTCTGTGGTTTATGAAGGAGTCTTTTAATAAGAGGCTGGTGTGTGTGTGTGTGTGTGTGTGTGTGTGCGCGCGTGCCAGTTCTGGGACTGGAGTTCAGGACCTGGGCACTGTCCCTGAGTATTTTGTTTTTTTGTTTTTGTTTTTCTTTTGCTCAAAGCTAGAGTTTTACCACTTGAGCCACAGCTCCCTGCTGGCTTTATTGGTGTTAATTGGAGATAAGAGGAGTCTTATGGACTTTCCTGTTCACACTGAATTCAAACCTCCATCCTCAAAGCTCAGCCTCCTGAGTAGCTAGGATTCCAGGCGTGAGCCACTGGTGTCCTGAAGAAGCTGGCACTCTTAAAATTCTGTGCCCATGTTGTATTTTTCTTTTTTTTTAACTTAATGTTCCACAGACATTCTGTGTGTGTGTGTGTGGGGGGAGTTACCAGTCAGAGAGATCAAGTGAATTTGCTGCTGTCATAAGGAGTGGTAGGCCAAGACCTGATCTTCCGGCTCCTGCCCTAGTCAGGAGATGCGCCCTCAGGGTGCAGCCCTCTCCACCCCCAGCACCACGGCTGCACCCTCCTTCATGGAAACTTCTCTCTGTTTTCCTCTCTCCGCAGACCTGTACTGGGACCAGATACCGAAGTGGGGGCTTCATAGACAAATCCCGTGTACTGAACTTGGGCCCCATCACAAGACAAAGTAAGAGAGCCACTTAGTCCTTGTGGTTTGTAGCTGGGAATTCCCTCTCGAGAGGATGGTGGGGTGGGGAGCGGGGCTTGCACCTCAGATCTCACTGGGGACCCAAGAATGAGAGGGACTGTTTCTCCAGCCAGGACAGCCAGGACTGACACAAGCTCTCTTCTCTTTAGAGCACTGCCCCCTCCTTTCCCCCTCCTTTCTTCTCTCTCTTCCTCCCTCCCTCTCTTCTTCCTTCTCTCTCTTCTTTCCTTCCTTTTCTTTCCCTTTCCCTTCCCTTCCTTTCCTTCTTTCCTCTCTCCTTCCTTGTTCTTTCCCCCTTCTCCCCCCCATTTCCCTTCCTTTCCTCTGTCCCTCCTTCCTCTTTCCCTTTTCCCTCCCTCCTTCCCTTCATCCCTCCCTCCTTCCCTTCCTCCTTCCCATCATTGAGCAGGTGTCCTTTGGCCACCTGAGGAAGGTGTCTGAAATGGAGAAATCACATGATCCGATTAGGCTTTAGCTGGCTGTGAGAAGAACTGGCCGAAGAGGCTTGGGTCAGGTTGCTCACCAGACTCCTCTTTCTTTTCTTTTTCCCTACAGGTGTCCAGGCCTCCATCTCGAGGGCTGCTGCCAGCAGCTTCGGTAAGTTCAGGTCCTTTCTGCACAGCAGCCAGTTTCAAAAGGCTCCTGTAGAGCTGCCTGCCCGACTCTGGGGTTGTATGTGAATGCACACTCACACCACCTCGCAGAGGCATGCAGAGACACAGGCTCACCATGCACACACAAGGCCACATGCACAATTCAGGTCTGCACTCTCAGGCACACGCGGCGGCAGTTGCACACATATAAGTTCAGATGAGCACACTAAGTGCATATCTGTGTCCCCAAGGTATACCACACACACACACACACACACACACACACACACACACACACACACACACACACACACACACACCTTGGCTGTTCTCTTGGGTGCTTCCTGTAGCACTGACGTCCCATTTTTCTTTACCTACCTGTTCAGGAGCTGCTCAGTTGCTGAATTGCTGACAAATATTTGCTGAAAATCATTAGGTTCCAGAAGGCATGCTGGGTGTTGGGGTGAACACCAGAGGCAGAGTCCTGGGGTTTCTTCACAGCTCAGATCACAAAGGACAGGAAATGGTGGCGCTTTTTTTTTTTTTTTTGCCTTTGATTTTTCGCAGGTATTGAGTTGTCTGAAGAGTCTAGAAATGCACAGAATCTGTCTGGCCTTTGCCTGTCTTGGTTTTAGTGTCTGGATCCAAGGGGGTTGTGACACTAGTCTAGTGTTCTACCTGGACTTGTTCAATCCAGCCCCGGTGAACTTGGAACTGAGGAGTCAGGATGCTCCATATAGGGTTTGCTCTCTGCAAATATCCCATGTGGTCACCAAGGATGGATGTATAGGGTGGGCACTGTGCAAGAGCACCCCACCTTGTTGAGGAGATATCAATCTGGGGGCCAGAAGAGAGACATTGTCAATAAGTCCACTCAGGAGGGTACCTTTTTCTATTTTTAAAAAATTCAGAATGGACAGATGGAGATTTTCTTGTTTTGAATTGAATTTTAGGTCAGAGACAGAAAAAGAAAAGGCACTGGGGGCCAGTGGCTCATGTTTATAATCCTAGTTACTAGGGAGGCTGAGATCTGAGGATTGTGGTTTGAAGCCAACCAGGGCAGAAAAGTCCATGAGACTCTGATCTCCAAATAAGCCCCCCCCAAAAATAACCCTGGAAGTAGAGCTGTGGCTTAATTGGTGGAGTGTTAGCCTTGAGCAAAAAAACAAAAGAGCTCAGGGACAGACCCTGAGTTCAAACCCCAGTACTGGCAGAAGGAGAGAAAGAAAGAAAGAAAGAAAAGAAAAAGAAAGAAAAAAAGAAAGAAAGAAAGAAAGAAAGAAAGAAAGAAAGAAAGAAAGAAAGAAAGAAAGGAAGGAAGGAAGGAAGAAAGAAAGAAAGAGAAAGGAAGGAAGGAAGGAAGGAAGGAAGGAAGGAAGGAAGGAAGGAAGGAAGGAAGGAAAAAAGAAAAAGAAAAACAACAAAGCTTCCTTTCTCTAACCAGTCACCCCAGAGGTGATATCCTTTCCTAATTGGTCCATCTGCAGGAAGCCCTTGCTAATTTGCATAAAAGCACATTAGTGCTAGTGGTGGTCCTACCATTGCTTTCCTTTCAGGGTTCCTGAAGGTCCTGCCGCCTCTGCTTCTCTCGGCCGCCTTGACCCTGTCATTTCAGTGATGGGCAGCAGAAAACCCTGGTTCCCAGCCCACTTCCTGCCGGCCAGGATGGCAGAGGCAGCCAGTGCTCAGCCACAGAGGAGAGGCGGAGGCTCCTGCGTGCCGGCTCTGTGCCCTCCCTAACCCTCACTGCGGAAAACCAGCCCTGCTTTTAACTGATGCTCTTTCTCCTAATGGGACTTGTGACATGTCTGTACTTGAGGTCCCTGTCTCCTGAAGAGTGCAGCAGAATAATAATGGTAGAAGACTGGCCTTTGGAGTCATTCATTCATTCAAGAAATATTTGCTGTGGGTGGAAAAATCAAACAAATAGATCCCATATCTATTCTTAGGTAGTTTGTATCTGCTCAGAGAATCAAAGGCAACCCACATTCTGCTGTGTGACCTTAAATAAGAAACACAATGTTTCTGAGCCTCATCTATATATCCATTCATACATCCACCCACCCATCGACTTATCCATCCATCTACGCATTCATCTATCCACCCACCCACCTAGCTATCCATCCACTCACCCATTCACCTAACCATTTCTCCATCTGTTCATTTATCCATCCATCCATCCAAAATATCTTTACTTAACTGTTACTTTGCTAGGTGCTGGGATATAGTTGTTATCACAGAGAACAACTCAGACACAGCCCTGGCCACCCCATTTCTTCTGATTGAAAAGAGAGAACTTGAACAAGTAACTCCAAGGCACAGATGTTTGTAAGTGCAGTGTTTCATAGGCAATGGCTGCTTTTATAAAAAACAAAAACACAAAACAAAAAAATACCCACTCCTTGTAGGGCTCATTGAATTTTCCAGACACATTTCTGAGGACCGCGTATGTGTCAGGCTCTGTGCTGGGAACTGGGAAAGCAGAGATGGAAAAGCAGACAAAGCCCTGCATGTGGGGGCTTCTCATGATTAGCAGAGAGAAGGGGTGAGCTTACAGTGTTGGGATTCCTTCCATCCATTGCACATCTCCCTCCCAGTCTGGAAGCTGAGGGTCTATTTTCAGGGAAACACCAACAGTGGAGATTTAGTCCAATCTCCTCATGGGTAGAGGCCTTGCTGGCAGCCCTCCAGGATGGACAAAAGCAGAAGCAATGGAGTTTCTGAGTCCAGGAGACCCAAGGGTCTTTGGACGTCTTTGTCGAACAGGTGGAAAGAGATGAAGCTAGATGGGAACTCTCTGTCCTGGTCCAGCTGCTTCCCTGGACTCTGGGCTTCCAGGAGAGGCCAAGGCCTCGCTGGGATCCTGGGGAAAACCACATGTGTGTATCTGCAAAAGAGAACAGGCCGGCAGCCCATCTCATAATCAGGGCTTCTTATCACACTCACTGTGCACAATTGCTGCCTCTCCATAAAAGCTTTACATAAGAGGCCTCCAGGCTGGTTCTAGCCAGATCCATGGTCAGTCTGTGGTCAGCTGGGCTTAGCTGATGAGGTATCCTCTCATCTGACTTTGACTTAGGCACAACTGAACTGAAAGGAAAAGAATCTAGGCCAAGAAAAAGAAAGCTGAAGGCCAAAAAAACAACTGCTGTGGGTGAGGGTGGGGTGGGGGGAAGAAAACACATCAGAATTATTTTGTCTCTTTGTTCCTGATCCTTTCTTTTCCTCTCTTGTTTTCTGTCTGTTAGTATTCAGCTCAGTTTATCTAACAGAGATTTGAAGCATAAGTTCAATGCCAGTCTGTGTGTGTGCACACACATGCACACACACTGGTACTGGGGCTTGAACTCAGGATTCTTTGTTCTTCCTTAGATTTTTTTTTTTTTGCTCAAGGCTGGTGCTGTTACCATTTGAACCATACCTCCACTTCCTGCTTTATAATGGCGAATGTAAATAAGAGTCTCACAGACTTTCCTTTCCTGAGGCTGGTTCCAAACCTTGATCCTCAGAGCTCAGCTTCCCAAGTAGCTAGGATTACAGGTGTGAGCTGCTGGCTTCACCAGGCATTTTTATAGGTAGCAAGGAAACAGCACGTAATTAAAATAGAGTCTTTTCTGGTAAGGAACTTACATGTAAAAGAGGAAAGACATTTATACAATACCCATGTGCAATGTGAAAGATGGTGGAAAATACTGTTTTTTTTAAAAAAACAACCAAGAAAAAATCATAATGCAGAGATGGTGCTGTTTGATATAAGGTGATCATGTGTGGGTGGAAGCAAATCTCTATAAGATAATAGGAGAAGGAACAAAGTCAGGGGGTGGACTGAGAGGCCATGATCGCCACAAATCCTATGTATAAGGAGAGAGAAGGTTAAGACTGACTGTTGGGGAGACTGGGTGGGACCTGGACAAATGGAATGGAGTAATGGACTACGTCATAGATCTAGTGGTCCTAAGCTCACATTTTGGGGGGGGGATTCTTCAACAGCCCAAGGCATAGAGAAGTGTCTTATTGTACCTTTTCCTCTTCTGGATTGAGATTTGGCTAGAAGGTATTGCCAAAGTCAAGAGCCCTCAATAACCTTGGCTCCGTAAGAGTCCTGGAGAAAGCCCAGCCTTGGTGGTTCACTTCTGTAATCCCAGCTACTCAGGGGGCTGAGGATCCAGAATTGGAGTTTGAAAGCAGCTTAGGCAGGCACGTCTGTGAGACTCTGATCTTCAGTTAACCACCAAAAAGCTAAGTGGGTCAAGTGGTAGAGCATCAGTCTTGAGTTAAAGAAAAGAAAAGAAAAGCTAAAAACAGAGCCCAGGTCTTGAGTTCAAACCTGAATACAACACACACACACACACACACACACACACACACACACACGCGCGCGCGCACACACACACACATACACACACACACAGATCCCAGAGAAACAGAGAAGAGACAGAGGCTATTGGTTGTATACCAAAGCTCTAACTCCTTTATTAACTCCACAAGTTCAACCCTAGGGTCAGGCCTGCAGATTCACATTCTCAGATCAGTTCTATGTCTTCCACTGCGTGCAGGGATTGGAGGAAAGCTTAGGAAGTTCAGGGGCTTCCCATTTTCCTTTGCACAAATCACCATGGACCAAATGGACCCTTTGCAGATGTCTCCATACTAAAGATCTGGGTAGACTCTGTGAGCCAAGTCTAAGAAACACTCATCCATCCATTCTTCCTCCTTTTTATCCCTTGCCCTCATGGGCCTCCAAGCTAATAAAGGCCAGAATGGCTGTTGGGTCATTAACTTGGCACACAAGATCCTTCTGAAAGCTTATTGTGCAAACAAGTACTTGTTTATTTTTTTCACCGCTTTCCTTTACATATTGCAACTTCCTTTTCATTAGTATTTGGGTTGCGGGTGGCAGGTGGCAGAGGTGGAGGGATAAATATTTGCCCCAATCAAATATACATGGACTTACCACAAGGGTTTATTATAAGGATTAGATTTGTGAAAAGGAATGGCTGAAAATCGACACTGTCCCATGAATTCAACGGTCTGTATATATTGCGATTGTTTATGGAGAAGCATTTGCATGAAGGAGAATCTTCTGGAAGCATTTACATGGGGTGGGATGGATTTGGGCAGGGGAGGGGTGGGGGTAGGGCCCTTCTTTCGCCACCTTTTGTGGTAAATTGCTTATCTTTCCTGGGAATCTAACCTGAGTCCGACCATAGCACCAATCACGAGTGGCCACATGGGTGGAAAATTCCCATAAAAAGCCCACAGCAGGCTGTATTCTCACAGCTCACAGGACAGAGAGGAAAGTTCTGGGTTCTTACCCCAAGGTAAGTCCTATTCTGAGCTACTGTGAGCTTCTTCTTCCTCCTTGGGAGATGACTCTCCTTACCTCCCTGGATCCGGGAGGACTGTGTGTTTCTGGAAAACAGAACAGAACCCAGGGAGGAGTGTGGGGCTTGGCCACAGTCGAGCACTTCTGGAATCATTGTCTGACTGGACTCAGCCTGGTTTCACACACCTGCTCTCCTCTGGGGTGGGGAGACATCTCTAGGAAGTATGGTCCCTGTGGTCCCCCATCCCAGCTCTCTCCTGCCATGTCTGCCATGTCCCTTCCAGAAACAGATCGTCTGAAGTCCTGACACCCTTCTAGAACATTCTACAGCTTTGCTTGCTGTCAACGTCATCCCCTTGGTAAGTCCCCTATTCCTGTAATTGATCCACCTCATTGAAGGAAGTCATATCTGCTCTGAAGCAATGGATCCCTTCAGGAAGGAAGCCCTTGGCTCCATTTTTGAGAACAGGGGTATGTGGGCTTAAGCAAACAACTTTGTGTTTTGCTAGTCTTAGGACTTGAACTCAGGGCCTGGGCTCTGTCCCTGAGCTTCTTTGTGTTCAAGGCTAGCGTTCTACCACTTGAGCCACAGTGCCACTTGCGGGCTTTTTTTGAGTAGTTCATTGAAGATAAGAATCTCACAAACTTTCCTGCCCAGCTGGCTTTGAACCTTGATCCTCAGATGTCAGCCTCCTGAGTAGCTAGGATTACAGGTGTGAGCTATCAGCGCCCAGCCTGAGCAAACTATTTAACCTGCAACAGCTTGCTTACACATAGAAGCCAAGTAGCCTGATAAATCTTGCCTGGATTCATGAACTCTTCAACCTTGGCCTCATTAGAGTGAGGAGGTGAGAAGGTGTGTTCTGTAGGATGGCACTGAGCCTTGCTTGTCGCAAGGTAAGTTAGAAGCTTGGGTGCAAATGGTGCCACAGGGCCAGTGCTGAAGGCTGTGGGTTCTCATCCGACCCTTGCTCTGGAAGGTGAGCACGTGTGCCTCCTGCCCCTGTAGAGCATTTGTTTCCCTCTCGTGCAGCTGCATGGGGAGTGCGCACGCGCTGAAGTGACCTACGGCTCTCACCTTTTGAAAAGAACGATGATAGGCTCAGACCTCCTGTGGCTGGCCTTGGCCTCCTGTGTTCTGACCCTGGCATCTGAAGCGCTCCAAGGCGAGTACTAGTCTCACCTGGCATCTCGGATGCCCACAAAGATGTGGGGAGGGGTGGTGGTGGCGAGGAACAGACAAGGTGTCTCAGGGCAACAGGAGGAGGAGGCAGGTCCAAGGCAAAGATTCAGAGCTGGAGATCAAGGAGAACTTGGAAAGCAGAAAGGGAACCTGGCATCAGGCACTCTGAGTTCAGTTAGAAATTCCCCGGGAAAGCAGGGGAAGCCAGTTTCCATGGTTGCCTGTGCCTGTGTCTGGTAGGGTCCCAGGCTGGAGATGCTGAGGAGGTCAAGCATCCAGGCCACTTGGTTTGGGCGAGTATTCTCTCCAACTCTGCATCGCAGTGCTGATCGGCAGAGTGGAAAAGCTTTATCTGTCTCTCCAGTATCTCTCAGCACTCTATGAACTGGGCAGCTTAGAAACCTGACAAAGAAAGGATTTAGACCAAAGAGAGAGCACATGTGAGCCCTGTGTGTATGGGGGGAGGGAGGCTTTGGAAGAACTCGGCTCCCAGCCTCCCATGAGAAGATACAGAGGTGTTTTGGATGCGATCCAAGACTAACAAAGACAGCCATTGGTTACCTTAAACCAAACATATTTTCCTTTGGTTTCCTTAAACCAAACAGCTGGGAAAATCGCCTTCTGAGAGGCCTCTGTGACGTGTCATAAGAATGTGATCCCACGGACCTTCTTTGTCCATTCAAGGCATCAGAATCAAACCACATAATCAGAACTAGAGTCAACTGGCTTAACTTGGATATGCCCTACTGGGCATTTTATACTAGTCACCCTACTGCATGCATCCCCTAGCAATCTTTAAGGCTTTAGTTCTCAAATGCAGCGTACACATACCAACAGGACTCCAGTCATGACAAGCTCTTTCGATGTGTGTGTGTGTGTGTGTGTGTGTGTGTGTGTGTGTGTGTGTGTGTGCATGCACCCACATACATGCACCACACCTGGGATTTGAACTTAGGATCTGGATGCTGTCCCTGAATTTTTTCACTCAAGGCTGTCAGTCTACAACTTGAGCTATAGCCCTATGTTTGGGCTTTTGGGGGGCTAATTGGAGATAAAGAGTTTCACAGGCTATCCTGCTTGGGCTGGCTTTGTACCTTGATCCTCAGCTCTCAGCCTCCTGAATAGCTAGGGTTACAGGTGCAAGCTGCTGGCACCCAGCTACGTTCACTATTTTTTAATACTTGTTTATTTGTTTTCATACATATGAAATACTATCATTTAGTGCACCATACCTATGTTGTCACTGACATTACTTTAAGATAAAACCAATTTTTAAAGATAGTCTTTGAAAGAAACCTTGTAAGTCAATAAATAGGATAGGCAGACACCCAGGTTTAGAAATGGCACAATCATAGGCATGGGGGGGGGTGTGGGAAACTAGTTCTCAGGGCGCTTTTGCAGGTGAGTCTCAGGAGAGCTCATGACCTGCTAAGGTTCCTGGACAACAGATGAAGAGCTGGATGAAACCCTTGGACCAGCCTGGCCACCCCATTTCATCCCTTGTCTGCCTCTTTATACATCACAGCCCCTAAAGTGCTCAAGGAACCAATCACAGGAGATCAACTATCAGACATGGTCCTAGTCAGTGTTTCTCCACTGCAGATGACTTTGCCTCCCAATAGACATTTGGTAATGTCTGGAGCCAACTTGGGTGTGGGGGTAGGGGCCGCTTCTGGCATCTGGTGGGGTGCTGGATGGTGGCCAGGAAGTCTGGTACATGTTCTATGTTCTGTTGTAAAGATGACTCCACCAGAAAGAAGGTCCCACCAGCACTCCAGCTGCGCAGGGTTGAGACATCTGGAGTTAGAACCGTATTGGTGAATTTGGGGACGTGTCTCAGGTTTCTGGGAATGGGAGGGGTTTAGGATTTCTTCATTTCAGTTTCGGTGCTTCCAAGGCAAGCTCTGGGACAACTTCTCATTTCTACTTTATTTATTCAAATAAAGCTTGAGGGCTTCCCCAGGGGGCTAGCAGGACCCTTTCAGGAATCACATATTGGTCAAACAGAGCAGGAAGGCACCAATGGCTCACGCTTATAATCCTAGCTACTCAGGAGGCCGAGACCTGAATATCCTAATTTGAAGGCAGCCTAGAGCCAAAAAAATCCCATGAGGCTTCTAGAAGCTCTGGTTGACCAGCAAAAGGCCAGAAGTGGAGACTGGTTCAAGTAGCAGAGCACCAGCCTTGAGTGAAAAAGCAAAGCGAGAGTGTGAACACACACACACACACACACACACACACACACACACACACACAGAGAAGTGGGACCGCCTTGCATGGTATCAGGGGCAATGGAGCATTGGACAGGGAAGTGGCCCTGATCTCAGTGCATTTAAATACCATACAAAGTCCTCACAAATGATCTGGTCTCCAGGTGCTGGTGTGTAATAGTGAATATTGTGTCTGTTAGCTTCATTTGGTCCTTGGCACATCTAAAGCAAGAGGAAGGGCAGGGTGTAAAAATCCCAGAGGCCACGAGTCACCTAATAACCTCTTCTCAAGCACACTTCTTTCCATTTCTCAGATTACAGAAAACCCAGAGAAGCCAGTTCCTATAAGGTGGACTTGGTATGTGGAGACCCTGGCACCCCAGACGCCAACCTCTGTTTTGACCCCTGCCAAAATTATACCCTGCTGGATGATCCGACTCGCAGCACGCAGAACACAGAAGAATCGCAGCTGTGTGATCAGGACATGCATGGCTGGTACCGCTTTGTGGGCGAAGGAGGAATCCGGATGCCGGAGACCTGCGTCCCAGTGTTTCGATGCCAGACAGCCGCTCCCATGTGGCTGGACGGGCCCCACCCTGTCCTGGGCGATGGCATTGTCAACCGCACTGCCTGTGCCCACTGGAGCGAAAACTGTTGTTTCTGGCAGTCGGAGGTGCTGGTGAAGGCCTGCCCAGAAGGGTACCATGTGTACCGGTTGGAGGGCACCCCTCAATGCTCTCTGAGATACTGCACAGGTGAGCAACAACAGTGACTGACACCCACTGTAGTAAAGTGAGGATCTGAACCCAGGCACTCTACTCGGGCCTCGATGGGCTTTTGCTATGGTGCTGCACCATCTCACACCATTACCATGGGAACCAGCCAAGCTAAGGTTTGGTGTGTGGTAAGCCTTCTAAAGCCTTCAAAGCTTCACCCCAGATTGGGAATCTGGAAGCCATAATCTGAGTTTAAGGCCTGGCCTTAAACTGAGTTTAAGGTCTTTCACCCCCTTAGAAAAACTCTTGCACTGCAGTGGAATGAGAAGTTTGGACCTGGGCATCTCACCTCCACCCTGCTCTCCATCCTGACCCTCTTCTTTCATCCTTCATCCTCTAGATCCCTCCACCGTGCCGAGCTCATGCGAGAAGGAGTGTCGTCCCGAGGAGGAGTGCCTGGCTCAAGATGGTGTCTGGAGCTGTGTCTGCAGAAAGGATCTCAGTGACTCTGGTGAGCAGCTCTCGGGGCTGCTGGCTCCTCTCTTGAGTGGGCAGAGTAGGGACAGGGGAGTCTTGGAGGGTAGGGGTCTGAGTCAGGGGTGAGGAATAAAGCTGAGGATGGGGGACATCCCACAGGTTCTCCAGTCTACAGTGCCACAAAGCCAGTGGGTTTGCAAAGATGAGAAAAGGTAGGAGCAGAGGAAAGGTAGAGGCCAGCCTCTGGACCACAGCCTCAGGAAATGGTTCAGGGAGGAGCAGGCTGGAACTGATGGGCAACACTGAAATAAAAGACAAGAACTCCACAAGTCTGAGAGTGGTGTTCAAGTATCCACAGAGTCTTCATCTATGACCACTGGAACAGGATGCCCATGAAGAACTCATTGGAGGGACATTGAGGGAATGTATGAATGTATGGATGAATACAACAGTCAAAAACCTGGCTAGGGATGCTGGCTCTGCAGAAGAGCCACCTAGCTTTGATTTTAATACCTCAATGTTCAAGAAGAACATTAGCCAAGCCTGCACACAGGGTGCTTGGGAAATCTTGGAGCAGAACTATGTATAAATTCCTCCTGGGTCTCAGGCTCCTTTTAGTCTCCTGGTGGGTGTGGTGCTTTTTGCCAAAGGGCAAGGAAAATAAGCTGTGTCCTATGTCTCCACTTGATCCAACTCTTGGCTTTGCAGATGTTCACAATTTGCAGCCTCAGCTGGACTGTGGGGCCCAAGAGATCAAGGTGAAGCTGGATAAGTGTTTGCTGGGACCCCTGGGCTTTGGGGAGGAGATCATTGCCTACCTGAAAGATTGGAACTGCAGCAGCGTGATGCAGACAGAGGATGGAAACTGGGTGTCTACCACCAGCCCCGTCCGGGCTAGTGCCTGTGGGAATATTCTGGAGGTAAGGGTTGTTCATGCCACCGTTGCCAGAAGAGCCAGAGGCAGGCTAATGGAACCTATCTTAGTAGCTGTGAGATCATGGGCCAGTTACTTAACCTCTCTGGGTGTACTGGATATGAAGAGTCCAAGACGGATTGACATGGCAGCTCTATCAATGTAAGTTAGGATTATGATGAACTTTACTTAGGGAAGATGTGGGGAGGAACACACAGAGAAGTGATCATGGAGGTCCTTGATTCCTCTCCAGGGTCAGTCATCTATTGTTCTCATTTTTATTCTGGGTTCCTCCTGGTTTTATTCTGGAGAAGTCTCCTTCATCTCTTCCTCCAGAAAGCAGGGTGGGTGCTTTTTTTTCCCCCCTCTGGAAGCATCTTGCATTGGTCAGTCTGGACCATGATCCTCCTATTTATACTTCCTAAGTAGTTGAGATGACAGGTGCACATTGCATGAGAACCAGCTTTGTCTGTTAAGATGGGGCCTTGTGAACTTTTGTTGCCCAGACTCTCTTCAAACTGAGCTCCTTCTGATTTCCACCTCCAGAATAGCTAAGATTATCAGCATTTGACTCTGGAATCAGAGAGATCTGAGTTCAAGATCTACCCACCCATCATTCTTTTTTTTTTTTTTTTAATACCAAAGAGAAATGGAACCCATGCCATTTACAAGAACACCCTCTCCTTGGCCAATGATTTTATCATCAGGGACTTTTTCATCAACATCAACTTCCAGTGTGCCTACCCCTTGGATATGAGGGTCAGCCTCCAAACTGCGCTTCAGCCCATTGTGAGGTATGGCGTTGACCTTGCCCTTTGACCTATACCCCCAACTCCCAGTCACACTCCCAGTACAGTTCCTCCTGTATCTCATTTGAGAATGTCTACTTGTTCCATTATTTATTCCACAAACATTCGTGGATGGTTCATGAAGGACAGTCCATATAAACCAAAGCACGTGTAGAATGCTTTGGGATTAAGATTCTGGAAGTCGTCCTGCAGAAGGAAACATTACTCATAAGAAAACACAGATTGAGTTTGTTCATCTTGAGAGAGAAAGGCATTCAACTGCTAATTATAGTAGTAATGATTTATGAACAAGGTGCATGCTATGTAGGAGAAACACGGTGTGCACTGAGTGAGGGTACCGATGTCCCAGCCTTCATCTGATGGGGTGGGATGATGAAGGTGGGAGGCTGGGGAGATGTTGCAGCAGACTTGAGGTCTAAGTTGAGACCACCTCTGACTGAGTACACAGCACTAGAAGTAGAACTAAGCAACACCTTGGGTAAGATTTGATCTAGGTGGGGCCTTTGTCTATTTCACTCACCAGTGAGCCCCTGTGCCAGGAAGGAGGCCCATGGAAGTCAGGTCTCTAGCATTCCTAGGCTTACCTGGGGAGTTTTCTGAGCTGTCAGAAACCCACAATGCCTGTCCCATTCCCTTACCACCTCCTGGGTATACAGAAAGTCAGGATCAAAAGGGTTAGATCAGTTAGACTGAGTTTAGAGGTTTTCAAATTGTATCCTGTTGGGATCCATAGTTCATAAAGACCAAATGAAAGTCACTCGTCCTGTTCAAATGGACGTGTGTGTGTGTGTATGTGTGTGTGTGTGTGTGTGTGTGTGTGTGTGTGTGTGTGTGTGTATGTGTATGTTGGCTTTTGAACTGAGGGACTGTGTGCTCTTCCTTAGCTTTTTTGCTCAAGGCTAACACTCTACCACTTGAGCCACACCTCCACTTCCAGCTTTTTGGTGGTTGATTGGAGATAAGAATCTCACCAACTTTCCTGCCTGGCCTAGCTTTGAACCACCATCCTTAGATCTCAACCTCCTGAGTAGCTTGGATTAGAGAGACCTGAGCCATTGGTGCCCAGCTTCAAATTTGACTTTTAATTGAAGATGATGTGGTGAAGAGAAGGGATTTGAGGTTGAAAATTGTAAATTCCTAGAATTGGTCCCAATAATAAGATGGTAATGACATGCTCCAACCCCTGGGCTTTGAGTGAGGGATAGATGTGACCTGCCCTGTGGGGGAAAATCAGTGGAAGTCCTAACGACAGACTCATCTGTTTGTCAGGTTTAGCCCCTAGAAACTGGTAAATGCTCTGTGTGCATGGATGGTTGAATTGCTTTAAGGGCAGAGGTGTGCCTTGCTATAAGCATAGGACTTGATTTCTGTTGCTCTTCTTTTGCTCAAAACCTGACGTGTCCCCCTCTTGTACTTTCCCTCTCTCAGTTCCCTGAATGTCAGTGTGGATGGGTCGGGAGAGTTCACAGTCAGGATGGCTCTCTTCCAAGACCAGAACTACATGGTTCCTTACGAAGGGATCAAAGTGGTGCTGCCGGTGGAATCCATGCTATACGTGGGCGCCATCTTGGAGCAAGGTGACACCTCCAGGTTTAACCTGTTGTTGAGGAACTGCTATGCCACTCCTACAGAAGACAAGGATGACCCTGTGAAGTATTTCATCATCCGAAACAGGTGACTCTCTGGCCTTAGCTTTTGACCTTAATAAAATTGGGGGGAGGGAGGGAAATGTTCACATCATCCATGTCTGACAGTTGGTTAAGCTGACTTACCTCATTAAGAAATAAACTGGAATGACATATTATAACCATACCTTTTGATCCAAGAATGTCACAGGAATGGCGCATTAAGGTCAATGTATTCATTCAAGTAAGGTGAACAGGGTTAAGAAATGTCAGTTATTTTCATTTTGATATTCTATTTGGTGGGAGGTGCTACTGGGACTTGAACTCCAGACCTATGCTTGCTACTAGCCGGCACTCAAGCCATTCCACCAGTCTTTTTGTTTGTTTGTTTGCATTTCTCCCTGGTCAGTCTAGATCATGATCTTCGTATTTACACTTCCTGAGTAGTTGAGATGACAGGTGCACATTGCATAAGAACCAGCTTTGTCTGTTAAGATGGGGCCTTGTGAACTTTTGTTGCCCAGACTCTCTTCACACTGAGCTCCTTCTGATTTCTACCTCCAGAGTAGCTAAAATTAGAGGCGTGTACCTGAAAATGCATTGGCATTTTCAGTGTCCTCCACAACTTTGGCAATACAATCAGGTTTCAAATATAGCTCAATTAAGTAATGATGGGCTATTCTACAGGGCATTAGCATTGACCAACATGAAAATGATATGACAAATATTTATGGGACAGATATCACTTTAACACCTTTACTAACAAAAACAAAGGAAAATGCATATTTATAGATCATGCTTAAAATCATAGTAACAGCACTGGATAATATTTATCATGGAGCTTTGCTGTGTGCTGAGCTCTGTGGTAGGTAAGCAATATACACAGAGTCTTATTAAATGCTCACATCAATGCTGCAAGGTGAGTATTCACTTTACAGATAAGAATATTGAGGCTTGAGCTGGGCACCAGTGGCTCATGCCTGTAATCCTAGCTACTCAGGATATTGAGATCTGAGGAGTGCATTTCTGAAGCCAGCCCAGGCAGGAAAGTCTATAAGACTCTTATTGCCAATGAACCACCAGAAAACTGGAAGTAGAGCTGTGGCTCAAGTGGTAAAGCACTTGCCTTGAACACAAAAGCGCAGGGACAATTGCCCAGGCCCTGAGTTCGAGCCCTCAAACTGACACAAAATTAAAAAAGAAACATGGGGGCTCAGTCAGGTTAATCAACCTGCCAGAAACCCCCCTTAGCTAGGTTAGGTTAGCCTGGAACTTCACAGTATTACAGCACGTGGGCTGACAAAATAGACACAGAGGAGTAAAGTCTACTCTACCATGATGACAGGCTACCCAGCAGTGTGGCTCATGAGGGCTCACCAAAGTGATGTTGTTGTGGAAGTTACACCTTCACCTTTCCACCTTCCCAGCTGCCCAAATCAACATGATTCCACTATCAGCGTGGTGGAAAATGGCATTTCCGCGCAAAGCCGGTTCTCCGTCCAGATGTTCATGTTTGCTGGAAATCATGACCTTGTTTACCTGCATTGTGAGGTCCACCTCTGCGATTCCCTCCAAGAACAGTGCCAGCCCGTGAGTATCTCTTTGGACTGGGTTATTCTGAGCCTGGCACGAGGCTTGGTACCCAAGAAGCTCTCCCTCTTCCCACTCCCTCCCCCCGCCTCTCTCTATATATATGGGATTTTAGATGGAGAGAAAGAAGGATGGGTGATGGATGAATGGATGGATAGATAGAAGGAGGTATGTTGGTTGGTTGGGTGGATTCTGGAAGAGATGAGAAGACAGATGGGTGGATGGAACTATGTGAGGGTAGAGGGAGAGGAGGAGGAAGGGTGGATAGATAAATTTTAAACCCTCTTTCCCCCACAACCCATTTATTGAGCGCTTCTTGTGTCTCCAGGAGGTAGATCAGTTTTCTTTGGCACAAGACATTTGTGTATGTGTTGTGTGTGTATTTGTTGTGTGTGTGTGTGTGTGCACGCGCGCGCGCACAAGCCAGTACTGGAACTCAGGGCCTAGGTGCTGACCCTTAGCTTTTTCATTCAAAGTCGGGACTTTACTGCTTGAGCCACAGCTCTGCTTCCAGTTTTTTTTTGGTCATAAATTGGAAATAAGAGTCTCATGGATTTTTCTGCCCAAGCTGACTTTGAACCATGATCCTTAGATCTCAGATCCTCAGAAGCTAGCATTTCAGGCGTGAGCCACTGGCACCGGGCATTTTGCTGAATGATTATAATAACATAAGGTGACCATTCCTGACCCCAGAAAAATCTGAAAATCCCAAAGGGCCTGAAGTTGGAAACTTTTTGAGCCCCAAATGTCTAGCTTTTGATCCCAGCACTCAGGAGGCTGAGCCCGGAGAACCAACAAGTTAGGTTGTCGAGTGAGTTTGAGGTCAGCCTGAGCATAGTGAAAGCCTGTCTCAAAAAATAAAAAGAAGTTTAGGATTTGGGAGCATCGCTGAGGTTTCTGATCTTCAGATTATGCATGATTGATTGAGAATGTCTATGGAGATGTTTCAAAAGCTGAACAATTCTGAAGCCTGAAATACATCTGGCCCCAGATATTTCAGATAAAAGGATGCTTATCCTGGCATTGACTGTTTCAGCATTTATTGTGTGTCAAACATCATGCCCCATCTAATTTAACTCTCTTAGCAGCCCTTTAAGTAGATTTTTTTAATTGACCTTATTGTACAGATAAGGAAACTGAGGCTCGGTGGAAAAAAATTAGACATGAGCTGTGATTGCAGTGCCCAGGCATGTCTCCTTTTAATCCTTAAATCCAGATATGTCTTATTGAATCGTCATAGAGAAGTAAAATCACTTGTCCTCAAATTATACAGTTTATAGAGAATGGAGATGAGATTTAAGCCTGGCTTGACAAGGCAGCAAGAATTCTCACACCTATAATCCTAGCTACTCAGGAAACAGAGACCTGAGGATCATGGTTCAAAGCCAGCTGGGACAGAAAAATCCCTGAAAGGCTCTGATCTCCCAATTGACCAGCAAAAAGCTGGAAATGAAGGCATGGCTCAAGTGGTAGATAGACTATCAGTCTTCAGGGAAAAAAAATTCAAGCAAGAGTGACAGACCTTGAGTTCAAGCTCCAGTACTGGCACAAACAAACAAACAAAAAGAGAGAAGAGGAGAGAAAAGAAAAGGAAATCACAGCATGACTGTGTGCCGCTGTGGTGGATGGGCCCAAATCATAGGCCCAGGGGGCCATGACCTGACAGTTTGCATAGGAACCGTGCATTTCAATCTTTTGAGTCATGCTTTTATTTTAATTTTCCTCTCATTATGTTCCACATTTGTGAAGTTAGCAAAACCTCAGAACACTATAGAGTTTTAAAGAGTCTCATGAAAAGAAGCTCCAAGGGGGTAGGTCACTCTAACTTAACTCTTCACTAGGGAGAAAAATAACATTTGAATAAGGATATTTACATTATGTTTATAAAGATTGCAAAGTGACAATTCTTCAGTGTGTAAAATCTAATTTCTTTTGGGGATCTTGTGCTGGCCAAGCTAATAAGATATTCTTCCTAATAGCATCATTTTTTGGTTCTAATTTAGTCCTAAAACATCTTGTCTTCTATTGCAATAACATTATTTCATATATGAACTCTCTAATATAATTTCTTATTATGTAAGCCAACCCTCTTAGATATAACTGTATTGTACTAAGTAACATGAATATTTAGAGGTTTAGTTCTTCTCTTTTTCATAATTTTTGAAAGGGCTATTCTGGATCTCATCTTCCCTCCAAATATTAGTAATGTCCATTTAGGAATCTACGTCTTTGTGTGTGCATGTTCGTGTGTGTGTGTGTGTGTGTGTGTGTGTGTGTGTGTGTGTGTACTTGAATTGGGTGTATTTCAATCTTGATATGAGAATCTTTGTTTGTTTGTTTTTTTAAATCTCCCAGTTCTGCTCAAGAAGTCAACTCCGGAGTGAAGTGGCGGCCATCGACCTAGCCCGGGTTCTAGACTTGGGACCCATCACTAGGACAGGTATGTGTCTGCATCCTGGTGACTAGCCCAGCTGTCCAAGTGCTAACAGCCACAGATGCCCGAGGCCACCAATGCCAACCACACATGTGTGTGTATGTGTGCGTGTGCACGCATGCACATGCAAGTGCATGTATGCATGTGGGTGTTCAGGTCCTGGCTCTTGAATTCAGGACCTGGGCACTTCCCTTTAGCTTTTTTGCTCAAGGCTGGTGCTCTACCACTTACTTGAGCCTCACTTCCCACTTCTGGCTTTTTGGTGATTAGTTGTTGATCAGAATCTCTCAGGGTTCTCTGCATGGGCTGGCTTTGAACTGTCACCCCTCAGATCTCAGCCTCCTGAGTAGCCAGGATTACAGGCCTGAGCTGCCAGCACCTGGCTACTCAGGGCTTTCTACCCCTAGTCTAGCCACATGTGGTGAATCTATCCCATTATGAAGGAGAATTACATTTCCATTTGTCAGGGACCTCCCTTATGCCAGAGACTAGGCTGAGCTCCACCATTTACCGGCTTAGTTAATCTTCCTACAACTGTGCCCATTTTACAGAAGAGAAATCAAGATTCACTGAGGCAAAAAAGACTCAGCTAAGATTCCCTCCACCTCCACCCTGGGCATGCATGATGAGAGTTTGGATTGAACCTCACTCAGTCTGATTCCAAGCATGGGGCCTTCTAACTGCACCTCCTCCCCGTCCCTATAACTCAGGGCCTGTGGGTGAAGTCTATACTCCAACCCCTGCATAAATACAGCATGATTTTCTGACAAGTGATGGCATTTTTCCAAAATGCAACTACAATCTTTCAGAGATACAACCTAGAGGCCTCTCTCCAGTTGCTTCAGACCATCATCCATCCTTCACATGGGGTCTCGGGATTGTCACGGCTTTGATTTCCATTAGAATGGAGAAGTCCAGACACCCAAAAAGAATGCAATGTTTAATCGTCACAGAACCACGTTATCTTTATGTTTGACATTAGACCAAACCCCTTTCCATGAGCCATAGTCTGGCTCACACAAGAGGTACTGCCACAAGTTGTTCTGCACCTTTATTGACCCCTCAACTGTGGGGTCACAGGATTACTAGGAGAGGATGGGAGTCAGCAAGTTCCTCTTTGAAACTGGACATACTAGGGTAAGCCTAGGTCTTCTCATCAGTCAGATGCTCAAGCAGATACTTGCTTCACAAGGAAGGCTAAATTTAAAAAGCAGGAAAAACTAAGCACTGATGGCTCATGCCTGTAATCCTAACTACTCAGGAGTCTGAGATCTGAGGATCGTGGTTCAAAGCTAACCAGGGCAGGAACGTCCCTGAGACTCTTATCTCCAATGAATTTCAGAAAAAGCCAGAAGTGGAGCTGTGGCTCAAGGGGTAGAATGTTAGCCTTGAACAAAAGGAGTTCAGGGACAGCGACAGGCCTAGAGTTCAAGCTTAGAGTTCAAGCCTAGAGTTTAGGACCAGCAACATAAAAACAAGCAAACAAACAAATAAATAAATCAAATGCATGGAATGCATTTAGGAAGACATCTGTCAAGCTGGACACCAGTGGCTCATGCCTGTAGTCTAAGCTACTCAGGAGGCTGAGATCTGGAGTTAGCCTGGAAGAAAAGTCCACCAAAATAATCAGCAAAAAGCCAGACTGAAGGTGTGAGTAAAATAGTAGAGAGTCAGTCAAGCCAGCAGCCAAGTGATTGTACTGGTACTGGCAAAAAAAAAAAAAGAGTAATACTAACTATCAAATATACAACTATCAAATAACAGAGGTGGCCACCATATGGGTTGCCAGGGGTTGTGATGACCAAGTGCAGGAAATTTTGGAGCAGCCACAACCCCAGTGCTACAGCTGCCCCGCACCATTAGGGGATTCTCACGGTCAATCTCTTTCACAGGTGCCCAGACCCTTGGCGTCATGAGCGGAGCCCCTAGCATGGCAGGTACGTGCCTTTCCTGGAATCCTCCTGGCTCTCTCCTCTTCCTCTTTTCAACCTTCCCAGTTCACACTTAGGTGCCAAGCCCTGTACTAGGGACTGTGGATGCTGAACACAGACTCAAGACTAGCTCTGCAGTTGATCAGAGGGCACAGTCCCCGAACACCAAGAATATATTGCTTGTGCTGTATCAGGCATTGTTCAAGTATTGAATGTACAATGGTAAGATCAGGTGCCTGCCCTCACATAGCTTATGGTTTGCAGTGGGAAACAGAAAATCCAAGTGAACAAGCTAATTTAGAAATAAGACAGCATGATTGAAAATTACCAGTATTAGTAATACTATCTTAAATATTTGTTGAATGCTTATTTCTCTTGTACATAAAATGAAATCTAGAGACAAACAATCCAGGGCTAATGGAATGGCACCATTAAGACTGTGATCCAGGCTTTTTCCAGCACACCCCTTCATCATCTGCAGGATGTGGCCACGATTTTTATGGTCCAAGATGGCAGCCAGAAAGCCAGCCTTCCCATCTAGGCAACAAGACAAAGGAACTTGGAGATTGATGAGCGTTAAGGAACATTCTGGAAACAGCACCTCATACCTCCACTTCCTCCTCCATGACCAGTGCATAGACAGTCACATGGCCAAACCTGGCAACTATGGATGCTGAAAAGTGTTATCATTAGCCTGGATGGCCACGTGCCAGTCAACATTGGATGGTTTTATTATCAGAGTAGGAAGGAGGAGTGAGTATCAGCATGGGTTTAGAAGAAATTCATAAGAAATGATAGTACCCAAATGAAAGAAAAAGTGAACCAGATATTGGCAAACACTAGGGCAATGGAGAGAGCAACAGTTCATTGCCAAAATGAGATATGACTTGATCAAACAAGTGGGAAGCTGATAGTACAGAAAAAGTATCTGCAACACTAACAAACTACATTGGAAAAGGTCCAGAGAAAATTTGATCAGGTCAGTAACATCTGAATAGAGGTGTGTGTGTGTGTATGTGAGTGTGTGTGTGTGTGTGTGTGTGTGTGTGTGTGTGTGTGTGTGTGTGTGTGTGTGTGCCAGGACTGGGGTTTGAACTCAGGACCTGGGCACTGTTCTTTAGCTTGCTTGGTCAAGGTTGTCACTCTTTGATCCTCAGATCTCACCCTCATCAGTAGCCAGGATTGTAGGCATGAGGTTCTGGTACCTAGCTTTGAAGAGTTTTGATAAATGATGTGGTTGAACAGGCAGATAAACAGAAGATAACTATTTGGGACAGAATAGAAAACATGCTTTAAGATTCTATTACCCAACCCAAAAGTTCACTATTAATGAACTCAGACATGAAGAACTTCTTTCCATCTAGCTAGACAGCCATCTAAACATCTCCCAGAGGAATCCAAGACATCCTCTGTATGCAGAATAGCATTCAGACCATGCTCACAAAAAGATAGAGGACAGAGTAAAAACACCTTGAAGTCAGAGACCTTAAATCCCATTTGTGTTACCAGTCCCTCAGGGGACTCTTCCACCAGTGGAGTTTAACCAACTAATTTTTTGGGTGGGTTTTGCTTGGATCCTTCTGGCCACAAGAAGGAAAATCACCCCAAGAGGGAGTCGTGGTCTCTATCATTTGCTATCTCCCTCAATCTCTTCTGAGGTTTCAGAAAAACATCATTGAATATCACCTGGGAGCCTGTAGCTTCTGCAAGTAATCCTAGCTACTCAGGAAGCTAAGATCTAAGGATTGTAGTTCAAAGCCAGTCTGGGCAGGAAAGTCCATGAGACTCTTTTCTCCAATTAACCAGGAATAATGATGATGATGTTGTTATTGTTGTTGTTGTTGTTGATGATGATGATGGTGGTGGTGGTGGTGGTGGTGATAGTGATGTTGGCAGTGGAGCTGTGGCTCAAGTGGTAGCTCCCCAGCGTTGAGTGGAAAAGCTAAGGGACAGAGCCCAGGCCCTGAGTTCAAATTTGGGAGTATGGGAGAGGGTCCACGTGTTTCTCCAAAATCCCTAGTACAACACAATCATCACCCAATGCTGCATTTCTGTATACTGAGTACACTGTGAGATACAAATAAGGCATGACCCCAGCATGATCTTAGAGCCTATTTTTCAAAACCAACACATAGATAGTGCCTACTATAAGCTAGGCACTGTTCTAAACATTTCACATAGCTTTACTCCTTTAAGTTTTACAAACTCTGGCAAAGTAACAGTTTCTGTTAATATTTCTGCTTTGCATATAGGGAAACCAAGGCATGTAAAAGTTTTTCTTGTTGTTGTTACTGCTTGCTTGGTTTAAAAAAAATCTTGTTTGGCACTGACCAGCTTAGTTATAGATCTAAGATTCTAAGGCACTTAGGCCTCAATAGCAGTACATTTTTTTTTTTTTTTTTTTTTTTTTGTCGGTCGTGGGGCTTGAACTCTGGGCCTGGGCGTTGTCCCTCAGCTCTTCAGCTCAAGGCGAGCGCTCTACCACTTGAGCTACAGCGCCACTTCCGGTTTTCTGGTGGTTTATTGGAGATAGGAGTCTCACGGTCTTTCTTGCCCGGGCTGGCTTTGAACCGCGATCCTCAGATCTCAGCCTCCTGAGTAGCTAGGATTACAGGCGTGAGCCACCAGCGCCCGGCTTAGTAGCAGTACTTTTTAACCCAATGTCTTCTGGCTTCTTTAAAGTTGGTCAGTAGAAGTAATACTAGCTGCTGTAACAAAAACCAACAACCACCAAGTCCTCTCTGCTTTTACACATATGATATGATTTACTGGGAGGAGGAGGGGCTGCATTTCCGATGTAGTTGTTGAGAACTCAGGCTCCTGCTCCCTTCTGGTAACTTCTGGAAACGCCTTTATCCCTGGCGTTCTTATTCTGGATGGTGGCTGAGGGAGTAGGCAGGATCAGGCCTCCAAATGTCATCTGTGACTTCTACTCACATTGAATTGGCTAGATGTGGCCTGGAAAGGAGACTGGGGGAAACAAAATTGCCTTCCTGTATGCCTGGTACAACATGGAAAAAAGTGGCTAGTGATTCTACCATATCACTTGCCTTGTAACCCAGAGGGATGTCCTGTCTTTGTCATCTGTGCAGCAGAATGACAACGAACCAAACTCATGTTTGTTGCCAAGTCCCAAAGCCCCACTCCTGACTGTCCTGTCTTTTGTATTTCAGGATTCCTGGCAGCCTGGCCTGGCCTCCTCCTGCCTGTCCTCCTGGTTTGGCTGTTCTGAGAACCCGGCAGGGCATCTGGCCTTGAAGTCTTTGCTTTTCCCTTCCTAGCAATGTCTACCATTCACTTTCAGCAGAGCTGGGTTGCTCACCCATTACAGGGGCAGACTCAAGGCTGGCTTAGGTTTGGGGGAAAAGGAGAGCGTGTTCACTTCCTTTAATGTAGGAGAACGTCTTGTTTTCCTCATTGTGGAAGCTGGTTCTGGACTGGCCGTATCCTCTTCTCATTCATCTGTGGGACTTGGAAAGCAAATCCTGTGGCTCCTGACTTTCCTAGAAATATTGAGTAGGTTGAAAACTCCTAGAAAGATGTGTCCTGTTGTGGTGGGGGTGATCCTTTACACGTGTCTTCCCTCCTGGCTGCTGATGAACCGCATACATTGACCCTTGCATGGCCTCTGTGTCCTCTGATGCGTTTCCATCCTGGTCTCACCAGTCGCCATGGGAACAGCTAAGAGGAGACACTTTGGGAACTCTCAAAGGGAAGACTGGTCCCTTAGCTCCCTGCCTCTGATCCAACACCAGTGATTGGCTTAGAAGTATGCACACTACTACCCTGGGGACCCGGAAGCCAGAGGAATGGCTTGATTTTGATGTAGAGATGTCATGACTCCAGGGAGCAGCTCTTCCTGTAAGAGTGGTGCACTTGCTAATTATATCAAGAGTCTGCTATTATATCAGGAGTCCTGGCCGTCAATGATGCAGAAAAGGATCCTGGTGTGCAGAGCTAGCACAAAGCATGGGGGATGGGTGGTCATCTCCCTGGATGACCTGTGGAGTTGTTTGGGCAGCAATCTCAAAGATGCCACCAACAGTAGACCCCCTCAAGATGGCTTCAGGAAGCATCCAGAAGCAAGGTCAGGATCCCTGGCTGTGGAGCCTTTTTGGTATGCGATCGCTTGGCTATGAGAAATAGAAACTCTTAACAACTGAAGCAAAGGGGAATCAATGATAGGGAGACAGAGCATGAAGATCAAGGATGGGAGAAAACACCCCCAGGCTACAAGACGCACACGTTTGTTTACCTTTCCATCTGTCACTCTTCCGGAACCATTACCTCTACCTCTGCTCATCTCTCGGGAGCTATTTTTCTTTCTTGTTCATCCCTTGATTGAATAGGAACATTCCAGTTGCCCTTCTCTTCTCATTTAAGAACTAGGCACCGTTCGCTCATGCCTGTCATCCTAGCTACTCAGGAAGCTGAGATTTGAGAATTAGCTAGCCTGGACAGGCAAGTCCGTGAGACTCTTAGCTGCCATTAACCACCACCAAAACTAACTAACTAAATAAAGCCAAAAATAAAGCTGTGACTTAAGTGGTAGAGCACTGGCCTTGAGCACAAAAGCTCAGGGACAGTGCCCAGGTCCTGAGTTCAAGCCCCAGAAGAGGCACACACACACACACACACACACACACACACACACACACACACACACACACACACACACACACACACACACACACACACACAGAACCAGCACAGGTTGACATTCAGATTTCCCAGGGGAGAGGGAGGGTGCTCTGGTCCTCTGCTTAGGTCAGGGTGCTTCTCAAGTCTATTTGTTTGAAGCCAGGTGACTGGGGTCAGCTAGTCCAAACACAGATGACAGGGCAGACCCCACAGTCAGGTCTCAAACAAACAGGTCTCCTAAACTGTATTGTCATGTTCTAAAGGAATGAATGAATAGCTGAATGTCAGGAGCAAAGGAGTGTTTCTCACTTGGACAAGTACAGGCCAAGTTCGAATATGAAGCCGGAATGCTGAGCTGGATCTCAGAATGCATTCCCATGCCAGTCTTACAGAAGGCTGAATTCTTGCCCCTTTAGTCTCCAGCTTCTGTGGCTTCAAGATTGGTTGATCCGGGCACTGGTGGCTCATGCCTGTAATCCTAGCTACTCAGGAGGCTGAGATCTGAAGATCGAGGTTCAAAGTCAGCCCAGGCAGGAAAGTCCGTGAGACTCTTCTCTCCAATAAACCACTAGAAAACCAGATGTGGAGCTGTGGCTCAAGTGGTAGAGCGCTTGCCTTGAGCTGAAGAGCTGAGGGACAGCGCCCAAGCCCAGAGTTCAAGCCCCACAATGGACAAAAAGAAAGAAAGAAAGAAAGAAAGAAAGAAAGAAAGAAAGAAAGAAAGAAAGAAAGAAAGAAAGAAAGAAAGAAAAAGGTTGGTTGGGAATCTGAACATGTGTGTGTGTGTGTGTGTGTGTGTGTGTGTGTGTGTGTGTGTGTGTGTGTGTGTTCACTGAAGAAGCTTGTAATAAAACCAGTACATAGGAGGAAAGCAAATGGGAAGATCCTCAAGCAGTTACTGTTTAATGGCAAGAAGGGAGATTTCCTTTTTAAAAATCCAAGCCTAGCAGGCAAAAGGCCCAGAACCACAAAAATAGGACATTTATTTGAAGACCAAGCCAAAGGCCAGATTCTAGGAGCCTCTAATTTTAAGACCCTTACAGGTTGACTGGGTTGGTAGGGGAGGTAGAAGGAGGGTGTCTTGTTTGCATGGATTTTGTGCTGGTGTCTAAACCCGGCTCTAGTTCACTGAGAGGAGCTTCAGTTCTAAAGAGTACAATCTCTGGATCCTGGACCCCAGGTGCCATTGTACAACTTCCCCGCTTCCTTTTGTGCTAAAGAGAATTGCTGCCCAAACAACTCCACAGGCTTGCTAGAGAAATAAAGGAGATGGGGGAGGGTGGAGAGGTGCTGGTGCAGATGATAATTCCAACATTATTACCATCATCCTTACTCATTTCTTCTCCACTAAATGACGAAAGCGTTTCCTCCTACATATGCCTTCCAGGCATATGGGTTCCTTAAAAGAATTACAAGGCAGGAAGGTGTTTAAAGCAGACACAACAGGTTTATTTCAAAGTGACAGGAAAGTACTGAGGCTCTCCTAAGAGAAGGCACCCCAAAGAGGAATCCAATGGTGGCTTTTGCCCTGATTGCTCAATGGCTTGTCTGTGTACCACCTCGGCTCTTTCCATTGGTTGAGTGGGGACCCAAGGCATTATGGGAAGAAGAAGCTCCATGATGAGCTGTATGTGCCCACTATGTGTTATGTCCACGATTTGAAAAATCTCTATCTACCTGAGGCCAAACTCTAAGAGAAAGCCAATCTTAAAAACTGTCATATTGTCAAGGGCTTGTGGATGGGAATTCCTTCTCCCTTCAACACATGGAATTATTCTTTATGAACACTCAGTACGGACCAATCAACCTGTCAAACATTTTAGACTTCCTGATGGATTCTTTAATTCAGTCTTCCTGGAAGCCTTTGGCACAGAAACTGCTATTCTAATTTACAGAGGAGGAAACTGAGGCACGGAGAGGTTTAAAGAACTTCCCCAGCATACAGATGATGCATGCCCATTGTTTATTTAGTCCACGGAAGCCAAGCACTTCTGATTTCTCCCTTTACAGCTGAGGAACTTGATATTCAGAAGGGTGAGGAAATTCACTCAAGGCTGCACCATTAGGAGGTGACAGAATCTACGGATGGAAGTCAGGATCACTTAAAGATGAGAGGCATTCACACGCCTCTCACATGAGCAGTCTAAAAATGTGCCTTAGACTTGTGCCAAGCGTGTGTGTGTGTGTGTGTGTGTGTGTGTGTGTGTGTGAGCATGTGTGTGAGTACATTGTTGTATGTTGTGAGAAACAGAAGCCACATTTTGAGAGGTTGAATAGGGAGTCTTTATTGGAAAGCTGGCAACCACAGGTGCTATCTTGTCATAAAGACCTGCAGCCCCTCCAATACACTTGACACTGTTTTAGAAAACTGAGCCATGAGGGCAGGAGAGGAAAGGAAGAACAGAAACCCAATACCGACAAACCAGATCAACTCCAATGGAGAGCTGAGGCGGGACCCCATGGGGACTGGAGGAGAGCCAGGAGCCAGGAGACACAGGGACGAGGCATGGTGTCTGAGCTGGTCCAGGCTTAAATAGGGTCAACGCCAGGGGGCAGGCTCACAGGCAACTCAAGAGTCTCCCAAGTTCAAGGCACAGGACTGACAAGTCCAGTAACCTATCATCCAAGTTCCTGCCCCTGTCTCTAGGAATTCAGGTATGCCCATCACCTGGGGGTGGAATTTCCCTGCCCCTACCATGAAGACAAGATGATGCCAGTTAAACCCAATACTCTATCACCCACTGTGTGGCCAAGATGGCACCAATTAAACCTAGTCTCCTTATTTCAACACACACCTATATAGGTGTATATTACCTTCCCCTACACATACCTCCTAGTGGTATGGGTTCATTAAAGAATTACAAGGCAGGAAGTTGTTTAAAGCAGACAGAGCAGTTTTTTTTCAAGCTTATGTGTGCTTGTGTGAATATGTGTTCCTGTGCATATACATGTTTGTAAGGTTGGAGGAGGGAGGTGGCAGTCTCTAGTTAACTTCAGTCAAGATGAAAGATACTAAAAGCACACTTACAGGTTGGGGATATACTCAAGCAGTAGAGTATCTTCCTGGCAAGATCAAGGCCTTGAGTTCAAATCCCAGTACTGCCCCAAAAGAAAATCCTATCAAAAAGCATTCTTCAAGCTCAGCGCTTGCGGCTGACACCTGTCACCCTAGCCACTCAGGAGGCTGAGATATGAGGATTGTGGTTCAAAGTTAGCCCAGACAGGAAAGTTCATGAGACTCTCATCTCCAGTTAACCACCACAAACCAGAAGTGGAGCTGTGGCTCAAAATGATAGAGCATTAGCCTTGAGCTAAAAAAAAGCTCAGGAACAGCACCCAGGCCCTGAGTTCAAGCCCTATAGCCCAAAACAAAACAAAACAAAGCATTCTTCACTGGGTGTTCATAGCACACACCTGTAATCCCAGCACTCAGGAGGCTAAAGGCAGCCCGCACTATAGAACAAGTCTTGTCTCAAAAAATAAATAAAAGACAGTAAAAAGAAAATGAAATAAAGGGAAAGAAAGCATAATAAAATGACTCTTCTTGAGCATCCTTGAGATCCTTCCACCCTGAGCGGGAGCTCAGAGAAGTCACTGGACCTGGGAGACGAAGAGAATGTCACAGATGAAATCATTTAGCCCTCTCCTCTGTCCCCAGGGAAACAACACCCAGAGTGCAATGGGCCAGGAGCGAAGAAATTCATATTTCAGTCTGATGCGATGTGAGAGCTCAAACACACCATTTCCCTTCCCCTCGAGTCTTCTGTAAATTAACATAATGATGCCCCAGCTGCTAGACTAGCAGCTCTATGACTCTGTCATCGACAAACTGTGGATGTCAAACTTCCAGCCCTAGTCCAGGCCTCGTTTACCCAGCCTGAGGCAACTTCTAGACAAATTCCCACTAGTCATATTAGCCTCAAACCCCTCCCCCACCCCTGGTTGGTTTAGAAGCCAGGAGAATTACCCCTCTGGTGCTGAAATGCCAGGCAGGGAGGTGGTTTGAAAACTGAGAGCACAGAAAGATGACTCTTTGATGGATTGCTTTGGGCTGGGGTCACCAGCTCCTTGGCTGATCTCTCTTCATCCTTCAGGAACTCAGGGCAACTGAGAGAGACTCCTGGCCTTGGCCAGTGTGACATAACTGTATTGTAGCCATAATGTTCTTGCTAGGGATTTTTTAAAAATTGCTGGTACTTGGAATTGAATGCAAGTCCTTGCACTTGCTAAACAGGTGCTTTATCTCTTGAACAATACTCCCAGTCCTTTTGCTTTTAGGTTTTTCTTTGATAAGATGTCCTTCTTTTGTTTGGGCTGACCTCAGACCAAAATCCTCCTATCGGTATCTCATGAATAACTGAGATTACAGGTGTGTGCGGCCATGCCCAGCACGATACATTGGCATAGAAGACATGGATCATGTACCTAGCTCATGCAGACAGCTAGATGACTTGCACTCCTAATGGTTCTGCCTCCACTTTCTATGTTGGTTTCTTGTACATCCATCTGAGTGAGCACGCACCCCTGTTTCTGATGGTAGAGGCATATATAGTATTAGAAATACTGGCACAGAGTTTTCCATGATGATGGCACGTTGGCCAGATATAATGAGTTGGGCATTCCCAGATACTTTAGTGTCCCAGTAGTCGTGGCTGATTCCAAGGCCTTTGGCTCCTTGAATGCCTCTTCCTCTTGCTGGGCCTTTGCCCTCGTAATCTTTCCAGTGCATCCTCACAAGACAAGCCTTCATGCTGGAGGTCTCCATAGACACGATCCCTCTCTGGCAGGCAGCCCTGTGTCTCTTCTACTCAGCTCTTTACGCACAGTGTCTAACCCATGTTTGGAAAACCTTGTAGCCTTGAACAACTGCTATTGAATATTACTGTTGTGGTGATAGTCTTGAAGTCTTGCAAGCCTCTGTGATTCTGAGAAGTCTTGTTTGCTGACTCTGATCCTGCATGCTTATCTTGATGGGACTCCTAGCCCACTGGCTTCCTTAGTCCTGGCCAGCAGCCAGCCGCTGAGGTCCGGGCTATGCTTGTTCTCTATGGATCGGCCAGTAGAGGGCACTGTGGGAACGCACCCATGGAAGAAAGAAAGAAGGCAGTGGTGTGAATTCTTATGAGAGCCCGGAAGGGATCTTAAAAACCCATCTCGACCCAAAACTTTCATTTTACAGATGAGCAGACAGATACCCAGGCAGAAGATGTGACTTGCCCAAGGTCGTAGAGTTCCTGTGTGCATGGGGAGTGGGGATGACTCTCAATCCCTTGGCGTTCTCCACTCTGTGGAGGAGCGGCCAAGCACTGAAGGAGATGCCTGGCCCTGACTGCAGGGGCCTTGAGCCCCACAGAGAACCCTGCTTGCCCAGACCTAGGCTGCCTGGGTCTTCTCCTTTCCCAGCCCGCCTCCTCCCCCCCCCCCCCCATCCCTGACAGAAAGGCTCTCTACACATGGGAGGTGGGACAAAGAACTTGCTGACTCTTTTTGAGTCCATGATTTTTGAGCCAGTGTTTACTTTCCTTCATCATAGCTCTCAGTTACTGGGAACTTTCTAATTGCCAGGATCGTGTTGGAGGAATTATAGTCATTACCAAGTAGGATTTGGGAATTCACCCATCACTTTTCATTAGGCACGATGTTTCACATCTGTAATCCCAGGTATTTGGAGGTGGAGACCAAGAGGATCACAGTTTGAGGCCAGCTTGGATAAAACGTTATTGAGAGCCCATCTCAATGAACAAATCAGGTATGGTGGTACAAGACTTTGATCGCATAGTGACTCCAATGGCTGGAACTAGGAAAATTGTCGTCCAAAGATGGCCCAGGGCAAAACTCTTGAGACACTATTTGAAAAAATAACCCAAAGCAAACAAGGCTCCAACTGCCTTTTCTAGGATTTCTCAAGCTCAGCGTGACTTTAGAATTGAAGCATCTGGAGCTAGGGGCACACAGCTGGGCAGAGTTGGAAATAAGTCTGTCTCCCAAACCCCAGCTTGCTCCATTGTGGTTAGTTTTCTGCCCGGACAGAAAACTCTGCTCTGACAGGCACGGGAATCCAGCCCATAAATCACCAGTGCACTGCCAACAAGTCTTCAAACTCATGCTGAAGGACCCCAGAGGAGAGACTGATGGGAAAGCTTCTTCCCTTCTGAATGGGTCTGTGCATCTACTTCCCATAGTCTCCTGGGAACTCCCCCTCCCCCCATCTTCAAGTTAAATTCCAAGGCTGTCACTTCCCACTTGTCTTCAAACAAGCTCAGATCCCTGTGGCCCAGAAGAGCCCTCGCTCTTGGCAGCCAGGGTGATAAATGGCATCTTTTTGCTTTCCATCAACACTAAGCAAACAGTTCACACTGTCTCTTCCCCTACTTCTTGGAACTTCCTGCTGCTGTGGCCTGCGCTGGACTGTGATGATTTATAGCCGTCTGTCTGTCTGTCTTCTGACTTGTCCACTTCTAGAAAATGAACCATTATTCCCTTAACACGGGCAATGCAGGAGCTGGAACTTAAAGAAACCATAGAAATGTTGAATGGGCAGATCAATACATGGATGGAGAGGGATGAGTGAATAAATGGGGAGGTGGCTAGGTCCCTATGGGGTAGATGGATAGATGGGTGGGTGGATGACTAAATGGGTAGATGGCTGTATGGTTGGACAAATGGCTGGACAAAGGTAGAAAAAGGGTGAGTGATTGGTATGTGGATGCAAGAATTGAGCTATGAGTAGATTTATAGGTAAAGAATGGATGGATAGATGGATGAGTGGGTGAGTGATTAAATGGATAGAGGGGTAGATGTAGGTAGGCAAAAGGTATATGGATAGGCCAATAGTTGTATAGATGGGTGAATGGGTAGATGGCTAGTTAGATAAAGAATGGATGGATAGATGGGTAGGTGGGTGGTTAAGCGAAGGCTGGGTGGCCAGACAAGGATGGGTAGTGGTATCCTCACCAATGCTATCTGGGCACACTGGCCGTCTTTCATGTCCAAGAATGAGCCTAGCTCTTTGGTGCCTGGGGGGTCTAAGTCTGAACTTGCTGTTCCCGACATGCAATTCAGTTCCTTTAACTCTTTGCATAGCAAACTCCTCCCTCCTTCAACTCTCAGCTTCAATGTAAATCCATAGGGCTTGAACTCAGGACCTGAACTGTGTCCCTTAGATTTTTTTTTTCCCTCAAGGCTGATGTCTGCTCCTTGAGTCATACCTGCCCTTCTGGTTTTATTGCTGGTTAATTAGAGATAAGAGTCCCACCAACTTTCCTGCTTGGTTTTAAACTATGATCCTCATATCTCAGTCCCTCTGAGTAGCTAAGATTAGAGGTGTGTGCTACCAATGCCTTGCCCCTACCTTTCTTAAAGCACTTACAGAACAGTTTAAATAATACTTACCCATATATGTTATGGCATTTTGGTGAACAATCACAGCCTTATCTGTTAATGGCTGTCTACCCAGTGAATCTGAAAACTCAAAAATGGCAGGGAGAGGAGGGACCATTTCTGAGTTACTTACCACTGTATCATTAGTGCTTAGCAGGTAGTTAATGCTGTATATTTTCATAGGTGACCCAATAAATGGATAAATGATCATAGGAAACATTCATCGGGCAGAGCACCCTTGGGGTACCGATGAGGACAATAGCCAGGCCGCTTTCCTTTCGAATCATCGAAACTCATCATGAAGCTCAACTTCATTTTACATTTGGAGCCCAAGACTAGAAAACAGGTAGCAGGGCATCATAATTGCAGAAGCCCTTCTCTTCTTTATCCTTAGAAGGAGAACCCAGATTTTGATGCTGGTGGCCATATGCCCAGGTTGGAAAATGAAATGAATGTAGCTCAGAGGTAGAATGCCTATTTAGCAATACACAAAGCCCTGGGTTTGATCCTCAGCAACACACACACACACACACACACACACACACACACACACACACACACACACACACACACACACACACACACACACACACACACACACACACACACACCCCAAGGAATACATGGACAAATAAAAGTACACTTCCTAGCCTCACTTTCAGAGAGGAATGGTCACGTGACCCAACTATGGCCAATGAGATGTGGGCAGGAGTTGTTGGGTGTAGCTTCTTGAAAATCTTTTTCAGAGAGGGTCTAACTCTGCAGGCTTGCCCTTTGCTTTTTGCCCCTCTCTTTTCCTGGAATATAAGCATGAAGGGGAGTGATGTGTGTGTGTGTTGGGGGGGCTCATTGTGGGCCTATGAGGCCATCTTAATGATGGAAGGCAATCATGGATGTTTAAGAGAGAAGAGCATCCATCTACGAGTCTGGAATATTAACTGCCATCTAGGGCCTCCCACACTAGATCTAGTTCAATTAAGACAAAAAATCCTCCCTATTTTCAACAAATCCAAATAGGATTTTCCCTTCTATCCATCACAGACAGGGTCACTAACAAGCTAGCAGTGGCATGGCTAAGATTTGAAGCTAGAGATGCCATACTGAGCAACATTTTCATGGGGATGGTAGCTAAGCCAGAGAATCTGCCACAATGGCATGGTTAACGAAGTTAAGGGGTTGTGACAGAAATGTAGATACCATCCTCTGAGTGATGGTGACAGGGCACCTGGGAGCGTGTTAGGGGGACACATTCTCAAGTCCCGCACACACCTCCTGAGTGAGGAACTCAGAGATAGAGGCTGAATCTCTGCATTTTCCCCAAGCTTTCCAGAGGAGTCTGTTGAAAGTTGAGTCAATGAAACCTGGGAGCAGGAACAAGATGGTTTGGGTCCTGGTTTTTAGAAGCACACTCATGAAATGCTTGTAGGGAAATATGCATCCAAGCTTGGCACTGGATGAAGAAGACAGGGACACAAAACCAGCAATCTGAGTGGCCCTCATGTGACATCTACCTTGTCTGTCTTGGTGTGTCTGATTTTCTTCTAATAATGCCTTCGTCTCCATCTTAGTGGCCCCGAGAGAGGGAAAGAGAGGGTCATGGAGTTAGAACTCCCTTCTTATTATGTGAGCTTTGAGCCTGGGTCTTGAGTTGTCATGGAGATTAAATGAGTTCATCCTTTAAAACACCTAGGCCCAGCGCTTCATTGTCCTGCATCCACGCCAGCATCATCTGAGGAGTTTATATAGAGAAAAAAAATATTTACCCAGCACTCAGTTACCCCAGACCAATTAAATAAGGATCCCCAGAGATGCAGTTCAACCTTCAGATAAAAACAGCTTGAACCCAGATCTCTACAGGTCTTTCTCACATACTGCCAAGTCAGCCGGCCCCTGGCCTAAAGCTGTGAAAAGCCCATGGAAAGTGGATGTTGACTATTTCTATACACACACACACACACACACACACACACACACACACACACACACACACACACACACACACACACACACACACACACACACACACACACACACCAGCCTGGCTCAGGCCTCTACTTCAGCTCCATCTTTGCCTCAAATGACCTGCCCTCTTCCAGACAGCCTGGCAAACAGACACTCATCCAAGATTCTGCAAGAGGCTCACCACCTTCCTAAAACCCTTCACCAAACAGAAACGACCATTTCTCCCTCTGGACCCAAGCATAAGGGAGCAGACAACAAAAATCCATGCTTAGTCTGTCTGCCCTGCACATCATGCTGGCTTGTGTGACGTTTTCTTATTTTATTTCTCATTGTAAACACTCTGTAAGGTAGAGACCATGGAAAGCCCCCTGGGATAGGTGAGGAGGGAGGGATCATTTGCATTCAAATCTCCAGAGTCCTGAATCTGCTCCCTGAACCCCTCTGCCCTAGCCGCATGCCTGTCTCCCATCTCCTCCTCCTCCCAGTTTTCAAGAATACAGATCATATGATTGATTCACCATTCTACGTCTAACACCTGGTGTAGATTAGAGATGTAATGATGATTTGATGAATTGACTGCCTTACTACCTACTGTGTGCCTGCCTACTGTGTGTCAGGGCAGCTGTTTCCTGCTGTCCCATTACTGTAGGTCCAGAGCTCAAACCTGAGGCCAAAATCTGGGATCCAAGATTCCTAGTGGCCTTGGCCAAAACTAGATGAAATCTCAAAGTATTCTCATTTTCTTTCTTTTTGAGCAGAAAATGAGAGTCAGAAGTTCCTTGCCACAGGAGACGTCGTTACTCAGTAGCAGAACAGAGACAAGAACCCTAGGCCTGAACAGCTCTGTCTCTCCAGTTTCTCTCAGGAAAACAAGACGACTTAATGAGCTACACACACACACACACACACACACACACACACACACACACACACACACACACACACACACACACACACACATCAGGCACATGCTTGCCTAGAAGCAACTGTGGCCGGAGGAGCAGGGAACGGAGGGCTTCCTTGCAAGGAGAAAGCTACCTTGAGCATCCAGACTCAGGTAGATTCCTTCTGCTCTGCTCTGTGATAACTGGCTGGAGGTAGGGGGGCAAGGGGAGGGTGATGCAGGCTGGATGCTGGCACAGAGTATTCTGTGAGTAGGAGATGGGACATGGTCAAGTATTGAGAACTGAGTGAAGTGCTGTGGGGAGGGGGAAGCTGATGGAGAGGAGGGGGCATATTAGGATGGGGTGAGAACCACTGTCAAGAACAGAAGGCACAGTGTCTTTGACTATGGGGTGGGGGCATGGACAGGGAACCAGGGGCCTGGGGAAGGCCTCGTGGTACCCAGTTGATCTCTCTCCATGGGGAGCCGTTGCCATGACAACACAAGAGCGCTAGATCGATGCTTGATGTTGGATGGAGCTCTCAGTCACTGCCAGCTCACCCCTCCCTTCTCTCCTCAAAGTGGAGTGAAAAAGTTGTGGTTCCTGTGTGTGTGGGGGTGTCACTTCTCACTCCTCAGAGTCCCTCCCCATGCAGAAGTCTCCATGTCCCAGTGCTGAAGGATGCTATGTCCTGCCCAAGAGTTGTAGGAGGATAATATATGATCCTTCACTCCACATTCCAGAAGCACTGGGAAGAGGAAGAGCAGTTCTTCCAAGGAAACTTGTGGCTGTTGCTGCTAAGGCTCAAGGTGTAGGAGCCAAGTGTCACCTCCCTTCTGATTGCAAAACGGTCCAGAGTTTGGTCAGTCATGAGACTTGAACTCAGGGCCTGGGGCATTGTCCTTGAGCTTTATTCACTCAAAGCTAGTGCTCTACCACTTTGAGCCACAGCTCCACTCCTGGGTTTTCTGGTTATTAATTGGAGAAAAGAGTCTCATGGACTTTCCTGCCCCAGCTGGCTTCAAACCACAATCCTCAGATCTCAACCTCTGGAGTAGCTAGGATTACACGTAGGAGCCACCAGCACTGCCAGCCAGAGTCCTTTTCAAGTTTGGTCTTCAACCACAGCAGGGAAGAAATTTCCCTCCCAGGCTCCTTCCAGCTGGTAAATGAACAATTCCCGCCTCACCCCATCCTTGGTCACTCTGGACTGCTGCCTGCCATGTGATGCTGTAGAGTCTCTTTCTTCTTTAGCAGGTCACACTAGCCAGTCATTATGGTCCAAAATCCCTCTCAAAGGGCATTTCTTTGAGCTTCTTTCAGGGCGGAGATAAAGAAGCAAATACCTCAAGGTAAGATAATGTGTTGACAACTCAACTTAGTGGCAGGCTAGGGGCTCTTGAGCATGCTGGTCCGGGGAGGGACTGGTCTCCGCCATCAGCTGGCTCTGTAATGCAGCCAAGTGCTGACTTCCCAGTCTTATTCCCTCCTCTGAAAGCAGGCCTGGGGGACCTGTTAGTGTGAGGGTGCTGTGAGCATTTGACAAGGAAATAAAAACTAAAGTACATCTGAAAGCAGGACTCACTCGGCACCAGTGCCTCATGCCTGTCATTCTCGCCACTCTGGAGGCTGAGATCTGAGGATCACAGGTTGAAGCCAGCCCAGGAAGCAAAATCCCTAAGACTCTTATCTCCAATGAATCACCAAAAGCCCTGGAAGTGGAGCTGTGGCTCAAGTGGTAGTGTGCCAGCTTTGAGTGCAAAAGCTAAGGGACAGAGCCTGGATCCTGAGTTCAAAGTCCCAGGACTGGCATACACACACACACATACACACACACACACACACACACACACACACACAGAGGCATGCACACACAAAAAGCAGAGGTCACAGTGTAAATACTTTAAGCTCTCATTAGTCATATCTGCATGTATCAGCACTAGCAGGGAGGAATGCTTTATGGAGATGCGGAGACCCCCCTGAACCCCAACTAGGAGCCAGGCTTTCTACCAGCATCCACTGTGGGCTCCTCACCAGCCCTGAGTGTCATAGCACCCCTTATTTTGTGCCAGTTCTGGCACACTCTCTGAGCCTCTCTCTCTCTCTCTCTCTCTCTCTCTCTCTCTCTCTCTCTCTCTCTCTCTCTCTCTCTCAAGATTAGTGCTCTACCACATGAGTCACAGCTCCGTTTCTATCACCTCATTTTCAAGATGAAGAAACTGAGTCTCATAGATGCTCATTTACAGACTACCAAGGTTTCTCTGAAGGCCAGGAATGGAGTTGGAATTTGAACTCAGGATCTCTCTGATTCTCAGATCCCTCATTGATTATAACTGCAGAACACAGTTTTCCGTCTGAGTAGAACCAGGCTTGGGGAGCTAGGGGTGTGTATGTGGGGACAGGCTCTGCTGACATAGAGATAGATGTAAGAGGTTTTTGTTTTTGGTTTTTTTGTCAAGGCAGGCGGTGGGGAGTAGGTTGGTGAGGGACTGACAATTGATTTTATCCATGTTGGCTGTGTGGGTCCCAGCAGGAGACTTTCTCAATGAGCCTAAGTTCAAAGGGATGCATGATTAGCTAGGAACTGTTTGTTATTGATTTCAGCAAAAGGAAGAAGGGAAGGGAGGAAGGACGAGTGTAATGAACAGGAGTGGCAGGATTTCTCCAAGCGGCCCACCCAGACAATTAGAGACACTGCCTGTCTTACTCGGCCCCTTCCAACTTTCCTCTGGGTCTGATCTCCTTGGGCTGCAGAGTTCAGCAGGGAGGGAACCATCTCAGAGCAAAGCAGGACACTGTCACGGAGACTGGGGCTTTTCAGAGACGAGAAGGGAGCGATCTTCAAGCAGAATATCCTCCATAGGTACCCAGGAGAGGAAACTCAGGAGTTACCATCAAACTTCCAGGATGGATCTATTGCCACGTGTGGGAGGTGATGGGTGGACACTGATTCCGGTTGAGGTGGGGTGGGGTGGGGGAGGAGGAAGGCAACTTGGGGAACAGGGCTTGCATTGAGAGGAAGACCAAGAAGAAGGTAGTAGGGCTGCCCAGTAGTGGCATTGTTGCTGCCAGTCTGCTGCTGTCTGTTTGGGTTTGAGAATGAATGTAGTTTTGTTTTGTTTTTAATAAGCAGCTGCTTTGATCTTACTCTGGGGAAACGTGTCAAGAAAATATCCATCCTGGTTCAGCTCCTGGTCTAACCTCCTGTTAGCTGTTCATCTGTCCAGGGAGTGTCTCCCTCTGAAACATAGGTGCAGGAGAGGGGGCTTTGTTTTTGAGAACTGTAGGGATTAAATGAGATGATGTGTGAGCAGAAGCTTAAAATCACCACAGGCCAGCGATCAGCGTTGCCTGGGGATGATTGGAAATGTAACATCTTGCCAGCTATGATAGTGCTAGATAATCTTAGCATTTGGGAGGCTAAGGTAGGATCTGGAGTTTGAGACCAGCCTGGACTACATGGTGAGATTCTGTTTCAAATAATAATAATAATAACCAAAGAAAGAAAAGGAAAAGAAGAAAGAGAAAGGAAGGGAGGGAAGAAGGGAAAGAGGGAGGGAGAGAAGGAAGGAAAGATGAAAGAAGGAAGGAAGGAAGGAAGGAAGGAGGGAAGGAAGGAGGGAGGGAGGGAAAGAAGGCAGGCAGGCAACATCTTTGGCCCCCTGTGAACCTACAGAATCAGAATCAGAATTGTAGGACTGGGCCAAGCAACCTGTTTTACACTTTTACACACACACACACACACACACACACACACACACACACACACACACACACACACACACACACACACACACACACACACACACACACCCTGCCATGCACTGGCAGGCAGATCTAGAAACCTGCTAAGAAACGAAGCAGGTCTCTAAGGATGTGTTTGTCAAGATAGGGCAAGCAGAGGGGAGGGGTTGAGGCTGCATCTTCCTGGAAAGTCAATTTGCCAGAAGATGTTTTAAAAAGGCGGGGCGGGGGGGGGAGAGTTAAATTATCTCACCAGTGAGTAATAGAAAGCCATGACAAATGAAAACACACACATATATTATGGTACAGAAAACCACCTGCTATTATCCTGAGGAGATAAGAGAGAAGCCACAATGACATTTCATCCTTGCGGTGGGGAGATTTGCACTCAGGCCCTTGGACCCCAGGTCTCTCTCCTCTCCTCCTCCCCCCACCCCCCACCCCCCGCCAGACAACCTAGTGTGAAATACCAACATGGATTGGTGGATGACTCCTCAGTGGATTGACTGAGCAGGAAGATAGTGTGAGTCGAGCATAAGTCCAGCCTCTTACAATATTCCAGGAACAAAAATAGGCACAGTTTCTGCTCTTGTGAATCCATGGCGGGTTGGAAGGGGGCAGGTGGTATGGGTGGAATGGAACATGAACCCAACTACCCCACAAACAGATTCAGAATCATAAGCTATGATAAGTGTTCTGAAGGGAAAAGTCAAAGCAAGGTCTAAGAGGAGATGACAGGAGACTAAATCCTCAGGGAGGGCACAAGTGATTTCTCAAGAGCGGGCTATCTAAATGCATGGGCATAGCACAGTGCCAAGATGACCACAAGCAGCCTGCTTGGTTTGCACTCACCTTTGGAAGTACATTTCTCCTGGCTCTGTTCACCTTTGGCCTTTTCTGAGGTTCTAGGTCCAGCTTAGCCCCTCCCTCCAGGAAGCATTGACCCCCCCCCAACCTCTGACCTTTTCAGTCTCTGAATTCCCATGATGCATTTTCCCAGAATCTACTAGAATGGCCAGCTCTTGCTTTCTGTCATCTGGATCTCATCCACATGATTCTATCATATCCATGCAAACCCAACACTAGAGCTGACTTAATCTTGTTTCCTCCATTCTTATTTGTAGGAGTTTACTGGAAGGGAAATTTTTTTAATTCAGCATCACTGTAGGAAATATAGAAACAGACAAAGCCGTAAGTCAAAGGTAACTATTAAAATGAGCCATTCTCCCATGGTCCTCCAGGAAGACTGGCAAATGGTAGAGGGATGGAAAGCCATATGAAGGCCAAGACATTCTCCCAACCCCACGGAGAGACTCAAGCAAACATCCAAGGGGAAGATGGCCCACTTTCTGCTTCGTTATTTGTCTGAGTTGCTTCTGAAATATGTGTGAGCAGAACTGAGCAATTGTCACCGTCAGGGTGAAGCATCCAGAAAAGAGATTTCCCCTATAGGGAGAAATGTTTTGCTCAATTTTCCAGGCCCCCCTCTGAGACTTCCGGGACTTTGACAAATGATGACAAGTATGCGACCCACTGTGGCACACAGCTTTCCACTACGTGGTGCTAGCTTGTATACTACATTTGATTTTTGCTTTCAAAAAACAATCGGATTTAACAGCAGAGTCACTCAGAACAAAGCCCTCTCCCATACCCGTTAGCGCAGACAGCAGGTGTTCATATAGTTCTTGTATAAGAAGAAACTTGCTCTGACTTGCATCTGTGAACTGTGCTAATGCTCTGCCTGTGTTTCTTTGTCATAGTGTCAACACAAAAGCTACGCCCCCCTGCACCCTTCTCCCCCTCTCCCCCCCCCCCCCGCCCCAGGGGGCAGAGGTAGCTCTGTTTGGCTTTTACAATGATGTCAAGGTCTTCCCAATGAACTCCCCCCAAGTCTGGAAATCTGTAGCCCAGCATGCTTGGATGGTCCTGGAAGCAAAGTTGTAGCTCTCGCTAGGCCACCCGGTGGTGCTTGGCAGTGCACCACACTGCTGGGCTGCGATATGCAGGAGCTTAAGGGGACAGAATGCATCTCCACTTGGCAACATCATTGCTCTACAATGGACTTAGCCAAGCATCATCCCAGAGCAAGTGGAAGGGCACCTGTTCAGCAAAACCACCCCCAGCCACCATGTCAACCTGCCCCTTTCCCAGAGAGAAGCACCATTACTGATATCTTGTATGTCCTTCTAGAGAAAGCCTATTTCATAGACAAGTAAACACACACACACACACACACACACACACACCACTGTTAAAAAAGCATACCAGGCAAAATGCTCTGTCAATCACTCTGTGTGTGTGTGTGTGTGTGTGTGTGTGTGTGTGTACACGCCAGTTCCTGGGTCTTGAACTCAGAGCCTGGGTGATATCCCTGTGTCTTTTTGCTCAAGGTTATTGCTCTATCACTGGAGCCACAGCCCCACTTCTGACTTTTTCTGAGTAGTTTATTGGAGATAAGAGTCACAGACTACCTCACCTGGTCTGGCTTCAAACTGTGATCCTCAGATCTCAGCCTCCTGAGTAGCTAGGATGACAGGAGTAAGACACTAGCATCCGGCTTGGCTTCAGTTTTATTTTCCTCTTTCCATTGGTCAAAAATGTGTCTCTTCTCCCATGATCAAGTTCATCAAAGCCAGAAGTAGAGGTGTGGCTCAAGTGCCGGCTTTCAGTGAAAAAGTAAAGGGAAAATCTGAGGCCTGAGTTCAAGCCCCAATACTGGCACCAAGAAGCAAACTAACAAGCTAAGGGCCAGTGGATGAGCTACTCTGGAGGCTGTGATTTGAGGATCATGGTTCAAAGCCAGGCTAGGCAGGAGAGTCCATGAGACTATTACCTCCAATTAACCACACACACACAAAAATCTAGAAGAGTAGTTGTGGTTCAAGTGGTAGAATACTAGCTTTGAAGAAAAAAAGCTCAGAGATAGCACCTAGGCCCTGAGTTCCAGTCCTGGGACAGGCGCACACACACACACACACACAGACTAAACAACAACAGAAAGAAAAAAAAAGCCCACAGCTAACAAAACAACTTAAAGCTGCTAATTCTGGCTCCCCCATCGGTGGTCCTCTACCTATTAGATGTCTGGAACCAACATTAGTTGTCTGGAAACCCCGGCCTCAGAGCCCTCGATCTCAGCTCCTGCTAAGCTGGGCCTGGATTCAGGTTTCCAATCTTTATTACCATGAGGAGCGACATGACTCAGAGGCTGTTTGAGCTCCTGCCGCATCTGTGAGAAGCTTGAAGACTTTTATCTCCTGCGTTGCCCCAGGAACTGCTTGGCTCTCGTTTGAATGCCTTCACCCTGGGAGGAGGTGACCTCCAGGTGAGAATCTCCAGGGATGGCCTGCCTCCGCCCTGCCCCTCTGCCTCCCCCAGGAGGAAAATGAGCGGCTGTTCTCAGAAGTCTTTTGTAGCATGAAATTGATATTGGTCCTGGGAGATAATTTTGGCTTCTCAAGTCAATCCCTGATGCCCTCAATTGAACAATGTCCTTTGGGGAGAAAAAAAATAAATAAAAATAAAATACAGCAAAACCAAGTGGACAAAATTGAGAGCATCTTAGATTTGGGCGTAAATATTCCTTTCTGCAAAGAAGAAGGACATAGAGAAGGTGACCAGCCAAGTGGGCAGGTTTTTCCTCTAGGAGTTTTTAATTTGGATATAATGGGGAATCTGAACTGAGAAAAGGGAAACTGAGGCTGCTTTACAGGTGTGATGGAGAGGGAGGAGACAGACCCAGTATCCAGGCAAATGAGTTGATTGACATAAACTGAGGGTGGAAAAAGGAATATCACCTCAGCTCTGGGGGCTCAAGGACTGACTCTGTCCATCTTGTGTGTCGCCATAACAGCATACCTGATGCTGGGTGAGGTATAAAGAAAAGAGGTTTATTTAGCTCATGGGCTTGAGGTCTCACCCCTGCAGAGATGGTGGGGGGAGAGCACGTGCAGGGATAGAGAAGCCTCTGTCTGGTTTGGGCACAGCACACAATGTGGCTTTGCTCAGGACGGGTGGTGGGCATGCAGCACTGCCTTTACCCCATGGTTGAGATGACTTAGGGTTCATATACCAGCCTTCTCTCTTTCCTTAAGCACATGACCTCAACTGTCTGCACCTTGGTTTTCTCATCTGCCTAATGGATATATTCACTGAGGCTGCTTGCCATGTTTTCGAATGAATGTTCATACCTAGAGAGTAATTACATGGGTAGAGAGACTGCATTTGTTACTGGTTACATGCCATTTGTGGTCGTTGACGTTTTGCTTGTTGTTTTGGATTACAGCTTGGGAAACCCCAGTCTTGATTTCTAATTACTATGGTCCAAGGGGCCCCAACAAAAGCTGATGAGAAATGGCCACTGGGGAGAAATGTGGAGCAAATCTATCATGGAGGGACCATTTTGTGAGCTCCTGGGTGAAGGATCTTGGGTGAGCAAGGGTGAGTGGATGGCGTCTATTAGACAGAACTTCTTTATGCTCTCAGCTTTGAGGAGTTAGAAAATATGAGCTCCTCTAATCAGTTTGGTATTAGCATAGGCAAAGGGGGATGGAATGGTCCCAGTAAGTTTATAGTGGCAAACACAGTTACCCATGCTCCATGGATTCAAATCTCAGGCCAGCCACTTGGTGTTTTGAGCAAGTTAAGTTTCTCTTGGTCTATTTCCTCACTGACAAAATAGGAGTCAAAACAGCAGTGAACTCGTGGTTCCCACCTATAATCCTAGCCAGTCAAGAGCTGAGATCTGTGGATTGCAGGTCAAAGCCAGTCCTGGCAGGAAAGCCTGAAACTCTTGTCTCCAACTGACCACCAAAAAGTTGGAAATGGAGCTGTAGCTCGAGTGGTAGGGTGCTAACCTTGAGCAAAAATTAAGGGACAGTGCCCAGACCCTGAGTTTAAAGCCTCAGGACACACACACACACACACACACACACACACACACACACACACACAGCAGTGTGTATTTTATAAAAAAATCTTTGCTGAGCTTTAGAGAACGATCGAATAGAGCAGTAGGATAATACAATGTTCGATAAACATTAACAAGCGTCATTTTCTCATGTAATGCAAAGGAGAACAGACCAGCTGTAGACACAATGTCTTCTTATGGAAGGAAACAGCAGAATCTTTCCAACCTGGTGGACAGGAATCCAGCAGAAACCTCTCCACAAACCCCCTCCACCCACAAAAATCTCCTTTCAGCTCCTAGAATCTGCCAGTATTCCTGAACTTTCATGAACTTGCATATTTGATTCCATTTTCTAAGAAGTGTCCCCCCCCCACTCATCTTCCTTGTTCATGAATGTCTAAATAAAACAATCCCATTCTTACTCATCTCCCCAAAAATACCTGTTCTTACCTTCCCTGCTATTTCCCTTCCTGGAATTTGTCACTCCTAATTTGTTGCATCTTTGTTTATTGGAAGCCTTGCCAGCTAGAATTTGCTCTTTTTGTGGACAGGGATCTTATCTTCATTGATCACAGATGGAGAACCAGCAGTCTTCACAGTCCTGGACTAAGAGAAGGCACTTGCCAAAAAACTTCTCAACATGAATGGGCCAGAAGACCCCACAACTCCCATGCATTTGAAGGTGTTGGGGAAGAAACCTCCAATTCTCAGATGAGCCCAGAATTCTGATGTTTAAAGATCAGATGTGAGTACTGGTGGTGGTTCATGCCTATAATCTTAGCTACAGAGGGGACTGAGATCTGAGGATGGAAGTTCAAAGCCAGCCTGGGCGGAAAAGTCTATGAGACTCTTATCTCTAATGAACCTCTCAAAAGCCAAAAGTGAAATCATGGCTCAAGTGGTAGAGCACTACCCTTGAGCACAAAAGCTTAGGGAGAATGCCCAAGCTCTGAGTTCAACCCTCAGGACCAGCATACGTACAGATGCAAACGTACACACACACAAAGCTTGAAGAAACTGCTGATTAAGATCCCCCTTCCCCTCTGGCCTGTGCTGATTCACTCCGGGCCCCTGGCCAAGTCCTGCTTTGATGGCCACTGTTGCTGACCAGCAGAGAAAGTGAAGGATACCTTGAATATAGACATTGCATTAACAACATAGTCAATCCAGAGCTCCTTTCCTGCCTGATTTCTCACAGTGCAGATCAATGAAGAATAGGCAGCGTGGCAAGACCTTGCATCCGTTCTCCCTTAGCAAGCTTGCACATTCATTTCCAATGAGCACGTCGATCCATCTTGAGCCATCCTCCTTCCAAACCAGGGCTGGGTGGGCAAGGAGGCTGATAATAAGCCCAGAATGACCATGATATGAAGAGGATAAGAATCCTCTGTGATCCATGATGAAACTGAGTCCTGAACAACTAAACCAACTTAACTACATTCCCTGACCTGGAAGGAATGTTGTAGAGAGCAGATCAGAGCTCAAATCTTCCTGAAATCAAACCCCGTGCAGTTAGGAGTTCAGAGGGGACACTGAGTCAAGAAACTTTAAGGTGCCAGGTTCAATTGGATGACAGGGATTTTATCCCTCACAATGGGTCCCAGGACAGAAGCCTTGGGTCTGGAGGTAATAAGGGACTGGCTGATTTGAAAGCTACACAGCATCATAGGTACTTGCAGGATTTCAAGCCCATTCTTTGTTCTTTCCCTTGGGGGAAAGGGAACAGAACCTATCAGGCAAACCTAAGCTCTGTCATTGCAATGAGTTGAAAAATCCCCAAGATACAGACCACCAACTTAAAAACTGAATTTTGGTTATATGGAAATTTATTAGTAAAAGGAAACTTGTCAATAGCCAATTATAACCAGCCGAGACTACTCCTAGGTATCGAGAACCCAGAAGAAGCCCTAAATAGCAACAAGCGGAGGTTTTATATCCCCAAGTGGGAGGGGGGTGTCATGTTAATGGACTCTTTCCAACTCTCCTATGTTTTGCAAGCCAAGCAAAATACAGAAGCAGAATACAGAAGCTAAGTATCTGGTTGTCAGAAAAAAAAATGTAGGCTCCAGGCCCACCACTCAGAATAGAAATCGGCTGCCCACAAACTACCTGCTGTCCTAAGTTCTTCTTTTTAGGGGCTTTTGTCAGTTGGTCTAACAGTTTCTTTGCCATGGCTTCCTAGCATCATCCCAGCCCCTGCCCTGGCTTTTTAGCATTATCATGGCTCCTCTTATGCTGCTGAGTGCCTCATTTGATTTACCTTATTTCACCAGAACCGTCAGCTACCATGATAAAATGAAGTCAATGTCACCAAAATGGCATCTCCTAGCTTCTAATCAGGAGCAAACAGGGCATAGTGTGGGCTAAAGTATCAGATACAGCAGAGAGAGGAGGCTGACGCTTTTAAGCTCAAAAATCCTAGAGAGTTCCCCCCCCCCACCCCAGTTGGCTGGGGCTAAAATTCACATTGAAATCCCCAATGTGTCATACAATCTGCCTCATGTAGCGGTACACATTTACCAAATGTATTACTGATTTTTTTTCATTAAAAAAATTAAATTGTCTCATAATGATCTATCTTAATCCGATACTGTTCCCACCCCCAAGAAGAAGCTTCCCTGAAAGCTTATCTCTGCAAATCACCATTCAGGTGCTTGTACTGTAAAAATTAAGCAGTATAGTGATGAATTAGGAGCACCTACTATGTGCTGTGTGTCTTGCAATGCCTATGCAAATCATATGCTTCAGGATACAAATTGGCTGGTGAAACAAAGAACTCCTGAATCACGGCGATTGATCGAATTTTATTCCTCTTATTTCAAGAGTCTAGGTAGGAATAAGCTGCCCAAGTTTGGAATAAGGGCTTTATGGTGTAATAAATCTCAGGTTCCTCCCATCTTACTGGTGTAATTCTATATCCCAGCCCTCTGTGAAAGGAATGGAAACATACGAAGTTCTGGATGACAGCCCTATACATTCCCATTAGCTGGATCTTAGTCACATGATTATATCCAGCTGGAAGGGAGCCTGGGAAATGTAGTTTTATTCTACTTAGCATGAACCTAGTCAGAAAGCAGAGGTTCTGTTTGCTATAGAAAAAGTTGCTCATGGACATAGAACCACCACCAGTAGTACAAGACATATAAATTGATTCTAAATGAAACTAAGAGGATTTTTGTTGTCATTATTGTTTTAATCTATAGTAAGAATGGATTGAAAATAACACCCTCCTGTTTTACCTGAGAGTTCTTTGGAGTTATGAAATAAGCATTCATTTAAATAGGCCCAGACCTCCACTGGATCCTTTCTCCCATCCTCTCTTCTGCCACAGTGCTGAGTAATTATCCTTCAGAATCTACAATGGCTCCAAACTCTGATTAACTGCTTTTCTGTTTTTAAAACTCCAGGCTGGCTATGGCATCAACCAGGACAGTGATTGACTGAAATGGACATTATCCGGCTCTTACTTGGTGGCTATTACCTAAGTATTTTGATCTGGGTGAGAAGGATAACAGGATTGATTTTTCTCTGTTCCACTCACCAACAGCCTCACTTGCAAGATCTGGGATCTTTATGGCTTTCCATAACTTCCCAGGGTTCAGGGTATTTTTTTTTGGCTTGGCACTTTGCAATTCAGTCAGTGTTTTATCCACTCTGAGGTTAAGTTTTGTCCCTTGCTCCAGGTTCAATGGGACGTTTTGCCTGAGCTTGATAAACCCCATCTTGTATCTAATCATGTCCCTCCTTACCCTGATACGTTTTAGAGGGAGGGTAAGAGAGGAAGAGAGAAATAGAATGTTAGAGATCTCCGTGTTCCATACTCCTGGCTAGCCCTGGCCAGTCTGAGACACCTGTGCCATTGGAAGCCTTCGCAGCCTCGGCCTGACCTTTGCATGGCAAATTCCTATGTAAGGCTTCATGCATATGCATTGCATTTCACACATGTGCTTACAACCGTGGGACAGCAGTCTTGTGTGCACAGATCCTGTTCAAAAATCTGCCAAAGTCACTATCTCTAATTTCCCTACTATCATGACCATGAACTCCTCCCACACTCCCAAACCTTAGAAAACTGAATTTTTAGCCATGTTGAATTTTTAGTATATTGTTTCCTTTGGTAGTGTAGTTTCTCTCTTAAATGCCTTGCTTTGCCATTTTGCTGTGTGTGTGTGTGTGTGTGTGTGTGTGTGTGTGTGTGTGTTCATTCAATTTTTTGCTGGAGATGCCAAGAATCTGGGATCTTCACCTCCATGACCATCCATCAGTAATACTAAGAGCTGACACTGATACTACTGCAGCACACCTTAGCTCACCCTAACTGATACTACATCCAGTTCCAGAACCTCTCAGGTTAAGATTATTTGGAAATCTTGAGGAGATGATTTTGGCTGGATGATCTGGAAGACTGGGCAAGGATAAAACCTGAACATTGCAGTTGCTTGTGTGTGTGTGTGTGTGTGTGTGTGTGTGTGTGTGTGTGTGTGTGTGTGTGTGTGTGTGTGTGTGTGTGTGCCAATCCTGGGGCTTGAACTCAGGGTTCTGTCTCTGAGATCTTTTGTTCAATGCTACCACTTGAGCTATACATAGTTCCACTTCTGGCCTTTTGCTGGTTAACTGGAGATAGGAGTCTTTCTGGGCTGGCTTTGAATTGTGATCCTCAGATCTCTCAGCCTCCTGAGTCGCTAGGGTCACAGGTATGAGCCACCATGCTTGCTCAGCTTGCAGTTGCTTTTAATATCCCAGATTTCCCACTGGTCATCCATTTAGAATACGTGGTGGCAAAGCTATGGAATAAGAGTAAGAATAACCCAGTAGGAAAAGATCCAGATCCCTTTGAACTTGACCCTAAGCTTCCCTTCCATCCACAGATCTCCAATTGCTCCCCCAGCCACTCTGAGTTCAATATTTTGATGAACGAATGCACAGATGGTGTGATTCAAGAGCTCTCTTAGCTCTCCATGGGGAAGTGGCCACACCAGGAGTCTCTGAAAACACGCCCCCTTCTCCCCCCCTATCATATTTAAGAAGTCATGATATCTTTGAGAAGGTATGTGATCTCTGCACTCACCTGGATGGAATGATGTGTGGGTAGAGAATTTAATATCTCTGCCTAACTCTGAGTAAGCAGAGAGCCTATAATATGTCTCCTAAGACTGGCTCTAAGATGTAATCATGGTTACCTTTCAAACATAAGTCCATAGGTATTCTTGGCAGCTCAGAGTACGGATCCTGAAGGTGGAACCTACCAGGTATAGCCTGTTTAGCAACCCTGCGCCATTTCTCTAACAAGATGAGCACCAACCATCCATTAAAGGAACCCAAGTCAGCTGGTGGCCACCACCTCCCTCCCCCGCAGCCCCCTCCCTCCCACACTTATGTCTGCACAAAAAGCAAAGCTTTCCATGTCGTCTCCTCAAACACATTTGACATAATCCATATTTTCCACTTTAAATATTTATAGCAAACTTGGAGAGAAAACATTCCCTTTTACCAGCGGCCTTCTAATTTCATTTAACAGTGAAGGTCAGAACAACGAACACTCTGCAGAGAAATTTGCCTCCTGATGTTCAGCCCAACCAAAAGACAGAAAACTAAGCATCCTATTGCTCGTTAGGAAACAGAGTCACAAGGGTATTAGAATAAAGAAAGAGCAGAAAAACGACCTCAACAAACCAGATCAACTTGAATGGAAAGTTGAGGAGGGACGCCATGGGGACTTGGAGAGAGTCAGGAGACAGGGTAGGGGGGGAGCGTGATGGGGGAAGGGGTGGAGAGGGACTGAAGTAGGGCCCAAGGTGAGGGCGGAGTTGAAGGTAGCTGGAGACCTGCAAGGAGTTTGGGGATGTGGCGGTTGTGGTTATGGCCTGAAATGGAGGAGGAACTCTGGTGCCTGACACTTGAGGGGAAGGGTTGGAGAAGGGAAGAGAGAGGCTTCCAGTGGTCTTACAACTGAGTTTACCAGTCAGTATAGGCCTAGGTCAAGACCTAGCCCCTCCCCCCCCCCCCCGCCCCCAACCATGCCAGTGAGGCAGCCAGAGCTGAGGCTCCGTATTGTGTTCTGGTCCTAGTAAGCAGGAGGGACCTACTGCACTGGCATCCCTCTTCAACTTCCCACTAAAGTTGAGCTGGTCTGCCGAGGTTGTTCCCTGCTCTTTCTTTATACTATATCCTCGTGACTCAGTTTCCTAACATTACTCAAGTGTATCCTTTATGCCTCTCTCCACCTCCAAGCATCTGAATGCCTCCTTGTGAGCAGAGCGGGGAGAAAAATTACTTCCTCACAGATTTGGCCTTCTGATTATTAAAAAAAATCCATAAATCCCATCCGGGCACTGGTGGTTCACGCCTGTCATCCCAGCTACTCAGGAGGCTGAGATCTGAGGATCTTGGCTCAAAGCCAGCTGGGATAGGAAAGCCCATGAGACTCTTATCTCCAGTTAACTACCAAAAATCCAGAAGTGGCATTGTGGCTCAAGTGGTAGAGCACTAGCCTTGAGGGAAAAAAAAGCTCAGAGACAGTGGCCAGGTCCTGAGTTCAAAACCTAGGACTGGCACACACACACAAAAAAAACCCTAAACTATACTAAACTAAATAAACAGCCAAGTCCTCTGCAACAACCTCAGAATATATATCCAAACTGTTTAGGAGACAATAGAGGTATGGAAGAGAAGGAGGGAACAAATGAGGAAGGAAGGAAGGAAGGAAGGAAGGAAGGAGAGAGGGAGGGAAGGAAGGAAGGAAGGCAGACTTAAGGACAAGTGCTCATCCGTTACTGTTTCTTTCTTATAAACTTCTTGATGTAGAATTGCTAGTTCAAAGGATGTAAGTCCTTTAAATTTATTTTCTTGGTGTGTGTGTAGAGGGGAGTGCTGGTTCTGCCACTTGAACTCAGGGCCCTGTGCTTTTACTAAGGCAGCTGACACACTACCACTTGACTCATACCATCAGTCTACCATTTTGCTGGTTAACTGGAGATAAGATTCAGAAAGGATGACAATGTCCCATTTGTTAGGAAATGGAAAGGCTTGAAAAAAAATTATATTAAGTGAAGTAAGCCAGACCCAAAGAAACATAGGTCCCATAGTTTCCCTTATTTGCAATAACTAGTACATGTCTAGGGCAAGCAGAAAAGATAAAAAAAAACTATGTACATATGACCATATAAGATGCTGTTAAGCAAACTGAACCCCAAGATAAGGATACAAGTGGTTTTATCTTTCTTGCTGTTGTTTTTAATGTATTTATAACATACTATGTGATTTTTTTTTTGGTTTCTTTTGTATGTTCTTCTCCCATGGTATAACCTGTTTTCACTGTATTTGATTCCCATGCCCTGCAGCTTGTATATACATTTTTCTAATTTGGGGAGGGGAAGGGAAATAACAAAATGCTGAAATAAGGGTACCGGTTGACCCATTGTAACAATGAGATGTACAAGACACTAGATTGAAAACGATCTTTATAACTTTGGGGGGAGATGAGGGCAGAGGTGGGGAGGTGATGGGTGGTAGGGGAAAAACAAAGGAGGAGGTAACGATGCTTGATGGGAAATGTACTCATTATCTTACTCATGAAACTGTAACCCCTCTGTACAGTATTCATATATATATATATATATATATATATATATATATATATATATATATATATTCTTGGATATTTATGCCCAGGCTGGATTTCAACCTCTATCTTCATATCTCAGTTTCCTGAGTAGGATTTACAGGTGTAAGCCAATTCCTTAAAAGTTTTTTGATTCATATTACCCAAAACAAAGACAGGCTCCATTTGTTTTTGCAAGCAATGCATGACCGTGTCTATTTCCGTACAACCTTACCAAGTATGAGCACTGGCAACCTTTAAAATTTGACAATCTGATACCAGGGGAGAAAAGAACCAACAGTTATCACATTGCTGTTTCAGTTGAATACATCTCACTAATATTAAGTTTAAATGTTTATTAAACATATTTTTCTTTTGTAAATGTGCACATTTAGATATCTTGCTCATTTTTCCCCCGTTGGGGTTATTTGATATGCTGACATTTTAGAATGCAAATACCCTTCTTGATGCACCTGTGTCCTTTAAATTTTGCTTTCTTTAGCTGTGCAGATTTTAATTTTACATGATAAAATCCATCAATGTTTTCCTCTGGTGATTTCAAGTTTCCAAAGGCCTTCTTCTCGCATCAAAGAATAGAACCTGCACCCACATGTTTTGATGACATTTTGTATTTGATTTTTGTGGGGTTTTGTTGTTGTTGTTGTTGTTTTTATCGTATTGGTTCTGATCCTGGGGCTTGAGTTCAGGACCTGGACACTGTCCCTGAGCATTTCTTGCTCAAGACTAGCACTCTACCACTTGAGCCACAACTCTACTTCCAGCTTTTTGCTGATTAATTGGAGATAAGAGTCTCCAGGCTGGCTTCAGACTGTGATCCTTAGATCTCAGCCTCCTAAGTAGCCAGGGTTACGGGTGTGAACCACCAGCACCTGGATGATATGTTCTAACCTATTGGGTTTTGTTTATGTTGTACTTGAAATTGTGTTTGAAGACAATTATTTGGCAACTGACGCCATCTCATTGCACATTACAGCTCTTTTGATTGTATTACAAATAGGCACAAATTATACAAACTCACCAGGAAATTCCATGGCTACAGGAACAGCTATACAGCTCAGAAACATGACCAAGGATAATTCTATAAGTCATATTTTTTTCACGTATTCCGTAACACTTCGATATTTTGGGGTCTTTGCAGACCAGAAAAGAGATCAACTCTTCCAGAGCTAGCTAATTCCCAGAGTTCCTAAACAGCTGCCAGCAGTTTTTTCCCACAGGAATCAGCCAACCAGAGTCAGGATCTGCAAACACCTTCTCTTAACAGGCTCACACTTCGGGCCTGCATTTCCTTGTCCTAATCACCGTAGCATGGATAATTCAGGTAGCCAATCTAAGCCTGCCTCACCCACTCCTTCCTGTGATAAAGCTCTTGCCCAGGCTCCCCTTGCTTTTCCCATTTCCTGATTGCTTCTAGAGCTTTCTCAGGTAGCTCAAAACAGCAGGGAGCTTCCCTCTTCCTCTTGGGGACTGTGGATAACAAAATCTTTTCCACAGCTGTCCTGTCCTGGCGTACTGGTCTCTTAGAAGAGATCTAACTAAGCATACTACTTGCATCTTGAATACAGCTGTTTTAAGGGAACATCTGGAATAGGTGGGAATCCGACAGTCCTGGGCTGTGGAAGTCAGGCCACCATGAAGGTTGAACTGCTTGGCTCCTTTGCTGTGTGACTCTGGACAAGTGTCTTAACTTCTCGGATGCTCCCTCTCTCCCTGTGAGTCAGAGATGGTGAAAATAGAATGGCTTGTTGAAGTTCACCAGGTGGTGGGTGGTTGAGATCTGAATCCATGACAGCCTGCACTCCAGGCTAGGGCCCCTGACACTAGCCCATACTATCTTACATGTGGGAAGGTCTCATAGGAGCCCAGCTCCCATGTGGAACCTGCTACTATTATTCAAGTCCAAGTCTAAGATGGAGAAAGAAAAGAACAAAGGCTGAGGGTTCCTTCCACCTACCAGTCCCATTAATTCAGGGTCCTGGAGAGTTGGAGTCGTATTAACTGAGTCAGGGCTACTCTGAAGCCGCACCATGCTTCATTTACATACCCAGGGCATCATGGGACATGCCAGCAGCCATCCTGAACAGGCAAATGAGCCACAGGAGACTCTCACCTGGGTTAAAATCCTGCTGGGAGCTAAGGGCACAGCTTACAGGTCTACAGTCTAGCACAAGCTTAGCATGCGTGAGACCTTGGCTTCCGGCCCAGCACCATGGGTGGTGAGGACACCTGCTCTGCCATTCCTGAGCTCTTCCAGGCATCGTGAGCAGGAATAAGCCATGCAGTTTCTTCTTTCCATCCACCTGCCACTCACTAATAGTTGGCTTTCTGCCATGCCTTAAACATACCTGGTACGATTCGTTTGCTACACATTAGAAAAACACATCATCACGAATTCATGTAAACCTCACCAGGGGCCTGTGGGAAGTGACAGTCATTCTCAGAGATCAGGAACCTGATTCTTCCTCAAGGTCAGGCATCTAAGAAGTGGTAGACTTAGGATCTGAACCCAAGTCTCTGTCTTGATTTTAATCACCTGCCTCACTTTGTTTGACATGGTTGGTGCTCATTTGCATCTTGGCTTTGGCTGGTTCTAACTGGGTAGTTCTTGGTGGTCTTTCTTGTGGTCTTCTTCGTTCAACAAGAGATCATTAATGAATATTTATAGCAGTGCAGGTGGCATGTTGATATGTAATCTTTATTTTAATCAGGTTGCTCTCCTGCTTGGTGGGATGGCCGTTGGTGTATCCCAGGATGCACTGGGTATGAAAAGTGCACTTTGACCTTGGAGAAGCCTCATTCTAATGCATAAGAACTTAGGTTCCACTTGAGGTATTATTATCCAATAAGGTCCCAACAATGAATTCCGCAGATGAAATGCCCCTATCCATCTTTCTTCTGTAAAATAACTCAGCAGAAACACACATGTGTACTCAGGAGTGGCAGAAAGCACAGCTGGGCAGATGCAGGTTGTCTTACAATCTATAATGAAGTATTCCATTTCCTTTCATATAGAATTTATTTTTAAAATATTTTAAGTAATTGTGCAAAAGGGTTTCAATTCAATTTGTCAGTTTATTCATTACATTTTATGTGCATGTATGTGTGCATGCATGCATGCATGCATGCGTGTGTGTGTGTTTGTGTGTGTGTGTGTGTGTGTGTGTGTGTGTACTAGTCCTTGGGCTTGACCTCAAGGTTTAGGCACTGTCCCTGCACTTTTGTGCTCAAGGTTAGTGCTCTACCACTTGAGCCACAGCTCCATTCCTGGCTTTTTTTGGGGTGGTTAATTGGAGATAAGAGTCTTGTGAATTTTCCTGCCCTGGCTGGTTTTGAACCACAGTCCTCAGATCTCAGCTTCCTGAGTAGCTAGGCTTACAGGCGTGAGCCACCCGCACTGGGCTTGCAATGTATCTTGAGCAGTGTCAGCCCTTCTGTCCTTCTCCCCATCTCTCCCAACCCCCTTCCCCACCTCTCAAGCCACCCGGTTCCATTTTCACCTATGTACACAAAATACGATGACTATGTCCACTCATCCTTACTCTCTCCATTTACCTAACCCCTCCCCCATGTGACCTCACCCCTCCCAACACACGTTCCAGCTTCTTGGTATTCATTCTGTTAACCTGTGAGTTTGTTGTTCAAAGAACTTGCACCATTGCCTGCCTCCCTCCATCCCCACCTCCTCCCCCATAACCCTCCCCTCCCCAGTCATGCACAGACCAAATTTTAGCTAATATGTTTGTTCCATACTCTCATTTAGGCCAGCATGGGTTTCACCAGGCGGGTATGCGGGTGGGGGGGGGGGTTGGCGCTGGTTCAGCCCTTTTACTACAACAGTTATTCTCATAGCGAGGTAATGCCACCCCTGGCGGTCTACTCATCCTCTCGAGAAGGCCCTGAGGTCCAGAGAGTCCTTCTAGGTCCAGCTATATGCTGGAATGACATGGTGCACACCCCAGGTCCTCAGCCTGCTGCCCCTGTGGAGGCTGGAGGGACAGTACTGGCGGGGGTGGGTGCGGGGTGCCGTCAGGAATTGAAAATCCCTCTGCTGAAATGTTATGCATTAGTGTGAAGAAAACATCTGTCCAGGAAGCCAAGGACCCCAAAGCCTCTAGTTTATATGTGACCTCAGGGAGTCCTTAGTCACCGCTGTCACTGCCAGAAAATCACATCAAAAAAAATAAAAAGGACAGAGCTTTCTGTTAAGGACGCCAGGTCCAGAGCCTGCAGAGCATATGGTGGAACCGATTAAGAGGGCAAGAGGGACTTCCTGTGCCAAGGCGCCAGTCTCATTTGCATGGATTAACACCTAAGGCTGAAGTCATTTCCTCTTAGTCAAAGCTGAGGAGCTTGGAGACCAGAGCAGGGCATCACCAGGGCAAGGAGTCCAGACGAGGGGTGAGTTTTGGATGGTGACTTTGCTGCTCTGGGGATTTCTGATGAGCAAAACTCAAATCGTTATGACAATCCCAGGGAGAAAGTGGCTTGGAACTGATTGTGGTGGTTTTCTGGAACAGACTCCCAAAGACTGGTTTCTTAATGGTGAGATAATTTGTGTACAGCAGGCATCTCAGCGCCTCACCCCCACCCCTCCTGTCATCAGGACAAGTGCTTTCCCATCATCAGATTCCTCACACCCAGCTGGGTGGGTGCCGGTGGCTCACACTTGTAATCCTAGCTACTCAGGAGGCTGAGATCTGAGGACCACGGTTCGAAGCCAGCCTGGGCAGGAAAGTCCATGAGACTCTTATGTCCAATAAAGTACTCAGAATAAGACCAAAGTGGTGCTATGTCTCAAGTGGTAGAGTGCTAGCCTTGAGCCAAAGAGGCTGAGGGGCAGTGTCTAGACCCAGAGTTCAATCCCCAGGACTGGAAAGAAAGAAAGAAAGAAAGAAAGAAAGAAAGAAAGAAAGAAAGAAAGAAAGAAAGAAAGAAAGAAAGAAAGAAAGAAAGAAAGAAAGAAAGAAAGAAAGAAAGAAAGAAAGAAAGAAAGAAGAAAGAAAGAAAGAAAGAAAGAGAAAGAGAGAAAAGAAAGAAAGAGAAAGAGAGAAAGAAAAAATAGAAAGGAAGAGAGGAGGAGAAAGAAAGGAAGGAAGAAAGAAAGAGAAAAAATGAAGGCAGAGAGGGAGAAGGAAGGAATGAAGGGAGAAAGAAATAAAGAAAAAGAAAGGAAGGAAGAAAGGAAGAAAGGGGAAAAGAAAAAGAAAAAGAGAAGAGAAGAGAAAGAAGAAAAGAGTGGATCCTAGCCTGAGATCTGAGGATCTCAAAGTTCAAAGCCAGCATGGAAAAACCCATAGGACTCTTAAGTCCCATTAGCCACCAAAAAAGCTAGAAGTGAAAATAAGAGTAGCTCAAGTGGTAACACATCAGCCTTGGGCAAAAAAGCTAAGGAACAGTACCCAGGCCCTGAGTTCAAGCCGTAGTACTCCCCCCTCCCCGAACTGCGGAAGTTATCTGCCAGGTTGTTGCACATTTGCTGGACATCCAATTTCTTCCTCCATTCTCACAGCAACCCCATGACATATGTGTGAACCGTTCGTTCATGTTGTAGCTCCTACTTCTTTGGTTGATCTTGCAGAGGCTGATTAAGAAGTTACTAACAGAGGGTTGGAAATGTGGTTTAATGGTAGAGCGCTTACCTAGCATGCATGAGGCCCTGGGTTTGATTCCACAGTGCCATATAAACAAATTATAATAACAAAATCATCATCGTTTTTAAAAAGTTAACTGTATAAAAAGAAAAAAGAAGAATTGGCACGGATAGCTCAACTCAACCTCTGGCAGACAACTGGTTGCCAACTCACCGACCTTCACAACCACTTGGGGAGATCATACTGAGGATGAAGAGGGTGGAAATGGTAACATTCCTATTCACAGATGAAGAAACTGAGGCCAGGGTGGGGTTATATGAGGTCTCACACTGACAATCGGAAAAGTCAGACTCAAAAGATTTAGTTCAGATAAGGATCCAGTCCTTATTTCATGCCATCCTGCTGGCCCGTTTGTATAAATAAAGTTTGACTAGAACTCTGCTAGGCACATTTGTTATGGTCTGTGGTGGTTGTTGTTTTGTTTTGTTTTTGTTGGTCCTGAGTCTTGAGCTCAAGGCCTGGGTGCTGTCCCTGAGCCTCTTTTTGCTCAAGGCTAGAGTGCTACCACTTGGGCCACAGCGCCACTGAAGTGTTTTATTTTTATTTTGAGTAGTTTATTGGAGATAAGAGTCTCATGGACTTTCCTGCTTGGGCTGGCTTTGAACTGCAATCCTCAGATCTCAGCCTCCTGAGTAGCTAGGATGACAGGCAGAAGCCACTAGTACCAAGCTGTGCTTTTTGTTTGTTTGTTTCTTTGTTTATGCCTGCTATAACAGGCTAGTTGTTGGAACCGATTCCATATGACTCTCAAAATCCAAACTATTCACTGAGAAAATGTCTACTGACCCAAGGTCCAGCTCCAGAGCCCAAGCTCTGAAAAAGACAAAATCACCTCCTCCAGGTACCTTGAAAAGCTCAGGTTGAAAACACTGCAATCCTGACACGTGGCCTCCGTGGCACATGGAGCCCTCCATCTATATGTGCCCTGTAGTCCTCATGAGGCCCCTTGAGTTCTTACAAGAGGTTTCTTCTACCAGGAGCAAGCCTGGCCCCTCCCATCCCCTTGGCTCCTGGTTGGAGATGTACCCATATGCCTCCTCTGGTGCACACCTTCCCCATTGCTATCTGCCATGGCCATTCCCCGTGAGCTCTTCACAAGTGAATGCAGGAGTCCTGAACTTCCCAAACTCAACCTCCTTTTCTTTCTTTCTTTTTTTATTCTTTCATAAGTTGTCTGCATCAGGTATTTCATTATGGCCATGAAAAGCTGGCTAATATATTTAAGGATAACCAAATCTTTCCCGAGAGGTTGTATGGTGAGAGATGATAAAAGATACCCTAAATAAGATACCAGGCAAATGGCAAGTACCCAGAAATCATCAATGGCACAGGCTAGATGAAGACTGTCTCCATCTCTTTTGTATCTCTACATCAGCGCCATCCTCCACCAGCCATGGAGAAATAACACCTGTTATCTTACTGGAGTGCAAAATGGTCCCCATCTCTTTCCCATTTGCAGGTGGTCATCAAAAAATATTCTGTATCAGCTTGGCAGATGCAGGGAGGGTCTACCAAACTCCAGTACAGCCAGCAGCCTCCTGAGTGGGAAAAGAAGAGGAGGAAAAGTAAGAGAGTGAGAATGGGGCGAAAGCCCAGTGCTGGAGGCCTCGCAGCCCCTCCAGCTCTCTTTGGTGCCCCAGTAGCCTCCACCTCCAGGCTGAGCAAAGGCCACTTAGGATCTGTGGGCAGAGCTATCTCAGAATCCCATCAGCCAATTGGTTTCCTGGAATCCTTCCATCGTGGAAAATCTGCATAGGATGAGAAGATCTGGAATCGACCTACACGAGTCATATCCCCAGTACCTCTCACAACTGCTAAGGTGAAAGATGGCCAAACACCTTCCCAGAGGCACCATCAGAGCTAAAGCTTACATGTACTGAATGCAAACCACACAGTGCTCACCAGAACCCAGTGAGGAAGGTCTCTGCTTCCCCTCCCCCAAGACCAGTGCTCTACTGCTTGCACTACACTTCTACTTTCAGCTTCTTGGTGGTTATTTGGAAATAAGAGTCTCCTGGATTTTCCTGCCCAGGCTGGCTTTGAACTGAGATTCTCAGATCTCAGCCCCCTGAGTAGTTAGATTAGAGGTGTGAGTCACCAATGCCCTGTCTCTTACACTCGATTCATATTCTTTGAGGTTGTGAAGACTCCACCTTGGCCTTCATTCAGTCCACATGAGGTAATGAGGGAGCCAAGATCAAGTTCATTATCCTTGAATGAAGGCAGGCATCCGCCAACCTCCCTGCATAGAACGATGCTCACGTAGCCTCAAGGAGACAAAGGATGTACATTGGCCTGATGCCAGTGACTCACGCCTGTACTCCTAGCTACTCAGGAGGCTGAGATCTTAAGATTGAGATTCAAAACCTGCCTGGGCAGGAAAGTCCATGAGACTCTTCATCTCCAACTAACCACCAAAATGTCAGAAGTGGAGCTGTGAGTCAAGTGGCAAAGCACCAGCCTTGAACAAAAAAAGCTCAGAGCTCAGAGGCAGTGGCTCGGCCCTGAGTTCATGTTCTAGAGCCAGTGCGCAGGTGCACATGCCCACACCCACACACCATGTGATTAATGGTGCTGAAAGGGCATTGTTTGAATAATCTGAACAGGTTGTAAAATCAGCCATGTGTATCCTTACAAAGTGGTTGTGCAGAGGAGAGAGACCCCAGCTGAAGAGAAGGCAATGTGAAGTAGTCACAAATCCAGGAACGGCAGCAAATACCAGAAGCTGAAAGAAGCAAAGAAGTTCTTCTTAGTGTCTCTAGAGGGAGAGAGAGGAGCCCCACTGACACCTTGATTTCATACTTCTAGCCTCCAGCACAATGAATAAATGAGTTCCCATTGCTGTAGGTCAGTTTGTTTGTTAGAGCTGCCACAGCAAACTAAAGCAAGTGCTTTGCACAGGTTTAACAAGTGGGAGTCCAAAAACCCATATAGATTTTTCACCCTACTCTGCCGACTCTGACCAATTAGTCATACCTAGAGGGTGGGGTTGAAAGAACTAAGTCTGATCTCCTCAGGAAGGAAGATGGTAATTAGTGGTGCCTGGCACAGGTTAGGAAACAAGACAGGTAAGTTTGGATACTACGCAGTTATACTTCTGGTAAGAACACCTAATAGAAAATGATGAAATTAAGTAGGTAAATAAGACTTCCACAAAGAGAGATCAGCAGCTTGAGGTCTAGAGTATTAAGATGGCCCTGCCATCTGAATACAGTTCAGCTTCAAGTATTCCAAAAGAGATTAAGAGCACACAATGCCTCCCCAAGGCCTCTGCAGGAGGAAGGGGGGGGATAAGAAAGAGAGCTGCATAGTTATTAAATCATGCTTCCCGTAGCATTTTTATGGATTTGATCTCCACTTGGGACAGGCAAATCCGGCCAAATGTATGCATGCCCTAGGTGCAAAAAAAATCCAAGTCTTACCAGGAAAATTCTCAATAGTTTCTCTCTGTGTCTCTGTGTCTCTGTCTCTCTATCTCTTCCTCTGTGTGTACGCGTTTGGGAAGATGTCATGAGGTTTTTAGCTGTGAGTGACAAAATTCAGGGCTTGAACCGGCTTCAGAAGTTGAGTGATATGTCTCTTACCTTCAGGCTGTCCCCATGAAAGTAGATTCAGGGTGTGGTCAAATTCAGCCATTCAACAACATCATAGTGAGCCAAATTCCTGTCACTTCTTCCCTTAGCAGACTCAGGGACGGAGACATTAAGGGTGTTGTATTTTCAGATGACAGACATCTGAGGGACTAAGAGATTTGTACTCTTGTCCCTCTCATTTAAGAGCTGTAAGATTTTTCCTAGAAGCCCCCTCCCAATTTTTTTCCTTTATATTCTATTGGCTAGTTTGAGGTCACATACTCATTCTAAACCATTCCCTGATTGGAGAGTGGGAAAACTCATAGGCCAATCAGATTCTTTTCTGTGCTGGGGCTGACCTGGAGCATCCTGAGACTCTTGCCTGTGTTTTAGGAAGGGAACTCAGGAGCAGGAGGAGAGTCACCCCTTCTGATCAAGGATAGGGCTCAGAAACTCCCTATAGCTTTCTGCTTACATCTTCTTGACCCGAAGTGAGATCATCACCCAACTGCAAGGGTGGGTAGATAGGAGATATATTCTTCATTTAGGGTGAGAAGACAGATGAATATCCCAGGTAGAGAAGAGAATAATGTATATTAAGAAAAAGTTATTACTATCTCCAGCGAAGTTAGGCGATTTTATTTCTTCACCCTTAAAACAGGGCTAACTCAGCTTCACGAGGGAAAGAGGCTCTCTTGCCTCAGAAACAAGGAAAACCAAAACAGATGCCTCCTCCATCTTTGTCTGCACTTCTCTGTATTTTCCCAATGTAGCAGCTGTGAATTATACATCCTAACAAAGTTCCATACTTGGAAAGAGTCTGGCTGTTCTCTCTCTCTCTCTCTCTCTCTCTCTCTCTCTCTCTCTCTCTCTCTCTCTCTCTCTCTCTCTCTCTCTCTCTCTCTCTCTCTCTCTCTCTCTCTCTCTTTTCCTGGAAGAAGTCCAAAGCCTACATTAGAATCAGCAACTGTGGTCAGGGAGACAGAGATGTATAAGAACATTCTCCTAAAACTGAGCAGACAGGAAGACAGATGAAATGGATGAACAAATGAATTCAAACATCAGTACCTGCCATCATGCATTTTTAGCTAATATTTCATATGTCAGCTCCTTGAAGGCCAAGGTCCACGTCGGATGCTTCTACATAACTCTATTCCTGTCTTCTTAGCCATTGGGGTCATTCAATGAGAGAGCCAAAGAACACACTGGACCTTAATCTCTGTTGCATAAAGATGAACAGTGCTCCTGATAGGAGGAACACTTAGCAAATGGGTCATTGGAAAGGGTAATCGAGGACTTTAATAGGAAAAGCCCCATGGCCGTGGCTTGCTGAACTGCTGCTTTGTGTCCAGTGGACAGGAGATCCTCAGGGTGTCACTAGGGCAACGCCGTGCTAATTGAGGCTGGAGATGTCTTCATTACCACCATTTCTGTTATCCTTTATATCTAAATGAGACCCAGTGGGGTAAGTTTGGGACATGATTATCTGGGATTTTACAAGGTGTCTCATTAACATAATTCCCCTAATTAGAAACCAAAGAAGCTCTTGTTGAAAAATTTTCCACTAAATAGTACAGGGCCGTAATTCCTGCATCATTAGGTGCCCAGATCTGAATTCTAGTTTCAAACCTCCTCCCCCCACCACTTCCCTCCCCATGATCTGCGAAGGGCTCTTCTCCCCAAGTCCTTTCATTTAGCAAACATTGGCTGAGCTCTTGGGTGTTGAGTATCAGGAGATCTAAGACTTAGAGATCTTAGAGATCTAAGATGGCCCTTGATCTTAAGAAGTTCATCATCTAATAGAAGGGTGTGTGTACACATGTGAGCGAAAGAGGAAAACGAACAGGAGACAAGGTACTTTGGGGACATGTAACAGCTACTCAGCTTGGTGGGGAGAGTTGAGGTGAGGCAGGAGGGTCAGGGAAGTTGTTCTAATCAAAGGCAGTGTGTTAGGTATTTTGAGGATGGGTAGGTAGTGATGGGAAGAAAGGAATTTCTGGTTGGAGAACACTACAGATGACTAGAGATGTGAGAGACAGTGGCAAGACCAAGAACCATATATGTCTGGACCTTGAGGATGAAATTGAGCGATGGGGTGAGCATATCTATATTGGCAGATGGGAGTCAGACCACCTTGTTGATCAGATGGTGAGCCATATCTCAGCTGGTAATGGGGCATTTTTAAAGTTGAGAGAGGAAAAGGGAGGCATGTTTTTTAACTCTGGTCAATTCTTTTTTCTTTTGGCTTTTTTTGACAGTCATGAGGCTTGAACTCAGGGCCTGGGTGCTGTCCCTGAGCTCTCTTGCTTAAAGTTAGTGCTCTACCACTTTGAGCCACAGTGTTCAAAGTGGTTTTCTAGCAGTTAGATGGAGACAAGGACTTTCCCGCCCAGGCTGGTTTTGAATCACAGTCCTCAGATCTCAGCCTCCTGAGTAGCTAGGATTACAGGTGTGAGCCACCAGCACACAGCTCAGAAACATTTTATATTGGATACTGAGTGGACCACCACTCAGCAAAACCTACTTCCTCCTGTTACACAAACTTTTCTACCCTTTGACCAATTCTCACCATCTGAATGTGGCTTTCAGCAAGGTTACGGCTTGGCACTTTCTGTTGGCTACAGATGATTGGTTTAGAGGAAGATGATCTGACTCAAGCTGGACCATTCAGACTTCGGGAATTCGTGGCATTCCCCTCAGATATGGAGTCCTTCCTCAGATGATCAGAAGGTGAGTCTTCCTCAGAGGTCTCAAGTGCTAGAGTGCTTGTCTAGTGAGAGCAAGGTCCTGGGTTCAATCCTCAGTGTGCCCCAACATATCTCTACAGATACACAAGAAAGGATTTATCACAGGAATTGGTTAATGACACTGTGGAGCCCAAGAAATGCCACAATAGGCCGCCTCCTGTCCTGGAGAAGCAGGAAAGCAGATGGTCTCATTCACTCAGAGCCTGAAAGCCTTGGAATTTAGAGTACTCATGTCCAAGTCTAACTCCAGAGAGGGGGGGGGGGAGACAGAGACAGAGAGAGACAGAGAGACAGAGAGAGACAGAGAGAGACAGAGAGACAGAGAGAGAGGAAGACAGAGAGAGAGAAGAAGAGAGAGAGAGATTTGCTTTCATGGCCCTAAGGGGACCTGAGGGTATCTGCCCACAAAATGAGGGTGGGTCTTCTTTTCTCAGTCAGGCATGATTCTACTCCACTTCTTTTTATGTTCTTTCTTTCTTTCTTTCTTTCTTTCTTTCTTTCTTTCTTTCTTTCTTTCTTTCTTTCTTTCTTTCTTTCTCTCTTTCTTTTTCTTTCTTTCTTTCTTTTCTTCCTTCCTTCCTTCCTTCCTTCCTTCCTTCCTTCCTTCCTTCCTTCCTTCCTCTCTCTCTGACTCTCCCTCTCCCCCCTCTCTCTCTTTTTCTGGTGGTACTAGCGTTTGAACTTGGTCTTGCACTTGCTACACAGGCACTCTTAACCACTGAGCCATGCCTCCAGCCTTGATTTTTGCTCATTTTGTAAGAGATAAGGTCTCACTTTCTTTACCTGGGCCCATGCCTGGGTGTGTGATCCACCAAGGTTAGGCTTTCTGGTAGCCAGGATAAATGGCATGCAGCCAGGTCCAGGATGACGGGGTGGGGGAGGGCCCTCATGAACTTTTCCATCCTCAGAATGTAATCCCCACAATCTCAGCCCTCCAAGGAGCCAGGACATCAGGCATGAGCTACTGGTGTCAGGCACTTCATTCTGTGTAACATGATGAAGTATCTATCTTGTGAGCAATGGTGAAGTGGGCTGTAATAAATATATTGATTAAGCAAAGAAAGTTGACAGGAATATAAATATGGCATGTGATATATGAAGCCCCACGCATCCCAATTGGCCTCATTTATTAAAATCTTGCCACACTAGATTTACAAAGCCTATTTGTCTCTATATGTATTCTCATGGAATACAGCTTATGCCATTCATTGCTCATATCTAAACCTGCCCCAACCATTCACTGACCTTTCTCTACATAGGCCTTCAAGAATCAGCTAGTAATGCCCACCAGGGACCCAGCATTTAGGTGTGTCTAGAGATTACAGATTTAGATTAAAATGAATCTCTGATACTCTGGTCAAGGTTAAATTAAAGTTGAGGCTGGAATTTCTCAAGGAAGGAGGCCCTGCGGATCATACTCACCATGAATCACCCAAAGAATGAATTCGGAGCCAGAACTCAAATGAATAATAAACAGTCAGTTACCTCATTGGTGTTTGCTGAGTGTCTACTACATTCTAAGTGTGAGCAAGACAGAAACTACTTATCCACAGTGCTTGGCTTTAGGATAGTCACAACAGAGGGTGAGACATACATGCACCCTGCTTAGTATCAGTGATGTAATGGCTGGCATGGGTTGAGAGTCTATGCTGGGTCAGACACAAAAATTTCTGTCTTATTCTACTGCGTTATGGCATAAAGGAACTTCTACTTCTCAGTGGAGGCAAGCAAAACTTACAGAGGTTAAGGGACATGCTTAGATCCCAGCTAGAAAGTAGCAGTACTGGGACTTGAACCCAGATCTGTTTGGTTCTCTGCTTTCCTGTAGCCTGGACTTTAATTTGCAGTCAGGCTCAGCACTGGATAGCAGTTGAAATACACAGACCACCCCACCCCATGACCATAACTGGGAAGCTGTGGTCATTTCCGCCTCTTTGGAGAAAAACTCACTGAAAGAAGGAGGTCAGTCTAGAAAAAGTAGAGCTGGAAAGAGATCAATGTCACATTTCCTTTCCCCTTGGCAGTAGACACAGATACTCCTGCTGTCTGCCCTACAATGAGCTACCCAGATACACTAGCCAGGAAATGCATCTTCAGCATAAGCTAATTTGAGTTGGGTTTCTCCCATCTCAACCAAGAGTCCTAATTTCACACACCCACCAATCCTATCTCTGAATTCCCAGAAGCTGGAGTGAAGGCATGAGTGAAGTTCACCATGTGATCTAGCTCTTAAGGACTCCATACTCTTCTTGGTTTTCTATCTGGGCAGGAGATCCAAGAAGAATGCAATGGGTCTTAGACTCATAAATTCTTCTCCACCATTCAGTCCTCTTTCTTGGTAAAGCTCGAAGATGTTGAGCATTATCATCACTCTTCTTGGTTTTCTATCTGGGCAGGAGATCCAAGAAGAATGCAATGGGTCTTAGACTCATAAATTCTTCTCCACCATTCAGTCCTCTTTCTTGGTAAAGCTTGAAGATGTTGAGCATTATTATCACTCTTCTTGGTTTTCTATCTGGGCAGGAGATCCAAGAAGAATGCAATGGGTCTTAGACTCATAAATTCTTCTCCACCATTCAGTCCTCTTTCTTGGTAAAGCTCGAAGATGTTGAGCATTATCATCACATGCCTTTTTTGTTGTTATTGTTGGTTTGTTGGATTGAATCAAGTGCTGAATGGTAGATAAGCCTTCTACCACTGAGTTACATCTCCAAGTAGGTTCTTGGGGGTTTTATTAGTATTTATTTTTTGCTGGTCTTGGGGTTTGAACTCTGGGCCTAGGCACTGTCCTTGAATTTCTTCTGCTTAGGGCTAGAGCTCTATCACTTGAGCCACAGCACCACTTCTGGCTTTTTCTGAGTAGTTTATTGGAGATTAGAGTCACACAGACTTTCCTGCCTGGGCTGGCTTTGAACCACAATCCTCAGATCTCAGCCTCTTGAATAGCTAAGATTACAGGCCTGTGCCACTGGTGCCCAGCTTAACACTGAATATTTTAAGAAAAAATGATCTCCTAACCCTAGCTCTTAGAAGAAATATACATCATGGGAAGCTATGAGGTCTTGCTTTAAAGTAAGGGAATCATAATAAAAGAGAGAAATCAGGGTAGAGATTTAAAACACAGAGCTAACTAAAAAAAAAAGAAGGAAGAAGGCTGCATGAGATTAACTGCACATGGCTACTTAAGTATATTAAAATCATATACACATAAAAATCCACCCTTCATGTTTTATAAAGGAGCATGTATTAGAGACATACATCAAAACTATCAGCGTGGGTGCCTATGGAGAGGAGGCTGAGAATGAAGACTGGTGATGAATGGGATTGTGGGGATAAATCAAAAGAGAGAGGCTTTGCATAAGTCAGCAATGAAGACCCCATTATCGTGAAATGGTGAGGAGTGTGAAGACCCTGCTTTCTGCAGCTGAGATGACAGAAGAGCCTAGAATGAGGGCAGTACTCCACAACTGCTTTTTAGTCAGGGATCAGTTGATTTCCAGGGAGACAGACTGGCTCAAGAAAGCTTTGGTTAAAAGATGGTTGTGCCTGGCACAGGGTCTCATGCTTATAATCTGAGCCACCCCAGAGGTAGAGGTTAGGAGATTCGTGCTTCAAAGTCAGCCTCAGCAATAAAAGTTCTTGAGCTCTCCTCTCAACCAGTAAAAGCTGGGCATGGCAGTACTTTCCTGACACCCCAGCTACACTGGGAAATATAAATAGGAGGATAGAAGCCCTGGATACCTTGGGCATAAATACAAGACTTGGTTTGGAAAAGAAGTAAAGCAAAGAAAGGGCTAGAGGTATGGCTCAAGCTGTGGAGTGCCTGTCTCACATGCAAACACACAGGCCTTGAATTCAACTCTGGCTGCAGAGAGAGAGAGAGAGAGAGAGAGAGAGAGAGAGAGAGAGAGAGAGAGAGAGAGAGAGAGAGAGAGAGAGAGAGAGAGAGAGAGAGAGAGAGAGAGAGAGAGAGAAAGAGAAAGAGAGAGAGAGAAAGAGAAAGAGGAGGGGAGACAGAAGGGAGTTAGAGGGGGGGGAGAGGGAGGGAGCTGCAGTCTGGTCTCAAGGGGAGCTGCAGATTTAGGGGCATCTCTCCCCTTCTGGTAAAGGGGCGCCTTCAGGTCTGCCTCTTCCTGTGTGACCTGAGTATATTTACTGACTCTCTGTTTTTCCTTTTCCTCAGCTGAAATATAGCCTAGGGTATTCGCATGAGCCATCGGGAGCATTAAGTAAGGTAATGTGCATGAGAGGCTGGTACGATTTTATTCATCAGCTCTCAAGAACTGCTCTTACTTCATTATTGCACATCATTTTTATTCCTACATTTAGTTGTTGTTGTTTTAAATACCTCCTCGTAGCCACATGGTATTGAGTTTATCAAGCTGGCCAGACCAGATGCTAGCTAGGGTTGTTTTCCTACCTCATTTTCTCCTTGGAATACAGACTTTATCTGAAAAGGAAATGGCTGTGGGAAATTACCACTGGGTACCAAGTTCTCCTCCCCTCCCTTACCCCGGCAAGCACATGCATAATCAATCATCCTCTGGCCCTAATTGGCCATCGCTGGGCATGCTCAGAGAGTCCCAGGGCTCACCTATTAATGGACGGTATACCCACTTAATGGGGAGCTCCCTGGTTCCCCCAGCTAAGCAGGTTATTCTGCTGGCTTCATCCTCACCCCAGTCCAATGAATTCTAGGAGCCTGTGGTAGAGAGGTCTTCAGGTGTTTGTGGAGAGGAGGATCTGATCAATTAATTAGAGGAGGTTTGACTCCAAGCCTAGCTAATCACATAATTAAAATACTCTTATCCCCCACCCCGATTCCTCATCAAAAAGGCTCTCCCTCTGTCAGGGAAAGAAAAGCCTGGCTCAGATCTACCATGTAGGGGAGCTTCCTGCTCCTCGGGTTGATTTGTGGGTTGGTAGATTTAAGTTTATTGTCTTTTTCTTTGGGGGGGGTGGTGGTGGAGAGAGCCCACTCTTCGCTTCCAGGGGATGGGGACATGTGGCTTGGCAGGGATGAAAGGGAATAATAAAGTGAATGCTTTTCTTTTTGTCTCCAGGAGAAAAGCCTCTCCTATCTCTAGGGCAGCCAAGTCTGTTGATGTTACTCTCTACGGCTGCTGGGACAAAGACCCTAAAGCTTCCTGCCCCCTCCATCCATACCCATTGCACAGGAAGTGGCCACAGCGCACTTCCTGTTCAACGAGATGTTGGTATCAGACCTCGGGGAGGGTGACTTGTGTACAAATAATAGTTGTATATTGATGTGAGCACACAGTGGAGCAGGGTTCTGCCTCCTACCCTCTACCCTTCATTTCTTTCTCTTGATGACAAATGCAATGCCTGGAGGTAGAGCAACTATTTGGTGACCATGAAGAAGAAGAAGAAAAAAGGCATCCCCTAACTATAACCAAAAACGGATGTCGCCTGGATTTCTCATGGCATCATGAAGAGTCATAAAAGCCCAGGACCCTGTAATCCTAGCTACTCAGGAGGAAATCCAGAGGATTACAACATTTTGAAACCAGCTCTCACAGAAGACTCTGGGAGATGCTGTCTTCAATTAACCAGCAAAAAGCCAGACTGGAAGCATGGCTCAAGTGGTAGAGTACCAGCTGTGAACAAGAAAGCTGAGTGAATACTGAGTTCAAGCCCCACTGGACCTGGCAGAGGGCCCCCAGGAAAAGCAAGAAGATGCAGCATGTATGTTCCTTTGTTAAAAAAAAAAATCTCTGAGCTGTAAACCACCAAACCCTTATTTCAGCTAAATCAAACACACTGCAGATCCCACTGGCTTTTAATACTGGTCCTGTGGCCCCCAGGCATAACAAAAGAATGTAATTAAGTTTAATGCCTCCAACCAACCCATACACTTAAGGCTGCCTGTGTGTCCAATGAGCTTCCTTTTTCTGTGGTGTGTGCATGGGATAGATAAAGCCTATTTCAAGGGAGGGAAAGGCCCTGGTTTTAAGATATGTTAGGGAAAGTTGTAGGGCTTGCTTACCTGCGTATTTGAACTCCTGAGTCGGGGAGAAGGCTGCTTGGCTTGTCAGTGTGGAGCAAAGAGGAACATGGCATTCCTGCACCTCCAAGCTGCAGGCAGAGCAGTCTCTAACAAGCAGCAGAGAAACAAGGAGGCCACAGCTCCACACCCTCCACCTCCTCTCCCTGTGCAGAAGAGGGGAGAGGGGTAGGGAAAGAGGCCAGGGAAAAAGTAGAAGAGGATCTAGGGCTGGGAGAAGGAGGCCCTGACCTCTGTGCTCAGCAAGCTCTGTGCTGCTCACCTGAACAGACACCTGGACAGACAGGCTGCCTCCAAGTGCTTCTCTTGCTCTCTGTCCTGGGACTTTTAGTTCCTTCCACTGGTTCAAAGCCAGGGCAGGAAAGTCTGTGAGACTCTTAGCTCCAATTAACCACCACAAAGCCAGAAGTGGAGCTGTGGCTCAAGTGGTAAAGCACCAGCCTTGAATGAAAAAGCCAATTCAAAAGCATTAGGCCCTGAGTCTAAACCTCAGTACTGGCACAAACAGACAAACACAAAACACCACCTGGGAAGAAAGGCCACATTTCGTGTGTGTGTGTGTGTGTGTGTGTGTGTGTGTGTGTGTGTGTGTGTGTGTGTGTGTGTAGAAAGTGAAAAGTTTTCAGCCATTTCCTCCTCCTCTCTTTCCCTCCCTCCAAAGTCCTTTTCCTGGAGGGCATTTAGGGGTTCATCCTCTGGGCTGCTGAGCCTTCCCTTTGTTAACTGACTGGGTTCAGTGCAATGCCATTTCATTGGGAAAGAACCAAGGTCATTCCATGGCTGAAGGGCCCCAGAAGGGCTGCCTGACCCTCCACCCTGTCCGCCGTCGATCCCACTTTCCAATGAAAAGTCTGTGCAGTGGCTCCAACATTCTGTGAGACCGCTTTTCCAAAGAGGAAAAGAACTCTTGTATGAGAATTTAACTAGGTTAAGTACAACTAATTCTTCCTTTGTTCCTAATTCCACTTCCTTTTTCTTTCCGTAATCACTGCCAAAGAATAATGTTCTTTACACACACACACATGCACATGTACACACACGTGCACACACAGACATGCACAATTATGCACATATGCATATGCGCATGCACACATGCACACACACTAATGGAACAGAAGAGATCCTGGGGTCATCCATCCTTTCTCCTTCATGCAAGAAAGGAGGGGTGACTGATTGCATTCAACCTTTGCAAGTGGGGGGGGTAGGGAGGCTATGGTTCTGTAGGTGTTGGTTCCAGTGTGTGTGTGGGTTTCCCATGCCATTCTAAGTCTACCACTACTCTCTCTCTCTCTGTCTCTCTCTCTCTCTGTGTCCGTCTGTCTGTCTGTCTGTCTGTCTGTCTGTCTGTCTGTCTGTCTGTCTCTCTCTCTCTCTCTCTCTCTCTCTCTCTCTCTCTCTCTCTCTCTCTCTCTCTCACACACACACACACACACACACACACACACACACACATCTATAGTTGGACCACAAATACCAGGACAAGAAAACAGGCACGTGTTGTGAATCAATGAACCCACAAGTAAGCGCCTACTGAAAAACTCAGTGGGAAGTTAGAGGCAAAAGAGACCGCGGGAGCTCAGTTAGACTTGGCCGAACATATAATTAGCAGACAAAGCAAATGCACACGACTCAGCAACTAGCTTCTAGAAAAGCAAAGGCACTGTGTGTGCGGTGCTGGGGAATGGGAGAAAGAGAAGGAGACTGCCTCACAGGGAGAGGAGAGGCCTGAGCTGACCTTGGAAAAGATAGCCAAGAAAACTCAGTGTCCCAGATCTGTCCTTGGGATGACCCGGGGGCCTGGCCACTCTGGGTTCCCAAGCCTCCTCTGTCCTCTCTGCCCGTTGCCCTGGCTCCGCCCCAGACAGACACATGCTCAAGACCTTACACCTCTCACGACTGGCTTGGAATCTCCTTTCATGATTTCTTGTTTTCCTAAGGAGTATTCATCCAGATGATCTTGTTCAGGCAATTATTGAAATCACATCTAATTAGGTGGTAAGGGTAAATAATAATAATAATCACCAAGCTACAACCGATCCTGTTTCTAGTACTGAGGAGGATTTTGTACAACTTGCTAAGAACTCTTCCACGCTGCAATGCTGACTGGGAAAAAGGGAGAGTTCTTTTTTTCCCTTGAATATTTCCCTTGAATTATTTCTACCCAACTGCTATGCAGGAAAATTCCTGCATCTTTTTCTATCCAGCCTTGGAATTGCACCCTTTGAATATCATGATCATTATTGCTAGTAAGAGCTACCCTTAATTTAGTTCTTGCAATGTGTCTGATCCTCTTTAAATACAAATCAAAATGTCACAAGAGCTCCAGCACCTTTAGAGACCTAGTAAGGATGATCAATGGCGGAAGCAGGCTGTGTTGGGCATACAGTAGGGGAGGTCTGGGGTCCTAGGTAAATTGTAGCTGCAGGAGATGGCTACCACACAGGGAAACCCAAACAGTACCATGTGAAGACGTCACGGTTATACTGCCAGGGTTGGGTTATCTTCTGCATTCAGGCATAGATTTTAATGTGACATTCCTCAATTTTTAATCGTGTCTGCCAGCAATCTATAGGCTATCTCAAATGTCCCTCCCTCCTTCTCACCAAAATCCTCTGGGGTGACCAGTGTGTGTGTGTGTGTGTGTGTGTGTGTGTGTGTGTGTGTGTGTGTGTGTGTGTGTGTGTGTGTGTGTGTGTGTGTGTGTGTGTGTGTGTGTGTGTGCATGTGTGTGCATGTGTGTGCCCAGGTTTGAACTCAGGACTTCATATTCTTGCTGGACTTTCTTATACCTGGCACTCTACCATTTGAGTCATGGTTCCAGTCTGACTTTTTGCTGGTTCATTGGAGATGGAGTCTTGTTAAATGTTTCTGCCCTGTCTGGCTGACTTCCTACTGTAGTCCTTCTCAATATCTTAAGCTTATAAGCGTGGGCCAGCAGCAGCCAGGCTCCAGTATAAAACTTTGAAGAGGCTGCCTCTCATCATTTTTATTTAGAATCTCAAGGAGTTAATTCCAGGCAACAATGAAGTGCCATCTGAAGTCTAGCTGGAAAGGAGAGGGGCAGGAAGTGGACTGATGTAATTACCAGCAACTTGGATAAGGAAAGCCAGAAATAGACAGGTGAGAATCACAAGAAAACAGCAGTTCATTCTATGAACAGTCCATTTCGTAAAAAAATAATAAAAAATTTCATACTGTCCCCTCCTCCCCTCCAAAAATTACATTATAATGCAATGGTTTTAGGGCCTTGAAGAATGTCAGATTGCAAAGACAAAGTTCTAGGGGATTTGCTGGGAAATTTTTTAATAAGAAAGATTTTCTCTTGCAAAGTAGTTATATTTGCTTTGTCATTGCAAGCTATAAAACGGACAAGAACAATCCTAGACATCACTGAGCAAATCCTTAATAGCTTTTTGGTTAGACTCAAATTAATAAGCACCAAACACACTAGCTTTTAACCCTGGCTGCACATTAAGTAGCCAGAAAAGCTTTTAAACATGCTCATGCCCAGGCCTTTCTTACAGCGATTCAGACTTCGCTTGTGGTCTGACCTGTGGGGGGTGGGGGGGTGGGGGGCGTGGCGCGGTCAGGGGGTATTGGTATTGTTTAAAAAAAAAACACAATGTTTCTTCAACTTTGTTTATATAAATACCTTGTGCATTTTTTTTTAAATCTTAAAGTCAAGACTACAATCCAGACCAGTTGCTTCACAGTTCAGGGAGTTAGGACCCAGACTTGAGCATATTTTGAAGCTTGCATGAACATCTTAGTTAACAGAAACTAAGGGAAAAAAGAACATCTCCCCAGCAAGCAGCCAACTGCTCCATAAAGCACCTGGTGTCCCTTTACAACCTGTAATGTCTTCTCTTATCCGTGTTTTCCTTCCTATGATAGGGGTTTGATGGATGCAAGCCGTGCCCATTACCTTCACTGACAGCACCAGAGCCATTTCCTGCTATGATATCTTTTGTGGTAAAAGTGGCCTGCTGAAATGCAAACCAAACCAACACTGAGATTGCATTCCACCCTCCACTCCCCACCCCCATAAGAATGGCCATCATCAAGTATACAAATAAATGCTGGCAGGGATTGTGGGGGAGGGGAGGAACCCTAATACACTGTTGGTGGACATGTAAACTGGTGCCAAGCTGGAAGGAAACTAAACATAGAACTATCTTATGACCCAGCCATTCCAATACTGGGCATTCTTCTAAAAGATTACAAGTCAGGATATAGTAAAGCCACTGTACAGCCAGGTTTATCACTGCACTGTTCACTATTGCCAAGGTATGAAAACAGCTCAGATGTCCCTCAGAGGATGAGCCAATCAAGAAAATGTGCTAGACATGATTATATATACATATATTTATATATACACACCTATATGCATGTATACATGTGTATATGTGAATATATGTTTAATACGCATGTCCTTATATACATATATTAGGACAAGATGCCTTGTCCTAATATATAGATGAGGCTCCTTTGGTCTTGTGTTTTGAGAAGTCACCAAATGGGAAGTCATGGGATCCAGACAACGCTGATAGCGAAACACAAGAGTCATTGTGAAGAGCTGGGGCATGGAGAAAATGGACAGGATTGTCTTCCACCTTCCAGGGGAAATGGCAGAGTCAGGCCTGACTGGTGGATCAGCCAAGGGCCACCTTGCCAGGTGGGTGAGAGCAGGTGGTGCCCCTTCATGTCACAGTCGCCCTGGCCACAGAGGTGACAGACTCTTGTATTCTCCTCCCGCTTTGTGGCTCCGTCGGGCCAGACTCAAAGGTTGAGTCTGAGTTGAGTGGGAAACGCAAGTCTGTGTTAAGTTGCTGATGGGGACCAGTTGGATCTGTGTACCAGGCTCAAAGCTTCCTTTTGGTAGGGGAAGTAGATGTGATTATTGATTAGAATTGATTAAAGCCACCAACAAAACATTCTTAATGGAGTAGGACAGAGAGGGAGGGGGAGGAAAGGGATCAGAGTGAACAGAAGGGAAGAGAAAGAGGTTGGAGGGCTAGAGGACAGAGAGAGAAGAGAGCAGGGAGAAGGGGAGAGATGGAAGTGCAGAAAGGAGGTGAGGACTAGTGAGTGATGAATGGAGCAAACAGGAAGATAGATTGGAGGACATAGAAGAGGCAGGGCGGAGGGTAGACGCATGTAGGCAGCAAAACAGGTAAAGAACAAGGCCACACAGGACAGAGAAAGGACGGAAGGGTGCAGAGATCATCAGATCAGACCCCTTACACACACACACACACACACACACACACACACACACACACACACACACACACACACACACACACAGATCCAAGAACACAGAAGCAAAAGAAAATACAGTCAAGGCCTGGGGAGAGACCCAGAGAACCGAAGAATTTGCCAGTCTCCCAGGAGAATGCACAATTCCTCTCAGTGTGGAGTTCTTTCCCCATTACTGAGCTAATTTCTTGACAGAGAAATGGAACAGGAAATAAAGGTCTTTCTGGAAGAAATATCTTCTGGGATTCCTGGAACCTGGAAGGCAGGACATGGCATTAGAGACTCGCTTTTGGATTTCAATACATTTTGATGCGGGGAAAGAGGAAGGAAGGCTGATCCACTTTGGGATCCAAGATTGTAGTGTGGGAACTTTGACCGGAAGCAAACCCTACCTTACCCTCACAGGATAATGGACAGTATAGATGGATTTAAAAAAAAAAAGATTGTTTTATAACCTTATTGATGTGAGTGCTTCTCTAATAACAGTGATGACAAAAATTTTGGTGAGCTCTTTCTCATTCTGCTCTCCCTCCTTTTTTGTGTCCTCCCTCCCTCCTTCTTTCCCTTCCCCTCCTCCCCATCCTCTTCCTTCTCCCTCTCTCATTTTCTCCTTCTCTCCCTCCTCTTTCTTTCCATCCTTCCTCCTGTTTTCTCTCTTCTTCTCCTCCCTCCTTCTCTTCTTCCCTCCTCCTCTTCCTTCCTCCTCCCTTCTTCCTTCCCTCCATCCCTTTGTCCCTTCCTCTCTTCCTCCTTCTTCTTTCCTCTACCTTTCTCCCCTCCCTCCCTCTTTTCCTCCTTCCCTCCTTCCTTCCTTTTCCAATCCATCCCCACTGCAGCTTCACATCTGATTTCTCTTCCAAAGAGACCTTGGCTTCACTCCTCTGCCAGGTCATGAAATATTCAGTCCACTTGGACAGTTTTTTTAAAAAAATTAATCTGGGGTTTGATTTGGGCCCTAGCACCTTCGTGTCTTTCTCTACAGCTCTGTCCTGGATCCAATTAGTCAACTTTGAGTGCTGCTCCCGAGTGGAGACAGGCGCACACCTGCTCTCTCCACCAGGACTAGGGATTCAGCTCACCGGTGCATCTGCACACATTCCCTTCACTATCCCTCTGGAAAAAGCAGCCATGGAATAAAGATGTGTGTGTGTGTGTGTGTGTGTGTGTGTGTGTGTGTGTGTGTGTGTGTGTGTGTGCTGTAAGAGCATCGGAGGTGAATTTTGAAGGAAGGGTGAGGAGAGAAGGAGGTAACGCTAAAGCCTCCAGCTGCTAGCTGGGTAAACATCTAGGTGATTACCAGGCTGGCATGACCACAAGCACAGATGTTTCATTAGCATCCTGACTGTCCTCGCCTGCCCACTGTGCCCATCTCCCCACCTCCTCAATGGACTCAGTTTGCACAGAATTCATTTGCACTTGTTGACATTTCACTTTATCAAAGAGAAGAAAAAATCACGGTGGGCTTTTCTTGGCCAGTCTTGTGGTGTGCTGGTGGATTTTCATCTCAAAGGCTGAGTCATAAATAGAAGTAATGAAATTAATGTACCCAAGGGTTTGAGTGAAGAATCAGGGCACGTGTTAAGTGCTGGGCAAACAATGAGTATTTGGATGAATTATATCATACTCAGTGTCACTGTAGTTCTGTTAAGGACAGACTGGATTTTCTGTTCTGCCTGGGATGGGCCCCAATATCTAGCATTCAGGAGCCCATGATTGCCCTCTTAAGCACAGGAAGAAAGGAGTCAGTATCCTGATCCTAAGCGCCAAGCCCAGCCCATTGGAGTTTGAAGGTTGGGATACCGATGAAGGGTGGACGTCAAGATCCAAGGGGCAGTCAGCAATAGCAAGAGCTGTGTCCATCTTCTCAGAGCAGTCCGGAGGACTGCAGGTGAGACTCAAAGCCCAAGATGGATTCCAGTTACTCCCTTAGTACCCATGAAACCACAGGCAAAACAACAGCATCTCTCTGCTTTGGTTTCTCATCTGTGGGAGTTGCTGTGGCAAATTTAGCCAGTTGACTTTGGTCATGCATTGAGTCCTATAGTTGACATTATATCAGACAGGACCCCCCCCAAAAAAAAACAAAACACCAAATAAATCAGTTA